>NC_138989.1:5731666-6455833 GCF_964341445.2 Mesoplodon mirus
CCATGGGAAGCTGGAAGAAGCCAGGAAGGATCCTCCCCTGGAGACTTTGGAGAGAGCCCAGCCCTGCCGATACCTCGATGTGGGACTTCTGACCTCCAGAACTGTTGCTCTAAGCCAAGAGTCTGGGGAACCTTGTTATGGCCGTCCCAGGATGCTAACACGTGGCGTTTAGCAGGTGAGGGTGCTAAGACCCTGAGGGGTGGCCAGACCTGCCTGCAGCCACACAGCTGGTCAAGGTCACAGTGAGGACTTGAACTCAGGCCGCCTCAGTGTCAATCCAGGGCAGCTGCCCATCTGTCCCCACCTGTGCCTTCAGCCCTCTGCAGGGCTAGGGCTTTTCCCACGTGCACAGACCCCCCGGGGACTTGGTCAAATGTAGGTCCTGGTGTGGTTGGTCTGGGAAGGGGGGTAGCCCGGGTTCTGCTCCGCGTGAGGCTGTTGCTACTTGTCCATGGACAACGCCTTGAGTAGCAAAGACCTAGACGATGACTTAGCTGCCAGTCCAGACACCAGCCTGCCTCACCCAGAGAGCATCGTTTTGTTCAGTATTCATCCCTCGGAGACAATGACGCAGTCCAGCATGGGGTGAATCCCAATTAGCTGAGTCAGGGGTCAGCAAACTGATTTTCTGTAAAGAGTCAAATAATAATCCTTTTAGGCTTTGTGGGCCAGAACGTCTCTGTTGCTACTACTCAGCTCTGCCGTTGTAGCGTGAAAGCGGCCGTATGTAAAAAAGTGGGCATGGTTGTGCACGAGTGACACTTATTTACAGAAGCAGGGTTGGGGCCAGACCTGGCCAGCGGGCCCTAATTTGCTGACCCCTGGTCTAAGCCAATCATGGTCCCTGTGTCCCTTTGTTTGTTGGGTCATATAACCCAACTCCAGCCAATGAGATGTGAGGGGGACCCCAGTAGGGGTTTTATGGGGGATCTTGACTTGCTCTTAAAAAAGAGAAACACACAAAAAGAGCTGACTGGCTCATCTTGGGCTGTACTTTGTCCCGGTGGGATGTGATGGCTGGATCTGGGCAGCCATTTGGGGGCCTTGAAGAGCATGATCTATATTGAGGGCAGCAGAAAAGAGAAGAGGGAAAGAGCCTGGTTCTGATGCCACCACTGAGCTGCTGAATCAACCAGCCCGGGAGCTCCTTCACCTCAGGGTTTCTTATCATGGAAAATAGAAATCTTTTTCATTATTAAAGTTGTTTGAATTCAGATTTTTTAACTTGCTGCCTAAGACATTCTGACTGATACAACCTCCTCCAGGTGTCCCAGGCCTTTGAACTGCTAACTTTCCTCCTGCCCAAGTAAGCATCATCTTTTCTAGGTACTGCAGAAGGTGACCCACGACCAGGTCTCAGGGTGCAGTGAAAATTGTGGAGAATTGAAAGTCCAGAGTTTTGGCCCCCTGCCCCAAATCTGTGTGACTCTGACCAAACCAAGTGACCTTCTGGCAAAACGAGGGCAACTCTACTGGTCAGACAGGTTTGCTGTGGCGTCCTAGGAAGGTAAATAACAATGTCTAGGACAGCAGGCAGGGCTCCACCCACAAGGCCTGGGTCTCTCCTCTGATTCTGCAATTCTGTGTGCTTTCCTCCTGACTGCCCGTACTCTTGCCTTGCTTCTGCACACAGCTCTTGGGCAGCTGGAAGTGCTTTGGCCCCGTGTCCAGAAAGCCTGACCGGCCTGGGAGTTGTCATCCTGCTGGGACAGCCCTTAGGCGACCACTGACGGTGTGGGGGTCCGGCCCCCTGCTCTGGAGGCAGGACAAACTTCGGGGTGTAACTCACGCTCCAGAACCCCCCACGGATCAGGCGAGGGCTGGGACGGTGACTCAAGTGACACCTCAGCTTGGCATCCCCTCCTTCTCTGTCCTGTTCCCCCTGCTGGCCTCCCCAGGAGAACCTGGCTGCAAATCCTCATCTGTTTCCAGGGGAAAATTGGGTAAGCCCCAGGCGCATACTCTGTGCTCGTTGCTGCTCTAAGTGCTTTGCATGTATTAATTCATCTCATCCTTCCCAGGAGTCTCTGAAGCAGGTACTATTATCCCACTTTGCAGACGGGGAAACTGAGGCCCAGAGAGGTTCAGTAACTTGTCCAGGCGCCTACTTTGTGCTCGTTGCTTCTCTAAGTTCTTTGCATGTATTAACTCATCTCATCCTTCCCAGGAGTCTCTGAAGCAGGTACTATTATCCCACTTTGCAGAAGGGGAAACTGAGGCCCAGAGAGGTTCAGTAACTTGTCCAGGCTCACACAGCTTGTCTCACTCCAGAGTCTGTATCTTAACCATTGCGTTATATTATGCAATGGCACTCCGGGGCCAGCATCCTGGGTTCAAGCCCCAGCTTTGCTCTTTACTAGTCATGTGATCCTGGGCAAGCAATTTTGCCCTTTTGGACTATAGTCTTTTTATCTATTAAATGGGTTATCATGATAATTAAGTAATTAATACTTGTAAAGAGCTGAGTACTCAATACGTGTCAGCTGGTATTAGTTATTATTAAGAGAGGGATGTCTTAGAGCTGGCTTTGCTCTGCTGGGGTAGCAAGTGGGCAGGGAGCTCTCAGGACCCCCGAGTGACCCCTGGGGGAGGAGGAGGGAGGGGTAACCAGCTGAGTCCCAGCCCACTCAGTGCCCAGGAGAGGCAGGATGGGGCCCACGCGGAGTGAGGGCAACCAGCGCTGTTGCCATGGCAGCAGCCTCCAGCAGGTTCCCAGCCGTCCGAGGAGCCTGTGGGGTCTCCACCCACCTCCCTGGCTGAAGGCAGCCAGGTGGCTGAGGAGCCTCCATGCCCCTGCGCAGCCTCCTGACTTACAGCCGGAGTGTCTTCTGGCTCAAAACACACATCACTCAGTTATGACCCATGGGGGCGGCCACACAGGGAAACGTCAGGGCCACCCCTGAGGCCTGATTAACATGAAGAGCGTCCTGCAGTCTGAGCGGGGTTTGGGAGTGGGGGGGTGGGAAGGTGAGGGGGTCCTGAGGCCAGCACCTTCCTTCCCACCAGGGAACCCCGCCCCCTTTCCTACGCCATTTATCTGTCCAGGAGGTTGGAACGGGTGAGAGGTTTTGAATCTAGCTGTGAAGACCGCTTGTCTGCCAGGGGCTTTGCTTGGATCGTTGCCTCCCAGTAGCTCCGCCTTCAATAACACTTGCTGCGTACCAGGTGCTGTCTTTTTATTTTTTTAACTTTATTTTTATTTTTAATTTTTTGACTGCACAGCAGGGCATGTGGGATCTTAGTTCCCTGACCAGGGATCGAACCCGTGTCCCCTGCAGTGGAAGTGTGGCATCTTCCTTGGAGTCTCAACCACTGGACTGCCAGGGAAGTCCCAGTTGCCATCTTAAGCACTTTGGGAACAAGTCCTCGAATCCTCATTAGTCTGTGGTGTTGTTCTAGCATTTTTGCTCCTATTTTACAGATAGGAAAACTGAGGCACAGAGAGCCTAAGTCACCTGTCCCAGCAAGGCCACTGCTTCCCCCAGTCCTTCCCTATTTCACTGAACAGGGGCCCTCAGATTGACACCCGGGACGCACGAGCAGGCATTTACTGGGCCCCTATTGAATGCAGGCATGGTTCTGGCCACTGCGGTGTGTGGAGATGAATCACGGCACAGTTGGGACCCCCAGAAAGAAGCGTGCAGATGGCCCAGAGACCCCGTTCTCCACCTCCACTAGGATTGCTTGGCTCTGGCCTAGAGCGGGGAGTCAAGTGTGGCCTGCACCCTTTTTTTCCCTCTGAAGGTAAGAACAAAGACCATCTCACTTGGCAATTACAGCAAACTCAGCTCTGCCGGTCTCCACGGTCTCTTCTGCCTGATGGGGTTTCTTTGGGGTAAATATTAAATCAAATCAAACTTCAACCTCCCTGGCAAGCTGTTCTGTCTCCCCACCACCTCACTCCCCTCCCCTCTCGCCTCCTTCCCTCTGGCATCCGGCTGGGGGAGGCGGGATGCACGGATCCTCAGGGTGGCCACAGGGCAGAGGCTCAGGTTCAAGGGCTGGTGTCGTGTGCCCAGGGGATACCGGTGCCCAGGGAGCTGGGGCTTGTCCTGACAGAGGTGAGAACTCTCGGCGAACAGCCCCTGGGGTCAGCCCCCGACACTCCTTTTCACAGGTTTCGCTCCTGGCCACTGTGGCCAAGCTGTGGGAGGTGGGTATTTGCTGCTCCTTCCAGAGCCTCAGTTTCCTCATCTGTAAAATGGGGCTGCAACCCGTTCTCTGCTCTGAGAAACCACCCTGTTTTGCAGACCTCATGAAAATAACACAGAGCAAGTGCCTTATAATCTGTAACTGTATCACTGCGACTCACTTCTGTACCACCTTCGTAACTCACAGAGCAGCTGAAAAATATGTGTGAAACTCCCCTCCCTCCCCTCCTCCTCTCCTTTCCTTCTCCTGTTTTCCTTCTTCCTCCCCTCTTTCCCTCTCTCCCTCTCCCCTCCTCCCCTCCTTTCCTTCTTCCTCCCCTCTTTCCCTCTCTCCCTCTCCCCTCCTCCCCTCCTTTCCTTCTTCCTCCCCTCTTTCCCTCTCTCCCTCTCCCCTCCTCCCCTCCTTTCCTTCTTCCTCCCCCTCTTTCCCTCTCTCCCTCTCCCCTCCTCCCCTCCTTTCCTTCTTCCTTCCCTCTCTTCCTTCCTGCTTGCATAGAAAAGAAATTCTGAGCTCAGATAATTTTTCCCCATGCAGGGGGTTTCTGCCCCCATCACGGGCGGGGGTGGTGGGGGTGGTCAGGGGACCATGGAAGGCGACAGCTCAGGCACCCAGACCTGCAGGCGGGCATGAGGAGGGAACATTATTCTCTGTAATGTCACGGTCATCCTCAGCACTTTTTATGTTCAAAGTGCTTCCTTGGCGCTGAATAATTAATTCTCGCCACACTCCGTGCGAGGGAATAAATAAATGTCACTTGTATGGGGTGACTAAGCCCACGGGGAATCAGGGCTGACAGCTTCAGGCGCCAGCAGAGGGGTCGGCCGGGGACGTTGCCTTCAGAGTCCACGGCTGGGGCAGCACTGACTGGGAGCTGGACCAGCCTGGGGCCGCCAGGAGTGATGGGTAGGGCCCACGTGGGCTCGGGGCGTCTCCTTTGCTTGCTCTGGAAGCATCAGGAGCATCCAGTGAGATGCGGGCCCCGGACCGCAGGGTTCTCATGAGCCTCCACCTTCCGGTCTGTAAAATGAGAATCATCCTGGTGCTCATTTCCCAGACTTACCAGGACCAATGCAGATACAGCCCTCATGGAGGTGGGCCTCAGGGAGAACATTTGCACAGGATGTTGGGATGTCGGGATATCACTGTCACCTCACGTGCCCACTGCTCCCCCACCCCCCGAAATCCCTGGGGTCTCTTCCCAGGCCTCACTTTCCCCAGACTCCCCACCAGGGCCCCACCCACCCCTCATCTCCCACCCCTGCCCCTCCCTGGGCTCACCTGCTCGGGCCCAGGGGCCCTGGTTCCCCACAGCTGTCTCGGGCACATGAAGCCCGTTCCCACTGCAGGACTTTCTGCTGGCTGTTCCCTCAGCCCAGAACATTCTTCCCCAGGGAGCCTGAGGGCTGACTCCTTGCTCCATGTCACCTCCTCAGAGAAGGCATCCCTGACTGCCCGTCTAAAATGACCAAATGGATAAGCATACCACTGTCCTTCCCTCACCCCTTATTTTTCATGTATTCCCTATAGCTCATCCGTCCCCTCTGCCCTGGAGACTGCAAACTTGGTCAGGGCAGAGACCGTGTCCTTCTTGGTCACCACTGTCTCCCCAGTGCCTGGCATGTAGTAGGTGTTCAACAAACAATTAGTTTGCTCACTGCTGTATTCCCCGTGCCTAGAACAGCTCCCAGCACATAGTAGGTGCTCAATACACATTTGTTTGCTCGCTGTTGTCATCAGCCTAGTGACCGACACAGAGTAGATGTCTAATATATATTTGTTGTCAAATATATATTTGCTATAGCCCTGATTCCTAGAAAAGTGCCTGGATCCTGGGACCAGAGGCAGACCCGGTGGACCCAGATGAGACCCAGAAGTCTGGGAGGGGACGGGCACCCCTCGCTCCACCCTGGAGACCCCAACTTGTCCAGCTGAGCAGAGACCAAGAGGAATAGATACTCAACAAGTATTTGTTTTATTTGTCATTGTATCTCTAGGACCAGCAGCACTTAGTAGGCACTTGGTGTTTGGGGAATGAATGAGTGATTGGATGAAGGGGTTGGATTCCGAAGCCCCAGAATCTTCCAGAACAGAGGTGCCTGCACTATGGGGGGAGAGGTTGGGCCACAGCAGCCGGGCATGGCAGGCCTCCTCTGAAGAACAGCTCCCGAGCCTGGCAGGCAGCACACGTCTCCACCGTGCTCGGCCAGCTCCGAGGCCGCTCGCCCCGGCACCAGGCCCGACCACGGCAGAGGAGGAGGGGACTGCAGATGGCTGGCCATCTGGCCGCGCAGAAGGCTGTCTGGGCGGGCGCCCCCCATTCCCCACCGGCCCATGCTGTGCTTCCTCTTCCTCTCTGCTCAGCGGGAACAGCGGGCGCAGGCTCGAGGGTGGGTGGAGGGGTCCCTGTCCCTCCCAGGTTTCTGGGCCTCATCTGGGGCCCCTGGAGTGTGTTGGGCCTGCCTCTGGCCCCAGGATCCAGCATGGGCCGGGTGGTGCAGGGGTCAGAAGGAGTGTGATCAGGGAGACAAGGAGCAGGCCAGGTGGGCTCTGAGGACAGGGCTGGGGCTGGACCCGTCCCTCTTCCCAGCACGAACACCGTGCTGCCTGCTATACCTCCTACCCTGGCGAGGGTGGGCAGGGTGGGGCCTGGGGACAGAGAACAGGAGACGGAGCAAGTACCCGAGTATGCATTTGCATGTCTGGGGGTGCACGGGAGGAAGGTGGAATTTTGAATATTCCAGTTCACATATTTGAGTTAGATATTTTTCTGTCTGTGATTGAGTTCATGGTACATGTGAATTTTTAGCTAGATGTGTGAGGATACATACACATGCATTCGTGTGTGCCTACCCATGCTGTCCCAGTGGTAAGCGTTAGATTTTATTTTTAGGTGTAGGCCCCTATGTAGGGGTGTGTGGGCAGGTGGGCTTCCTGCACGCCTATGTGTACAGGCCTACGGGCTGGTGCATGGGCCAGCATGTTGTATGCGTGTGTGCAGGGGAACAAGCTTGTGCGAGGGGCAAGCGCGTCTGGTCTATCTGCGTGTCTATGTGGTGTGTGCACATATGTACGCACGTGCATTCAATGGTCACACATGTGCAAAAGAATAGGACTGTGTATGTTCATGTGTTGTGTGTACGTGCATGTATTTATAGATGTGATGTGTATACGTGTGTGTGTGGATTGTGTGAGCATGTGTGTGTTTGTATATATGGATGTGTGTACATGTGTTTATATGTGTGCAGTTAGGGATGTGTGGGTGTGTGCTGAATGTGTATGTATAGCCTCATGACAGCATAGACATTGGAGCCAGATCACCTGGGTTCACGATCCAGATCTGTCACTTGCTGGCCCATGTGGTTTTAGGCAGGTGATTTAAAATATCTGGACTGTGATGGGGCAGCACAGCTTCTGTGGGAGGTCCAGGGATCTTGGGCTCTTTTTGTTACATTAGAAGTGGGTTCAGGGAGTCAAGGACAGTTTCCTTAAAAAAGGGACATTTGAACTGGGTCTTGATGGGTGAGTAGGAGTTCAACAGTCAGAAAAAGTTTAGAGCTCTTCAGGCAGATAGCACAGCATTTAAGAAGTCAGTCATTGACTCTACCCCTGGTCCAGGCTATCTTCTCTTCCCCAGATGGCGCAGAAAGCCTTTCTACTGGTTTCTCACACCCTTTTTCTGAAGTGCATTCCGGACTTTGGAACAGATTCCTCCCCTTCCTCATGACCTTGCCCTTGGGCCAGCCCCTTAGCCTCTCTGTGCCTCAGTTTTCTTTTCTCTTGTGAGGCTTTTGGTAGCTGTTTCTCAGACTGTACAGATGAGGAAGTCAATGCTGAGATGCACAGAGGTTTGCTTAAGGTCACACAGTAGAGCTGGGAAAAGAAGCATTTCCAAGGAGTGGCCTAGGCTCTGTTAGAGGCACCAGAATACGGGTCTCCATTTTGCAAAGTTTAGCTTGGACTTAAGAGTTTACAGCCAGCACATCCTTCAACAAACATGTTGTAGAGGCGGTATTCAAATTTCATTAATTGAACACGTTAATTGGGCACCTACTGTGTGCCTGGCTCAGGGGACACATCAGTGTCAGATCCTCTAGGAACGGAAGGTCCAGACCTGCATTGTCCAGTATGGTAGCCACTAGCCATATGGGGTTTGGGAGGCAGAATAATGGCCCCCAAAGGTGTCCGTGTCCTAATCCCTGGAACCTGTGAATATGTGACCTTACATGACAAAGGGACTTTGCAGATGTGATTCAGTTCGGGATCTCAGAAAAGGGAGATTATCCTGGATTATTGGAGGGGCCGCCCAGTGTAACCACAAGAGTCCTTATAAGAGGGAGGCAGGAGGGTCAGAGTTGGGGAAGATCCAGTCATGGAAGCAGACGTCAGAGTGATACGGGGCCATGAGACTCTAGAAGCTGAAAAAGGCAAGAAAACACATTCTCCTCCCTCCCACTCCCCACCCGAGTCTCCAGAGAGGAACGCAGCCCTGCCAACACCTTGACTGCAGACCAGTAAGGCCCAGTTCAGACCTCTGCCCTCAGGAACTGTAAGGGAATAAATTTGCATTGTTTAGCAAATTCCCTGGCTGTCCAGTGGTTAGGATTCTGTGCTTGCACTGCAGGGGGCGTGGGTTCAATCCCTGGTCCAGCAACTAAGATCCCCCATGCTGTATAGCACGGCCAAAAATAAATAAATAAATAATAAATAAGTAAAATAAAAAATAAAATAAATTCTGCTGGACAACACTGGTTTAGACAGACACAAGCAGGCAAACCAACAGGGAGGTAACTCTAAATGGTGAAGCGTCCTAAAGCCTAAATCTACTGAGATATAAGAGCTGCCTCCCGGGGGTCTATTTCTTGCTAAATCCATGACAGGAATTGGGGGCTCAGAGAAGTTAAGTCACTTGCCCAAAGTCACACAGCAAGAGAAGCATAGGAGGACCAGGGAAGGTCAGGTTGCCCCCGCAGGTGTCAGAGCAGCTGGGGAAAGCTGGGAATTCAGCCTTTCCAACAAAAAGCAAGAGACCTCCTGCAGTGAACTCCAGACCCCTTTCCCATGAGACTCTCATCCTCTTGGGAGACATTTCCCCCCAAACACTGGCCAAGATGACTGTATTCATTTCCCGGGGCTTCCATAACAATTACCACAAACTAGGTGCCTTAAAAGACAGAAACATATTCTCTTAACAGCTCTGGAGGCCAAAACCCTGAGATCAAGGTGTCGGCGGGGCGGTGCTCCCCTGAAGAAGGCTCTAGGGGAGGATCCTTCCACGTCTCTTCCAGCTTCTAGTGGTTGCCAGCTTCCTGGGTATTCCTTGGTTTGTGGCCCCGTCACTCCCATATCTGTCTCCATGGTCACATGGCTGTCTTCCCTCTGTGTATCACTGTGTCCAGATTTCCATATTCTTATAAAGACACCAGTCATTGGATCTCATCTTTTTTTTTTTTTTTTTTTTTTGCGGTAAGCGGGCCTCTCACTGTTGTGGCCTCTCCCGCTGTGGAGCACAGGCTCCGGACGCACAGGCTCAGCAGCCATGGCTCACGGGCCCAGCCGCTCCGCGGCATGTGGGATCTTCCCGGACCAGGGCACGAACCCGTGTCCCCTGCATCAGCAGGCGGACTCTCAACCACTGCGCCACCAGGGAAGCCCTCATCTATTTTTTTTTTAATTGAAGTATAGTTGGTTTACAATGTTGTGCTAGTTTCTGGTGTACAGCAAAGGAATTCAGTTATATATATACATATATATACATATATATATATATACATATATATATGTATATATATATTCTTTTCCATTATGGTTTATCACAGGATATTGAATATAGTTCCCTGTGCTATATAGTATGTCCTTGTTGTTTATCTATTTTATATATGATAGTCTGTATCTGCTAATCCCAAACTCTTAATTTATCCCTCCCTCACTTTCCCCTTTGGTCACCATAAGTTTGTTTTCTATGCCTGTGAGTCTGTTTTGGTTTGGAAGTAAGTTCATTTGTACCATATTTTAGATTCCACATATCAGTGATATCGTATGATATTTGTTTTTGTCTGTCTGACTTACTTCACTTTGTACAATCTCTAGGTCCATCCACGTTGCTGCAAATGGCATTATTCCATTCTTTTTTATGGCTGAGTAGCATTCCATTGTGTACGGGTGTGTGTGTGTGTGTGCGTGTGTGTGTGTGCGTGTATCTCACATCTTTATCCGTTCATCTGCGGTAAGACCTCATCTTAATTTAATTCTATCTGCACGGACCCTATTTCCATATAAAGTCACCTTCACAGGTAGACACAAATTTGGGAGGGGGGGTTGGATAGGACATTATTCAACCCAGTACAGAGACTCCAAGCAATTGTCCTTGGACCTGATGGGTGTAGACCTGTGCTTCCCAGGCAGTGAGCTGGGGAGCTTGGGGTTCAAATCCCTGCTTCACTACTCACTGGCTGTGTGACCTTTGGTAAGTTACTTAACCTCTCTGGGTCCCATGTGGGGATGATAACAGCACCTACTTCTAACTCATAGGGTTGTTGAGGATTAAATGAGGTAGTGCACTGAATGTCCTGGAATTGACTCAAGCCCACAGCAAGCTCTGCTTAAGCATTCACCATCATGACCATCCTGCCCCCGTGGCTGAGAGGACCTGGGGTGGATGCAGAGACAGCATTAAATAAGCCTCAGTGACAAGAAAGTCCCTCCCTTTCTTCTTTCCATTCTTCTGCCAACTTGAAGGAGAAAGTCTCCACGGGGTGCTGACATGTCTTTGACGGGGCTCACTGAGGCTGGCTCAGGTATCTCTACAACAAAGCAAGAGAAAATTTCCATCTCAAAAAAACTTCATCCGGTCAGGCAGCAGGATGGAAGCCAGATTTTGGTGATCTCCTTCGTGTCCTTGTATTTATTTTCACGGTCGCCTTCTGTTTATGACATGTGATATTGGCTTTCCAATTATGGGGTAATCTAAGCTGTCTTTTTTAAGTCAATGTATGTTCTTAAAGGGAAAGCAAGTGGTGGATTTTAAAGAATTAAGCAAATGGTAGTTCAGGTGTGGAGAGGGCAGGAACTGGTCCCATGAGTGCTGCAGGGGGATGGGGCGGAGATGCCTGAATGCCCCGGGAGTGGGGTGTGTGTGTGTGTGTGTGTGGCAGCTTGGGCATTTGAGGTCCAGAGTGGAATGTTTCCTTGTAAGCTTCAAAGGATCCAATTAGCTGGATTATCTCCTGATCTGTGTAGATGCCACCCGGGTACAATTCACATTCAACTTCATCTCCCTTCTTTCAGAGGTGACCTGCCCAGGGTAGCAGGACAGAATGGGAACCAGGAAGTCCCACAGGACCTGAGTGAGGGAGTGGAGAGCAGAATGGGGCTGAAAAACGGGGGGCCCATTGCGATTCAGCCTCCTCCAACCTCAGCAAAAGGAAATTCTCCAGCCTGGGTTATGCAAACATCCAGCAAGTTCACCTTCAAGGGTGTAATTTGCTTCCCCACTCCTCCACTTTCAGAAGGTGACAAGTGCCATTCACGAGTCAGTGAGAGCGGGCTGGGCCTGAGCTTCTGGAAGGACCAACACTGCAAAGGACAGTTTGTCCCAAAGCATGTGGGCCACCACATTGTCCTGGGAAATTCACAGCAAGTACCCAGTGGTACG
The DNA here is from genome assembly GCF_964341445.2 of Mesoplodon mirus. Lineage (NCBI taxonomy): Eukaryota > Metazoa > Chordata > Mammalia > Artiodactyla > Ziphiidae > Mesoplodon > Mesoplodon mirus. Next base: position 5,743,470 of record NC_138989.1, read on the forward strand.
GCTGAGCCAGCTTCTGCCAGCAGGCACAGGGCTGTGTGCAGCTCAGGGGCCTCAGGGGCCTCAAGCGTGGCCTCTCCTTTTCTTCTCTCGACAGACTAGCATTAACCCAGGCATGGGAGTGAGTGAGCTCTGGAGACAGATTCTGTTGTGCGATCAGACAAGTAATAGCTCCCCATGAGAGCCTCCACCCACAATCCCTCGGACTAGCTCACTCTCCCCAGTATCTGTTGCTATGTAACAAACCACCCCAAACTTAGTGGCATAAAACAACAGCAATGATTTTATTATGTCACGGTTCTGGCATCAACGAGGCTCGGCTAGGTGGTCTCAGGCAGGGTCCGAGTTGCAACTGAGGTCTCAGGTGCAGTCACATGGTCCCTGGGGCTGGGGTCATCTTGCTGTTCGCTCGCTCACACATCTTGCAACTCACACAGTAGAGGCTGGTTATCAGCTGGGACCTCAACTCGGACTGTGGCCTCCTCGGGCAGCTTGGGCTTCCTCACAACATGTCGGCCTCACAACATGTAGGAAGAAGTATCTCAGGAGGGCCAGGAAGAAGCTGTGTCACCTTCTGTAACTTAGCCTCAGAAGTCACATAGTGTCACTTCCATCATAGCCACAGCCCTGGCCAAGAGGAGGGACATGGACCCCGCCTCTCAATTGCAGGAGTGACAACTTCATATTGTAAAGATAGCTTGTGAGATGGAAGAACTTGTGGCCACCTTGTAAAATACACTGCCACGCCTACCATTTCCTGCTCTAATTCCAGTCCAGGTGCTTCCCCGCTTCTGATTCTGTGGACTTTCATCAGGTACCTAGTGAGTGCTCACTGCTTCCATTAACATCCGCACATTAACTCTCCACAGCTCCACGTTGCGGTCGGCCTGTAATATTCCCACTTCACAACCATGGGCTCCGAGGATCAGAAAGTCTAAGGCACCTGCCCAAGTTCCCACAGCTGTTCAGCAGTTTTAGGGAACATCGGTTGCTTTGGATGCCTCTTCTGGTCACTGTCCTTGCATTTCCTCGAAGATGACCCCTCCCTCACCTCAGACCATGTGGTTTGGGGTTAGTCTGACTCCACCCATTGGTTCATAGATGGGCATGTGACTAAAGCGTGGCCAATCAGAATTTTCCAAACCTGTAGCCTCAGTGATTGGTTCAGGGACCATCAGGTGACCCAGTTTGGTCCACTCAGAGGTAATCCTAGAACAGTTGGGAAGAGAGAATTTTGGGGGTGACTAACCATCATGAATGTTCAGCTGAGCCTGCTGGGATGCCTTTTCCATCTTGAGGGCGAGGCCTACCTGAGAATAAAGCCAACATAGAGAAAAATGACCATGAGACAGAAAGAGAGAGCATGCTGAGGTCAGTGATTGAGCCCCTGGATCCAGCCATACCTGAAGCTGGCACTACCCTTGGACTTTGTCATTATAAAAGCCAATATCTTTTCTTTTTAACTGAGGCCATTTTGAATTGAGGTTTCTAGGATAAGCAAAAGACTCTTGGCCTCTAATGACGCAGAAAAAGAATTTGAGTCCAAGCCTATCTAAGTCCAAATTCCAAATTCTTTCCCCAGAACCATGCCACCTCCCTGAGTCCCATCCACCGTCCATGTCCAGATCAATTCTTCCTTTTCTGTGATGTCTTCCCTACAAATATCAGCTCACAGCCTCTCTCCTCAACTCTAATTGTTGGAGTTCGTGGCCTTTGGTCTAAGTGCTTTACAGGGAGGGCCCCCCTGATCCACACTATGCCCTCTTCTGTAATCACGGGTGCTTGAAGTTTCACCATCAGAGCAGAATTCCTTTGGATTAAGCATTACCCTCCTCAAGTGATTGTTTTAAAATCCTGATCCCCTGAGAGTGGAACCCGACTCACTATGGCCCAAGGGAAAATGGATAAGGGTGTTCAGGATGGAGACACAGGGCAGTGAAATGATGAAGGCGGGTGTATTTGATTCTGACCAGAAAGGAGGACGTGGCATTTAAGCTGCATCTTAAAAAAAAAAAAAGACAGGATTTGACAGTCAGGGATGTGGGAAAGGGCATGGGAGGTAGAAAGAGCAGGCTAGGATGTGAGAAATCGTGATGTACATTCAGGAAACAGCGTAAAATTAGCTGCTGTGGATGGTGTATGTTATAGGACAGAAGACTGCTCAGATAATCCTGGGAACGTGAAACACCAGGCTGAGCCATTTGATCTTTATTTTCCTGGCAATAGGGAGCCACTGAAGGTGCTTGAGCAGGGGGGAGAGCCTCAATCAGAGCAGCACTTTAGGAAGATTAATTTGTGCCCCGGGGTGGGGGAGGGAGTGGTTTGAAGAGGCCAGAGGCAGGGCCAAGTGAAGCCGAGAGAAAGAAATAAGTTCATCTGAGTAAGAGTCAGACAATGGATGGGTGAGGAGGGATGGGGGACATTCTTGGGGACAATTGCCTTGATATAGACACAGACTGGGTGCCAGCACAGGGGTGGAGCGTTAGAGCAGCCTGTGTTTTGGCCCCTGTGCCACGTGACATCAGGCTCAGCATCTTCCTCCTTTAAGAATGCCATCCAGGGAATTCTCTGGTGGTCCAGTGGTTAGGACTCGGTGCTTTCACTGCTGAGGCCCTGGGTTCAATCCCCGGTTGGGGAACTAAGATCCCACAAGCCGCGTGGCACGGCCAAAACGAAACAAAGAATGGCATCCATCCCCAGCCCTCCACATATAGATCCATGGTGTGCAGACCAGGATAGTATTACTTTGCATTGCTGAGCAGCTTTCCACTGTGTGGATGTACCACAATTCACTTACCTATTCACTGCTGGTGGACATTTGGGTAGTTCCCAGTAAGCCCCTTTTTAACTGTCAATAGATGTCACCTCGCACAAAGCAATAAAATCTGAGAAAGCTCTGATGGGATGGGCCAGCTAGCTTTTATCTAGTACACCTTAACATACATGCATAAGTATTACAAATCACACATGTTTGTCCAGGACCATCTTTGTCCTGCTCGGGGCTCGCTCTGGCAGAGGCTGTGGGAATCGCTGCTGCAGTGTTGTGCTGTGGCATGAGGGTGCTGCCGCGGGACCGGAGGTGGGCACGGACGCCAAGCCTCTTCTCATCCTTGGACAAGAGGCCTTCTGGAAGCCGCTCTGGCTGGGCCCCTGCCCCCCACCTCCAGTCTCAGCTGGATGGAGACATTGAGCCCAATTCATGCTGCCTTCAAAGGGCTCCTGTCTGAACCAGGCTCTTGGGCTAACCTCAGCCAAATCCTCGCCTAGGGAAACACACTGGGCCCTTGTTTAGACGGAGGCCCGCCTGCAGGAGGTCAGCCCAGCTGCGAGGGCAGAATCCCCAGCTCAGCCGTGGGGTGTGGCACGGGGGCCTCCTGGGCTCGCTGCCCGCCAGCCCCAGGCCCACCACCCTAGACAAGACAGAGGCTGCCTGGGAAGGCGGAAGCCTCACCCGGGGGTTCCCACATGTGTCCGGTGCCGAGTCGGGAAGGGCCGGTCCCTCGGCCTGGGGTGTGGCTCGCGCTCCCCTACAGGGCTCAGAAATGACACGCAATCCATTTGCCTTCCTTCCTCCTGGGATTTGAACTGCTTCTGCCCAACCAGAGCTTTTCTGTTGGCTATGAAGTGCCCTCCAGGCTGCAGATCTTAAGAATTATTCTACTGGGAGAAGCAAGCCTGAGAACCTGCCCACATACAAGGGGAGAGGATTACACAGGGACTTGAACACCAGAAAATGACAGGGAGCCGTCGCGGGAGAACATCTGAGGGTCTGTCTCTCGCGCTGCTTGTTCTCCACCTCTGGGGAGATCCCCAAGGCTGTCGGAACCCCGTCCCCTCCCCATTCTATAGTCCCCCCCACCCCCACTGCTCTGGCGCCCACCCACGTGTCAATGAGTCCCACATTTCTGTCTCCAACCCAGAGCTTTCTTCTGAGTGGCCTATCCACCTGTGTACTCAGTACTGCCACTCAGATGTCTCAAAGGGACCTAGGCACATCCAAAATCATTCTCTCCCACCTGAACTCCAGACCCAAATCTCCATGGTGTTGAAGGGAGAAACTTCTACGGGCATCTTCCTGGGCGCGGTCAGAGCTGCCCGTCTTGGGGGCGGATCTCCTGGGGAGATAGGAGGGCAGAGCCATCCCTGCGGAGTCCTTACACTCACCGCCAGACGTTCCTGCGGACAGGGCTGTGCTCTGCAAGGCCACCACCTGGTGGGCCCGTCCTGGAACGTGAGATCTCCAAATCCCTCCCCCCGCCCAGGGCTGCTATCTCCTTAGGTGGCGGCACATTGTCAGTGGGTGGAGGGGACCCGAGAGACATTTATGGAAGAGGGAGCTGACAACGACGGGGAGCTTTAATTCACTGCTGATCCACGGCTTTTCAGGCCGGGCCTGGAGGAAGCTGCAGACCCATGTGCTTGTGACCTTCATTTATTTCAGACTTTCCTGGGAAGGGGCTGCGTGGGAGGAGGGCCGCGGGTGGGGAGGAGGGAGAAGAATGGGCTGGGAGCTGGTCCACCCACCAGGATACTCGGGAAATGAGTCCCAGGAAATTGTCTTGCAGAAAAGGAAAGACAGGAGCCGGGTTCCATTCTCCGGTTTCTAAAAGGAGGCAGGAAAAAAAATCAGTCTGTAAATTTGCAGTCCTCTCTCCCTGAGCTTTTTTTTTTCCCCTCTGCAAGGGACCTCTGCAAGGTCCCTGTGTCCTGCCACAGCGAGAACGGCTCGTTAATTAAACAGACGACCAGATGTCACCGTTCATTAGGCCGCGTGCGCAGCCCCTCCAGGTGGCTCCTTCCCCAGACCCCCGCCCCTGGCGGCCCCAGGCCTGGAGAAAGAGCCTGGCACACAGCGGGGTGGAGGTGCCCAGCCGCCCCCGCCCCTGAGTCCTTGTCTGTAGGGGCACCGCAGCCAGACGCGAGGTGCTGGAGACTTTTAATTTTCATCACTCCTGTCTGTCGAGCTCCATTTTAAATCACTTTAACGGCAGATTAAGAATATATAAGCTGATGTTAGAGGGCAGTCTTAGTGCCTTTATAAATATCTTAAATAAAAAATTTGGCTTAATTGCGCTTGGGCGTTAGAGGAGGCTGGGGTGGGGGCAGGGTGTGGCTCAGATGAGCCCCAGTAGTAAGGGGCCTGGGAGGGGAGAGGGGAGCCCCTGGGGTGTAGCATGGAGGGTCCACAGGTCTCAGAGAGCAAAACATCCGTCCAGTTTGCACGTGATGATTGAGTTTTCCCTTCCCGTCCAGACCTCGCGTGCAACACCAGGTACACCTGCAAACCAGGGGTAACCACGCCCAAGGCAAAGCCCTGCCCTGACCTCTCCAGAGCTGCAGCCTGGCAGGGAAGATGTCCAGTGACCAAGTAATTCCACATGATGACCACAACAGCATTTGTTGATCACATACGATGTATCAGGCCCTGTTCCACGCACCCGACCGACATATAGTATCTCATTTAATCCTCTCTGGGTGGGATTATCATTCTCCTCATTTTAAAAAGCAGGCTAAGAGAGGTTAAGTGACTTGGTTGAGGTCACACTGCTTTTCAGTGAGAGACCAAGATTTGCACCCAGGCAGCCTGTGGTGCCAGAATCTGTGCTCTAACCACTGCACCTTTCTGCTTCTCCCTCCATATGGGATGAGTGTCAAGAGAGTTTCCACGGAGAGATGGAGGGGGGAGCTTAACTGGGGGGCTTGACTTCACCCAGGGGCACAGAGGAGGCTTCCCAGAGCAGAGATGCTTCACTAGGACCTGATGGGTGAGTAGGAGTGAGGCCAAGTGAAGTGGGAAGTACGTGGCAAGGGAGATAGAACAGCATGTGCAAAGGCCCTGAGGCAGGCCCTCTCTTGGTATGTTTGGGGAACAGAAAGAAGGATTTTTTTTCTTCTGTTTCATTCATGGTTATATATCCAGGGCTGAGTGCAGTGCCTGGCACCAAGTAGATGAGGAGTGAATATTTATTGAATGAATAAGGAGAGGAGGTCCCACTGCGAGGCCAGATGTCAGTGATTGAAAGAGGCCTGTGAGCAGCCACTCCGGATGCTCCTACAACCCACCCCTTCTGCCAGCCTTCTGGTGGGGAGGGGCCACCACATGGCAGGGGCTGCGTGGGCTGCCAGTGCCATTGTCTTTGTGCCTTGCAGAGTCGCTTGACATTGACATGGCCGTAGGAGGCATACAGAAGGAGACGCCCTCCAACTCTGCAGTGGGCATGCTTGCTTTGGCCTCCCCAGCATCCTTTCCTCCTGTTTCTGGCTTTTGCATCTCCATCTTCCTTTGGGACCATCTCTCTCCCAATTGCAGCCCGTGAGAAGAAGGAGCGGTTCCACATCCCAAGTTCTAGGGATGGCCAATCAGCAAAGCGCATTCCCTTGACCACAGTGATTGGCTCAGGGATGGCCATCTGACCTGAAATGAAGCAATGAGAGTCCACCCTGCAACGTTTGCTGAAATTACTGCAGCAGAGAAGCTTTGTCTATGTGGAGTTTGCTGAGCTGCTGATCATCCTAGGTGCTCCTGAGGTGCTTCTGTCATCTTTTGGGGAGAGCCTGCAAAGGCAAACAGGACTGAGAGATGAAGAGAGAGTGACTCCTGGAACTTTTGAGTCCCTGGATCCAGCCATTCCTGAAGTCACTTTCCCCTGAAACTTTCCAGTTACATGACCCAATAAATTCTCTCCTCTGTTTACCCCAGGGAGTGTTGGGTTTTCTCTTATGTGTCAGCCACTGGCTCAAGAGATTTCCAACCATTGTTCAATCTAACTGTCACACACACAGAAAACTGGCACGCATTTCAGAAATTCTGCGGAGCCTCCCATGGAAGCCAGGCTTACTTTCTCTGCCTTGAGCTTGCTGAGGGAGTCAGGACACCCACTCAAATCTCAATTCTCTTGCACATTAGCTGGTGGCTGACTTGGGACTTGCCCTCTCAGAGGGGGCCCTGGTTTCATTAGCTGGAACATAGAGTTATAATCCCTGGCTCACCAGTTTCACTCAGTTGTGGATGTGTTTGGTGGCCAATGATGTTGGCCAACAGGCTTCAGGGCCGCAGCTCTTATGTAAGACCCACCACATCCCACACTTCACCTCCCATGACTCTTACCCTGCTGTAGTCACACTGGCTATTTATTTGGTTTCTTGGACACAACAAGCTCATTCCTACCTCAGGGTCTTTGCACTTACTGTTCCTTCTGCCTGAAATGCTCCTCCCCTGGGATTAGGCACGTCTGGGTCCTACTCCATCTTCAAGGCTCAGCGCAAAGGTTGCCTCCTCCAAGAAGCCCTCCCTGACCTTCCCCTAAGGTCCCTGACTCCTCGTCTCCCTATTTTATCTCTTTCCAGTCCTTATTATTTCTGAACTCACTTTTTTGTGAATGAATGTCTGCCTCCTCTCACAAACCTGGAAACTGTGAGCACAGGGAGGTTGTTGGTCTTGCCCTCTGCTGTCTGTTGTGTCCCTGGCACAGTGGGTGCTCAGTGAATCTTTGTGGACTGACTGTGTGACCTCAAGCTAGTCACTTACCCTTTCAGAGGCCACCTTCTTTTTCTCACTTGTAATTTGGCATCTTCATTCATGCCTGGCACTCGTGGGATCCAGATGACTCTGTAAGCCCTTGAATTATATTGCAATCATATTAAAAAGTGAGGGCTGCTTATTAGGTTGTGGGCGGGTCTTCCACCCTCCCAACAAATCTCCTACTTCCTTCTATCCCTAAATCCAACCCTAAAGGAGAGATTCTCCTTGTCACACAGACTTCAATCCAGGAGGACTTCCTGGAGAAGGGGGCATTCTTCACCCAGCTTTATCAGCCTCTTGAACCCTCAGGTTGACTCGCTCCTTTCAAAACTTCCTCCTCGGAACTTCCCTGGTGGTCCAGTGGGTAAGACTCTGCACTCCCAACGCAGGGGGCCAAGGTTCGATCCCTGGTCCGGGAACTAGATCCCGCATGCGTGCCACGACTAAGAAGTCCACATGCTGCAACTAAAAGATCCCGCGTGTCACAACTAAGAAGACCCAGCGAAGCCAAAATAAATAAATAAATAAATATTAAAACAAACAGAAAAACCCTCCTCCTCCTCCTCCTCCCCTATTCCCTTCCCAAAGCCCTGACATGCTTCCCTTCTGTAAGCCCTCACCATTGTCACTGCTCACCCCCCCCCAACCCAGAACATTTTCTTCAAGAATGCAAGCAGCGGTCAAGGGCATGGCCTCCTCCCCCAGCATCCCCGCCCCCTAGACTGGGGAATTAGACTCTGGGCCATGCCATCTGTCTGAAAACAATTAGCAATAAACGCCAGCACACTGGGGCTCGAGGTCACCAGGGGATGAAGCGGTGGGGTTATAAATCCAGAAGGTTCCCAGCTGAATCAGCCTTCCTGTCCGTGGGCCAAGAAAAATCCTCCCAGCTGCCCCTGGGGAGAGAAGTTCCCAGCCACCTCTTGGGGGATGGAGGGGAGGCTCTACCCGAGCCTCACAAAGCCCTGGCCTCAGCTGGGGAGGCGGATGGGGGACCATCTGGCGGAGTGCAGGGACGTGTCCGGGCCAGACGGAGAAGCAGCCTTATTTGCTGTGTATTGTGTGTTCCTTCTCAAAACACTCCACGCATATGCTTCAAGTGCGTGGCTCTCAGCCAGCTGGGACCAGGGGTGGGTCAGTGGGAGTACTTCCGAAGAGAGGGGTGAGGGGTATGAGCCTGTCTACGGGGTGGGGACAGCTCATAGGCCCCCCACCCCACCCGACTCGGCCCGGATTCCTCTTCTCCAGCCCCCCTGCTTGGCCTGTGCCTAAGTTTCCCCTATTAAGCCTCCCCCCCGCACCCCCCCCCGCTCAAATGTCACTTCCCCTTACAACGGAAGGGGGGCCCACTTTGCCAAACTTGACTGCGTTTAGCTACATAAGGTCTGGCTCACCAAGCCGTTTCTTCATTTTGGTAATTTGAATAAGTTGCTAGTGAATTAAAAAAACAGGAGATGCTACATAAAAATCTGGATGTTCAGCTTCTTTTGAAAAATCAAAAAATCTGGCAAGCCTTTGCCATCAACGTAGACACAATCAGCCCAGGCTGGGGGGGCAGGCAGGGAACGGGGAGAGGAGGTGCCTGCCCCTTAAGCCTGGCGTGACTTTTCTGTTCCCATCCTCTGCTCGTTCATTCACTAGTTCAAGAGCAGTGGGACCTGTCGCTGTGCCTGGTTCTTTATACGGCACTTTGATTCTCACAGGGAAGACAGACGTTAAATCCTAAACCAGGGCATATGTAATATAATGTCACATGGTGATAAGTGTTACTAAGGAAATATATAGCAGAGAAAGGGGTTGGAGAGGGATGGGGGTAGGAGGGGCTGCTGCTAAGGCAGACCCATTAGGCCTGGATGAGCTGAAGGGCCCCCATGGTGGAGGAAAGGCACGTCTGCAGGAAGGAACAGCAGGTGCAAAGCCCCTGAGGCTGGGAGCTGGAGGGAGGGAGTGAGGGGTGGCCACGCTCTTCTGAAACAGGTAATCTGGACAGGCCCGGCTTGGGGTTACCCCAGGGGGCGCCCTATTCTGCTTTAGACTCTGGGAAATCCAGCTAGTGAACCCTGGGGGACTTCCTGAGCGGGGGCCCGACTTTGAGGATTCCAGGTGGTTTGATCCTGATTCTCAGCCTCTCCCGGACTAGCTGGGGTGGTCCTGGTGGCGGGGGTGGGGGAGGTGTGGCTTCCCCAGAGGCAAGGCTCCTTAGTGGTTAAGTCTCCAGCTTCCTGGGTTCAAGTCCCTTCCACCCCTCACCTCGGGCAGGGGACTTCCCCTCTCTGAACCTAAGTTTCCCCATCTGTAGAATGGAGCATCTAGAACTCACCTCAGGGGACTGTTGTGTTACTAAGTTAATACTTATGTGCACATTTATATAAAAATATCTATGCAAAATGTCTAGGCAGATGCTCGGCACATAGAAAGTGCTATGTAACCGTTAGCCATTTTAATTTAAGGAGCAAAGGGAGACCATTGTTTAAAGGAGCGGTTCTCAGACTTTTTGGTCTCCAGACCCATGACACTTAAAAATTATCAAGGACCCCAAGCAAAGAGCTTTTGCTAATATGAGTTCTATTATTCAGTATTTCTCATATTAGAGATTGGTAAAATTTTAAAACATGCATTTATTAATTCACTTAAAAAGAAAGATAATACACTTATTACATGTTAATGTCAATAATATATTTTTATGACAAATAATGATTTGTCATAAAAATGATTTGTCTCAAGCCAAAAAATATGTGGCAGGAGTGACCTTGTTTTCTGTTTGTGCAAATCTCTTTAATGTCTGGGATCTGGATCTTCAGATCTGCTCCACATCCAGCCTGTTGTGATTTATTTGTCTTCTTGGTGGAAGGCAGTGAAGCAAAGCCAGCTCACTGACTGGGGGCTGGAAAACGAGGGCCTTGTGGATCCCCCCAAAGGGTCTCAGACCCCCAGGGGTCCTTAGGCCACACTTCAGGAATGGCTGGTCTAGGGTTTCCCTGGTGGCACAGTGGTTAAGAATCCACCTGCCAATACAGGGGACACGGGTTCGAGCCCTGGTCCGGGAAGATCCCACATGCCGCAGAGCAACTAAGCCCATGCGCCACAACTACTGAGTCTGAGCTCTAGAGCCCGCGAGCCACAACTACTGAGCCCACGTGCTGCAACTACTGAAGCCCGCGCACCGCAATGAAGAGTAGCCCCCGCTCACCGCAACTAGAGAAAAGCCCTCACGCAGCAACGAAGACGCACCGCAGCCAAAAAAAAAAAAAAAAGAATGGCTGGTCTGGGGTCCATTCAGGGTGGCAAGTGGGCGTGTGGCTTTGTCCCTCCAAAGTGCAGGGTGGGGACGGGGCCCCAGGAGACAGTGTCTGGATTCAGCTTGCCTGCCGAGGCTCGGAGGGGCTGGTCCTGGGACCTGGCCGGCAGGAGGTAGGAAAGGCTCTGCTCTGCTGACCTCACAGACCCATGGGCAAGGCCAGCAAGTAAGCGGGGCGTTATAACCAGAATATGGGGGGCTTGCTGACCACTGGGGAGCGTGACAGAGACACCCCGACCCTCTGCGGGGAGGAGATGGTGTCCCCTGATCAGAATTCTCATACTGGCCCCTTGTATGAGCCCCAAGGTGCCCAGGCCCGGGCAGTTCAGCACTGGCTCTCTGTGAGTCAACAAAAGTTCCCTTCAACAGCCTTCAGGGCTCCATTATCCCCATTTTATGGAGGGAGAAACTGAGGCTCCTGCCCCACAAAGTTGAGTCATAGGTGTGGGTGGCAGAGTCTGGGAGGGCATCCCAGGCCTGGGGTCCTCAAAAGAGCTGGGGGAGCACCCCAGGCAGAGTCAAGATGGTCCTGTCTCTCCAACATGGAGGTCTCTGGGGCACTGGACGTCATTGGGCCAGGGGACGGATGACCCAGTCTCTTCCTTTCCCAGAATGTCAGGAAAGGAGAGCTGCGGCCGAGAGGGGGAGAGGGAGCCACCCTTGCCAACTGCTCTCATAGCCTCAGTTTCCTCATCTATAAAATGGGGCAATAATACTCCCAACTGTGTAGTTCTCAAGATGAATCAACTGCATGCCTCCCATGGGCCTGGCACACTGTGGACACATGACCCACATCCCACTCCTGCTGTGACCTCCTCCACTTGCAGAAATTTCCCCAGGACTCGCTTTGCCTTGTCAGCAAGTCCCCCTTGTGTTATTATTATTTTTTTTATAAAAGCACCACCTTGTATGGGCGCTTACAGTCTTTGCTGAGTCCCTTGTGATCTTTACCTCCTTTAAGCTTCTTGGCAGCTCCTCCAGGAGAATAGCACCCTTATCCCCATTCTAAGGAGACAAGACTGAGGGGGGTACTTGCATAGATACACAGGCAGGAAGACAAACATTTCCCTGCTCTGCCATCGCAGAAACAGCAGCAAGTTGTAAGGGAGCAGGGCAGGCGGACAGGCCTTTTTTGTTTGTTTGTTTTGTTTTGTTTTGTTTTGTTTTTGGTATGCGGGCCTCTCACTGCTGTGGCCTCTCCCGCCGCGGAGCACAGGCTCCGGACGCGCAGGCCCAGCGGCCATGGCTCACGGGCCCAGCTGCTCCGCGGCATGTGGGATCCTCCCGGACCGGGGCACGAACCCGTGTCCCCTGCATCGGCAGGCGGACTCTCAACCACTGCGCCACCAGGGAAGCCCCGGACAGGCCTTTTGTTCCGCACGGGAACAGAACAGAAAGCCCCCAGTCCCCACCGTGGGGGGGGGCGTGTCACCAATTGCCCCCCCCCGCCCCGCTTTGCTCCGAACTGAGAGGTTCCTGAGACACAGGACTCTTGGTGCTACAGCAGGGACAGTCCTGAGCAAATCAGGGTGGAGTTGGTTGTTCTACCCTCATGGCACCACTATTTCCCATCCCAGGTCTGGGATGAGAGAGGAAAGGGTGCTTTGAACAAAGCCCCAAAGTGCCTCATCAATGGGGACTGATTCCAGCGAACCCGAACCTCAAAGCTGTCAGAACGGATCCTCTGGCCCAAGCGAGGGCTGCAGGGTGGATCAGGCAGCCGCAGGGCCTGCCCGAATGACCTCATTTGCTCATCCCAGGATTTGAAGATGATTTCACCAGTGGACTAGGCCAAGAGGAAGGGAGCGTTCTGCGCCTTGTTCCTACTCCACAGCGGTTGACAGGTTGATCCCGGTGACCCAGAGTGGATGGAGACACCTTAGCCTCCTGGCTGAGATCAATCCTTAGACAGCCAGACAGCCTGGGACCCTGCCTTGCTGAGCCCAAGACCCTCTGGGGGCTGAAAGCAGAAAAATAACCATTGACACCAATTCCCACCCAGAATTCCGTAAAATGATGGCCTTATTCCTCAGACCTCGCCACAACCTTCTGATGAGGAAATCAAAGCAGTTTATCTGGAGTCAGATTTTCTACTTCCTGGCTGTGTGTCCCTGGTAAGTTACTTAACCTCTCTGAACCTGTTTCCTCATCTGTACCTAAGGGACAGTTTAGTTGATATTCTTGTTATTTGGTTCATTCTTTCCCTCCTTTGACCTTCTCAGCCACTCTCTGAGAAATGGGTTATTTTATACATCAGGATGGAGGTTCAGAAAGGTAAAGTGACATGGACAAAAAGCCCACGGCTCTAAGAGTAAAGTGAGATTTGAACCTGACCTTGACAGGCTGAAGCCCATCTCATCCCCATGACACCTGGGCTGCCTGAGAAGTCAGTAAGATGAAGACATGCTGTACGAGACATTATTACTCTTTGCTTCTCAAAGTGCGATGCCCGGACCATCAGCATTAGGTTGTTGAAATGCAGAATCTCAGGCTCCACCAGAAACCAGCTGAGTTACAGTCTGTCTTTTAAAAATCTCCTCAGGTGATTGGTGTGCACAGTAAAGTTCGAGAACCTCTGGGTTAGATCAGGGTTTCCTGGAGTTTGTTCAGGGAAATGGGAGTAGGTATAATTAAAATAAAAGATAATAGGAGGGTGTGGTTTAGTACCCAAATCAATCTGGGACATGCAGGGTTAAACAAAAAGAAAGTACAGGAGTTACTAAGGCCTTTAATAATCAAATGTACATTCTGTGTCTGTAGGAGGCATATCCCAATTGTATCAAAAGATCAATTTTTTTGAACACAGCATCTTGTGTTCTGCAGAATACAGTGGAGGGAAAACCTGGGTCCTGTAGATATTAATGATAAAATCACAGCTCCCATTTATTCAGCACTTATTACGCATCAGGCCCTGGACTCCTCCACATCTTACTGTGTAACTTTCATCCTCAAAGTTACCTCATCGTCCAAGATGGCTCCTGTAGCTTCAGCCATCACATCTGCATTCTAGGCAGCTGGAGGAAGGAAAGAGATCATCCTTCAACTGAGTCATTCTCCTTTAAGGAGCCTTCCTGGAAGTTCCATGAAACACTTCCACCTTCATCTCACTGGCCAGCTTTAGCTACACAGCTGAACCTCAATGCAAGTGAGGCTAGGAAATGTTGCCCAGATAAAAATTGAGGTGTTGTGGCTAAAGAAGAAGGGGAGGGTGGATATTGAGAAGATAATTATCAGTCCCTGCCCAGGAGCTTTCCTGGGGGAGAGGGGCTTGTCCAAGGTCATACTGCTGGTCAGTAAGGGAACCATATTTGAACCCACCAAGGCCAAGTATCTCAGCTTTTGCTACATTTGCTAATTGTCTAAAGAGGAAAATCAAAAGGTTTGATTTAAAGTGTTCTTTTAAAGTTTTCTTTTTTTTTTTTCTGCTCAGAGAAGTGCGAGAAACATTGGGTAACACAAAGGGAAATAGATTTCGTGGCTCCAGGACTTTTCCAAGTGAATCAAGAGGCCATAGATAACAGAAGCCCTGATTCAAAATGGCTTCTCCAAGGAAGAAGTGTGTATTATGTCACAGCACTGGAAGACAGAGATGGTGTCAGGGCTGGTTGATTCAGCAGCCCACTTAGTGTCAACCAGGACCTAGGCTCTTTCCATTTTTGTGCTTTGCCATCTTTAGGCTCATCCCCTCATGGTGCAATATGGCTGCTGGTGAGCCAGGCATCTTGTCACAAAGCCCTAAAGGCAGCAGAGTGAATAGCCTTTCCTCACAGCCATATGTAAAGACAAGGAAATCTTTCCCAAAGCTGGCCGACACACTTCCCCTATTGCTAGAGATCTCCACGTAACCCCTCCTAGGCCAATTGTGAAACAAGGGAGGCCTCGGAACTCCCACTATTGGGTTTAACTGACCAGTGTCCACTGCGGGGCAAGGGTGGGACCAAGGCAGCACCTGGACAAAATCAAGGTTTTATTGACAGGGAACGGGGATCGCTAATAAGGCCAAACCAACATGGCAGGTCATGGAGACTTTGAATGTGCAAACACACTTTGTGTAATCCCTGTAGGGGAGAAGGTGGCCCAGCCCCTGCCCAGAGAGCCGACTGGTTGTGGGAGAGGTGCTGGGTGAGGTGAGGGGCCAGGGCATGTGCCCCCAGTGGATTGCGGAGGAGATCACATGAGATTAATTTTTTCCCCAGCTGCATGTTGGGAACACGGTGTTTTATTGTTTTATTTACCTCGATTAAATATTTTTCTGGGGACCTCCCTGGCGGTCCAGTAGGGGATCCAGTTAGGACTCCACTCTTTCATTGCCGAGGGCATGCGTTCCATCCCTGGTCGGGGAACTAAGATCCCGCAAGCTACGTGGCTTGGCCAATCAGTCAATCAATCAATCAACATTTTTCTGATAACTTGTTAGGGTGCAGGCTAAGATGGGTCGCTCGGATTGTCCTCCAGGAGGGGCCTGTTGCCTTAGCTTTGGGGAGTGCTGTCGGGGATTACCTCGGGAAGGCTGCCGTTGCCAAGCCACCTCTGCTGGGTGATGATCCCCCTGGAACTGCCCTCATCTGAGGACCCCGCCGTTCTCAACAGGGCGATTTTGCCATCCAGGGGACATTTGGCTTTGTTTGGAGACACTTCTTGTTGTTACAACCGGGAAGGGGGTGGTACTGGCATGTAGTGGGTAGAGGCCAGGGATCCTGCTGTCCCGCAACAAAGAATGATCTGGCCTCAAACGTCAACAGTCCCAAGGTTGGGAAATCCTGTGATGACTGAGGAAGGCCAGTGGAAAACCCTGGACAGCTCACTGCCCACAGGACTCCTCTGGGAGGGCTTCCTAGCTCCAGAGGCCCCGTGCACTGGGTTCACAAGCTGCCCCCTCTCTCTGCCCCTCCTGTTTCCCTCCCTTCCCTTCCCATAGGGCTGATCCCAAGGGCCAACCTTAATACAGTTTGTGCATGCTAACCTCCTTCTCAGAAACTGCACCCCTGGGAATGCAAAAAGTCATTCTTCCAGAAAGTTCTAGCAAGGCAGAAGTCAGCTATGCATACTGTAGGCAGTGAAAACTCTGCAAATCTCTGACTCCCAAGATAACTATTGTGCGCCACCGGCAGGTGTTCATCCTGGGTTCGTTTTTTTTCCAGGCATCTAGCAGGTACCTGTTGTTTGTGCTGGTTGGCTCCCAAGCTCCCTGTTTCTGGGAACCACACCTGGAGGACCTGCGCTCCCCTCGCCTTAGGCCGTGAGGCCAGCCAGGACCTGGCTCCTGCCTTTCCCCTTTTCCCCCTTTCCCCAGAGATGGGCATGTGACTCAGGCCTACCTAATCAGTATCGTCCCGCCTCCTGATCTCAGTGATTGGTTCAGAGGTAGGCACATGATCCAAGCAAGGCAGCTGGGTGTCAGCCTGAGGAATTTGTTGGAAGTATTGAGAAAGAAGAATATTTTCTGCTTTTTTTGCTCAGCTGGGAGAGCAGGGATCTGGAGCTGCCTGGAGTCCCCACATGGAGAGAGACTGCTTAAGAATGAAGCCAAAACAGGTAAGCCGAGTGGAGAGATGGGGGGCCAGAGATCGAATCATGAAGGCAGTGGGCCCTGGATCAAACCACACCTGAAGACACACTCCAGGTATTTTTCTTATTATGCAGACCAGTAATTTCCATTTTTTTGGGTAAATTGAATCACTGTTATGAGTTGAATTGTGTCCCTTCCCACAAAAAGATATGTTGAAGTACTAACCCCAGTATCTCAGAATGTCACCTTATTTGGAAATTGGGTTTTTACAGAGGTCATCAAGTTAGGATGAGGTCATTAGGGTGGGCCCTAATCCCATATGACTGGAGTCCCTATAAAAAAAGGAAAATTTGGACACAGAGACAGACATGCACAGAGGGAAGATGATGTGAAGATACAAAGGGATAAGGCCACGTGACTGGGATGATGTATCTACAAGCCAAGGAACACCTAGGGTCGCCAGCAAACACCAGAAGCTAGAGGAGGAAGGAAGGGATCCCCCCCACCCGGCGCCTTCAGAGCATGGCCTTACTGACACCTTGATTTCAGACTTCTGGCCCCCAGAATTGTAAGACAATAAATTCCTGTTGTTTTAAGCCCCCCCAGTTTTGGGTATGTTGTTATGGCAGTCTGGGAAACTAATAAAGTCACTGTAGTTGGTCTCTGTCACTTGCAAGAATTCTGAGTAGTGCAGTATTACAGCATCATAAAAGTAAGTATTTACAAAAATGGTAAGTGTCCCATTTGAAATACCAGAATCTAACATTTTAGGTGGTACCCAGAGTACTTACACCGACTTCACCTTCCTCCATTCTCTTTCCCCCAAGCCATATCTCTAGTGCAGTCTGACCTTGGCAAGCTGCACCCCACTCCCTCAGGATGTGTGATAATTTGGTCCTCATGGTTAGGCCAAACATGCTTTGTATTATCCTTGTAATAGGGCTTATTCCATGACAATGTCCCTGAGTGCCATGAATACCAATGATATCATATGAGATGATTTTAAGTAGAACGCCACTGTATTTTTTTGCTTTAGTAATCAATCTTTATTTTAATGTGTTCAAAGGTTATAACTGGCACATCAAGCCTGTGATGTCACAAATATCATTGCTCAGTGTATCTGTATGAGTTCCAGCACTCAAATGGGATAATTGGGAGAGTTAACAAAGGGACAGTCTACAAAGGTGGAGGCACGGTCTGTGCAGGGAAACCAAGAATAAATGTTGCAGTGTCCAGGGCTAGTGAAAACAAGCAGCTGTTACCACCTTTAGGCTGGAAGGAGTGGAGAAGGAGTAGCTACTGGAACCCAGAGAGAGCTGTAGCTGGAGGAGACGGGCCATCAACAGGAGTGACCTTCAGGAGAAGAACACAGCCCTTCTTCTAATCACAGTGAGGCCGGAAGGGAGGTGGGGGAAATACCCCAACCTCTCTCCCTTCCCGCCCTCCAGACTTCCCTCTTGCTTCCCATTGGCTGAACCCAGCAGGAAATGAGGGTGCAAGGGATCCTGGGAAATGTAGTCCACAGGGTCAGCCTCCTGATGCACAGAGCAGGGAGGGTCTGAAAGGGCAATTGAAAGTTAACCAGCGTACTTAAAATGGGGCTACGTAAATGATAAATGTAAATATAAAACGTAAGGAAACTATTGAGTTTTAAGTAGGCACCCATTGGTCTGCATGCACATGGCTATGTTTTCAGGACAATTTATCTCCTTTTTCCTAATGTATACTGACCTCTGCTTCTATGCCACCTTTGTCCCCAAATCCCGGCTTTGGTGTCACATCACACATTGCACCAGCCACCTCTGACTTGGGGCACTTGGAGGCCTTGGAGGGGGGTATTGGCAGTGGGAAGGCTCAGTCGTGTCCAGAACTCTCTCAGAGCTGGTCAGCACCCCTCTCAGCTCCCAGGGGAGCGTAGAACCCTGACTGTTTCCCTGTGAATGCTGCCAGTGTGGTTTTAACACACTGGCCGTTGCTGTGCAAGTGCCCATTAGGCTGAAAAGAATGAAGCAAATCAGCATGTGCTGGCACAGGGACAGACAGAAATGTGGTGGACGGAATGGGCCCTGGGAGGGCTGTAGGTCGTGCATGCAGTGGGCAGAATAGTGGACCCCGAAGATGCCCAGGTCCTAATCTCTGGAATCTGCCATGGCAAAGGGAACTTTGCAGATGTGATGAAGGATCTCAAGATGGAGAGATCCTCCTGGATGATGGCAGGGGGGCGAGGGGGGCCTAAATGTAACCACAAGTGTCCTTTAAAGAGGGAGGCAGAGGGACTTCCCCTGCAGTCCAGTGGTTAGGACTCCACGCTTCCACTGCAGGGGGCCCGGGTTCGATCCTGGTCGGGGGAACTAAGATCCCACATGCCGTGCGGCACGGTCAAAAAATAAAAAACTAAAAATAAATTTAAAATTTTAAAAAGGAAAGTTAAAAAAAAGAAGAGGGGGACCTCCCTGGCAATCCAGTGGTTAAGACTGTGCTCCCAATGCAGGGTGCCTGGGTTCAATCCCTGGTCGGGGAACTAGATCCTGCGTACTGCACGGCATGATTGAAAAAAAAACAAGGAAAAAAGATGAAGACAGAGAGAGACTTGACCATAGAAGAGGAAATAGGAGCTGTGACAACAGAGGCAAGAAGTAGGAGTGATATGAGATCAAGAGACAAGAAATGTAATGCTAGAAAAGGCCAGGAAGCCAGTCTCCCCCGGAGCGTCCTGAAGGAACCAGCCCTGCGGGCACCTAGACTTAGTCCAGGGAAACTGTGTTGCTTAAGCCACTAAGTTTGGGGTAACTTGTTACAGGAGTAATGAGAAACTAACTTTTTTTTAAACGGACGTAGTTCAAAATTTATTTATAAATTTGTTTAAAAGAGTGTAAGTGACGATTATCTTTTCCTCTTGCTCACATGTGTACACCGGATTAAGGACGTAGGGATTAAAATCTAAAGAGTTGCCAGAACTTCCCCCAGACCCGATCTGAGAATCAGAAAAGAACTACCTGCTTAGAGAGATGAGCACACAGCTCCCATAGCTCTCACTAACCTGAAAGCATCAGCGCCTTGAGGGCAGGGATTGTGTCTCTCTCACTTGGTACTCCTGGTATTTGGTGGCTGGCCCAGGGAGGCACTCCATGAATATTTGGGTGGCAGTCTTGTCATTATGCATTTGTCTGATGACAGCCATAGCTGCAGGCTCCCTCACTAGACCAGAAGCTTCCTGGGGTTAAGTTTTCTCACCTCTGCCTCCCCAGAGTCCGGTCAGTGCTCAATAAATGTTTGTTAAATGAATAATTGAGCACCTAGTCTTTGAGAGCAGCTGGGCTAGCGAGATAAATGAGATAAAATTTTAAAATGAGATAAAAATATACAGTTCCCACCTTCAAGGGTCCTGCAGCTAGTGAGGGAAATTTACAAAAGAATGATGATGAAGGTGTGCTGAGCGTTCACCACGCGCCGGACGCCAGGCTGAGGGTGTTACAGGTACACGTGATGGCTTATTTTGTCCTCACACAGCTCGGAGAGACACTTTGAATGGAGGTCAGTGGGGAGATGAGATGAAAGGATGGTGGACAGTGGGGTGTCCAGGCTAAGGGAAGCAGCAGGGGTGATGTAGCACCCGGAAACTAGCATCGTGGGGACCCCTTCCTGTTCCTAGACCTGAGGGTCGGGGACCAGAGCAACACGGAGCCAGAGCGAGAGGTGGAATAATGGCCTGCAAAGCCATCCACAGCCGGATTCCTGGAAACTGTGCCTAGGCTGGTTTATATGACCAAGGGGAGGGAAGGTGACCAGGAGATGGGAAGGTTATCGTGGGTTATCCAGCGGGCCCATTGTCATCTCAAGGGTCCTTAATAGTGGAAGGGGGAGCCAGGAGTTCAGAGTCAGAGAGATTTGAGGATGGAGGAGGGGGGACATGACCAAGGCATTGGCGTCTTCTAGAAACCGGAAAAGGCAAGGCACAGACACTCCCCCAGAACTTCCAGAAGGAACACAGCCCTGCTGACACCTTGATTTTGGCCCATTGAGACCTGTGTCAGACTTCTGACCTCCAGACACTAAAGAAGTAAGTTTGTGCTGTTTTAAGCCACTGAGGATGTGCTCATTTGTTCCTGCAGTAATAGGAGGCGATTACAGGCAGCTCTCAGAAAGGGCTGCCCACCAGGAGCTGCGACCTTCAGTAGGGGGACCAGCCAAACCTCAGCCCTGTAGAGGGAGGGACGGAGGGGCCCCCCCTCCTGCTTCTCCCCCAACCTGTGCCCTCTGATCTGCTCCGATGCGTCCTGTCGGTCAGCCCCTACCAGAGCCCAGAGGGTACGGGGTGTGCTGCATCACGGGGTGCAGCTCCTGTGTTGCAGACTCAGCCCCTGCAGACACAGAGCAAGGACGAAGAGGGTGAGATCATTGTAACGAATCGTCTGCGTCTTACGGTTGAGGAACAGCAGGCTGAGAGAGGCCAAGTTCCTTGCCTGAGGACACTCAGCCCACCAGCAGCGGATCCAGGGTTTGAACCCAGGACCTGCGGGCTCCCGAGTCCCACTCTCCACCGTGACACCGGGGAGCGGAGCACGGTGTCTGTGCTGGGAGCCCAGCCACGTGAGCCCGTGACGTGCGTGTGTGAGTGCGTGTACTTGCTGCCGCTTCACACGCCCACCCGGTGCGCCTCGGCCCCCAGGCATGTGTTTCTGTGGGCGTTCTCTTTTCTCCGATCTCTGTTATCACCAGCAAGTTTCAAAAGCAGCGAGAGAGAGATGAAATGACACTTTTACTAAACAGGAACCATCTCCCACAACCTCCGCTAGCTCGCAGTGCCTCCGTGTCTAATTAGGGGTTGTGTCGTTCAGGGTGTGAATGTGAAATTGCTGCTCCCTCCCCAGTCGGGTGGCTGGTGTGGGCGCCGCAGATGCCTGACTCCCAGGAAGCGGGGGCTCCTCTCTGGGCCCTGATGAGGCTGCATCGGTCCCTGGAGACTATGGAAGCACCGAATGCCACGTAGCAGAAGGGCTGTGTGTGCACCCATGGGTGCTCCGTGAAGCAGGGAGGTGCCAGATCTCTTATATCGGTAGTATTACAACTGTTGTTCATGGCTCTGGGCTTTGGAGGCTATTTCCCTGAACTTGAACTGAAAGGGGAAAGAAAAGATTTAATGCAGGTGAGGACCAGCTGCATGTGATTCCATTTCATCCTGGCAGCAACCAGGGAGCTCTCATTACACCCAGCAGAGGGTGAGAGACACGCTGGGACCAAGAGTAGCTCTGAAGTTCTGTACTTGGCCCTGGGGCTCGGCGGGAGCCCTGTTCAGCGACTCTGGACATCTTCACTGTGCTCCAGCCTCCAGCCCCTCCGACACCACAGCTGCTTTCCAGCGTGAACTTTAGCACATGCTAGTCCCCCTGGTGAAAATGCTCTTCCCTGCTTTCCTAGCGAAAGCTACTGCTGAGCCTGTTCATCTTTCAGGCCTCATCTTAAAGATCAGTTCCTTAGGGTGCAGGCTAGACTCAGGTTCAAGGGATTTTGGAGTCAGACCACCTAACTGCCACTTGAACTGGGTAACCTTAGACAAGTTGCTGAAGCTTTCTATGCCTCAGTTTTACCATCTGTTAAGTGGGCATAGAAATACCATCTACCTTATGATGTTGTTAAAGAGCCTGAGTGAGGGAATTAAGAAAAGAACATAGAACAATGTCTTTATATATACTGGAGGGCAAAGAGCAAGAAGCATTGGCTACTATTTCTTCTTGATTCATTCACACAGGTCTCTCTGGTACCAGCATGTGTAGCCCTTCCTGATGCTTCTTCATTGACTTGGCACAGATATAAGCAAACTGCAGACACCTGTGTCATTATCTGCTTAATATCTGTCTGTCCCACTTGTCCATAAGCCCTGTGAGGGCAGAGATCATGTCTGTTTGGTTCTCCCTGTATCCCTAATAGTTTAGCATTAGGTCTGGAACATAGTAGGTGCTCAAGAAATAAATACTTAAGGCATGTTGAACACCAAAGCCCATGACTTTTCACCTCCCAAAATAGAGCACAGGTAGGGAATAGTACATTAACAAAGTGGGGAGTATAATTATGAAACTAGCATAATGTACCAGCACCCAGAGCAGGAAGTAGAACTTAGCTGCCACCCCACACCCACGGCCCATGTGGTCCTTCCCGATCACCATCCCCTCCATCTCCCCAAGGGCTAACCACCTACCAGACCCTGTGACATCCCTTATGTTGCTTATGTGCATTATAGTTTAACCACCCAGCTAGACATCCCTAACACTGTTGATCAGTTTTTGCCTCTTTCCAAAAAAAATAGAATCATATAGTATGTTCTCCTGTGAGTCTGGCTTCTCCACTGGCATGAGATCCACCCAGGTGGCTGTGTGTCTCGATTCTTTGTTTCATTTCTGAGTAGGATTCCGTGGTGTGAATACGCTTCGATTGGTTCGTTCACCTGTTGATGGGTATTTGTTTTTCCAGTTTCCAGAATAAAGCTACTATGAGCATCCATCTTTGTGTGGACACAAGACTTCATTTCTCTTGAGAGTCAACACCAAGCAGTGGGATGTCTGGATCATGGGATATGACTGTCTTCAATTTGGGTACTTAGCATTGCACTGATCTCCAAGGTGGCAGTGCTGGTTTACACCCCGACCTGCAAGCATGAGGGGTCCCAGGGGGCTCCACGTCGCCACCAGCACCTGGTGTTGCTGGACTTTATACTTTTTGCCAATCCATTGGGCGTTAGTTGTATCCTGCGGTTCCCCCGCTCAGTAAGAATCACCATGGCCGCAGAAGATCATGGTGGAAATCTTGGGTTTGGGAGCCCAGGTGCCTGAGTTGGAGCCCAGCTCTGCCATTTCTTTGCAATATGACCTTGGGCAGGTTACTTATCCTCACCTGTAAAGAGGGAGTGGCAACAGTACCTCCCCCAGGGCTCAGTGACTTCATACATGTAAAGAGCTTGACCCAGCGTCTGGTACAAGATGGGTCCTCGGTGAGCGGCGTCTCTTATTATTTTATTTTATTTATTTATTTATTTAAATTTTTTTCTTTTTTTAAAAATAGATTTTATTTATTAATTTATTTATTGGCTGCGTTGAGTCTTCCTTTGCTGTGCGCGGGCTTTCTCTAGTTGCAGCGAGCAGGGGCTACTCTTTGTTGCGGTGCGCGGGCTTCTCATTGCGGTGGCTTCTCTTGCTGTGGAGCACAAGCTCTAGGCGCGCAGGCTTCAGTAGTTGTGGCACACGGGCTTCAGTAGTTGTGGCTCGTGGGCTCTAGAGCACGGGCTCAGTAGCTGTGGCGCACGGGCTTAGTTGCTCAGCGGCATGTGGGATCTTCCCAGACCAGGGCTCGAACCCGTGGTCCCCTGCATTGGCAGGCGGATTCTTAACCACCGCGCCACCAGGGAAGCCCCCCTTATTATTTTAAAATGTCGTCACTCTGCTCTGGGATGGGACACTTGCTTCTCTGTCCCACCTGTAGAGCAATGAGCTCCTGAAAGGCTGGGACTTCCCTTTTTTTGCCATGGCACCTCCAGCTCTGGGGCACAATGGAGCGTGAATATTTGTTGAATGAATTACTAAATGACTCGGGCTGGATGCTGTGTGAAAAGCGTTCAGATCCAAAGGTTGGTAAGATGAGATTTAACCCTGATGGAACTGGAGCTTCACTGGGGGGAAAGGGCAATGCTGGGACCTTTCCCTGCAGAGCTGGGAGCAAAGAACTGAGGCTTCCCACCAACTGCTGGTAAAGACCTGAGGTCTGCTCTTAGGGCCTGAATTGTGTCCTACCTATTTCCTATATGGAAGCCCTGAGTCCCAGTTCCTTGGAATGGGACTGCATTTGGAAACTGAGCCTTTAAAGAGGTAATGAAGTTAAAATGAGGCTGTTAGGGTGAGCCCTAATCCAATCTGACTAATGTCCTTATACAAAGAGGAAGAGATGCCAGGGATGCACACACAGAAGAAAAGCCATGTGAGGACACAGTGACAGGTAGCCATCTGTAAGCCAAGGAGAGAGGCATCAGCAGAAACCAGACCTGCTGACACCTTGATCTTGGGCTTCCAGCCTCCAGAACTGAGACAATACATTTCTGCTGTTTAAGCCACCCAGTCTGTGGGCTTTTGTTATGGAAGTCCGAACTGACTCAGACACCTACTAACAGCCATTGAGGGTGCCATCTTGGAAGCAGGTCCTCCAGCCCCAGTCAAACCTTCAGATGACCACAGCCCTGGCTGGCATCATGACTGCAGCCACACGGAGACCCCAAAGCAGAACCACCCAGACAAGCGGATCTCCAATTCCTGACGTACAGAAACTATGGGAGACAATAAACTTTTAGAGTTGGTTTATGCCGGTAAGTGTTAGCGTATTTTGTTACGCAGCTGTAGATAACAAATACACCTGCCTTGGAAGGAGCCACATCTAGCTCCCAGGCTTGGCTTGACACTCACAGCCTAAGATCTCTCATGGATACAGAGACACAGATTCTAGCTGTTATTGTTGCTCTTTAATTCGATGACTGATTTACGCTTGGCATATAGTTGATGCTCAGCAAACACTTGTCGAGGATGGATGAATAATAAACTCAGAATTCTGTGGGAGCTTCCCAGGCAGACGGGTACTTAATCAGGGCTTTTTTTTTTTTTTTTTTTCGGGACTATTTTTAAAGTCCTGCAAGGAAAGATACTCTGAAATTTTCCCTTAGCAACTTTTCTAAACATCTAGCAACGCTTGATGTCATGAATTTCTTCCTCACTTCCAACCCAGTTTCCACCTGTTGCAGCTGGAACTCTTTTTTCTTTCTTTGGTTTTCATTTATTTAATTCCTGTGATTTGTTGAACAAATGTCTGCTGTAGCCAGGTCCTCTGGGGAAGACATAAATAACAAACGTCCCCTTGCCCTTGAGGAGTGATACTATAGGCTGGGAGTCAGGGGGCCTGAATTCTAGTTCTTTCCCATAAGTGGGTCTCAGTTTTCCTAGTATACAGTGAGGGCTTTGTGCTAGACTGGGTGAAACAATGAGCTTTCCTCCTGTGCTGATTCTTAGCAATGCGGTGTGGCTGCCTGAAGGTCCAGGTTGAAGAGGTGATGTCCAAGCTCAGTTGGAGAGAGTGATTAGTGATGTCTGCTCGGATGTGGCACAGAGAAGGGCTATGTATTCACCAACCCTGAGCTTGGCCATCTCAGAATTTCCTGCAAACTCTGACCATCTCTGACTTGGGGAAACTCGTGGAATATTAACTCAGACATCAAGTTGGTGACTGTTGCAGCCAAGATTCACAGAGAATTCTGAGCAGGGAACAGTAGCTGGGGCCGAGGAGCCTTTCCAGTGGGCAACTGTGTTCAGAGCACACAGATGGTGGCTTTTCTAGGGAGCTGAGAGAAGGCATGGAGTGAGTTGGGGGGTTGATCCGGCCCGTTCTGCACTGAGAAACATTCAAAGGGCGTGAGAAGGGACGTCAGAGGTGGGTAGTCCCAGCTCACCCTTCTTCCCCTGAGGTCCTAGAGCCTTCATTGGGCCTGAGGACGGGGCTCCCTGACTTGGAGGAATTAATCTTCCCAGACAGATTCTGAGCTTTTGGGGATTGGATGCATGTCAGGATTGAGGCCTCTGTTGGCATATGGAAATGCAATCTTGATAATAATAATATAACAACAATATCCACATTGACCACCATTAATCAAGCACTTACTATATGCCAGGTATGGTGGGCACACTTTGCATGGATTCTTACATGTAACCTCCAGGACGTTCCTATGAAGTCAGTGCTGCCCTTGCCCCCTGTAGCCCACAGAAGCCAGAAAGACCTTTGCAAACATCACCCAGACCATGCCACCTCTCTGCTCTAAACCCCAGTAGCTCCCATTGTTCCCAGAAGAATATCCACTCGTGTCACATGACCTTCAAGGCCTCTGCCTCTCCCCATCCCATCACCTACCCCCCTTCCCTTCCATTCACTCTGCTCTGTCCTCAGTGGCTTTCCTTCTTCTCTTCAGACACAGATTTGTTCCTGCCTCAGGGCCTTTGCACTTGCTGTCCCCCCCTGCCCTAATGCCTTTCCCCCAGAAGTCTGCATTGCTGGCTCCTTCTCACCTTTCACCACTCATGGTAATTGCCTTCCCCAACCTCCTTATCTAAATAGCCTGGACCCTCCCCATCGCTCGCTCACCCTCATTCTGCTCTATTTTCTTCTGACCCTCGTGTCTCCCTGACGTTATAATGGAGTGTTTCCTGTTCATCTGCTTTGTTGCCTGTCTCTCCCTTGCCCTGGAAGGTCATCTCCATTTTGGACCCCTCCCTACTGAAGAGGCCTTGCTGCCTTAGGGCCACCTCTGTGCCTTTTATTATAGCAGAGAGAACAATGATGTCACCAAGGGGTGGTCCCCCTGGTCACCTGGGGGTGGAGGGCAAAACACCAGGATCCCAGCCTGTGGAGTGGTCTCTGGGAGGACGCTCCCCACCCCCCCACGAAGGTCAGGACGGGAGGTCCAGAGGTTGATTCCCCTTGGGGAAATTAGTGCTGCTTTTCATCCCTTGCCGCAAAATAGGAGAAAGTCAGAGAAGATTGGTCACAGTGACAGCACGACAGCACCGGCGCCAAACCCTGTTAGGCTGGCTGACACAAGTTTGTCACTCAGAAACCCATTTTCCCTCACCACTGAAATCGAAACATTTCTGACAACCTGTGTCTTGTCGCAGTTTAAGTGACAACACTTTTTCCTTTGTGGTACATATCATCACTGTGTGGCTTACACTGATGGCAGCTTCATTGTGATGAAAGACGGTATCATCATACCCACTTTCCAGATGAGAAAACTGAGGCTCAAGGAGCCTGACCTTGCCCAAGATCATGGTGCGGTGAGTCGGGGAACCCGAGCTCTGGGCGGGGCAGCTCCCACCACCACTGGTCTTGCAGAGTCTGGCTCTCATGCCCACGGTGAGTCAGAACTGCTGGGCACCAGCATCCCCCTGGAGCATCTGGGAAGTGCCACGTATGTGTCAGTGACCCAGCATGCACTGGGGAGGACAGCCCGGGGCAGCGTGATTGTCTTTCTATTTTTTGCCCGGGTGAATAATGGCTAGGTGTTTCCCAGAAATCCATTTGGAGGCCAACAGATTTTTATCTTCAGAGGCAAAGATGAAAGGCACCTGGCTGTGGACAGGTAAACGCCCAACACGTCTACCTTCTGCAGAGGCTCTGGGGTGGGGGAAACAGGAGGTCAGGCTGGCTCTCTGTGACCAGTGTCCTCAGGTTGGACCCTCCGGAGTCAAGCACGTGAACAGAAGACAGGAGGTGCTGCTTGTGGCCTGACCACAGTGGGGCTGGGAGGATGGGGGCTCCCAGGCTCTGAAGTCAGAGCTCCTAAATTCATGATCATGTCCAGTCTGTACCCTCTGACTCCAGATGAATAAGAACAAAGCCAGGAGAAGCACACTGTAGTGGTTAAAAGCAAAACTGGGCTGAGAAAGCTGAGTTTGAGTCTTTGCTGTACCGATGAACAGCTGTGTGACCTTGGGCAAGTCACTTCACCTCTCTGGGTCTCATTTTCCTCATCTGGAAAGTAGGGATTAGTAATAGCCACTTGGATGAATTGTTATGAAAATTAAATGTGTTAATATATATGAAATGCTTAAGAAACAGTGCTCGGTATATAGTAAGTGTGTTATGAAAGTTAGCTACAGGGACTTCCCTGTCAGTCCAGTTAGGACTCGGAGCTTCCACTGCAGGGGGCACGGGTTCCATCCCTGGTTGGGGAACTAAGATTCTGCATGCCACATGGTGCAGCCAAAAACAAAAAAAAGAAAGAAAGTTAGCTAAAATCTTATGTCCATATAAATGCATAGAAAAAAGACTGGAAAGAAATACATTAAAATATCCATGGAGATTTTTGCACAACAATGAGATGACAGAAGGCTTTTATTTTCTTCTTTAGACTTGTAAGTTTTTTCTAAACATTTTGCAATAAGCAGCCATTGTCCTAAAAAAAGAAAAATCCCCATTTGAAACCTGTAGATTGGAAAGTTCTTTACTGAGGTGTCATTTACAGCCCTTGCTGTCTCTGGAGGTCACCAGGTCTTGTGTTTATAGCCCATTTTGGAGCTGATGGCTCTGGACCCTGGAAGGCAGGAAATAAGTTAGTGGGGGAAGGCTGGATGATGCTGGGACAGGAGACTGGACATAATGGGTCACCCATTGTGGGGTGCTGGGGCTCCTGAACATGGGGGCAGGGACATTTTCAGTCACTTTGGAAACAGTTCAGAAGTTTCTACTGAAGCTGAACTTCACCTAGCTTATAACCCAGAAATTCCCCTCCTTGTTTTACAGCCAATGCACCCCTATTTCCAAAGGGAGACACCTACGAGGATACTAACTGTAGCTCTTTTCATAATTGCCCCAGCAACCCAGCTGCCTCTCAAACTGTGGGGTCTCACAATGAAATACTACACAGCAATGAAAAAGAATGACCTGGTACTGCACTCAACAGTGTGGAAGAAGCTCATAAATGTGATGTCACGTGAGGAAAGCTAGACACACAAGCAGGTTTAGGTGCAACTCCGTTTATATAAAAGGCAAAAGCAGCCAAGAGTCGGCTGCAGTGATAGAGGTCAGGAAAGCTATCACCTTTGAGGAGAATGGTCGGGTAGTGGCTGAGGGAGAGTAAAGGGGCTTCTGAGTGCTTCTGGTTATTTTGTCTGTCTGGGTGTTGGCGACACGGATGTGTGGCACTTCTGGAAATATATTGCTCTGTGTTCTTATCATCTATGTGCTCTTTTGTATATTATACTTCAATAATAATGTTGGGGACAAAAGAGAGATACAGGATCAAGACCTTTTCCTCTTCTGTTGGGGGTTGCTGTGTTTGTTTGAAATGCTGAATCCTCAGCAGCCATTTTGTGACCATGGGGCTATTAGCTGAGCCCAGAGCAAGTTCAGTAGAGCAGAAAGATGAAAGGATCCTGGATTCTTGGTGGTCATGTTGAGGCATTGGAGAGGTGAGTTCAGGTCCCTCTCCTTGAACCTAGGTGGACCTTTGTGATGGCTCTGACGAGTGGGTGCACAGGAAAGTGAAATGACTTCTACCTGGCTCTCTTTTGGGACATGCTTGAGACACCCAACCATGAACTGTAGTGTAAAATGTCTGGCTTTTCTGAGGCTGCCATGCTGGAAAGAACACATAAAGATGAAGGAAGATACCTGAGAAATGCCAGCTGTTTGTCTTCTCAGTACAGGTACCAGACACATACATGCAGGTGGTGTTTTCACAACCTGGCGTGAACCTCCCACACCTCCACCTGCAACCTCTGAGACACCTTGAGCTCAAAACACCCAGCAGAGCCACTCCCAAATTCATGACTCACAGAAACTATGAGATAGTAAATGATTATTGTTGCTTTAAACCTCTAAATTTGGGGGTGAGCTGTTGTCCAGTCATAGATAAGTAGAGACCACTTTCACTGTAAGCATTCATCAAATGACGTAATTAGTCTCCTTTATAGTTCAAGCTAGAGGCTGACAACCCTTTTCTGTAAAGGACCAGAGAGTAAATACTTTAAGCATTACAGACCAGACAGTCTCTGTCGCAACTGGTCTACTCTGCTGCTCTAGAGTGAAAGCCGCCAGAGGCAATACATAAATGGGCATGGCTGTGTTCCAATAAAGCTTTATTAACAAAAACAGAGAGCCAGCCCTTGAGTAGTAGTTTGCTCACTTCTAGTTTAAGCTGTTTTTGAGTTAGATTTTCTGTTACTTGCAGCCCAAAGCATCCCAGCGCTTACAACTATCCAGAGAGCTTGGGGCTGAGGGTTAGCCATGTATGGGCTCTGGGTGTGTGCATGGGCCTTAGTGTCCACGCACAAGCTCTGATGGTATTGCGAGAGCTCTGGTGTGCAGGCATGAGCCCTGGGCAGGGGTGGATCCCACCCCACTCACCCTCTTATCTGCTCAGATAAGAAGGGCTGGGCTGTTCCTCCACTAAGGGCTCTCCGAGCATCTCTTATCAAGAGATGATCAGCTCCTTTCTTTCCTCCTTGCTGGCTCTAGAATCTCTGGAATCCTGCTTACTGGACTCTCAGCAAGGTAGGCAGGCAGGCAGGCAGGAGGTTGAGTCTCCCCCAAATGGGGACCTTATAGCTAAAGCCAGGGCTGGGACAGGGCCCTGCAAGAAAAGAGAGAAACGAAGGACAGAGGCAAGCACCTCCTCTCCGGCCTCAGATGGGCCTGAGTGAGGGCTCCCAGCATCAACCACAAGGGTGGCTGTGTACCCAGCACTTGCTGTGTGTGATGTTCTGTGCTCAGCGTTCACAAACCTGTCACGTGGAGAACTCTTGGAGGTGGACATTCTTATTAGCCCCATTTCACAGATGAGGAAAGGGGCAAACAGAGAGGGGAAATCACTGTCCCCAGAACACACAGCGGGAAATGGGATTCACATCCACGCTGACTGCTCCACGCCCGACGAGGGTTTCTGGCTGGAAACCCACTGCAGAAAGAGGAGCCCAGCGATATCCCAAGGCAAGGGGCATAAGGCCCATAAATCTCCTCCCACCAGGCCCGGGACCCGGGCCCTCCCCACTGGTGGCTGGCCCTGCCTGGGGGCTGAAGCCTGCCTGGCCTCCTCCTGCCAGGTGGGCCCTGCCTCCGGCCGGGGCCTTCAAGGGGCTGATGTGGTTTCCCTGCTCATCTTGTTTGTTCCAATTATGTCAAGTAAGCCATTATAATTTGACATTTTTTAGATTAACATTTTTGCTCAAGGGCACAGTAATTAGCGAAAGGCTGGGAGTTGAACAATTCTGAGCAACAGGGAGGGAAAGTTTTCCCCAGTAAGTCTTTGGAAAAGCCTGGAGGCTGCTGGGCCACCCATGCAGCCCCTCCATACCAGGAGGGGCGGGGCTTCTGTACATGCACACAGGCTGGGTGAGGGAGGAAACCCCTGCCCAAGGCCAGCTACCAGGCTGAGGGACGAGCAGCAAGGGGATTTCCAACAGCCTGGGTTGCCCATCCCCTCCTGACCCTCTGGGTCTCTGCTGGGAAATTACTCTCCCCTCCACAGTTCCCTAGGCTGTGGCTTATTTGTGCCTGGCACACAGTAGGTGCTCCATAAATGCTTATTAATTGAACCCATGGACAGAGATTGCAAACTGGTGGCCCGTAGGTCAAATCCAGCCATAGACGTGCTGAATCGAGCCAGCATGAATGAGTTGCTGCCATTTGATGAGGAGGATATTTTACATACATCAAAACTTCCAGCTTCTAGAAAAGTTAGGTTTGGGACTTCCCTGGTGGCGCAGTGGTTAAGAATCCCCCTGCCAATGCAGTGGACACGGGTTTGAGTCCTGCTCCGGGAAGATTCTACATACCGCGGAGCAGCTAAGCCCGGGCTCCACAACTACTGAGCCTGCGCTCTAGAGCCTGCAAGCTACAACTACTGAGCCTGCGTGCCACAACTACTGAAGCCCACGTGCCTATGCTCCGCAACAAGAGAAGCCACAGCAATGAGAAGCCCACGCACAGCAAAGAAGAGTAGCCCCCGCTCACTGCAACTAGAGAAAGCCGGCACACAGCAACGAAGACCCAATGAAGCCAAAAATAAATGAATAAATAAATAAATAAATTTATTTAAAAAAAAAAGAATCATACAGAGGAGGTTTAGAGGGTCAGCCTTCAAGAGCTCAGTCACGTGGTCACCGCTAACTTCAAAGGATGCTGGGGGGGCTTCCCCGGTGGCGCAGTGGTTGAGAGTCCGCCTGCCGATGCAGGGGACACGGGTTCGTGCCCCGGTCCGGGAAGATCCCACATGCCGCGGAGCGGCTGGGCCCGTGAGCCATGGCTGCTGAGCCTGCTTGTCCGGAGCCTGTGCTCCGCAACGGGAGAGGCCACAACAGTGAGAGGCCCGCATACCGCAAACAAACAAACAAACAAACAAAAAAGGATGCTGGGAAGGGCCATCTTGCTGCTTGCCCAAAGGAGAAGAGAGCAGATTCTGATGGGCATCTGGTAGTGTCTCTCCACCCACTGGCTTCTGTGTCCCAGCCCCAGGAGCCATCATCTCCTCCTGGGCGCACAGTCTGGCTTATCACTATACATCCTCCACCACCACCCCAATCTATTTTGTGGGGCACCAATTTGATATCTGGAGCTCTTCATAGCTCTGGCTTTGCAGCACAAAAGCCCAGGTTCTTGCAACTCAAGAGCTTTGACTTCTGAAACTAACAGCCTTTGTTATGCTTTTCGACTCTCTTATTCTTCCCCTGGGCAATGAATGCTTTGGGGTCTAGTTTGGCAGAGGGCAAGGGGCAAAGGGCAAAGAAAGGAACCCTTCTTTGGGTGAAATGGAATAAAAGGGACATTGGTTGGAAATAGCATACTGCCATCATGACCCAGCAATTCCACTCATGGGCATTTACCCAAGAGGAATGAAGACATATGTCCCATATATTCTCATACACAAAAGTGCATAGCTGCTTTATCCATAATAGCTAAAAACTGGAGACACCTAATGTCCATTGGCTGGTGACCAGATAAATTGTTGTGTACTCACACAATGGAATCCTATTCAGCAATAAAGAGAAGTGCAGTTTTTTGTTTTTTTTAAATTTATTTGGCTGCACAGGGTCTTAGTTGTGGCACACAGGCTCTTAGTTATGGTATGTGGGCTCTTACTTGTGGCATGTGGGATCTAGTTCGTGGACCAGGGATTGAACCCAGGCCCCCTGCTTTGGGAGCGCAGAGTCTTAACCTCTGGACCACCAGGGAAGTCGCAAGGAGTGAAGTTTAACATGCACAACAACGTAACGTAAATCACTCTACTAGGTCAGAGGTGGGCAAGCCTTTTCTGTAAGGGGTCAGGTAGAATGTTTTTGTGTGGGACTTAACCATCTCAACTATTCTACTCTACTTTTGTAGTATGAAAGGAGCCATAGATAATACCTAAATGAATGGAGGTGGCTGTGTTCTAATAAAACTTTATCTATGGGCTCTGAAATTTAAATTTCATGTAGCCAGGGACTTCCCTGGCGGTCCAGTGGTTAGGACCATGCGCTTCCACTGCAGGGGGCACAGGTTCGATCCCTGGTCAGGGAATTAACTGAGATCCCACAAGCCTCAGGGCAAAAACAAACAAACAAACAAATAAATAAATTTAATGTAGTATTCAGGTGTCATGAAATATTACTCTTTTTTTTGAATTTTTGAACTTTATTTTATTTATTTTTTATACAGCAGGTTCTTATTAGTTATCTATTTTATACATAATAGTGTATATATGTCAGTTCCAATCTCCCAAAAAATACTACTCTTCTTCTGATTTTTTTTCAACCATGAGAAAGTGTAAAAACCCAGGAACTCTCATTCATTGCTGGTTGGAATGCGAAATGGTGCAGCCACTGTGCAAGACAGTTTGGCGGTTTCTTACTAAACTAAAGATATTCTTACCACGTGTTCCAGCCTTCACACTTCTAGGTATTTACCAAATGACTTCATAACGTCTGTCCACACAAACACCGGCACACGGATATTTACAGCAGCCTTACTCATAACTGTCCCAACTGGAAGCAACCACGATGCCCCTCAGTAGGTGAATGGATAACTAAACGGTGGTCCGTCCAGACAATGGAATTTTATTCAGCACTAAAAAGAAACGAGCTCTCAAGTCCTGAAAAGACACATTGCATGGTACTAAGTGAAAGCAGCCAGTCTGAAAAGGCTACAAACTGTGTGATGCCAACTCTATGACATTCTAGGAAAGGTAAAACTATGCGGAAACAGTAAAAAGATCAGTGGTTGTCAGGGGTTGGGGGGGAGGGGTAGATGAATGGGTGAAGAGGGGATCTTTAGGGCCGTGAAGCTATTCTGTACGATACCATAATGGCAGATACCTGTTGTTATACATTTATCCAACCCCACAGAATATACACCGTCAAGAGTGAGCCCTGATGTAAACTATGGACTCTAGTTAAAAACGATGTATCCGTGTTGAGTCACTGGATGTAACAAATGCGTCACCCGAATGCCAATTATTGCTAAGAGGGGAAGCTGTGTGCCGGGGTGGGGAGATGGGGCAGGGAGGGAACATGGAATTCTCCGTCCGATCTGCTCTGAGGTCAGGGCTGTGTGTCTGTCCTGGTCACCTCCCGGTGAGAATGGAAGAGACACTTGGTAAACGTCTATTGAGGGAGTGAAATGAGATTAATTCAGCTGAGCCAGGCAGGGGCCGGGGTGGGGGTGGGGGGACGTTCTTTGGAGGCTGACAATGAGTCAGGCACACAGGGACACCAGGAAGAGGAAACAGCCGGGCCAAAGGCCGAGAGAGGTGGGAAGGGCCTGGTGAGTTTGAAAAGAGCAGCTGGGTGCGGCCGGAGAGGAGGTCAGGAGGTCAGGGCGGGCTGGAGGGTGGAGAGTGTAGGCGTTTTGTCCCCCTGGTAGAGGGAAAGGGATCCGCCGTTTGGGGTCGCACGCCCTTTGTATT
Source organism: Mesoplodon mirus (assembly GCF_964341445.2). Taxonomy (NCBI): domain Eukaryota; kingdom Metazoa; phylum Chordata; class Mammalia; order Artiodactyla; family Ziphiidae; genus Mesoplodon; species Mesoplodon mirus. The sequence continues at coordinate 5,778,256 of NC_138989.1, forward strand.
TACTACGAACTCCTACAGTCCCCCATCATCCAAGGTGGTGGCTCTGGGTCTTTGGGTCCCTCTGTCTGGGGGTAGAGTAGGTCTGGGGGCAGTTTCTACAAGGATGGGTGCTTCAAGCGGTATCAGTTTCCTGTGGCCGCCCTAATAAATTACCACAAATTTAGCAGCAAAGCAACACAAATTTATCATCTTACAGTTCTGGAGGGCAAAAGATCAGAATGGATTTTACGGGGCTGAAATCAAAGTGTCGGCAGGGCTGGTTCCCTCTGGAGGCTCGTGGCAGGTGGGGGAGTCCATTTCCTGGCCTTTTCCAGCTTCTTGCTCCTTGATCATGGCTATGCCACTCCAACCTCAGCGGCCATCCTCCTGTCTCCTTCTCTGACTCTGACCCTCCCGCCTCCCTCTTGTAGGGGCCACTTTGATGCCTTTGGACCCACCAGGATAACCCAGGATAATCTCTTCATCTCAAAATCCTTAACTAAATCACACCTGCAAAGTCCCTTTTGCCATGGGCTATGGGTTGACTCTGACCCCTCAAAACTCACATGTTGAGGCCCTAATCTCCGGAGCATCAGAATGTGACTGCATTTGGAGATAAAGTCTTTAAAGAGGCAAATAAGTTAAAATGGGGTCATTCAAACTCATCCACTGAGACGGGTGCCTGTACAAGAAGGGATTAGGATACAAAAAGAGACCAGAGGCATGCACGCACAGAGAGTAGACCACGTGAGGACACAACGAGAAGATGGCTGTCTGCAAGCCAAGGAGAGAGGCCTCAGGAGAAACCAGCCCTGCCCACACCTTGACCTTGGACTCCAGCCTCCAGGACTGTGAGGAAATAAATCTCTGCTGTGTAGGACCCCCCAGTCTGTGGTATTTTGTTATGGCAGCCCCAGCTAACACACTGTGTAAGGTAACATATGCCAAAGTAACACGCCTTGTAAGGTAACACAGGACAGCATCTTTTGGGGGGCTGTTAGTCTGCCCACTACAGGTGGGTTCTGTGAGGGTGGGTGCCCGTCCCTCACCAGGCACAGGGGGAAATAGACCCTGGAGGGGAGGGAGGGCTGGGTGGCACCCTTGGGGATGCTGGACCCAGATACCAGCCACTGTGCCCTGCAGACTCTGGGGCAGCACAGGCTGCTCACATATTTCTTTTTCTGGGCATTTCCTGACCCCTGGTGGGTAGTGGGGACCATGTGACTGTTTTCAGCCACTGAGTGTGAGTGATTCCAGGCTGCACGTTCATTTGCCAGCGTGAGACCTTCCAGAGTTCTCTTTCGTTCTAACACACCTTCCAGCAGGTTGGGTCCTGGTGTGAGGACAACCTGGGGCAGAGTCCACAGCTGACTCATCATGGACGTGTAGTGTGAGGGACAGTAAACCTTTGTGTGTCAAGTCACTGACATTGCAGAGTTGTTTGTTACCACAGCATAACCTGGCCTATCCTGACTATTACAAACTCTGGAGCCCAATCATCTGGGTAAGAAATTGCCCCCAGGGCCTTCCCTGGCGGTCTAGTGGTTAAGACTCCTCAGTACCAATGCAGGGGACATGGGTTCGAACCCTAGTCGGGGAACTAAGATCCTACGTGCCGTGCAGAGTGGCCAAAAATTTTCAAAAATAAATAAATAAAAAAGAAATGAAAAACAAAAAAGAAATTACTCCCAAGAATCATACCGGCTTGGACGATGAGTGCGTCTAAATGAGGTGACGTGTAAGACGTGCTTAGAACAGTGACTGGCACAGGGCAAGCCCACGATTACTGTCACTGCTGGTGGCGGTGTGGTTATTGTGTGACTGCAGTTTTGGGAGCGACCATAAGAACGGGAGGCCACAGGAACTCTTGCCCTACCTTCTAGAAGGCTTAAGTCTACTCTGACCATGTTGTCCTTGGGAAGACAAAGTGACCCCTTGAAACCTCTCTAAGATTTAATTTCTTCATCAGGTGGGTGGGAGGCCTGCAAAGAGCCAGGTGGCAAAATCTGATGAAAGATGGGCACGTTTCCTACCCTCAGAGAGAGGGGTAAAGTCACATCCACCCCGAGGAATTCTGAACAGGGGAAGGGCCTGACCTGTTGGCTGGGTGGTAGGTGGCTGCATGGGACACAGTGGAGGTGGGGAGACCAGTGAGAATGCTGACTCAAAGCCCCTGTGCCAGGGTAGACGGGTACTAGTTCTGGGTGACAAACCCCCGCCCAAAACTCCATGGCATCCTCCAACTGCTGTCTTTTTTTTTTTTTTTTTTTTGGCTGAGTCATGCAGCTTGCAAAATGTTAGGTCCCCAACCAGGAATTGAACCAGTGCCCCCTGCAGTGGAAGTGTGGAGTCCTAACCACTGGACCACCAGGGAAGTCCCACAGTCGTCTTATTATACTCACAGATTCTGTGGGTCAAGAATTCGTGCAGGGCTTTGCAGAGGCATCTTATTTAGTGGTTGGAGCTGACTGCTGGCTGGGACCTCGTCTGGACTGTGGGTCAGAACAGGTACACCTGGCATCCGGTCGTGGCTACTTGGGCTTCCTCACGACATAGCAGCCCCGGCAGTCACAGCACTTACATGGCATCTTGGGGCTGTTGCATGAATGTACCTGCACCACCCTCTGTGACCTTGGCCACACGCATCCCTTCCATCACATTCTGTTGGTGACAAATGAGTCATAAACATGCCCAGATTCAAGAGGGAGGTGATGTAAACCATCCCATTAGGTTGGAGGGGTGTCAGGGTCCTACAGTGAGAAGACCTTGTGGGATGGGCATATTGCTGCAGTCATCTCTGAAAAACGCTATCTGTTACTAAGGACCTAGGCCCACTACCGCTGTGCCTCTCCTCCAGGCCCGGGTCCTTCCCACGGCCGCCTGCTTGTTGCCTGGAAACTTCGGTCTCATCCCTCAGGCTCTGAAGGTTGCTCTGTGCAGTTGTCAGCAGAGCCCGCCAGCCTGCGAGCTTCTCTTCTCCTGTCCTGCCCTGTGAGGGGTCTGATTGCTGCCAAGAGCAGCCCTGAGGCCTCGCTTCACCGTGCACGGACCCCGGTGCCTTGGACAGAGACTGCTCTTGGCATTCTGGAAAAAAAGCTGCTTCCCTGCGGGGTTCTCCAGCAGGAAACCAAGAGCTCAGCTGCTTTATGGCCCCTCCCCGCCACCAGCCTCCTGCCCCTGCAGAAACGTCAGGCAGCTCCCGTCTGCAGACCCAGCAGGGAATGGCAGCTTCAAAGCTTTGCTGCTGCACAGCGCTGGGGGGAGAATGGGCCCCCTGGGGCAGGGCCATCAGCGAGCTTTCCCCAACCTCGAGTGTGCCAGGGGCTGCAAGGGGAGCGGACACCCTGCAGGCTCAAGACATCACTGTGCATGCTGCCACGATTAACCGCCCCCCCAAAACAACCCCCATCATTCATTCATTCATCCGTCTATCTACCCATCCATTTGTTCATCCTATTCTTTCATCCTACAGTCCTGGTACTTGGGGCTGCGACAGTAAAAGAGACAGACCGTAAACAAACAGGCAATTCTGGAAGTCTGGGCAACAGGAAGAGAGAATTCCGTAAAAAGAGTTGATGAGGAAGAGAGTGACAGAAGGGGTGCAGCTACGCTAGAAAGGCCATTGGAGACCCCTTTTTGAGGTGATCTTTGACCCAAGACGTGCCAAGATCTGGGGTAGAATGTTCCAGGCGAGAGAATTGCAGGTGCAAAGGCCCTGCGGCAGGACCCAACCAGGCATGTTCAAGAGCCCATAAGGAGGCCTGTGTGGTTGGGCCTGTCCAGGCCCAACACAGAGCTCTCCCCTCCCCCAACAGCCCCCCCCCCCCAGCTCTCTGCTGCCTTCCAGTTCAGCCCAAAGCCCTCCGCTCGGCACTCAGTACCTCCACCTTCCCGCCACACCTCCTCATTCTCTGTGGCCCCCCCAGGATTTCTTGCAGCCTAGCTTTTGCTCATATTGCATTAGGATTTGCCTTTATTTTTTTTAAACAAGAAGCAGTGAGTCTGCATTCCTGAGGATGGGAACATTTTTCAGAATCACTCCCTCGAGGACGGAGGTAGGACCAGCAGCTGGTCTAAGAAGCCCCTCGAGAAGAAGGCCTGGCACAAATGGCTGGGGAAGTGAAGGTGGGGGAGCCTGAGGAAGGTCGGGCTGAACAAACTGGGGGTTGCCACAATGCTCACTGCCAGAGCACTTTGCCACCTTGCAGGTGCCTACCTACTGCAGGTCCAGTGCAGCTGGCCACCTGGACCTCCCACCTCTGCAGGGGCGGTGGGCGCCTTTGCCTCCAGGATCACCCCAAAGTCTCCCTGGGCCTGTCTTAGCCAGTTCAGGCTGCTATAACAAAATACCGCCGACTGGACGGCATAAACAACCGACATTTATTTCTCGGTTCTGGAGCCTGGATCTTGGGATCAAGGTGCTGGCAGATTCTGTGTCTTCCTGGTTCATGGAGGGCTGCCTTGTCTGTGTCCTCATGTGGTGGAGGGAGCTCTCTGGGGCATCTTTATTAAGGACACTAATCCCATACATGGGGGCTCCACCCTCATGACCTAATTTCCTCCCAAATGTACTGCCTCCTAAAATCATCACATAGGGGTTAGGTTTCAACATAAGAATTTGTGGGGGAACACAAACATCCTGTCTATAACAGCCTCAGGCGAGGCAGCTGGGGAATGAGTGTAAGATGGGTCAGCCAGTTTCCCGGCCGTTGGAAGATGAACTCAGCCTCGCTAATGAGGTCAAAGTTGCCACCACCCCCTCCCTTAAGGGGCGTGAAAACACCCCACCCTCGCCTTGTGGCCACTTGCAGCTTCGTCTTACCTGCTTGCTCTCCACTCCTCAGGGTAATGGACACCCTGTTAGGTGATCTTGCCTGTCTCCCAGATTCCCTCGTCCCTCCTGGGAGGGGCAGTGCCGCTCCTTCCAACCACCACTTTCCTGCAACGACTCAGTTCATTCCAGGGGATCCCGAGTGCCAGCACAACAGGGGGGCCAACCTTGAACTCAGCAAAGAGGAACGCTGGACGCTTGACTCGTTTCCAGTTGGAAGGCTGTGCAGTGGCTGGGAATTTATGAGCCTTCTCTAAGCAAATGCTCAGCGCTTTTGTTCCGGGAGAAGGGAAAGTAAAACCCCCAGTCAACACTGCATCGTTGTCCTTTCCCCAGCCAGCAGCCCAAGGCTTCTGCAGCTTCCTCAGTTCAGGCAGCCAGAAAAAAATGCCACAGCCCAAGACTGTGGCCGGGGACGGCCCCGCCCAGACACAGTCCTGCATTGCCATTATTTTTTGCTCCCAGGGTAAAAGGGTCATCCTGCTTCCCAGGGAATAGCTGAATAATCCCCTACTGTGTACCAGGCACATGTTGACATCCTGTAATGCACTAAATTCACACCACCTACATTACAAAAGATATTGCACTACTGTCTCCAATTGGCCATAGGCAAACTGGGAGCCCAGAGGGGTGGAGCAATTTCCCGGTGGCCACACAGCTGGCCAGCCCAGGTTGTGATGAACTCAAAGTCTCTTGCTGCTAACCCTGAATCCTGAATCCATAGAAGGAGGAGTGTATTGAATCTGCTAGGAATACACTTGGCTGCAAGTAACAGAAACCTGGGCTAAGAGTGACTTAAATCATGAGGCCATCCATTGTTTACTTAGTAGGACATCAGGAAGTAGGCACTGCCCAGGTGGGTTCAATAGTTCCTCAATATCATAACACAGGGCTGACATCTCGGAAATTCTCTTGGCCGTCTCCTCATGGTGACAAGGTGGCTGCCACAGCTCCAGACATCACTTCCTCACACAATGACATCCAAAGGCAGGAAGGAAAGTGGGCAGAAGGGAACAAGTCTCTCTTCCTGTATCTTTCTCATTTTATAGTGAGACCTCTCTTGCCCAGGAGCCATCAGCAGACTTCCCCTTATGTCTCACAGGCCACAAATGGGTCACAGCCTCTCCCCTGGGCATCCCTCAAGCCCAGAGGGGCAGAATTTTGTTCCTGTTACATGGTAGACTGGATGACTTGAAATCAAAAACAGTTGACTCAAGGACAAAATTTAAAGGATGCTGCATTTTAAAAAATTCGTGGGGACTTCCCTGGTGGTCCAGTGGTTAAGAATCCTCCTTCCAATGCAGGGGATGCAGGTTCAATCCCTGGTCGGGGAACTAAGATCTCACATGCCGCAGGGCAACTAAGCCCACGCGATGCAACTACTGAGCCTGAGAACCACAACTAGAGAGAAGCCTGTATGTGGCAACAAAGCTCCCGCATGCCGCAACTAAGACCTGATGCAGCCAAAAAATAAAATAAATAAATATTTTTAAAAACATGAAAATATTAAAGTCCAAATATTTAAAAATAAATAAAATAAAAATTTGTGGTAAAATATACATAACATAAAATTTAAGATTTTAATCTTTTTTGTTGTTGTTGTTTTGTTTTTTTGACTGCACTGGGTCTTCATTGCTGTGTGCCAGCTTTCTCTAGTTGCAGCGAGCAGGGGCTACTCTCCTTTGCGGTGCATGGGCTCTTCACTGCAGTGGATTCTCTTGTCGTGGAGCATGGGCTCTAGGCGCGTGGGCTTCAGTAGTTGTGGCGCGCCGGCTCAGTAGTTGTGGCGCACGGGCTTAGTTGCTCCGCGGCATGTGGGATCTTCCCAGACCAGGGCTCAAGCCCATGTCCCCTGCATTGGCAGCCAGAGTCCCAACCACTGTGCCACCAGGGAAGCCCCGATTCTAACCATTTTTAAGAGTACAGTTCTGTGGCATTATGTACATTCACACTGCTGTGCAACCACCACCATCATCCATCTCCAGAACTCTTTCATCTTCCCAAACTGGTACTCTATCCCGGTTAAACACTAACTCCCCATTCCCCACTCCAGCTCCTGGCAACCACCCTTCTACTTATGTCTCTACATTGGATTACTTTAGGTGCCTCATATAAGTGGACTCATACAGTGTTTGTCCTTTTGTGACTGGCTGATTTCTTTTAGCATAATGTCCTCAGGGTTCATCCATGTTGTAGCTTGTGCCAGAATCTCCTTCCTTTTTTGGTGCAACAGGGAAGAAAAAAAACAATATTTGGGCATTTTATTTGTTTGGATTCCATATGATCAGAAGTTATGTCAATGGTCATGCCAGGTGGGTATGTTATAAAAACACTCATTCGATTATTTCAATGCCTTAACGTCTCTGTGAGCTAGTCATTTTAAGCTCATATTTACAAGGACAGCATCAATAACCTCCAGGGGCATTCTCAGCCTATCTGGCATATGGTACCCACAGTGGGAGGGGGCACTTTTTTTTTTTTTTTTTTTGGCAGTACGCGGGCCTCTCACTGCTGTGGCCTCTCCCATTGCAGAGCACAGGCTCCGGACGCGCAGGCTCAGTGGCCAAGGCTCACGGGCCCAGCCGCTCCGCGGCATGTGGGATCTTCCCGGACCGGGGCACGAACCCGTGTCCCCTGCATCGGCAGGTGGACTCTCAACCACTGTGCCACCAGGGAAGCCCAAGAGGGGGCACTTTTTAAGGCTGAATAGTATTCTGTTGTATGTATGTAACACATTTTATTTATCCATTCATTTGTTGATGGCCTCTTGGGTTGCTTCCGTCAGTTGACTATTATGAGTAATGTATGGGCTCTTTTGTTACTTTTAGCGTCTTCAAAAGCCTCTTCAACAATAAAATGACAGCAATGTACCCAGTGCTGGTGAGGATGTAGAAAAACTGGGACTCTCACCCATTGCTGGTGAGGATGCAAAATGGTCCAACTGCTTTGGAAAACAGTTTGGCAGTTCCTTAAAAAGTTTAACATACACCTGTCATATGATCTGGCCATTTCACTGCTAAGTAGAGACTAAGAGAAACGGAAACATCCATCCACAGAGAACCTTGTATATGAATGTTCATAGCAGCACTATTTACAACAGACAAAAGACGGAAACAACCCAAATGTCCATCAACTGATGAATGGGCGAACAAATTGTGGTCTATCAGTAGGATGGGCGATTTTTCGGCTATAAAAAGGAATGAAGTTTTGATATGTGGTACAAGGTGAATGAACCTTGAAAACAAGCTAAGTGAGAGAAGCCAAATACAAAAGGCCACATATTGTAGGATTCCACTTATATGAAATGTCCAGAATCAGCAAATCCATAGAGACAGAAAGCAGGTTGCTGGTTGCTATGGGCTGGGGGCAGGGAATGGGAGTGGCTGTGAAGGGTTGGGGCTTTCCTTTTAGGCTGATGAAAAATGTTCTGGAATTAGAGAGTGGTGATGGTTGCACAACCATATGAATATACTAAAACCACTGAATTGCACGCTTGGAAAAAAAAAAAAGATGAGTGCCAGCCCTGGCCCAGCCTTTAAAAAAAAAAAAATGATGAGTGACTGTTCTGGAAACGATCACTGTTCCCATTTTACAGATGAGAGCATTGAGGCTCAGAGACTCAATGACTTCACTGAGGAAATAGAGCTAGTGGTTGGGGAAGCAGGGATTTGAACCCCCGCCAGTTCTGCCTCCAAAGCCCCACCAGTAACGCCATGCCGTGAGGGGCTTCCCGGGCCTTGGGTTAGCCTCCTTGCCTCTCTCTGCCACGGTCTCCTCGTCTGTGCAATGGTCATGAGTCAAAGAGGCGTGAAAGTGGCCAGCACCTCACTAGGCACAGAGCAGATGCATCTGGCTGCACACCTCTCCTTCCTTCTTTACGTCAGGAAAGAATAGAAAACAGCCCAGTTCTTGGGAGGGCAGACACGAGGGCTGGGGGAGGCCGTGGCTGCTCAGAGAGGCTTGGCCACCTCCCAGCAGCTGTCCCCAGGCAGGGACAGAGGCCACGGCGCCCGTGTTCCTGCTGCCAGCGTGTGGGTGTTTCCCGACACCCCCTTTTGTGCAAATACATCCCGGGTGACGTCTCCGTTGCCATGGCGAGAGGCGCCCTCTTCTATCTGGAGTGACAGTCACCACCAGGCTGGGATCAGAGCCAGCGCAGCCCAAGGGCAGATGAATTGTGCCTTCACAAGTCAGACTCTGCAGGCTCTGCGCCTCCAGGGAAAGGCCAGCTGCCTGGCACCTTCCCTTCTCGCTGGCTGCTTCTCCCCAGGGGGCAAAAGGAGGGCACGCAGGGACTCCTGCAGAGCTTCACCCTGTTTTCTGAGGGGCTCTGGGTGGGGAGAGAGCCGGCTGACCCGGGTTTCAGCCCTGGCGCCTCTGTTTACAAGCCATGTGACCTTGAGCCTCAGTTTCTTTATCTGAAAAGTGTCGATGTCAATACCTCCCTGCAGCCTTGTTTTAGGGGATCTCTTATTCATTCAACCAACACTCGTGGTTCCGAGGACAATACCTCCCAGCCCGGGTGCTTCGTCCTCTCGGGCCTCCCTCCAACCCAGGCCGACCCCTCAGCTGACCTCGGCAAGGCCCTGGGTGGTGGGAAGACGAGGCCTTTGCTTGGGACAATCATTAGGGGAAGCCATGGGGTGGGAGTTCTAGCCCAAAGAATGTTCCAGAAACAAGATATGTTGTTCATGGAACTGCATGGCTGGAGGAAAGAGGGATTCTCGTTGATTCTGAGAAGAGGCAGGAGGAGAGACAGACACATGGACAGACAGATAGAAACTGCCCCAGAATGGACCCCCTCCTTGCTGCTCCCCCGCCAGCAGCCCTGACCCCAACTTTCAGGAACAGTTCTTCTTGTTAAAGTCACAAGTGCTCAGGGTTTGGGGTCTCTTCGAGGGAGGCCCTGGCAGGACTGGGATCCCCACAGCATGGTGAATCAGCCATGTGGGGTCCAGACGGGGATGGGGCCATGAGACCACCAGCCCCTCCAGGAGGGGGTCTCAGGACCCAGGCCAGGAGGACCAAGGCTTAGCTGACGGTGGCTCAAACCCCAGCTTGCCACTCACTCGCTGTGGGACCTGGGCCAGGTCTCTAACCGCGGTGCTTCAGTTTCCTCCTCCGTAAAATCAGGATGATGACGATCTTACTGCATCACAGAATTGTGGCGATTCCATGAGACGGGGCATGTAAGATGCTTGGCCCCGTGCCTGGCAACAGTGCCAGTCAGTAAATGTTAGCTGGTAACGTATTTTGTTATAGTTTTGGGTTTTTGTTTTTGTTTCTGTTTTGTTTTTGGCTGCGTTGGGTCTTCATTGCTGCGCACGGGCTTTCTCTAGTTGCAGAGAGCGAGGGCTACTCTTCGTTGTGGTGCGTGGACTTCTCATTGCGGTGGCTTCTCTTGTTGCGGAGCACGGGCTCTAGGCGCGCTGACTTCAGTAGTTGTGGCACGCAGGCTCAGTAGTTGTGGCGCACTTGCTTAGTTGCTCCACGGCATGTGGGATCTTCCTGGACCAGGGCTCGAACCTGTGTCCCCTGCATTGGCAGGCGGATTCTTAACCACTGTGCCACCAGGGAAGTCCCTAATTTTGGGTGTTTGATAAAAGCTAAGGCAGGGACCTTGCCAAGTAACGTGGGCTGGAAGCTCATGAGTGGGACATCATGAAGAAATCACAGACCGGCTGGGTCGGGTTGAATAAATGCCCATTAAATGATTGGCTTCAGATTAGAAGCTGATCCCCTCACTGGCCCCTGGACAAGCCTGGCTCCAATGAAAACGGTTCTGAGAACCACAGGAAAACTGGCCAATGACGCCTCCTCAGACAGCTTTCCAGTCTGCCCAATGGAGAAGGCAAAGGATAGGGCGCGTCCACACTCACACACACCTTCACAGACACCTGCAGAGTGGCACACGCTCCCAGGCACACACTCAGTCCTGGAAAGCAAGAAGCACTCGGGTTAAGCCTTTAGAGGCAAGCTCTGTTATTATTTCCATTTCATGCAGAGGGAGACTGAGACCAGAGAGGTTCTGTACTTTTGCCTGGGGCCACACAAAGAAGTGGAAGAACTGGGATCTGAACCCAGGAGGCTGGCACCAGTCCAGATCACTGCCCCAAATGATGCCTACAGTCACGTGCTCCCGGGCACGGCATGTGGGGGCAGAGCAGGGCAGCTACGGGACCCTGTGCTAAGCGTGGCTCTTTTGTTTTTCTCCCCGCTCTGCTTTTCTGGGTCTGCAGCAATGCTAATCCGGCATCGCTTCGAGGGCCACGGTGAGTAAGCGGTGGGGAGGTTCGAAAATAGGCAGCCCAACTCCAGGGGCCCAAGTGCTCAGGCCACCCCCCGCTGCCCCTCTCCTGAGCCACCCAGATCCTCTTCAGGCACATGTCCATAGCATCCATCACTCCATTCCTAGAACATAACAGATCATTTATTATACCTTTCATAAAGACGAAAAGAGGTAAATAGAACCTTCCCGATTGTTCCAGATGCTTATTAGCTCATGTCAAAGTTCTGGCAGGAATTCTGGAAAACTGTTTGGCAGTTTCTCAAAAGTTAAGCAAACTACCATACGACCCAGCGGCAATCCCACTCCTAGGTACTTAACCCAAGAAAAACAGCAACGTGTATCCAGACAAAAACTTGCACGTAGTGGCATTGTTTTTAAGGACACCAAATTGGAAACAACCCAAATATCCATCAGTTGGTAAAGAGGTAGACAAAATGTGTCATAGCCATACAATGGAATGTTATTCAGCCGTAAAAAGGAATGAAGCAATGACACAGACTACTACATGGATGGACCTTGAAAACATGATGCTACGTGAGAGAAGCCAGACGCAAAATGCCAGATAGTGTATGATTCCATTTATGTGAAATGTCCAGAATAGGCCAATACATAGAGACAGAACGCAGATAAGTGGGTGCTTAGGGACTTAGGGGAGGGGGAATGGGGGTGACTTCTATTGGGTATGAGGTTTCTTTGGGGAGTGAAGAAAATGTTCTGGAAACAGAGATGATGGCTATATTACCTTGTGAATGTACTAAATGCCACTGAATTTTATGTTAAAAGGCTGAACTTCATAGAATGTGAATTGTATCTCAATAAACACTGGCTGCTGCCCTCTTGCCCCTTCTAATCACCTCCCCCTTTACCTGCCCCCCCATGCCCTCCGCATTGCAGGAAACCGTGCATATGCTTTCGGTCCCTCTAGGCTGGCTGCCCATTCTTGAACTTCACACAGTGAAATTGTACAGCGTGTGCTTTTCTGCATCCAGCTTCTTTCACTCAATAGAGTGCCTTTGAGATTCTCAGCTGTTGCTGTAGGTATCCGTGTCTCATTTTCCTTTTCATTGCTGCAAAGTATTCCCTTGTATATGGACAGGTCATGGTTTGTTGGTCCGTTTGCCCACTGACGGACATGTGGGATGTTTCCAGCTATGGCGAGTACGACCAAGGCTGCTATGAGCACTTGTGTCCAAATGAAAACAGATGTAGCAACCAGAGCAGTCGTTCTCTGGAAAGGGTGGGTGCTCAAGGAGAGGGGTGCCCTTGGCAGCGTGCTCACCTGCCTGGGGCGCAGGGGGCTGAAGGATGCTCTGCTGGGTCCTCAGGACGGAGACCCTTAAAAAAAGCCCAGGGGCATGTGGGACAGAGTCCCTGGGGCCTGGGTCTTCATGGGAAAGGGGGCAGGGAGTCCCAGACTCTAGGGCTGGAACGGGCTGACGGGTCCACAGGTGAACTATAATAGTGACCGTGTACCGGACAGGTGGAATCCACATGTGATAGTGGATTTGTCTCCCAGCTGCGCCCCCAGTGGGCTCTACCCTCGTCCGAGCCGCCTTCAGCTCCTGCCTGGGCCATTGCAGTAGCCCCCTCCCTGCTCTCCGGGCATCCTCCTGGCCCTCTAGCTTTCCTTACAGCAGCCAGAAGGAGCCTGGTCCTGCCACTCCTGTGCTCCCAGCTCTCTGTGGGCCCATCTCACTTACAGTGAAATCCTAAGTCTTTGTAAAGCCCCAGGCCCTGCAGAGTCTGCACCCCACACCCCCTGTGACTGTACCTCCTAGCCTTCTCACTCCAGCCACTGGAGGAGGAAGAAGGGGATGGGGCCTGACAGGTGGGCAGGGGTGACTCACGCAGGACCTTGTGGGCCACTGGGAGGGAGGCTTGTTTTTATTCTCAGTGTGAAGAGCACATGTCCTAAGCTCAGCTGTGAGCCAAGCCTTTGATGTTCACATTCACATCCATCCTACCACCAGCCCTAGAGATCAGGTGCTCTCAACACCCCCAATTCACAGATTAGCAAACTGAGGCTCAGAGAGGTGAAGCTGCTTGCCCATGTGGCCTGGCAGGCACATCCCACTCCCTGGAGATGTTCTGCGACGGCACCAGGGGCTGACCTTTCCTTCCCTCCCCAGAGGTGAATGACCCTGGCCCCAGGTGGGCCTTTTTGGGCAGGGCAGCTCCTCTGAAGTCCTTTGAAGTCCCAGCCAGCCAGTTGCCTGGCCAACTGTTTCCCCATCTCACCTTCCTTCTGGACTCCTGCCAAGCTCTCAGGGGCTGGAGGCCCAGAGCAGGGGGCATGCTCTGTTTTATTCAATTTATCTCTCTGTTTTTTTTCAGTTGCATATACACATGGTTAAAGATTTTTTCAAATGGCCCAGTGAAAAGGACATCTCTCTTCCACCTCCTCCCCACGTGTCCACTTTTCTGCCCCTGAAGCATCTGCAGGGACCAGTTTCTGTGTGTCCTTCCAGGGGTGACCTAGGGATGTACAAACAGAAATATACAAACATAAATGTGAAAATATTCCTTAAAGTACCAGTTGGAGGACCCTGCCTTGGTCTTCTGCACCCACCTGCCTTTCTACCCTGAACAATACAGCTTAAAAAAGCCCCTGGAGTTGGTAACCCCAGTCCAAGCTTGAGAAGAGCATTAAACCAATCCTCAGTGAGAAGCATCCTGTAAAATCCCTGACCAGGGCTCCTGCAAACTGTCCGCCTCGTCAAAAACAAGGACAGTCTGGGAATCCGTCACAGCCGAGAGGGCTCTAAGGAGACATGAGGACCAAATGTAACATGCTGTCCTGGATGGGATCCTGGAGAGAAGAAGCCCGTTAGGAAACACCGAGAAAATCTGAATAAAGTATGGACTTTAGTTAATAATAATGTATCAAGATCTATTTGTTCATTGGGGCAAATGCACCGTATGGATGTAAGATGTTAAGAATGGGGAGAACTGGGTGTGGGGCGTTGGGAACTCTGTCCTATCTTAGCAATTTGTCTGTAAATCTAAAACTGTTCCATAAAATAGTTTATGTTTTAAAAGGACATTAAAAAAATGAGTGGATGTTGGGAGACCAGGGAGGAGGCTACTGCAATAGTCCAGGCAAGACAAGATGATGGTTGGACCAGGGTGTTCACTACAGGTGGGGAGAAGGGGCTGATCTGGGGTGTACTTTGAAGGCAGAGTGAACAGCACTTGCTGAAGTCCCAGGTTACTGGGCCAGGGCATAGCAGGAGTGTATTAGTTTGTTAGGGCCGCTGTAACAAAGTACGGACCACAGGCTGTGTCCTCTCACAGTGCTAGAGGCCAGAAGTGTGAAATCAAGGTGTCAGCAGGGCCATCTCCCTGTGCAGATGCTAATGAAGGATCCCTGCTTGCCTCTTCCAGCTTCTTCCCCGTGGGTTGCCAGCGATCTCTGGAGTTCCTTGGTTTGCAGCTGCATCCTGCCAATCTCAGCCTCCCTTGTCACATGACCTTCTCCCTGCCTGTGTCAGTGTCTTTATTATGGCCTTCTCCTCTCTTATAAGGACACCAGTCATATTGAATTTAAGGCCCACCCTCCTCTGATCCGACCTCATCCTAACTTAACTCCTTCCACCTACAGTGACCCTATTTCTAAACAAGGGTGAGGGGAGGAGGTCGGCATTTGAGGCAGAGGGACTTGTAAGTGCAAAGGCCCTGAGGCAGGAGAGGGCTCTTGGTCTTATGCCCTTGTTTCCTGCAAATCTTGTTCATGAAGAAATGACGGAGGTTGAATTCTGATGGGGAGGGAAAGGAAAGGAAGTGCTGTGCCCCTCAGTACACTGACAGCCCTCCCTGAAATTTGCCAATTCCCCCCCAGGCTGTCCCCACCTTCGTTCCCTCCCTCCCTCCTTCCGGTTCAGGCAGCTAGACCCTCTTATCACCCCTGCACACAGTTTCCTTTTTAGCCCAAAGGTCGTTATTTTAACACCTGTTGGGAAAACAAGCAGGCATGCTCCCAGCGGGTGGGAAAGAGGGAGTACATGGGGACAGGCTGCTTGCAGGGCTGACCCTCAGGACTTAGTGGAGCGGGGGGGGGCCTGTCTCACTTTGTGTGGGCCGGGGTGCTGGCTGGGGCTGGATGGTCCACATGGTCTTACTCACAATGTTTGGCACCGGCTGGAAGAGCTGGAAGGGCGGGTGGGGTCCCCCTCTCATTTCCTCAAGCTTCAGTCTGTCCACGTGTTTGCTTATCTTGTCTGGAATCTGGCCTGAGCTTCTTTCCGTGGCAGCAGCTGGGTCCCAAGAGAGGGAAAGCAGAAGCTGTCAGGTCTCTCTCTCGCCCAGAACTGGCCCATGCATCACTTCTGCTGCTTCCTATTGGTCAAAGCATTCACAGAGCCCACCCACTTTCAGGAGACTCCACCTCCTGGTGAGAGGAGTTTCAGGCACCTGCCGGGAGGGGAGGCGTTGCCGGTGGCCATCTTTGCAGGGAACCCTCATTCCCCTCCAGCCTGCTTCTGCTGGCCTGGTGAGGCCCAGAGGCTGCAGAGGACAACATGTCCCACCTGTGAGATGCCAGAAGGTGCATGGGCTCCGAGGAGTCTTGTTTTATTTAAAAAAAAAAAAAAAAAAAAAGCAGGGAGGGGCATTATACCCCACCAGAGAGCAAACATTCTGAGCCACTTGGCACTGCACTCTGACTGGGAGGCTGAGCACACAAATTAGATGTTTATGAGAATAAACAGTCATTAGAACTCGAGAACTAGAGAGGAAATAAACACCATGTCAAGATATTTTGCTAATTTGGCTCTGAACCCTGCCTGCCTGTGAATGGACTAGTTTCTGGCTGGCAGAGGTGCATGTTTATGTGCATGCAGGTGTATGTGTATGCATGTTGTAAACCCTCTAAGTAAAGTGTCTTTTCTGAGTGCCTCAGTCTCCTCCTCTGTAAAATGGGGGCAAGAATGGCACAAAACTCAGGGTCATTATGAGAGTTAAATGAGGAAATACATACAAACTGATTAAAACAGTGCCTGGAGCCTAGTAGGTGTTCAACAAATGTAAGTCATAATTTTCATTCATTCATTCATCAAATACTAAGAGGCCCCCAAGCAGAGTATGCCCTTTGCTTAGTGTTCAGGATCCAAAGACTGTTCTAGAGTCCTTGTACTAGCCAATGTCTCAACACAGGGGGTGCCCTGGAATAGGTTTCTTGAAGAATGAATTAACAGGGCATGGACTTTTCCCTCCAAAGCTCTGACCTGGAGAGGAGACAGACTTGTAAATAAATCATTGTAAAAACTACAGTGCGAGATGCAAAACAGTTCAAAGTATGGGTTTCACCCAAACAAAACAGGATTGCTTTGATGGAATTTCAGACCCAGTGGCCAAAGTAAGCAGGATGCCCTCCTGGACCCCTTTAATTGGTACCAGGTAGACATGGCCTCTGACCCCAGTCAGGAGAGGAGAGAGCAGGGTGAGGAAACCTTCACACGATGGAAGATGCAGGCTTTGCCAGACTGTGAGCCATTCCCCTGCCCCTCGGTCCTCAGCCCCTGAACGAGGGACTCCTGGTTTCCGGCAGGAGATGTAGGTGGCAGGGATGGCGGGGGAGGTTTTATATCGGGAGGGCTTCCAAGTCTGCTTGTGGGGCAAGTTAATGAGTGACTCTGGATATTTAACCAAAACCAGACATCACTTCACGGATGTCTGCTAAGAGCATCTCCGACATCTACAGAGATTCGTCCATGGCAACACGGGGGCTGGAGAGTCGCCAGGGGGATCTGCAGGCCACAGCATTTGGAGCCTTGAAGTGAGGCTACAACTCACGTCTCCACTGGCTGCCAGGGACCATGTACGTGCGTCTAGAACGGGGTCCCAGTACATGCGTCTAGGACGCAGACCCTGTCCAGGCCAGCCACATCATTTGCCAGGTCCTGGTGCAAAGTGAAAACACAGGATCCCTTGTTCAAAAATGATTGAGAATTTCAAGATGGCGACAGCAGAGCATTAAACCAAGCCTGGGGCCCTTCTGAGTGTGGGTCCCTGTGTGGCTGCAGAAGTGGCTCACTCAGGAAGCTGGCCCTGTCCCCATCACCCGCATGTGGCTGGAGCATGCAGCAGGAGAGCCCACGGTAGGGTGCGGAAAGTCCAGATGTGCCTGGATTCTTGCACCTCTGAGTTGGCCAGACAGGGAATGGGAATCAGGATTGCTGGGTTCTGGAGATCTGGGATTTCTCTGCTCTTTCTCATTTTCCTAACCTACCAAGTAGGTACCATCAGTCCTGTCTTTCTGCCCCCCACCCCCACCCCGGGGATGACAAAGGCCTGGCAGGAAAGCAAAGTAAACTCTCAAGGGCCATAAAAATACAAAGAGTGATTGTGTGGGCTCCTCGCTGCAGCCTCCGGTGCAGGTGTTGTGGGGACCTTGGTGGCGCCACGCTGAGGTCAGTACCTGGTCTCCAGGAGGAGGTAGGTGCTCACTCCCACAACTGAGTTGCATCGTACAGTTGGAGGTGGGAAGGCACAGCCCTTACTTAACCTCTGGGGCTTGTTGCGGCCCCTCCCTGCCCTGAGTGTCCTCCTTGGAGAAGGGGGAAGGTAGGAGACAGATGGGGAAGCAGGAAACATTAATACTTCCATCCTGGAGGCCCCGAGAATGCTGGACCCAGCTGTGGACAGAGGTCCTAGATCTAGAATTATGAGGAGTTACCTCTCACTCAGCCCCAAAGGAAGCGGGCACTCCTGCTCCATCAGACTAAATACGATGCACCTCCCTCTGGGCCCTGCAAGACCTGGCCTGCCCTGCCCACTCTCCCCCCTCCCACTGGCATCCTTGCTGTTCCCTGAACAGTGCCAGCGTGTACCCACCTCAGGGCTTTTGCACTTATAGTCCCTAACACCAGGTATTCTCTTCCCTAAGGTATTCACAAGGCTCAATTCCTCTCTTTATTTTGGTCTCTGCTCAAGTGGAACTGCACCTCTCCCTGGTGGTCCTTTCCTTCTGTACTACTTTAGTTTTCATCATGGCACTCATTGTGAGACTGTATTTATTTGTTTGTTGTCTTTCTCCCTCTAATGTCAGTTTCCTAGAGGCAGAGACCTCATCTGTCTTGTTTACCATTGTACTGAAAAAAAAAAAGAAAAAAAAATGTATATCTCCAAATGATGTAAGGTAACTCCCTTTTATAGCAGTGAGAGGGTTCCTCTCTCAATGTTTTCGATCAACTTAAGTATAAAAGTTTGGTGGTATAAATTAAATAGTCAAATGTTTACTTGCACATTCATATTAGTAATAAAGTTATATATGCCTAGTTACGCCTATTTAAAGTCACACGTTAAAAAGTTACATAAGATATTAAGAAATATGTCTTTTTGTTCCGGGCTTACATTCATGAAATAATGTTCTTCGAGCCCTCCATCCGTGCCCTTGACGTTGTGTTTTGAATCATCAAACGGAGTTTGGCTGATCCCATCTGCTCCCCGTATGTCTAGAACTTTTCAAACATGGCATTTTCTGAATCTACATATGACGCGGCCACTGGAAATGTTATCCCAGACCACAAATACCCTTTTGCATAAATTTGGACATTGCTTGTTTCATTTGCTTTGTGGGTGTGTATTATTGATGAGCTCCAGCAAGGAACCGCTTCCTGTATTACTTTTTAAAGTGACCTTTAAGAGGTTTGTTTATAGTGACATCCAACACCTATGAATGCAGACTTATAATGGCTAGATCGGATTAAATTTCTTGGCGCTCTCTCTGTATAAATGATTTGGAGATCTGACATAAGACTCCCACGCAGCATAATTTGAGGTGGTTTCAGGCAGAGGCTGTGGTTCTCACCTGTGGTTTACTTAGAATCTCCTGGGGGGAGCTTTTCACCTGGTGGTTTACTTAGAATCTCCTGGGGGGAGCTTTCCACCTATACGGATGTCCTTGGGTTCCACTGCTAAACCAGTGGAATAAAAATCCTGGGTGGCAGGAGACAGGCACCTGCAGTTCTAAAATGATGACCCTAATATCTAGCCAGGCTGAGACCCATGAGGCTAATTTTGATACGCCAAACCAGTGGTTCCCAAAGTGTGGTCCTCGGGCCCCAGCATCACCATCGGGGAACTTGCTAGAAATGCGCTTCTCAGGCCCCAGGCCACACCTATGGAATCAGACACCTGGAGGTGGGGCCCAGCAATCTCCTGGAGGGTTTTCACAAGCCCTCCAGGGGATCCTGATGCTCAAATTGGGGGATTGCTGCTCCAAACCAGGCTATGATGTTAAAAAAAATACCAAAAAAAGTTCATGAAAGAGAAATAAAGAAGTACAGGGGGCTCCCCTGGTGGCGCAGTGGTTAAGGATCCGCCTGCCAATGCAGGGGACACGGGTTCGAGCCCTGGTCCGGGAAGATCCCACATGCCGCGGAGCAACTAAGCCTGTGTGCCACAACTACTGAGCCTGAGCTCTAGAGCCCGTGAGCCTCAACTATGGAGCCTGCGTGCCACAACTACGGAAGCCCACGTGCCTAGAACCCATGCTCTGCAACAAGGGAAGCCACCACAATAGAAGCCCACGCACCACAAAGAAGAGTAGCCCCCGCTCACCGCAAGTAGAGAAAAGCCCACGTGCAGCAATGAAAACCCAACACAGCCAAAAATAAGATAAATAAAATAAAAATTTAAAAAAATAGGAATTACTTAAAAAAGAAAAAGTACAAGGCTTTGTAAGGACTCAAATATCAGGTTACTCCTGTTTTTCTAAAGGATGGCTATACTATTTGTTGAGGAAATGAAGTCTTTATTGTAACTTCGATGTCTCGAGTGCTCCCTGGGTGCCAGACACTGGGATAGATGCTTTGCATGATGTCCCGATGAGATGGGTTCTATTATTATACCCATTTTACAGAAGAGAAAACTGAGGTCAAAGTGGAAATTCCTCGCCCAAAGTTGCATACTTGGGAAATGGCAGTGGGTGCTCCATTGCAGTGCTAGCCCCAGACCCATTTTATTTACAATGATGCCTGTCTCCTTCAGGGGCTGGGGTCCCAGGGTCAGCCAACAGCCCCCAGGATGTGGCCTCCTCCATCTTGAACAGTATGGAGCATATCATGGCCCAGGCGCCAGCTACCCAGAGGGACCTTTCTCTGGACTCAGGGGCCTTGCAGGACAGGAATGCCTTGCCCTCCCAAGCCCAGGCAGGGGATCCCAGGGTGGGCTGGGTGTTCCCTCTGAGCCTTACATTAAGAGATGAAGCTGAGAGGCCTCAAGAGGGAGGGTGCTTTCCACTCTGTGAAAGCTATGCACATCAATCACACTGCTTCTCAAAGAAAGTGAAACCACAATGAGAAAGCACTACAGACCAACTAGAAGAGTTGACAATAGAAAGACTGATAATGCCAAGTGCTAGTGAGGAGGCAGAACAGCTGGAGGTCCCACACGTTGCTGGTGGGAATGCAAAACGGTACAGCCACTCGGGAAACCTGTCTGGCAGTTTTGGGGGGTTTTTTTGAATTTTTGAATTTTATTTTATTTATTTTTTTATACCGCAGATTCTTCTTAGTTATCCATTTTGTTTGGCAGTTTTTTTACAAAGTTAAACACACGCTTACCACATGACCCAGCAATCTACCTCCTGGGTATTTAACCCAAGAATAATGAAAACATATGTCCACACAAAGGCTTGGACACCCAGGTTCATAGCAACGTCATTCATAATAGCCAGAAACTGGAAGCAACCCAAATGCCCATCACTAGGTGAATGGATAACCACACTGAGGTATATCCATGCCACAGAATACTATTCAGCGATGATATATGAATACATGCAATGACACAGATGAGGCTCAGAAACGTTATGTGGAGTGAAAGAAGCCATGTATAAAAAATACATACTGTATGGCTCTGATTATATGAAACTCTGGAGCAGGCAAATCTAAGCTATAGGGATGGAAATCATATCAGTGGTTGCCAAGGGTTGGGGTGAGGGTGAGGTAGGCCACAAAGGGCACAAGGGAACCTCCTGGGGTGCCAGAATGTCCTACATCTTGATTGGAGTGGAGTGTGTACATATGTATACATATGGGAACATTTGTGCATTTTTCTGTACGTAAGCTATACCCCAATTTTTAAAAAAAGACTCCTAAAAATGTCTGTCTACTAGCCCATTTGTATTTCACAGGAGAGTCCTTGATACATATGTGCCTTGCAAAACAGCCCTGTTCTATAAGATGGGGTCCTGGCCCGGCCCACCAAGGTCTGACTGGTCTTGGCATGGAGTGGTAGCATCTCTTGAGGAAGGTGAAGCCCAAGCCCTTTCAGAAGGTGTCACTCCACTGGTCATTGGCCAGAATGAGGGTGACCGTCTGCCCCCAGATCTAACTCGCTCACTAGAAAGGGGTTTGCCGGTGTGGTTAGATGTAGCCCCTGGGCTGGAAGGGGTGTTGGGGGGCTCTGTCACTGAGCATGCCTCCAGAGGCAAGTAACAGCTTTTCTAGCTAGAAGATTCCGCACAAAGGATTTAGCCTAATCTCACAAAAACAAAGGTCTAGTTAGAGGTGGGCACAGGATTGTTACTCCAGGGCATCAGGAAGGATCCGAGACCTTGCCTGCCTCCACGGCACCCTCCTCGGTGTGGCAGACATGTTCCCCCAGGGTCTCAAAATGGTCGCCACAGCCACCCATTTCCACACAACTGTGTTTAGGGACCGAAAATGCAGGGGGATTGCCCTCACAGGTCTCACTCTTTCATCAGGGAGGGAAAACCTTCCTCAGACTTCCCTTAGGTCCATTGTCCAAAACAGGGTCACAGGGCCTCTCCCAGCCACGAATGGGTGTCTTGGGTTGGTCTCCTCAGAGGCAGACTCTGCGGTGAACATGTTTGTGCAGGTGATGTATTATTAAGGACGTGCTCCCAGGCCAGTTTGGAAGGGGGTGGGGAATTGGGGCAGGAAAGTGGGAAGAATTCAGGCAAAGGGCAGTTTGAGGTCAAGTCTTAGCCTCAGCCTGGTCCCATGGGCTGCTTGGGGCACCATAGAGTTTGTCCCGCCTTGAGACAGGAGGCTGGGCTATCGTCCCCTGCTCCAGTCAGTGCAGCCAGATGGCCGTGACAGGGGACGTACACTCTAGACTAGGAGGCAAGGAGGCTCTAGTAGCACCAAGTCCGCCTCCTGAGGAAGGTCACGGGTGTGAGCCGTCAGAGGTCAAGTTCACAGAACCTGGGGGAGGAGGTGCAGATTCTGTGAAGGGCCTCCCAGGGATCAAAGCAGGGCACCAACAGGGTTCCCTGCACTGGGGAAGGAAGGAGCCGGAATGTTTGGCCTCCACTGGGGGAGGCAGCCTCTCCCATCAAGAACAAGTCCAGGGAGAATGGCCATTGGGTGGGCAAATGACAGCACTGCCACAGGACCAAGCCGCCAGATGGACCACAACCTGACCACAGCTGGCCACTATGGCCAGGCCAAGGGGAGGCCAAGCATCCTCTCCCCACACTTCCCATCCTCTGGAGGACTCCCAGGGCCCCCTCTGGCCCGCTTAGTGCCCTCGGCTTTGTCCAGCCTGGGGGCCAGGAGAACCTGAGATGCGCCCACCGAAAGGGGAAGCTCTGTCAACCCCACATCACAAAACTGTCTGAGAAGAACCAGAGCATCGAGGAGGTGGGGATGGAAATTCCCTTGACTTCTCTCTTTGCCCGGCACCCAGGGAAAAAATGCAAGGTTACAAATGGATTACTGGCCGCGATCTATAAGTTCTCTTTAATTCCTCTTGCAGTAATGAACAGAAAGGTTATTAACACGAGGTGGCTGGTAATAAGCTAATTATGGTGCTGGCGGACCAGGAGTGTGAGGAGAGGCTGAGCCAGGGCCCCGGATTTCCTCTGAGCAAGCAGTTCTGAATGATTATGGATGTGACCAAGCCATCGCTGGCTGGCTGTGCCACGGAGTTGAGTTATTTATTTGGCAAATTGGCTGGGGCACAAATACTCAGATAGGTATCTTTGAACTCCTGGGCCCTGAATGCCTCCTTCCATCCCAAGATGAGTGATGGGAACTCAAGGAACTGTAGAGAATGCAGGGACTTCCCTGGTGGTGCAGTGGTTAAGAATCTGCCTGCCAATGCAGGGGACATGGGTTCAAACCCTGGCCCAGGAAGATCCCACATGCCACGGAGGAACTAAGCCCGTGAGCCACAACTACTGAGCCAGCGTGCCACAACTACAGAAGCTTGCGTGCCACAACTACTGAAGCCCACACGCCTAGAGCCCATGCTCCTCAACAAGAGAAGCCACTGCAGTGGGAAGCCCACTCACCACAATGAAGAGTAGCCCTGGGCTTCCCTGGTGGCACAGTGGTTGAGAGTCGGCCTGCCGATGCAGGGGATGCGGGTTTGTGCCCCGGTCTGGGAAGATCCCACATGCTGCGGAGCCGCTGGGCCCGTGAGCCATGGCTGCTGAGCCTGTGCGTCCGGAGCCTGTGCTTCGCAACAGGAGAGGCCACAACAGTGAGAGGCCCGCGTACTGCAAAAAAAAAAAAAAAAG
This sequence comes from Mesoplodon mirus, assembly GCF_964341445.2. Lineage (NCBI taxonomy): Eukaryota > Metazoa > Chordata > Mammalia > Artiodactyla > Ziphiidae > Mesoplodon > Mesoplodon mirus. Next base: position 5,801,842 of record NC_138989.1, read on the forward strand.
TAGCCCCCACTTGCCGCAACTAAAGAAAGCCCGCGTGCAGCAACGAAGACCCAACGCAGCCATAAACAAACAAACAAATAAATAAACATTCACACCTATTTAAAAAAAAAAAAGAAAATGCAGACGCCCAAGGAGACGGAATGCAGGGTACTTCTCCACTTTCCTTGACTCAGTAACCTTGGCAGTGAGGCCGGGAATTTGCTTTCTCTTGGCTGATGGACAGGCCTCTGGCTTGCCTCACTGCGGGTCATGGTCCCAGTGCCTCGCTGGGGCTGAGTGGGAGGGGAAATTTGGGGGTAGAGGCTGCACCGGCCAGCGTGTGTGTGGGGGAAGTGAGGAGTCAAGGTTTGGGGTTCAAGTCCCACCAAAGCCCCTGAGTCCCAAACCAACAGAGGAAGGACGAAAGGCATAAATGACTCATGGCAATGTGTCCCCAACACAAGCTGGACGACTTTCCAGACCACAGTGGTTTCTCTGGGGCTTTCTGGGTTTTAACACTAAAGCTCCCACATTCTGGGAAACCCCTCTGTCCCGGGCAAACTGGGAGGGTTGGTCACCTTTTTCCAGATGTCCCAAGCAAGAGAGCTGCCTGGAGGTGATGGGCATGGCCCGGGAGTCAGACAGACCAGGGGTTGGACCCTGTTGCCTCCAGTGATCCTGTGAAACGTAGGACAAGGATCCTACGTTCAGTGGGGGATCCTACACCCAGTCTTCCCCCCTGAAAAATGGGTGTTAAAAAAGTCATCTCAAAGAATCAGTGGAGAAATAAGTGGAGTGACGCCTGGAACCTGAAGTGCCTGGAATAAAATGAGATCTCAGAAAGAACACTCATCTTTGTTGGTTTTCTTGTTGCCGAATCTGGGAGAGCAAGATGAAGGACTCTTGGAGATAGAACTTAGCAGGGAGGGGGCTGCCCTTGACTCCAGGGAAGAAAAGTTAGAAAACCAGAGGAACGCCCACAGAGATGTACACTGGGGGATGTTTGTTACAGCATTATGTGGAATGCGTAGACTGATACATTCTTACACTCTTCAGTAGGGGACTGGCTGGTGAAGCAGGACAGTGGATTGCTATGCAGCTCTGGGAAGAACATGGATTCAATATTAAACTGATATAGAATAAGCTCCAATTATAGATCATTCAGCGAATATTCGAGAAGCAAAATGGTGTGCATAGAGGTCTGTGTTTGTGTTAAAAAAGGAGAGTATCATTAGTCATCAAGGAAATGTAAATCAAAACCACAGGGAGGGCTTTCCTGGTGGCGCAGTGGTTGAGAGTCTGCCTGCCGATGCAGGGGACGCAGGTTCGTGGCCCGGGCCGGGAAGATCCCACATGCCGCGGAGCGGCTGGGCCCGTGAGCCATGGCCGCTGAGCCTGCGCGTCCGGAGCCTGTGCTCCGCAACGGGAGAGGCCACAGCAGTGAGAGGCCCACGTACCGCAAACAACAGCAACAAATAAAACACAAGGAGACACCACTTCACATCAATTAAGATGACTATTGAAAAAAAAAGAAACAGAAAATAAGTGTTGGTGAGGCTGTGGAAGAACTGGAACCCACAGGCATTGTGGATGAGAATGTAAAATGGTGCAGCCACTGTGGAAAATATGGCAGTTTGAAATGTTAAACATAGAATCACTCTATGACTCAGCAATTCCACTTCTAGGTGTATATCCAGAAAGAACTGAAAACAGGGATTCAAACAAATACATGTACACGAATGTTCACAGCAGCGCTAATCACAAAGGCCGAAAGGTATGAACATCCCAGATGTTCATCTACAGATGAGTGGATAAACCAGATGTCGGCTATGAATACAATGGAATAGTTTTCAGCCATCAAAAGGAATGAAGCACTGACACAGTCTACAACATGGATGAAACTCAAAAATATGATGCTAATTGAAAGAAGCCAGTCATAAAAGGCCACATACTGTAAGATTCTATTTATCGGAAATATCCAGAATAGGTAAATCTATAGAGATAGAAAGCAGATTGGTGGTTACCAGGGACTGGGGGAGGGGAGGAATGGAGAGTGACTGCTTCAGGGGTACCAGTTTCCTTTTGGAGTGATGAAAATGGTCTGGAACTAGATAGTGGTGATAATGGTGAATATGCTAAATGTCATTAATGGTAAATTTATATTATGTATCTCTTACCGCACGTGCACGCAAAAAAGTGTCAGGGAGACACATATATGTATGGCATACAAACACATATATGTACACGCACGTATATCCTGGTATATGCAACAAAATATCTCTGGAAGGAAAAACTGATAACTCTGGCCATTCTTGGGGATGGGAGTCAGGGAGCTGGAAGCCCAGGTGGAGGAGACCTTTGGGTCTGTTGGAACTTATTTTATCATATGTGTGTGTTACTTTTAACAAGTAATAAGGTATTCAGGTGAATTTTACAAGAAGAGGGATGTCAGAAATTCAGGGGAAATAATGAGATGTCAAAGATGGATCCCTTGTGTGTGTGTGTTGGGGGGTCACGTGCTCAGGAAACAGTAAGAACACTGAATTGTGCATCTTTGATGCAGCTCTGCCTTCACCACTGAGGACAAATGTTCTTTCAAATACCACAGGAGGAAGATATGTTCTATAGAGAGAGCTGAATTCATGGCTGGCAGGGAGACAGTAAGAAAAGACGCGAGAGAAGAGCCTGAAGATGGGCAAAGACCCCAATTTTCTAAAAGGGAAAAATAATATGGATTCTGGAAACCCCAGATGGGGTATGTCTGACAGCCAGAGTTCTTAGCAGAATTCTGGAACAGAGCTTTACACAGATGGCTCGTGACTATTTAGAAGAAAATATGATAATCACAAGAAGCTAACATGGGTTCACTTAGCTACCTTGCGTTGACTGATGTCAATTTCCTATTTTCATGGGGAGACCCCTTGGTAGAGCAGATGGCCCCTTAGGACCCCATCCTCCTAAAGGATCTGTTGAATAGTGGTTTCATTATCTTTATAGGAGGAATTGTTATCAATTCCTTGATTGTCTGCCTTGTGTCTTCTGCATCTGCTTTATCTGACAATATTATTCCTATCCCACATGTTTTTAGGACACTTCCCTTAATAATTTCTTGTCTATTTATAAAGCTACTCAGACTTATTTTAATATTTATTTATTTATTTACTTAAACCAGTATTAATCAAGAGTCTTTTTGTTTTGTTTTGTTTTGTTTTTTGCGGTACGTGGGCCTCTCACTGTTGTGGCCTCTCCCGTTGCGGAGCACAGGCTCCGGACAAGCAGGCTCAGCGGCCATGGCTCACGGGCCCAGCCGCTCCGCGACATGTGGGATCTTCCCGGACCGGGGCACGAACCCGTGTCCCCTGCATCGGCAGGCAGACTCTCAACCACTGCGCCACCAGGGAAGCCCAATCAAGAGTCTTTTGAATGCAAGGGAAATAAATCCAATTTAAATAGTCTTAAGCAGAAATGTCTAGAGGTATGGTATGGATTTTGGGTACAGCTGGATCCAGGTGCTTAAATGATATCATTGGGAATCTGTATCCTGCCATATGTTGGGTCTGCTTTCCTTTGTATTGGTTTTATTCTAAGGTTGGATTTCTTCAAGTGGAGGAAAGATGGTGCCAACAGCTGTTAGGTTACCTCTTATCATCTTGGCAACCTGAGCAGAAGGGGGGCACTTCTTGACTGAATGCTCCAGTTACTCGGCCAGTTATGATTGGCCCAGTTGTGTCTTATACCCATTCCTGAAACAATCACCACGACCTGCCCAAGTTGGGCCATATCTTTTATCCAAACCACATTAGAGATTATTTCATTTAGTAGTGAGAGAGGAAAGGTTCCCTAAAGGAAAACTGAGATGCCATTATTGGGAAGAGAAGGAATGGATGCTTGTCAAGCAAAAACACAGCCTAATCAAATTACGATTAATTATGCAAAGATTTTGCACGAAAGAGAGTCCTAAATGGCATCCCAAGGTCAAAATGAATCTGCCATTATCTCCCTGTGTTCCATGCCTCCATTAATACAGAAAACAAGAGTTAACTGATTGGTAGTACTCTGGCTATGAAAACTAGGTGGTGATTTTGTGGGATCTGTTTGTATGTGGGTCGTACAGCTGGACACATGTGAGGCCCTTCTGCCTACAAGTGAAGGCTGTGTAGAAGAGGCAGAGGTGGGGGTGCAAAAAGGCAGCTGCAGGCTGGGCAGGGAGGACCACGAGCAGAGAGATGGTGTCCAGGAAACACACAGTGTGAGCTACAGTCTCAGGCAGAAGCTGTCAACCTCTCCTCTTCCACACACCCTGGTCATGGTGGGTCTCCTGGGTGTGCCCCAGGCAGAGGTGGGACCCATGGCTTAATATCTTCCTGATTAAGACAGGGCAGAGGTTTAGATCTGGAATGTCAAGTAAATGTCATCCAAGTGCCAGCTGCAGTTGTTTGCTGCAACTCCCTTTGACATTGTATTCCGAAGAATTAAAGGCTTTGCCTGGAATCAATGGACAAGAGAGAGGATCGATTAGCAATGCCTGCCCTGGGAGTGGAATATGGAGGGATAGTAGGCATGCCTCATATTTGCTGAGACTGGGCTGGGCCTTCCCAAGGCTGTTCTAAAGAAAGAGGATGTCAAGAGGCCATCCCAGCAACTGAAGACAGATTTACTTCCATTGAATGCTAAATGAAATAATCTTTAAGCAAACAGCCCTCTCTACGCACCGTCTGTTCTCCTCAGCCTCTTTCCTTAGTGTGCATCATCAACAACAGGTGTTTGCTGTTCATGTGACTCCAACCACCAAAAATAGGCATGATAATAACGATGGTATAAGCTTCTCAGACTTCAGTCATTCCTGAAAACCTCCACATATTCATAAGCCAGTGTACCATTGGCTTTATTGTCTAGCTAATATTTTTCTTTTTATTAATAGTTTTTCTTTAATTAAAAAAATTTTTTTAAATTTATTTTTGGCTGCGTTGGGTCTTTGTTGCTGTGCGTGGGCTTTGTCTAGATGCGGCGAGCGGGGGCTGCTCTTCGTTGTGGTGCACGGGCTTCTCATTGTGGTGGCTTCTCTGGTTGTGGAGCACAGGCTCAAGGCACGTGGGCTTCAGTAGTTGTGGCTCGTGGGCTCTAGACTGCAGGCTCAGTAGTTGTGGCGCACGGACTTAGTTGCTCCGCAGCATGTGGGATCTTCCCGGACCAGGGCTCGAACCTGTGTCCCCTGCATTGGCAGGCGGATTCTTAACCACTGTGCCACCAGGGAAGCCCCTAATATTTTTCTTTAAAGTGCTTTACCTTCTAGAACTTTTTACTGAAGTATGTTAGACAGACAAAAAAAGTCACAGGTCTCAAATGTACAGCTTAAAGAATTTTCATCAAATGAGCACACTGGTGTAACCAGCACTCACTTCAAGAAAAACCACCTTCCCTAACTGTCACAGGACTCCCCTACCCAGACCTCTTCAGTCACTAACCCCCAAGGGTGACCACTATCCTGACTTTTAACCACAGATTAGTTTTGCCTCACTTGGAACTTCAAGTCAATAGAATCTTACAGTTTGGACTCCTTTGTGTCTGGTTTCATCCACGTTGTCATGTGTAACTATGGTGTAGCCTTCCATGGTGTAAATATATCACAATGTATTTATCCATTCTAGGTTGATGGGTATTGGGGGGGAGTTTTTATCCTGGGATGTAATGAATATACCCTGTGTAGACATCCTCCTGTGTGTGTTTTTATGAACACATGGACACATTTCTAAAGGGTATATACCTGGGATAGAAAGTGCTGGGGTCATAAGGTGTGTGTATGTTCAGACATAGTAGATAGAGTTTCCAAAGTACTTGAACCATTTGACACTCCCACCCGAGTGTATGAAAATTTGGCTAAACTTGTATTTATTTATTTATTTTTAATTAATGGTGGGACCTAAACTTATTTTTAAAGGCAATTCTATAGCTAGCATAAAAGAAAACTCAGTATCACTTGCCACAAATAAAAGGTAATAATAACTACTATAAAAACTAATAACTGGGGGCTTCCCTGGTGGCGCAGTGTTTGAGAGTCCGCCTGCCAATGCAGGGGACACGGGTTCGTGCCCCGGTCCGGGAAGATCCCACATGCCACGGAGCGGCTGGGCCCGTGCGCCACGGCCGCTGAGCCTGCAGCGGGAGAGGCCACAGCAGTGAGAGGCCCGCGCACGGCAAAAAAACAAAAACAAAACAAAAACCTAATAACTATTAAAATTGTTTATCTAAAATCTGTTAAAAATTTCATCACCTAAAATCACCACACGTGCCATCAAGCAGTACAGATGTCACACTTCTGGAAAGACTGGCGTAGGCAGTATTGCTGGTTTTTACCCAGCAGGAGGGACCTTGATTTTATGGGGCTTCTCCACCAGCTGTAAGACCTCAGGGGCAGCTGAGCCCCGCCCCCAGCTCCAGGCAAGACTCTGATTAGTGTGAGAGTGAGCCAATCCGCTTTGCCTGGGGTGGTTCAGGAATGGGCATGTGACCCAATTCTGGCCAATAAGATGTTTAAAACATTGCACAGGGCACAGTGATGCGTCTGCAGGCTGGACCTCAGGGCCCATCAAACCTGCGTTCAGATCCTACTTCTCTGCTTCTGCTCTTGGTAACCTGAGCCAAGTTGCTCTGTGTCTCTGGGCCTCACCTGTTACTGGCAGCTGATAAAGGTGAACTTGAGAGAGGTCCTGTGTGCCAGACACTTAGCCAGCACCCAGCTCTTAGTGAGTACCTCTCAAATTATTGTTGGTTCTGGGAAGAGGGCTCACATGAGTCCTTTCCCCACTGGCTTCTAGGATGGGGTCTTGAAGTACAGTCATTTGGGGCAGCTTTCCATTTTAATTTGGGGAGAAACTAGAAAAACATCTTCTAGAGTCAAGGCAATGGAATAAGAATTGATATTCTGAGCCCCACCCTGAGGAGTAGGTTGAAGGAAAAGTAATAGTAGCTGAGGTATGTTGAGAGCTAGGCTTTGCAGGCATTGACTCCTTTTATTCTCATAACAATCCTATGAATTAGGTCCCATTATTATACCCATTTTACCGATAAGAAAACTGAGGCCTAGAGAGTTATTCAGAGGGAGCATGGCGGAGCCAGGATATGAACTCAGGCGATTGGATGAGTGAGTAATTATCCCCTTCTTTCTTGCTGTGGGAGCCTGGTTTTATTTAAAGGCCCATGCCTCTTCATGTGACACAGTGCGACACATCCCCAGCTCTGGGGAGGAGCCAGATTGGTCTCAGGCAATTTATCTGATCACAGTTCCTTTTCCAGAGATTGGTTAAGCCATGGGCATGGCACCCAGTTCTAGCCAATGATACATGAGCAAAAGGCGGCAGCGGGCTTTGGGGAAAGGTTTCTTGTTCTCCAGGTACTCCTGGCTGTTGTGTCTGGATGTATTAGCTGGCAGCCATTCTGTGATCATAAGGGAATTTGAGAAGAGAACAAAGTTGAGGATGGGAAACAAAAAAGATGGAAAGAAACTGGGGGTCCATGACAGTGGCACTTAATAAACCAAACTCCGAACTACCTCCTCCTCCTGATTTCCTGCTCTGTGAAATAACAGATGATCTCATTGTTCAAGCTGCTGTGTGCTGGGCTTTGTTACTTGGATTGTAATGGATACAACTGAGTGACTGTCAGCTTCATGCAGATAGGAATGTTCTCCTGTCTTGGTTGCTGCTGTATCTCCAGTGCCTGGAACAAAATAAGTGTTCAGTGAATATTTGTTAAATAATTGGTGAAGCAGGGTGGCTGGAGCACCCAGATGCAGGTTCAAATGATAAACACAGCAAAGCCAGAATCCCGAAAGGGTGGTGACGGTCAGCTCTGCAGTCTGAGAGACCTGGTTCAAGGCCAGCGCTCTACTCTTGAGCCAGGTGACCTTGGGCTGATTCTCTCACCTTGGTTTTCTGGTGTATAAAATGGGTGTGATAGGCAGGATAATGACCTCCTCAAAGATGTCCACACCCTAATCCCCGGAACCTGTGAATATGTGACTTTACGTGACAAAGGGACTTTGCAGATGTGATTCCGTTAAGGATCTCAGAAAAGGGAGATTATCCTGGATTATCCAGGGGCCCAATGTAATCACAAGAGTCCCTATAAGAGGGAGGCAGGAGAGTCAGAGTCAGAGAAGCAGATGTGACGCTGAAGCAGGGGTCGGAGCGATGCAGGGCCACCAATTTCTAAAAGCTGGTAAAAGCAGGGAAATGGATTCTTCTCAAAGCCTCGAAAAGAACACAGCCTTGCAGACATCTTGATTTTAGCCCTATGAGACTCATTTCAGACTTCTGATTCCAGAACTGTAAAGTAATAGGTTTGTGTTGTTTTAAGCTACGATGTTTGTGATAATTTGTTATAGCAGCTACAGGAGATTTATAACAAGAAGCTGATAATTGTGTTTACCTCTAAGGGTTCTTACACGGATTCAGGAAGTTCAAGCATGAACTTGGCATGTTGTAAGAGCCCAGCCAGCCCTAGCTGTTATTAACCAGTCCCAGCACTAGTCATGCCTCTGCCAGGAAGTCATCCCTGATTCCTCCAGCCCACTCCCACCTCTCCCCTTCCTGGTAACCACTAATAAAATGAGTAAGGTTGACATTTATGTGGCCCCAACACTGTGCTAAAGACTTTACATCAGCATCTCATCTAATTTTCAGGCCCGGGACTTCCCTGGTGGCACAGTGGTTAAGAATCCACCTGCCAATGCAGGGGACACAGGTTCGATCCCTGGTGTGGGAAGATCCCACATGCCACGGAGCAACTAAGCCCGTGTGCCACAACTACTGAGCCTGCACTCTAGAGCCCACAAGCCACAACTACTGAGCCCAGGCACTGCAACTACTGAAGCCCCTGCGCTCTAGGACCCACATGCCACAGCTACTGAGCCCACGTGCTGCAGCTACTGAAGCCTATGCCCCTGGAGCCCGTGCTCTGCAACAAGAGAAGCCTGCAATGAGAAGCCTGAGAGCAGCAATGAAGACCCAATGCAGCCAAAAAAAAAAAAAATTTTCAGGCCCACTCGAAGAGGAAAGGGCTTATATGATACCCATTTCACAGAGGAGGAAACTGAGGCAAGGAGAAGTTAAGAATGATAATGAGATGGGATGAGAGGAGGCCTGATCCACCTGCATCAGACACCCTTCACCGGCTTGGCTTGGACTCCGATGACCTTGAGAACAAGATGGGCCTTGCACCCTCAGTGTAAGCCTTTCCATAAATAGCTTCAAAGGAATCACAGGGAACATAAACTGAAATTTTTCCTCCACGCAGCTGCCAAAGCAAACAGTTTTACAGGTACAAACGGGCTCCACTCCCTTCGCCTGGCCCAGACTTGTCTCCATGCCCAGCCCTGCAGGTCTCCCCCTGTGCTTGGATGCCGGGGGGATGGGTCATCTACATCCTGCCTTCTGAACCTCCCCGACATCTGTTTCCTCTTCCCCACTTCACTGCCCCTGACCTGACACATCATTTCTCACTGCGAGGCCTCCCACCTCGTGCTGCTCAAAAGGATAACTGTTCTGAAACGTGACCCAGACCTGACCACAGTCCTACTGAAAACCCTTCAGGGTCTCCCCAGTGCTGATAGGGGAAGTCTGGACTCCTTGTGTGGCGTACAAGGACATTCATATTTGCCAGGCTCATCTGTTCTACCTCAGGACCTTTGCACTTGCTGTACCCCCTGCCTAAAATGCCTTTTCCATGGATATCCTCATGGCTGGCTCTCTCCTTTCAAAGAGGCCTTCCCTGACCACCCTCTGTCACCCTCTGCTTTATTCTTCCTTCAATACTAGCTGATATTACAACATGCCATTGTGTATTGATTTGTTTATTTGTCTGATGCCTCTCACCAGAAGATGGTCCCTGTGAGATCAGGGAGTGTGTCTCAGGTCTCCAGGTGATAAGTACCAGGAGGAAAGTTAAGCAGGAAAGGAGGATTGAGAGCTTTGGGGAGGGGCTTGTTTTAGAAAGAGTAGGAAGACACCATTTCATCAAAGACACGTAGGAGGTGAGACAGCAAGTCATGGCCATCTGGGAAAAAACATTCCAGGTAGAGGGAACAGTTAGTGCAAAGGTCCTGAGGCAGCATTCTGGGTGTGTTTGAGGTGGCCAGTGTGTTGGAGCAGCGTCAGAGACGGGGAGGGTGGGGATGGTGAGGCTGGGGGAGTCAGGGTGGTCTCCCCCAGGCTCCTTCCCTCCCCTGCTGCTGTCCCTCTTGCTTTCTTGCCTGTTCAACATAGTCTAGTGAAACTGATTGTTCTGGCATGGCAGGTGCTATGACAATGATGAGTCATACCAACCAGATTCTGAGTAATGTTCTAATGCACAGGGGACCAAGGTGGGGACAGTGAGCCATATGTTTGGGCACGGGGACATCAATCCTGCACCCCCATTCGATCACTGGTATGAATGCCTCCTCTGAGCAGTGGAAATTACAGTCAAAGCAATGACCCAACTGGATCTTGTGGGATGGTGCAGGGAAGGCTCAGGAGTCAGATAGAGCTGGGGTTAAAGGTGAATTGCTTCCCATTGATGGCTTTGAGCTGGCGATTTACCTCTCTGAGCCTTAGTTTCGTCATCTGTGCCTTAATTTTCCCATCGGTATAGGGGGGATGGTAGCAGTTCCAATCTTACCAGGTTATGAGGCTCAGTGAAATACCATAAAGGATTTATGCTTATAAAAGACTATGTGTCAGACATTGCCTGATCTACACACATTGATTCATTTAATTTTCACAGTAATCCTATGAGGGATGGTCTGTTATTGTTCCCCATTTTACAGATTAGGAAACAGGCTCAGAGAGGCTGAGTAACTTGCCCAAGGTCACATAGCCGGGCAGTATGGTTCCAGGGTATGTGTGTCTAACCATTATGCTATGCAGCTCTTGTAGGTCAATAAACCCTGGGAAATGCTGAGCTAGCTCAGGGCTCATTATAGAAAGAGCTCTTGAAGAAAGATCTTTAAGATTTTGAAGTGCCCCAGCTCTTTGGAGTTCTGAAGGGTGTTCGGCTGTCTTTGCTCACTGAATTCCTGAAACCACCTGTTAAGGCTGGCCAGGCAGTGAGTCATTTTACAGATGAGGAAAACTGAGGCCCAGGGAAGTAAAATGGGTTGCCTCTCCTAACACTCCAGCCACTCTGGGCTTCTATCCATTCTTTGAACACACCGAGTCACTTCCCACGGTATGGCCTTTGCATACCTGCCTCCTTCTCAACCTCTGCATGCCACCTTAGATGTCACCTCCTTAGGGAAGCCTTTCCTCCCTGATTACCTAACCTCAAGCCTGTCCTTCTCCCTTCTTTCCTCCAGGTTTCTTGGTCCCTGAGTAGCTTCCTTTTGGCAATCACCACCATTTTTAACCTTATTCTTTCTTTCTTTGCTTGTTTTCTTTTCTTTTTTTTTTTAAAGTTTTTTTTGATGTGGACCATTTTTAAAGTCTTTATTGAATTTGTTTCAATATAGCTTCTGTTTTATGTTTTGGTTTTTTGGCCACGAGGCATGTGCGATCTTAGCTCTGCGACCAGGGATGGAACCTGCACCCCTGCATTGGAAGGTGAATTCTTAACCACTGGACTGCCAGGAAAGTCCCACTTGTTTGTTTTCTGAGTCCCTAATCTCACATGGAAGAGAATGGGCTCTGGTGGTTGAAGGATATTAAGGGTGTTAATGCCATTCAGGGTATTAAGTGGCCTCTGTACTTGAGGCAAAGCTTCCAGACAATGACACTCAGAGACACACTGCAGAGCTGGACTGCCAGGGGAGCTGCTGCCCTCGGGAAGCCACCCTCTGAATGAGGTGCTGCCCTCAGATGCCAGTTCCAGAACCTGCCCCACTACAGTGCACCTAATCCAATGGCTGGACTCTCTCTCTACCCCGTGGATAACTGTCCTGAATTCTAGAGCTACCTGTGGATTGCTGGAACCAGAATCCACACAGAACTCTCGCTGCAAGGGAGTCTGGAAAACATAAGTGTTGGCTTCTGCTGTCCAGGAAGGCACGCCAGGAGGAGGGAGAAATAGACACTGCCCTGGCAGAAAGCTAGCTCCATGTGAGTCCCGTTCACTGCTGGGTCATGGGGCCAGCCTAATACATGTTTGCTGAGTGACTTAATGAGGTGTCAGAGTTGGGAGTAGAACCCAGATCTGTCTGGTTCAAAACCATGAATCCTTTCCATTTCAACTTGCTCTTGCTTGCTAGATGGACCCTCCCTTGGGATTTTAGGGCTCTGCACACTTCGTACACGCAGTGCTGGGTCTTCAGTAATTCCCGAGGGCGCTGAGAGGCCTGGAGGGCCCTTCTGAGTCAGTTGAACCTGCCACATTGATATTTTTAAAATGAGAGTTATTATTGGTTCTGTTGGGTAAAAGCCAGAGGGGACCCAGGAAAGACACACATGCCCAGCTCCAAGACTTCCAGCCTCTCCGGCTGTGGACAGGCCTCTGAGTTCTGATCTTGACTTGACCAGGGGCCTGTGCTCTAGGCCCATATGCAGGGAGGTTCAAGGCAGAGCTGCTCTGAGAACCGCATGTGGTAACCCCTGCAATGTGGATTCTTACACTGCCTGGACGTCCACGCACAGCCGCCACCCTGGGAAGGCTGGGGCTTTTGCTGGTTTCCCAGGCCCAACCGGGAGGTCAGGCCACCCAGGGGCTAATTCCTAACATTCTCTGGGAGGCTGGAAAACAGCAAATGTGGTGCAAAGATGCCAGAAAGGAGACCTCCTTGAATCTCAAGAAAAAATCCAGAAGCGCATGCAGGGATGTCCAAAACCAGATGTCCAAGCTTAAAAAAAAATAAAAAAGAACTTTCAATATGCATCTTTAAACAGTCCACTCGGGATGTGGCCAAAGCAAATTGCCGTCCCCCCGCCCCACCCCGCATCCGAACCCCAACTCCCAGGCGCGCCCCCTCCACCCAGAGGCAACGCCTAGTATCAGTCTCTTGTGCGTCCTTTTACCATCCAAGCTCCCACAGCATCCCTCCATCCTCACTGTGCACTCATTCATTCTCCTCCTACTGGCCTCACTCTTGTTCCCTGAATACACCAGGCACATTCCCACCCCAGGGCCTTTGAACTGGCTGTGCCCTCTGCACATTGGGCTTTTGCCTAGATACTGCACGCATGGTTCCCTCCCTCACCTCTACTGTGTCTTTCTTTCCTGACTTACTTTTTCTCAGAGCAGATACCACCTCCTAATACAGCGTATGATACATTTGTTTCGTTTTCCTTATGCATCTCGACCTTCAGAATGTCAGCTCCAGGAGGGCAGGGACTTTGCCTATTTCAGTCACGGCAGAATTCCCTGAGCCTAGTTCACATGGTGACTACCACACAGCAGGTACTCCTGAATTAATAAATACCCTTCCGGAAGTAGCCATGCACAGACGAGCATGTAGCTGCACACTTATTCCCCTTTCTATTTTGTGCATGAGGTACCCCACTGCACGCCCAGGTCTGTACCTGCTTTTGTGCTAAACAATGTATCTTGGAGCTCTGCCCCCATCAGAATGCACAGCCTGTTCTGTGCTTGTCCACGGCTGCCGAATGTTTCATTGGAGGAACGCCCAGGCTCCACACAGCCTGCCCCGTTGACGTCTATTCTGGCAGCCCTGACCTCTGGCCACCACGAGCAGCCCTACGGGGACCATCTTCCTCCCTGGATGTCTCTCTTCGTATCCCACTGGCCCCTAAGAGCAAAGACTCAAGCAGATGGGCAGGGGAACAGAACACCCCAGAAGTGCAGCCCTGGGAGAAAATGAGTTGTTTATCTTCAGATATAATCAGGCCTATCAGACAGGGGCTTGATCTCGTTCCCTTTCCTTCTTTCTGAAATGAACACAGTGTCATAAATAAAGGCACAGACCTCAGAGGAAGCCGGGGGTGACACGGCAGTTTCTTGCAGTGAAGTGGGGGGTGGCTGGTGGCTCTGAATGACATTCTCAGTGATATTTTTGCAGGACTGTGAGATTGGAGGGGCACCCTGGACTCCCCTGTGCACGAAAGGACGGGGATTTGGGGAAATCCTGTCCTTTCCAAAATCCTCTGTGTCGTAAAATTTAAATATCCTTCAAACACCAGCATATTTTTCTTTCCCTTTAACGGACTTTTAGCACACAGGCATTGACATAACTTTGATTTTGAGTGTCGACTCCCCGCCGTATGCCCGTCCCTGAGGCTGGGCTTGATCTCCTTTGCTCTTCCCTCTCACAGCCCCTGGCATACAGTAGGTGCTTACTAAAATACATACTGAATGACCAAAGCTGGGATGCATTCATTGAAACCAGGCTTTCCCTCCTCCTGCCCATACTTCTGGAAAAGGGTTCCCTGTCCACTTAGAAGTTTCCACTTCCCGCCTGTCCCCGGCCCCTCCACTAGGGGTGGGAAGCATGGGTCACTGAGTAGAAAACCAGCCTGGGGAGCGAAGGCTTTGCAGGGTCACAAACAAGCTGGCCCCTGCAGACTGTGGCCCACCCAGGCGTTTGCTGTTTGGCTTGGCCATGCTTGTGTTTTAAACAGAGGGTGGCTCTGAGTGTCTGGGGACAGGCATGGGGTGTGCCAATTACTCACCTCTCCTCCACTCACAGACCTGCTGTTCCTGCCAAGCCCTGTGGGCTTTTGCGTTTGCCCTCCCCATTATATTATATTATATTAAATTAATTAATTAATTTATTTTGGCCGTGCTCTGTGCAGCATGGCTTGCGGGATCCCAGTTCCCTGCCTAGGGATCGAACCTGGGCCCCCTGCAGTGGAAGTGTGAAGTCCTAACCACTGGACCGCCAGGGAAGTCCCTGCCCTTCCCATTTTAAAGCACATCAAAAGTATGAAAAGTATATGTAAGATCTCCTGTGTCTACACTGTTCTGTTGTGCATGTGAGGCTTGCCCCTGTGATGCTCATCTGAGCATCTTTTGGCTTGTCGCTGATAGAGGTCCTGAGAGTGAGGGGCTTCCTTTGTGGGTGCTCCGACCAGCCAGCCTGGGAAGCTCTTGGGGCCACTGGGGTCAAGGAGGCTTAGGGCACCATGCCCTGCAGCCTGTGTTCTTACCCTTTAAATGCCTGGTTTCTCCAGGGTTGGCCAGGGGGGCTTTTTTCCAGCCACTGGAGTGGCTGGAAGTTTGATCTGACACCGTGGCTTTCCATATGGACTCAGTGACCCTGAATGGGCATCTCCTGGGTGTCAGGCCCTGGGCTGTGCTCGGGGAGCAACTCCCCCCCCCACTGCCTCCCTCTACCTAGAGGATGAGAGATGGAGGGAAGTAAAGGCTCGACTCTGAAATATCCCAGAGGAGTGAGTGCTAGAAAACAGGCCAGCCATCCCCCCTTGTTTCTGGATTCTCCAGGGCCAAGCCTGACCCCCAGCCAGCCCCCTTCTCCCCTGTGTTGTATTCATTTATTCATTTGTTCCCTCATTTTCAATACATTTAAAAAATATATTTATCTATTTATTTGGTTGTGCTGGGTCTTAGTTGCGGCAGGCGAACTCTTAGTTGTGGCATGCATGTGGGATCTAGATCGAACCCGGGCCCCCTGCATTGGGAGCACAGAGTCTTATCCACTGCGCCACAAGAGAAGTCCCTCAATACATTTTAATTGAGTGCCTACTATGTGCTGGGGATACAGCAGTGAGCCAGACAGATGAGGTGTCTGCTCTCATAGAGCTGACATTCTGATGACAAAAGACAATATATAAGCAACGTGCCCAAGATAATTTTAGATGGCAAAAGATGGTGAGGAAAAGGAATAAGGGGATGGGTTAGAGAGTGCCTTGGGGGTTTTAGATAGAGGTTCAGTGAGGGCGTTTCTAAGGAGGTGATATTGACCTGGGACTGGAAGTTAGAAGATTGCTGTCTCAGGCAGAGGGAACAGCAAGTGCAAAGGTCCTGAGGCAGGGATGAGCTTAATAGTTTGCCAGGTATTTAGGAGGAAAAGGTTGAATGATTGGAAGGGGGACAGTGGGATCTGAACCTTAGGCAGAATTTGGCTCCATTCAGGCCAGAACCCCTTGGATGCATACATTAGAAGCTCTTAGCTAACCCTCATTCCCGAGGGGTGTAGGGGCCCTCCAGAGAGGCTGTTTGTGGGCCAGAGTGTTCAGCAATTTTTCAAAGCTGCTGTTCCCATTAGTTACATGTGGATCCCTGGGGTTGCTGCTCAGAGCCCAGTAGCGAAAGATGCAGAACACAGAGTAGCACTCAGGGCATGGGATGCAATCTGTGGGGGGCTGGGTATAGGGGCTCAGCTGAGACCTCTTCCACCTCATCCTTCCAGAGTCAGGGTTCAGAGCACCCATCTGGAATTGCTAGCTGAGTGAGTCCAGCAAGTTAGCTTCTTAACCTCCCAGGGCCTCAGTTTCCCCATCTGTATCGTGGGACCCATCTCAGGAGCCCCCAAGCCCCCATCTGAGGGTTTCTGGAGGGAATTCATGAGCTCTGAGGACATGCACTTGTGTTGCTCCCTGCAGCCCATGAGGATGAGATTAATAACCAGAGAGACAGGAGTGGGCAAGAGGCCAGTCTTCTGCAGAAAAATGCCGCCCCTTCTCCTGGCCTGGGCGTTTCCATCTGTCACGGGGTTGGTCCAGAGGACACCGACGGTTGAGTCTCTACTTGGCTCTTCGAGGGGTTTCCATGTGACCCCTGGGACATTACAAAGCTGACAGTCCCCCTGCCTGCCTGACCCCCTCCTATGCCCCTAGACTCAGCCAGAGCCCCACGGCAACCCTTGGGAGGCAGAAGCTGGAAGAAGGAACCCCTGAATTTACCCCAAACCCTTCTCTTCAGTGCCAAATCCCAGAGCGGAATCTCATTGAAATGCAAATCCTGGGGAGTGTTCTCAGGTGACCAGGGGTTGAGGGTGAGGGCTCAGGAGCCTGCCTGGTGGGAGGGCTGAGGAGGGCTCCCCAGTTCCTGCCCTCCCTTCCCTCCCCCAGACCCCTCTGGAAGGCTAGTACTTCCTTCCTTAGGTCTGGCTTTTGACCTGTGGGTTCCCACGCTCTGGTCGGGCAGCTCTGGAGCTGGTGGGACGAGGACGGGAAGGGAGGGGCCGTTGACCTGAGACCCCCCCCCTTTCTGTTCCAAACTGCAAACTGCCCCTCCACAGACACTTCCCTTTTTCCAGATTTCCTCAGCCTCAGGTGCTCCCCCCGACCCTCCCCAGGAAAAAAGGACCCGAGAATCTTGAGGCCGAGAGGGACACATTGCTGCCAGGGCAGCTGGCAACCCCTGCAGGCCGGCTGGAGGCAGAGGCACGCCCAGCCCCTGGAAACCGCATGGCCGCCTCCCCACCGCAGCCATACCCCACTCCCCCTGGGGGTTCTCAGATGTTGGCAGATGGCAGAACTGAATCTGCTGAGACGTCGCTCCAAAAAAGGAAAGTTGAACTGAAAAAAAAAAAAATTTCAAACTCTCGTACATCTTAGGGGAAAGCAGAGGAGGAGGGAGGGTCCCGGTCTGGGGCTCCCAGTGCCCTCTGCTGTTTAAAAGATCTCCCCGGGTTTGAGAGGGCTGTCTGGGAGGGGCAGGAGGAGGGTAAATGAGGACACACCGTTGTCAGGGCAGCCAGTGGGGCTCCTGTTGGAGCGGTGAGCGCCTGCGTGTGCGCGGGCGAGTGTCCACATGTGTGCTCGTCTGTGACCCTGCCTACTCGTGCTGTGTGTGCCCGACCACAAGCTTGCAGCATCGTGTCTGTGCATTTGTGTCCCTGAAAGTCCCCAAATGGGAGTTCACGCAACGCACTGCGTCCCTACTGTGAAAGGGCAGAAATCCTCGCCCTCTAGAAACGGACATTCGTGTGTGTGTGTGTGTGTGTGTGTGTGTGTGTATGCCTGCGTGTGTGAACTCCTGTCTGTGTCCGGGGTTTATCTGTGGGTGACCTTATGTCTTATGAGTCTAAGTCCTAGGCTACGCTCACGTCTGCGGGGGTTTGTGAGTTTCCCCACGTGTTCACCTGGGTTAGATGTTCTCTCTGCTGAGGCCCAGTGTGTGAATGTCCACTGGGGAGAGTTCTGCGCCCTACTGTGTGCCAGAGCCCCAAGAGCGAGCTCCACCGTGGGTGTCGCTGCACAGCTGTGTGGGTCCCTTAAAGGCCCTGTGTGTGGCCCTCCCCATATGACCCCTCCCCATCCACTGGCCGCTCCTGAGTTATAATTTAATAGCTGAAACGCTATTCCAGAGAAGTATCTGCGGCTGGGGAGGAGGAAGGCGTACGGCCCGCAGGAGGAGGAGGGGGCGGGATGGGGAGGCGCTTTCCCCCTCCTTCCTCCTTCGCGGAGCTGCTAAAAAGAAACTCGGCGTCGCGCCCAAGTGTGTGTGTATCTGTGTGGCAGCCTGTGCACGCGCGAGTGGGTGAGCGCAGGCCCAGGGGTGGCGACGCGGGCCCTTTAAGGAGCCCGAGGGGGCCGGGCCGGGGCGCGTCTGTGCGGGCGGGGAGCCAGGAGCCGGGAGGCCGAGCCACCGCCTCCCGGGCTCCTGCCCCGCCCCCTCCTCCCCCTCCCGCCGCCGCCGCCACCGCCGCCACCGCCGCCGCCGCCGCCGCCGCCGCCGCCGCCGCCGCCGCCGCCGCCGCGGAGCGGAGCCGCGGGCAGGCCGGGCCGCACCGGAGCCCCGCGTCCGCCCGCGCCCCGCCCGAGCCGTGCGCCCGCGCCCTGCGCCCCGCGATGCGCGCCAAGTTGCGGACCAGGGACGCGGGGCTGGCGCCCTAGGAGGCGGCGGCGGGAGGATCGCGCCCCGGCTGGAGGCCGGGCCTGCTGCGCGCCCCCAGCCCGATCGGCACCGCCACTTGCCTGAGCGCCCGGGCAGCCCGAGCGCGCCCCGTGCTCGGGCGCCGCCGCCTCCACCTCCGTGAGGTGAGTTGGGGCCGGGGGTCCCCGCGAAGGGCCGGGGTGAGGCGCAGGGCGCGCTTCCGGGGGAATCGGGGAAGATCGGGCGGCGCACGCGGCGGAGTTGGCGGGGCCCCTGCACTCCCGAGTTGGCGCTCTCGGGGGTGGCCTGCTGGGGAGTGAGGCGCCTCGTAGACACTGCGGCCCGCGTGCGTGGAGGTGCCGGGGAACTTAGGGGAACTCCAGCTCCCCAGTGAGGGGGCGGGCAGGAGGGAAGTGGCGTGGGGGTGGGCGGGCGGGGGGCGCCCTGGAACTGCGTAGGGCAGCCCCCCACCGTGTGCCACGGCCCTGGGGGCATGGCCGCCATGCGCCTCCCTCCTCCCCAAGCGGCCTCGGACTTGGGGGGGTGACACTGCGCCTTATTTTCCAGCGGGCAGTGCGGCTTTGGAGAACCCCTGGAGATGGCACCCTCGGCTCCCCGGCCTGGCTGCTGCGGAAGGCGCCTGGGGGGTTCCCGCCACCGGGGGTGGTGGTGTTGGCGGTGGCGCTCCTGGGCGAGGGACCGGAGGGCTCTGGATGGGGGTCTCCGGGGAGAGGCACCCCTTGCTCCCCCCTCCCCCGTGGGCTGGTGTTCCTGGTGTCTGGGCCTGCCTCCCGCGGCTGGTGACGCCTCATTGGGCCGCCTCCTGGTCCCTCCCCCAGGCTGTGCGGATACTTGGGATGCCACTAGTTTGGGAAGTTGGAATTCGGAGCTGATCCCACTTGGGCTGGACCCGGAGGCCCCAGGCCCTGGTGCTGGGGTAGCACCCCCAGAGACTTGGAGGGGAGTGGGAGGGACCCGTGGGGCGCGCCTTCCCTACCCCGGACGCTTGCAGGGAAAAGCCCGAGGGAGGGAGAGAGGGCTAGGCAGGCGGGCGGGCGGGCGAGACACGCTGTACCTGTGAGCTGCTGTCGCCCGGGCCCAATTAGCGTGGGGCGCCCGGCGTTATTTTTACATTGTAGGTTTATTTTTTTGGCAGCGAGGGCCCTCCCGCCGCCTGTCGTGCGCTCCTGCTCTCCGAGGGTCTGGTGCAGGCAGCGGAGGCGGATCTGTTCTGTCGGCTCAGCCTCCTCCCTTCCTCCCCCTCCTCCTCCACCCCTGTTGGTGAGAACTGGTTTTATTATGATTTTTTTTTTCCCTTTTGCAGATTTGGAGGAAGGATGTGTGAGGGAGGCAGGGAGGAGGGAAGGGGAGAGGATCCCTGTGGAGTTCTGGGCTCGTTGGGTTGTGTTATCGGTGGCCTTGACTTTGCCCTTTTAAAACCAGATCAGGGTCCCCGCGGCTGCTTTGATAGAAGGGGCTCTCCGGGCCAGGAGTGAGCTGGGAGGGCGTCCCAGGGCATTGTTGTGTACCTCGTCGTGGGTGGCCTTTTTTTTTCTTTTTCTTTCTTTCTTTCTTTTTTTTTTTTTTTTTTGGATTGGTGGGTGCAGGGAGAGCCCTCAGAGAAAGGAAGAGATGTGAGCTGGGATAGCTGAGCCTTTCACAGCCGACTCTGCAACTCAACGCCTTGGGTTGGAATCATACTTTTGCCACTTTACTGGCAGTGTGACCCTGGACACATTACTCAACTTCTCTGTGCCTCAGGCTTCTCGTCTGTAAAGTGGGGTAAAAATAGTACCGAGTTCAGAAGGTTGTTCTGAGAAGTGAGGTGGTAATACAGACAAGGTATTTGTATATGTGTTACGACAACCACTGTTCTTATTATGATTCCTGGGTTCTAAAACTTGGCCTTTAATCCAGTGGCCCGGACATTTTGTGAGAAGGGGCTGCCTTGCATTTTGCCTGGAGATCTGGGGAAGGGAAGGGGCCTTCTTTGCACCTCCCTTTGCTTTTCCCGGTGAGGACCGAGAAGGGCAGGTGGCGCCTTCAGCCCATTGAACAGATGCACAGACCGAGTCCGGCTGGCCCGGAGCCGGCGGTGAGCTGGGAAGCGGCGGCGGCGGCGGCCGGTGGGGCGGCTGCCAGGGCATCCCGGGCGCTGTCTGGCTTCCCCGCGCCGGCTGCCTTGTCCCTGCTTGGAAACTTAACCACCGCCGCCGCCGCTGGGTGCCCGGGGAGTCTGCGGTACCCAGACGTGGGGGCGGGAACGCAGCGGGCTCCAGCCCCGGCCTCTTCCCACCGAGCTATTTACGCTTGCTCCGGGATCAATACTATTGATAAATCCATGTAAATGGTAATGTGGCTGTCAGGCCCCGCTGAGGGATGGAGACCCCTGGTGGGGCTGCGCGCACCCCCCTCCCTCCCTCAGCGAGGGTTTGGCTACGTGGGAAGGATTTATTTGGCATAATCCGTTCTTTTCACCCAATTAATAATACTCATACCACCTCCTAAAGATTTCTGAGAGCTCTGCAAACACGAATTTAGCTGCGTGAAAGGCCCGATCTGGGAAGGCTTGATTGTTCCCAGGGCATGGGGGTGGGAGGATTGGCCGGCTTGCCCGCTGGCTGGCGATGGAAGGAGGCCCCAGGAGTCCCGGCCCCCAGCGTCTTGCCATTCAGGCTGGATGTGGAGGCTGCCTGGTCCGGATCCCCCCACCCCCACCCCCGACTGCGAGTTGCAGCGGGGAGGTACCTTGTGCTGTGTTCCCACCCAGACCTGAGGCCTGTGGGTGGAGAAGTTGGAGGGGGCTCCCTTCTTAAGAAGCAGAGATGCACAGGCAGGAGAGCTGGGACTCTCACCGCTTCCTTCCAGTAGCTCTGAGAACAGAAAGTCCCCCACATCAAATGCTGCCTCTGACAGTAGGGGGTTGAGAGCTTTTATTTGTGTGTGTTTTTCCCTCCTCCTCTGTTTCCTCTTCATCTCTCTAATGCCAACGGCAGCCTCCCCAGGTGCCACCTCCGAGACTGGACTCCCTGCAAGGGGAACAGCTTGCGGGAACTGGTCATTCCTGCCCCAGGCACCCAGGAAAGGGGGCCAGGAGGGGACCTGAGCCTGGGCTGCTGCTTGGGGAGGGCCAAGCTGCCCAGGGTCAGGCCAGGGGTGTCATCTTAAAAGGCTTGTCCCATGGGTGGGTATGTGGAGCCCCCAGAGAAGTGATCCTTGGAGAGGGGGGGAAGGGACTTTACGACCTGTCAAGTGAACTTTTGGCCTAGGAGCTGGAAAATACTATGTATAATATAATAGTAATAACAGCCGACACATAGAAAGCACTTACTATGTGCCAGGATCTGCCCTCAACAGGAATCTACCCCTTTACTCTTCATTACCATCCTGTGAAGTCAGGGCTATTATTATCCCATTTTATAGATGGTGAAATTGAAACACAGAGAGGTTAAATGACTTGCCCAGGGTCACACAGTTTGGATGCGGAACCAAGAATTAAGACCTGGCATTACTCATGGTCGCTTTGGTGCAGCAAGAATGAACATACTGCAGACCTGCTCTGTGGAGCTGCCATAGAGGATAGGAAAAAAGAAATTATGTTTCTTATTTGAGCAGCACCTGCAGATCTTTGCCCCAGGGGGCAGGAGACTGAGAACTTGTTCTTTCTAGGATTTGGGGAGGGGCAGTGCCAGAGGCAGGTCTGAAGTTTCTTTGAAGTCTCCTTTTATCTTAAACATTCATGCAAATTTGGCATTCGCTCTGGCGATGGGGCTGTGTTTATTTTGAAATGAAAACATGGTTTTGAATTATTTAGCATGGCATATAACGAGACTCCAGAAAGCTGCATCAGATGAGTGCCTGTACGCTGGCGGGCAGCCCTGGGGTACTTTGTAGCTGGAGACCTTGAGAGGTCCTGGGGCAGATGACAGCTTTTTCCTATTTTCCAGATGAGGGCGCAGGTCAGAGGTGCCAGGCCAGCCCAAGGTCGCATGGTTGTGTGACTTTTGCTTATGATGATCAAAATCATCATCATTATCTTTCTTTTAGACCGAAGTGAGGCTTTTCTGCCTGGGCACTTCCATACCACCACGCCCAGCTGGGCTCAGGCTAGCCCTGGGGGAAGGAACTTTCCGTTTAAAGATCCATAAAGAATCATCCTAAACCAACAGTAGAGGACAGTCTGGGAGTGTTTTGTCCGAGATCCGCACCTCTGATCATTTCAAGTTCTGGTGAGTTGAAGTCCCGGCTTAGCGATATGTAAGCAGAGTGCCCCGGGGCTGGTCCCTGCCCCTCTGAAAGTTTGGGTGCCCTGGCCTGTACACTGGGCACAGGGCCCACTGGGGGTAGGGGAGAGGAGTAAGGGGCTGAAAGTGAGAGCGCTGAGTTTGATGTTCAGCCCTACAGTTTCAAGCTGTGTGACTCTGGACTGGTTACCTAACTTCTCTGAGCCTCAGTTTGCTCATCTCTAAGATGGGGATGATGATGATGATGATGATGCTACTTCTGATTTTATTGTTGTGAGGACCCGATGGATGTCATGATATATCACAGGAGCTGTTGCTACTTTGCCCCCCACCAACCATTGGAGAGGAAAGGCTTCCTGCTGTAGAATTTATTGTTCACCCCAGGTCCTCACTGACAGGCTGGTTGGACACAACCCCTTCCTCCCTCTAAAGGGCTGCTGGGAGGGATCCTCTCATGGCATAGTCTCTTCACCTGAGCCCCAGGCCTGGGCTTGTTGCTCTCTGGAGGCGGCAGGCTCCTCTCCTGTCGGGCTGGTTGGTGATTCACAGATGTGCCCAGCTCTCTCCCTGGGCCCCTGAAGGCTGAGGTTTTCCATTCCGCCTTTAATCCCCCAGCGCCTGTCAGGCACTGAACTTGGAGCGCTTGGGCAGCCTGGAAAGTGGGGGGAAGCCTGATGGGGAGGACACAGGGAGCCTCCTGGGGGAGGGCCGAGCTTCCCCTTCACCTGGCAGCGGGGGGCAGGGATGGTTCTAGAAAGGGCTCCTTTGAAGTCAGACCTGATTCAAATCCTGCTTCCCTCAGTTAAAAACTCAGCGAAGTCTCTGAACTTGTGGCCTCAGTTTCCTTATCCTTAAGTGGGGGAGGGGTGGAAAATAACGCCCCCTCAGAGGACTGTCCACAGCTGCACTGCCCAGTCGCTCCCAGCGATGGTGGGAACTGTTCTAGATCTTTGCTGTCCCGTAGCCACTAGGTGTGTGTGGCTCTTGAGCGCTTGAAATGTGGCTAGCGCTGTCGGAACTGGTAATTTTATTCCATGTTAATTAACTTAAATTTAAAAAGCCACATGTGGCTGTGCCTGATCAGAAGGCCCAGGACTGGATGATGAAACAAGATTCTGTGTATGGGAGCAGGGCCTGGCTCTTAGCAGCTGAGTGTTTTCCTTCTTTTGTGTGTTTTTTCTCTGCCTGGTGCCACTGTATCCTTGTCATCTTGGAAGGACACACCCCCTTCTGTGGTCCTGTTTCCCAGCAAAGCCTGAGGCTCTCCTGGGTGCTGGCCCAGGCTCCTGTGCCCTCCGTCCACCTCCCCTTGCCCCCGTTCCTAATGTCCCCACCCCCTCCTGTCCCACCAGCCTCTGGGGCAGCTCTGACCAGGAGACCTTTCTGTGATGGTGCGAACGTTCCGGACCTGCCCCATCTGCCCAACACCTTAGCCACCCTCCACTCTTCAGGTGGCACTGAGCACCTGAAGAGATGCTAGTGCCATCTAGGATCCGAATGTTATTTGCTACATGATTTTTTTTTAAAATTTATGTTACTTATTTATTTGGCTGCATTGGGTCTTCGTCTCTGTGCGAGGGCTTTCTCCAGTTGCGGCGAGCGGGGGCCACTCTTCATCGCGCTGCGCGGGCCTCTCACTGTCGCGGCCTCTCCTGTTGCGGAGCACAGGCTCCAGACGCGCAGGCTCCGTAGTTGTGGCTCACGGGCCCAGTCGCTCCGCGGCATGTGGGATCCTCCCAGACCAGGGCTCGAACCCGTGTCCCCTGCATTGGCAGGCAGATTCTCAACCACTGCGCCACCAGGGAAACCCTGCTACATGATTTTAATACATTTAAAATGTGAGTGGTGGGCACCGTCCCTCTTGGGCAGCTTGACCTTAGAGCCTTGCTTTCTCTGTTGACTCAGGACCAGAGGCCTGAATTCAGGCCACTGGCTGGATGTTCTCACCCTTCTTGGTCCTACCAGGCCACTGTCCCTGAGACTGGAGAGCTGGCTCAGTGTCCCCCACTTCCTTCCCTGGCTGTCATTTCTCGAGCACAGGAGACAGCCCCAGGTCTGTGCAAAGTGTGGGCAGCTCCCACTGTGAGCTGAGCTCAGGTCCATGGGTCTTGGACTCAGGCTCAGAGGAATCCCGGTTCGTAGAGATGATGGTCCAGCCCCCGCCTTGTCTGTTTCTGCACCTGCAGATACATCCGGAAGGCCTGCTTCCCATAGGGGCCACCATGGTCCATATGTTTTTCTGCTATGAATTAACACATTATGGATGTCTTTCCATGTAGATAACAACTAGATTAACTTTTTTGGGGGGCAAGGGATAACGTTACTTTTATTTTTCATTTGAAAAATACAGAAAACCAAAAAGTAACGCACTGAAACCCTGCTACTTGCCTCGGGCTTTATAAAAATGTGTTTTACTACAAGAAAAAGCATGGGCCTGTTAAAAAATTAAAACAGAGCCCAGAGGTGTCGAAGTAAGTCTCATTCCTGTTCCTACCATCCCATTTCTGTCCCCCAAGGCAGATACACGTGGGAAAAGTTTCCTCTCAGAGATACTCTGGCCATATGTCCGCCTGACAGGGACTTGGATGTGTGTGCTCCGTTTAAAAACAAGCACACAAATGATATCACATCCTATTCACATCTTACTTTCCTCCTTTAAATTATAATACATCTTAGGAGTTTATTCTGGAATATATAGAGAGCAGCGGTTAGCAAACTACGGCCCGCGGGCCAAATCCAGCCCACCTCCGCTTTTTTATATGGTGCGCAAGCTAAGAATGGTTTTTACATTTTTTGATGGTTGAAAAAAATAAACAGGAGAAGAGTATTTTGTGACGTGAAATTAAGTGAAATTCAAATTTCAGTGTCTGGAAGTAAAGTTTTATTGGAACGCAGCCATGCCCATTCATTCATGTTTAGTCTGTGGTGGTTTTCAGGCTATAGCAGCAAAATTGAGGAGTTGTGACAGAGGCCGGAAGGCCTCCAAAGGCTAGAATATTGATTCTACTGCCCTTTACAGAAGACGTTTGCTGACCCCTGATAGAGAGCTCCCACAGTCTTTTTTTTTTTTTTTTTTTTTTTTTTGCGGTATGCGGGCCTCTCACCGTTGTGGCCTCTCCCGTTGCGGAGCACAGGCTCAGGACGCGCAGGCTCAGCGGCCATGGCTCACGGGCCCAGCCGCTCCGCGGCATGTGGGATCCTCCCGGACCGGGGCACGAACCCGCGTCCCCTGCATCGGCAGGCGGACTCTGAACCACTGCGCCACCAGGGAAGCCCCTCCCACATTCTTTTTAACTTCAGCATAACCTTCCAGGGTTATGTCAAGGAAACTGGGGCCCTGATGAGTTTGAGGGTCGCACCGAGCAGGCCCCAAAACCCCTCCTTCTGCCTGGCTCGCTGTTCTTGCTGAGTTACGCTGATGCTGTTGTAGAATGCAGTAGGGCAGTGGGGATGGTTAAAGCAGATGACCTTTGGCACCATTTTTTGGCCTCTCAGATGATGTTTGAGGCTATAATCCCTTCTGTCCGGCGCTACAGAGTTGCTGTAACACCTTCTGTGTGGTGCTACATAGTTTTCACAAATTTTTGCAAAGTCTCTAATCCATCTTGTTTCCCTCTTTGCTTTGAGTGTTAGGATGCTCGGAGCCAAGTTTGCAGCCTGCCTTCAGCAATCTGATCTGGTCTGTGTTTTGGTTTTACCAACTTCATCCTGATTTCAGATTGGTTTGTCCCTGATTTTTCTTTTTGTCTTGACCTTGCTTTCTGATTTTTTAAATAATTAATTAATTAGTTTATTTTTTGGCAACGTTGGGTCTTTGTTGCTGCGCGTGGGCTTTCTCTAGTTGCGGCCAGCAGGGGCTACCCGTCATTGCACTGCACGGGCTTCTCATTGTGGTGGCTTCTCTTGTTGCGGAGCATGGGCTTTAGGCGCGTGGGCTTCAGTAGTTGTGGCGCGTGGGCTTCAGTAGTTGTGGCGTGCAGGCTCAGTAGTTGTGGCACACGGGCTTAGTTGCTCCGCGGCGTGTGGGATCTTCCCAGAACAGGGCTCGAACCCGTGTCCCCTGCATTGGGAGGCGGATTCTTAACCACTGTGCCACCAGGGAAGCCCCTTACCTTATCCTATGCATTCATGACAGTTGTCTCAGTTCTTGAGGGGTGGGCTGGAGCAGACAGGAGTAGGGAAGAGGAAAACACTTGCGAGATGTTTCCAGGTTTGTGCCCCCTGCGTGCCTGCGGGGTGGTGGGTGGGTGGTCTCCTAACAGGTGATTCCAGAAGGAAATCAAGGCCCCAGGGAGTGTCTTAACCAAGGTCATACCCTGGGCAAGAACCAGGGTCTTTGGGTGTCCATCCTGGGTCAGACTTGGGAAGGTGACCGTGAGCGGGTTGGAAGGTGCAGGATTCCTATTGGAGGCCCCGGGGCCCTTGGGGGCCACTTGGCCTGAGGGAAGACCCTGCAGTGGGGTAGGTGACGAGCTTACCACTCCTGGGTGGAGGGTCACTCCCGTCTGTTCCATACCCGGGGCCCAGGGATCTTGGAATGGTTGCGGTGGCGGTGCTGCGGGTGTGTCCGCATGGAGGGGCCTCTGGGCTCCGGTCCCAGCCTTGGTGCTCTGTGGATGCTTTCCAGTGTTTCTGCTTCCTTCTGTTGACCCTGGGATATTCCTCTGAGCTGGAAAGGAAGTGGGAGAAAAAGTAACCGACGGGTGGAATCAGATGAGACCGGCAACTGGCCACCCACTGGAGGGCATGTGTGGGTGTGTCTCCCGGAGACCCGGGGGCCCAGGCTCTCTGCCTCCTGTCTCCTGGGGTTGGCTTGGTTTTTGGTGACGTGTGTTTGTGTTTTAGGGCTTGTGAACAGAGCTCAAATGAGCCACGGGGCGGAGTCTGGTGTCTGCCTCTTACTGGCTGGCTGTGCGATGCAGCCTAGGACAAGTAATGGAGCCTCTGTGCAGAGCTTCTCAGTTTACTCACCAGTGAAATGGGGTGATGAATGACACACGACCTCAGAGGGTCTGGTGAGGCAAAGGGAGCTGAGGGGCCATTTGAGGCGTGAGTGCGTGCTTCAGGCCGAGTCTTAGTCCCTCTCCTTCCTGTCTGCGGCTCGTAAACCCTCGGAGCCCACCCTGGGGCCAGGCAGGTAGATCCAGCAGCCTCCTTCCCTTTGTCCCAAAGGGGCTTCAGGCCCGATCTGTCCCAAAACGGACCCGCGGTCCCCCCTCGCCCCCCGACCCCCCAGCCTGGGCTTCCTCCCTGAGTGTGGGGCCGAGCCAGAGAGCTGGGGGTCACCCCAGCTGCCCTCTCACCCGCCCAGCGCCTGCAGAAGCCTCCATCCTGCCCCCAGTCTGTTCTGTGAAGAGCTGCTGGGTGGACCCTGTGGGTGAGTGCCCTGACCTGACTCAGAGCCCCATGAGCCCTCAGGGCCTCCCGGCACTTCTTGCATGAAATCCAGGCCCTTCTCACTGCCTTGGAGGCCTGTCTGCCCCGGCGTCTGCTGACCTCCGACCTCCCCTTGGCGGCCACCCCTGCAATAACTGTGTGCTGTGTTGGGGGGGAGGGGGGACTTCTGGCCAGGAGGTCAGGAGGGGTGGGTGGGAGGGGAGTGGATTTTTCTCTGTGGCCCAGGGGGCCTCTCTGAGAGATGCTGGCAGTCAGAAGTCCCTGAGGCCAGGCCTGAGGGTGCACACAGCAGGGGGCCCCGTGGGGAGGGGGTGCCTCGGGGGTCCCTGCTTGTCCTCACGCTGAACTCTGGTGCCCGCCGCAGACCCTCCGGGAGCATCGCCCAGTGCCGTCCCCGTGGCCATGGCAACTGCCTGGCACCGCGGCCCTGCTCGTTAGGCTAACGAGGCGAGCCTGCTGGGCCAAGGTGGGGGGTCGGGGACGTGCTGCCCTGGGGCTCAGTGGGGCTTGTCTGCCAAGCCACCGGCCACCACCGGGCCAGGAGCGGAGCGGGGGCCCTGGAGGGATGCTGCAGAGGCCAGCGGGAGTCAGGGGTCACCAGGGTCCTGGGGCTTGGGCCAGGTTTGCAGGGTGGGGTTCTGGTGGGAATTATGTGTGGTGGTGACTCCTGGGTAACTCCTGTGACCAGTTAAACTAGGGGAGGATGAAAGCGGGGGGAGAGATTGGGAGGCGCCCACTTTTCCTTGCCCCCCACACCCACCGACACCGTCTGCCACCCTCCTAAGTATTCTTAACCATTTTCACTTCTGCCCACTTCTGCTGCCTGCACTCCATCTAGGCCACCGTACTGGGTGGAATAGTGTCCCCTCCCCCAATTCATGTGCTTCCCAGAACCTCAGAAGGAGACCGTACTTGGAAATAGGGTCGCTGCAGATGTAATTAGTTAAGATGAGGTCGTGCTGGAGTAGGGTGGCCTTAAATCCAGTAGGACTGGTGTCCTTATAAGAATAGAAAGTCGTGTGAAGACGGAGGCAGAGAATGGAGTGATGCGTCTACAAGCCGAGGATTGCTGGCTAGATCCATGGAACAGACTCCCTCGGAGCCTCCAGAAGGGACCACTCCACCCGACACCTTGATTTCAGACTTCTGACCTCCATAGCTATGAGAGAATAAATTTGTATTGTTTTAAGCCCCCTAGTTTGTGATGAGTTGTTACAGCAGCTCCAGGAACCTAATACAGCGCTCATCATCACTTGCTTGGACTATTGCAGTAGCCTCCTCACCAGTCAGCCTGACCATCTGTTCCCCACATGGCAGCCAGAGGGTTTTCTTTTAGGCCTGTCCCTCCTGTGCTCAGAGCCCTCCCATCTCAGACAGCATAAAAGCCAACTCTTTATCTTGCTTAAAAGTCCCTGCACAGTCTGTGCCCCGCCCCTCCCACCCTCCACCAATTCCCTTTCTGATCTGTTCCCCTTGTTCCCACTCTGTACCAGCCACACTGACCTCCTTGTTGAAATTTACCTGACATGTGTCTGCCTCAGGATCTTTGCACTTGTTCTGCCTGCAACACTCTTCCCCCAGGTGTCCGTGCGACTTGCGTCATTTCTCTGCCATCTTTGCTCAGATGTCACCTTTTCTGTGGGTCCTTCTCTGGTCTTAATTAAAATCGTACCCTCTCCTCCTCAAGCCCTCTCCTTCCCTCCTTCACGTGTCTCCTTCTGATGAACTATGGTTTTATCTGTTTAGCTTGCTGTTGTCTGTCATCCCTGCTAGAATGCATGTTCCAGAAGGGCAGGGACTTTGGTCCACATTCCCTGCTGCATCGCCATTCTAGAACAGCTCTGGACACACAGTAGGTGCCCAATAAATGTGTCGAATGTCAGGTTCTGGCTGGGCGTGGCCTGACCTGGCATCCCAATGCAGGATGTCTTGGGATCCCAAGTTGTCTGCCTTTCCCTGCATCTGATACCTTTTCCCTCACCTGTGGCCCTCCTCAGACCCCCGGAGGTCGCTGGGCCTTCAGCTGCTCCCTCCCTGTCTTTCCTGTGGGTGGTCGTGACAGTCCCCTGCAGAGCAGAGCTGATTCCTGAGCTCTGGAGTGGCTGAGGTTTGAGATAATAAGGTCCTGGCTACTTCAGGCCTCAGTTTTCCCATCCACGAAATGGGCACAATCAGGTGGCTCATCTCTCGAGGCTGTTGGGAGCGTTAAGTGAGGTCACACAGGAAGGGGCTTGCTGCCTGACGCTGAGAGCACAGAGAAAGACCTCAATCCGATTGGTGCTTGGTGGCGGTGGTGTCAGTTTGCTGTGCTGGTTTTTAGAGGAAGGATGAGGCATCATAGCCGGATGACTCCAGGTGCCTGGGGGACTTTAAGCCCGTGTTCCCTTAGGCAGGTGGCCTCTGTCTGCTCTTGTGGCCTGAGACGTCTCCTTCTTGGCCCCATGTGCCTGTCCCCTCCATCACAGGGAGGTAAGCTCTGCAGGGTCCGAGGCGGGCATTCCCAGGGCCTGTGAGGCCTGTCTGTTGTTTGCTGAGAGAGAAGACCCCAGGTAACTTCACGAAACCCAGGGGCAGGAGGAACCCTTCTCCCTTTCTTGGGCTGGGTTCTTCTTTCACTCTGTGCCTCAGTTTCTGCATCTGTAAAATGGCGGTAAATGTCTTCCCTGCCTCCTAGGGGAGTGGGCTGGATTAGGGCACCTGGGGTGGCCTCTATGATGGTGACCTGCCGTGGACAGGTTGTGTGCATGCCATCTTCCTCCCCACCTTCCTTGTCTGGTCTCTGGGCAGGGCTAGGGGCTGAGCTGACAGAGGTTTTATGGGCGAGCTCACTCCGTGTTGTTGTATGTTAGCTCATTTAAGCCCCACGATAACCAGAGCCCCACAAGGACCACAGTGACAGCTGTGGCCAGAACTGTTAATTTCCCTGTTTAATGATGGGAGAATCAAGGCACAGAGTGGTGATGTCATTGGTTCAGGGCACATGGCTTGTAAGCGCTTTCCTTGGTGGGTGTCTGTCACAGGCAGGACCTAGCCTTTCCTCCTGTCTCCCTTGCCCATGGACTGTGGATCCCCGGGCAGGGGGGTCGGCCTGGGTCCACCATGTGCCCAGCCCTGGGCACCTCACCTCACCTCTCTGCCCTGGCCTGGCCTGTTTCCCTCGAGGTCACACTCCCAGGCTCCCCGCAGGCTCCTGGGCTCTGCCTTGCAGGAAGCTGACCCCGCTGTCTAGACTATAAATAGCAGCCGCAGCGGCAGGCAGGAAGCTGCACCTCATGGCACCTGGGCTCTGGCTGCTGCCCCCTTGCTGCATCGCCTCCTGGAACTGTGCTTCTCCCAGTGGGAATGCCGAGGTGGAAGAGTATGTGCACCCCAGGCGCTGCTCTGCAGGTTTGCTGTGTGACCTTTGGGCCCCTGTTGCCCTCTCTGTGCCCCTAAGCCCCTGGCCATGTGTCCGGGATGCCTCTGAGCTCCCCATGCTGTAAAGAGCGCCTCCACGGTGTTTGGATGGCAGCCAGGGAAGTGTGGAGGGTTTGGTGGGTGCTATGACACTGGGGGGACGGGTAAGTGTTTTCCTTGGAGGGGAGGTAAGTGAGAGGGGGGCATTGAGGGAGCCTGGGGAGGGGAGGTGGGCCCTTTCCAGAAGGGTGGAAGGGATGTGGAGGAGGATGAGGTGGAGCTGCCTGGAGGGTCCTGGACTGGGAGGCAGGCCATGGGGCGGGCGCCGGGCATTTGAGACCCATCTTGTTTACTGGGTTGCTGTGTAATTTTTGTACAACCTCTCTGGGCCTTGGCATCCTCCTCCCAGATTTCCTGGCAGGAAAGAGACGCACAAGGGTTTTGAAGCAAGGAGAGTATTACATCGTGTCCTCTATCATCTTTCGCGTTGCGATGGCTACTATTGTTAATATCGTTACGTTGTCATGGGGCAGGTTTCACCTTGTCCCTGTCCATACTGCCAGGTCCTTGGAGACCCGGCTCTTGGGCAGGGGTCAGTGAGGTGTGGTCATCAGCAGCCATGGGGGGAGGGTGCTGACTCACACCAGGGATGCCCCTAGTGGCCGTGCTGCTGGGCACATTGGGTGGCCTCTGCTTCCCCAGTCCCTGCTCACCACCCATCAGCTGTGTAGTGAGGGCTTGGTCCTTTGGGTGGTCTTCCAAGCATGAGTCGTGTTACCGGTCAGTTGAACCTTGCAAAGCCTTCCGTTTTCCCAGAGGTTGTTTGCTTTGTTGGTGCCAGTGGCATTCTTGACCTAGAATGCAGGGCCATGAACGTTTCAACAGGGCGTCTTCCCTGTTATGGATCTTGCTGGAGTGGGGGATGAACAATAGGGTGATTTGTGACTGGCCCCCAAAACCCACAAAAGTTGCCCAAGAAAATTGATCGATGAGTTATTTGTTGTCATCTTAGGGAAGTCTCTAGTGATGAGCCACAGGGCTCTGCCTGAGTCACATTTTCATCAAAGGCTAGACTGGGCACCCTTGGGGTACGTGTTCACCATACAGATGACGGAACGGGGTGTGCCTGCTCTGTAGGAGTGGAGAGACCGAGTCACGTGGACTTGATACTTGCCTGCTGGAGCTCAGGGTTTGTGAGATGGGCCTTTGGAGCAGTTCCCTCGAGGCCCAGAGATTTTTGGAGCCTGTGGGAAGGAGGATAATGGTCTCCTGCAAAGATGTGCGTGCCCCTGAACCCCAGAACCTGTGACTGTGCTGTGTTACATGGCAAAGGGGAATTAAGCTTGCAGATGGAATTAAGGATGCCAGTCATTTGACCCTGAGGTGGAGGAAGTTATCCTGGATGATCCTGGTGGTCTCACAGAGGTCCTTATATGGAGGAGGCAGGAGGTTAGTCCAAGAGATTTGAAGATGCTGTGCTACTGGCTTTGAGGATGGAGGAAGGGGCAAGGAGCCAAGGAGTGCAGGCAGCCTCTAGAAGCTGGAAAAAACAAGGAATGCGGGCTCGCGGAGAGCCTGCTGCAGGGACACAGCCCAGCCGACACCCTGATTTTCGCCTTGTTCGATTCATTTCAGACTTCTGACCTCCAGAACTGTGAGATAAGAAATCTGTGCTGTTTCAGGCCACCGCGTTTGTGATCATTTGTTACAGCAGCAAGAGGAAACTCAAACAAGAGCCCTCATCTTCCCTGAGACCCCTAGCAGCCAGGTGCCACCTGGTCATTTAGACCGTGTGTGTCCCTGCAGCCAGTGACCTTGGAATCAGGTGACCGCTCCGTGTCTTGCCCTTGCCCTGGGGCTATGGGTGAGGGACACAGAGCGAACAGAAGGACCTGCAAACTGTACAGGGCTGTGCTGGAGAAAAAAATGAAATGCAAGGGCTTCCTTGGTGGCGCAGTGGTTGAGAGTCCGCCTGCCGATGCAGGGGACGCGGGTTCGTGCCCCGGTCCGGGAAGACCCCACATGCCGCGTAGCAGCTGGGCCCGTGAGCCATGGCCGCTGGGCCTGCATGTCCGGAACCTGTGCTCCACAACGGGAGAGGCCACAACAGTGAGAGGCCCGCATACTGCAAAAAAAAAAGAAAAAGAAATGCAAGAAAAAAAATCTAGAAGCAGAGAGATGACCATTTGGAGGTTTTGGAGCGGGGAGGGAGTGGTGTGAAGTAGGGATGTTTGTGTGTTCATTTTTTCTTTTTTCCTTCAAATCCGGTGGGGGTACCTGGCTCCAATGAAGGGCCGGGGGGAAAAAACTGTGTCCCCAGCCTGTCCGCCCAGCTGTGACGAGCCACAGATGATTCTTCTGGGTGGGGTCTCCCAGGGGGCAAGTGCTCCACATTCTCGGAGCAGACGGGCGATGCCACATGCTGCTTCCTTCCCGGCTTTATTGAAAAGAAAGAAAATGGCCCACGCCTTCGGCCCGAAGGCCCTCTGGGCCGGCGTCCAGAAACCTGAAGCCTGCAATTAAATGAAACTGGATCCTTAGGTGGGGAGAGCTTCTCTTGCCTGAAGAGGAGGCTCTGGAGACCAGGCCCTGGGGAACCACTGCTCGTGGATAGGCTCTATGGGGTCTGGGGGGCAGAAAGGCTGCCACGGGGAGACGGTGGGAATGTTCTAGCCAGCCTGAGTCCAGGAGGCTGGGCTCTGGGCCACTGGCTAAAGTGGCGGCTGCCTTTTATTAAAAAAAAAAATAATAAAAATTACAGGTGACTTTCTGGTCATTTGAGTTTCCTCCCCAGAGACTGCCACTTCTCCACTGGACATGTGCTCGTCTAAAGATGTTGTCACACTTGCAAGGGCCTCTGCATGGTTTCCTGCACGGCCTGGGGCCCCCGTCTCATCTCCAGGCTGGAAAGATGCACGTGGCCGTGTCTTTCTGTGTTTGCCGCTCTGCAATTTGCTATTAGAATGAGCCACAGGACTCTGCCAGTTTTGTAGGTCAAAAGTGGTCGAATATTGACAGCTTTTATATAACTCAGCCTAGTAATTTCCTCTCCACGTTGAGACAGGCAAGCAGACTGGAGTGGTCCCGAGCAGGGATTCTGATGGTGTGGGTCCCCATCCCTCCTGGCCTCTTTCCAGCTGTGAGGTGTCACTCTGTGCCTCAGTTGCCCTATATGTAAAATAGGGACTGAAATAGTACCTATTTTCTAGGATCATTTTGAGGATTCGAAGTGTAATACACAAGGCGAATCGTGTACCTATTATTGTTATTTTTATTTATTTTTTTTTTTTTTTGCACTACGCGGGCCTCTCACTGTTGTGGCCTCTCCCGTTGCGGAGCACAGGCTCTGGACGCGCAGGCCCAGCGGCCATGGCTCACGGGCCCAGCCGCTCCGCGGCATGTGGGATCCTCCCGGACAGGGGCACGAACCTGCGTCCCCTGCATCGGCAGGCGGACTCTCAACCACTGCGCCACCAGGGAAGCCCCTATTATTGTTATTTTTAAAAATTCCCTGGTGGTCCAGTGGTTAGGACTCCGTACGCTCACTGCCGAGGGCCTGGGTTCCATCCCTGGTTGGGAACTAAAATCCCTCGAGCTGCGTGGTGTGGCCAGAAAAGAAAAAAAAAAAAAAGAAAATAGGATTTTGCAACGTGTTGGTGCAGTTAGATCTAGTTGATGAATTTTAAGTTCTGTAGAGATAGTATCTCGTCACGGGGATACAGGCCATGTGATTGGTGTATTCCCTAGACACCGCTTGGGTTGACTGCCGTGTTTGGAGCTTCTCTGAGTGCCTCCAGGTGCTCACGTGCTCTCCTCCTCCACGTATTCCTGGGAGTGGGACTGCTGGCTTGTGGCTCTTCCAGCCGATGCTGGCAGGTTCTGCAGGGGGCTCCCCTGGCTGGCCCTCTGTGGTGGGGTGTGAGATCTCCCCATGGCCAAGGCCTTGGGTAGGGCGTGTGGCTCGACAGCTGCTTTATGAAAAAGACTTTCTTGATTTTCAGAAGCAGAACCAACCTGTTCTCTGTATTTTTCTTTTCTTTTATTTCATTTTATTTTATCTTATTTTATTTATTTTTGGCCATACCACATGGCAAGGGTCTTAACCGTTGGACTGCCAGGCAAGTCCCTGTGTTCTCTAGAAATTGGAAAATTAAGACACAAAAAAAGCCTGCACACACACAAAAAAGAAAAAAATACAACCATGTTCTCACCACCCCCCCCCCCCGCCCGAGAGACAGACTGTTGGCATCCTGGTGTCTGTGGGTTTTGATGGAAAGGAACAGCTCAGACTGTTGCTGCCTGGAAGTGGGGAGAGTTCGGGAACGGGAAGCTATCTAGATTCTGCAGCCCGCACTTCTAGACCTGGTGGGTCGGAATCCTCAGGAATGGGGCAGGTAATTGCCGGCTCTGGGGTGGGGCTTTGAGTCAGTTGGACCCGGGACCGTCCTCAGCCCTGCAGTTGTTGTGTGACATTGGACACGAAAACCTCACCCCTGTGATCTCGTCCCCTTGCAGGGTTTTGTGCAGCTCTGCACACTGTAGGTGCTCAATTAAGCAGGATTTCTCAACCTGGGCATTGCTGACATTTGGGCTGGATACTTCCGTTTTGGCGGCTGTCCTGCGCACTGTAGAATGTTTAGCAGCATCCCTGGTCTCTACCAGTGGTACCCGCCACCCTTTGTGACAACCAGGAATGACTGCAGACATTGCCCAGGGTCCCCTGGGGGGCACAGACACTCCCCAGGACGCCTGTGGTACATGAGGGCTGTTAGGAGGGCAGAGAGGTCCCGTGAGGGAGTCTTCCTTGGTGTCTGTGTCCAGCATGTAGATTTTGTTCATTCAGATGTGCTCACTGGGTCCCTACTGTGTGCCAGGAGCTGTCCCAAGTGCGAGGATGTGGCTGGGACCACGCCAGGCATGAGCAACCCCACCCAACCCCCCAACAGGCATAGACGGGCACTGCCCACTTGCCCCGGCTTGGCATTGGCGTATGGTGGTGACTTAAGGCCCGTTCCTGCCTCAGTCTCCTCATCTGTGAAGTGGGGGAGGTGTTGCCCTGAGGGTTGCCGGTGATCCCGCAAGGAGCTCTGTCGCCTTCGTGGGCTGGCTGTTTCCTTTCCGGGCCTCAGTTTCCCCATCTGGAGAGTGGCATTCGTGGTAGCACTTGCCTTCTGGGAGGCTGTGGGGATTAAGAGCCTCTTTGCCCGGGCACGGGGCGCACAGTAGGTGCTTTGTGACGGTGAGCAGGTGACCTGTGTGCACAGACTCGGAAGGCCAGTGTGCACACACCTGCCCTTGGGGGGGCGCTGCAGCGGTCCTTGCCGGGCTGGGGCTGAGGGTGGGCAGGGTGTCCTCTCCATGCCTGGCTGCGAAGGTGGGGGTCTTGGCTGGAGGGGCTCAGCTGCCCTCCTCCCCGGGTCCCCGAGGAGCCGGCTCAGTGGAGATCCCTAAGGCGATTAAGTGGGTTCATTTGATCCGGAACGTGAACTTGAGCAGGCGGCTTATCTCCTGGAGATGAAAGCCCGGCTGGCGGGGAGCCACCTGGCCCACGCAGGGAGTGCGGGATTTTCTCCTCCACCCCCTGCCCAGCCGGGGCCTGCGCTGGGGCCTTTTACCCCCACCCGCCTCCAGCCCCTTCAGCCACATGCGATGATGGACCGAGGGCCAGGTGCTTTTCCGGGTCTCATAGCGGCAGGCACTTGCCGCGTTCATTCGTTTGATCCTCTCAATCTCGCGAGCTAGCAACGACCGCATCATCGCTTTCCCTGCGTTACAGGCAAACAGCTAAGGCTCAGAAAGGTCGGCTAACTTACCCAGAGCCACACAGCATCCCGACAGCCCCTGACGATATTTAGAGCATATACTTGGAAAATCCCCTTTACTCCTTGGCACTGAAATTCCTCCTGCACACGGTCTTGGCTTTGCACAGAATTAACAACGACAGTAACAACGATCCGTGTACACTGTAGTATAAAAGGAAGTGGGAGGAGGTGCTGCTGGTTCCCGCTCAGAAGGAGTAAGTGTCGATGCGACGCAAGTGAGATCAGAAGCGTTTCGGTTCTGGAAACACATGAAAGTGATGCTAAAGAAGAAGCTGGTGTCTGGATCGGTTCTGGCAGGTTTTTTTTTTAACGGCTATTTGAAAATCGCGTGGAGAGGGTGACTTTCGTGGCGTGGGACTGTCCCACTGGCTGAGTGCCAGTCACAGGACAGCCAAAAACATCCCTGCCGGTTTCTGAGATGTTCCAGAGTGGGGACCCTGCCTTGGAGACCCCCTCGGCCCTGATAGCACAAAAACAACGATATGCTGTTAGTGGGGGGTGGGACCCCTGTGGTCGAGACCCTCCCTGCTTTCATAAGGGCAGACCAGACCCTGTGGTCCCCCTCCCCCATCCACTGTCTGGCTTGGCACCCACACAGCCTCCTCCTGGCCCCTGAATCCATCCTCTCTTGCCCCTGCTGTGCTCTCCATGCTGCAGGCAAAGGGATCCTGTCCGAAGGAGAATGAGAATCTTCAGCTCCTTGTCTCACACTCTCCGTTCCCTTTTTCCTCCTCCTCTGAGAATAAACCCAGAGGCCCCAAGGGTGCCGGGGAGCTGCTCACCCTCACTGACCCATCTCCTGGCTCTCGCTCCAGCCACATCCCTCCCAACCCCAGCCTCTGCACTCAGCCGCTGCACTTGCTGTTCCCCCACCAGGGATGCTGTTCCCTGCGATCGGCGTGGCGGCTGCCATCAGGTCTCAGCTCAGAGGTCACCCTCGGGAGGACCTCCTGGCTGCCCAATCAAGCAGCACCCGCACCCCCTGCAGCCACTGTCCCAGCCCCCCACTTAGGTCTGTAGTTGTTGATCGATGAAGTTTCTTGGTTGATTCCTTCCCGTGGTGTGTTGTCCGCCTTCCCACATCAGGTCACTTCCGAGGAAGCAGGAGCTGCCTCTGTCTTGTCCACTGCTAGGCCCCCAGTCCCTGGAATGGTGTCAGGACGTAATAGGGGCTTGGTCAGTTAGTGTTGACGGCTGATGGGTCCCTTGGCAGCAAGACCAGCCCTGGCCTGACCTGGAGGAGGGGGAGGACGGGTCCTGGACACAGGTCCCTTGTCCCTCAAGTGGGTTCTACCCTGTCTGGAACTGACCAGACCAAGGGGCCGGCCCAGGGGAGGGTGGGTGCCACTGACTGCTATTTCCTGCCCAGGAATAGAGGCCCTTAAGGGTCAGGGTAGGGGTGGGGTCAGTGCAGCGACATAGCCCCCAGGATTCTTTTTTTTTTGCGGTACGCGGGCCTCTCACTGTTGTGGCCTCTCCCATTGCGGAGCACAGGCTCCGGACGCGCAGGCCCAGCTGCTCCGCGGCATGTGGGATCTTCCCGGAGCGGGGCACGAACCCATGTCCCTGCATCGGCAGGTGGACTCTCAACCACTGCGCCACCAGGGGAGCCCCCGAGGATTCTTTTGGCAGTGTCTGAAGACATTTCATTTATCCCAGCCTGGAGGAGGTGTCACAGGCATAGCGGTTTGACGCCAGAGATGCTGTGAACATCTTCCAGTGCACAGAGCAGCCCCACAATGACGAATGATCAGGCCCAAGTGTCTTTAGCGTGAAGACCGGGCATTGGGCCTTAGGAGCTCACATCTTGATTGTGCCCTGGGCAGGGGAGGGCAGGAACACCTAGATCCCCTTTTCATGCTGTGTCCGTATTTCTGTGGCCCAGAGCATGCTCTCCCCTCCCCTCCCCCCCGGGCACTTCCCTAATGGGGCTGATGGGGCGCTGGGTGGTGGACGAGGCTGGATGTGATCTAGAGGCCCTGAGGCCAGTTCACAGCTCGCGCCTAGTGGCTGTTCTGTGCCCCGTGTCCCCCACCTCCACTCCACCACAGAAGCAGGAACTTTCCAACACAGAGCCCGGTTGTGAATCAGCGCGACTCACTCTGGGCAGTACGTGGGGCCTCTGGGGCTGTTTTCAGTTTCTACCAAGTTTCTCACTGTGACTCAGTGTTGCCCCCTGGCCCGGTGACCCGGGCTTCTGAGCACCTGCTGAGCTCCTGTGGGACATCACAAAGAGCTGGCTTTGAGGCTGCCCTTTGCTGGGTGCTTTGGGCCTCAGTTTTCTCATCTGTGTAGTGGGAACAGCGAGGGAGCTGTTATGGGTGTTTACTGTCATCAAACAGGGGATCCCAGGGGCCGCATGTGCCCAGGGTATGCATGGAGGGAAATGATGCAGACACGAGGGGGTGAAAGCTGGGAGGCTCACTGGGGGACTCTCACACAGGGGAGGCCCATGCCCTGTATCCCCTCCAGCTCTGTCCGTGGAGGATCTGGGTGGAGGGCCGTGTGTCCAGGGGATTCTGTTCTCCAGACAGGCAGTCGCCAAGCCCGGTTGGGGATGGTGGCCTACGTCTCTCACTGGGTCATGCTTCAGAGGCTGGGGTGGGGGGGTCTGTGCCCCAGGTATTCTCATCATGACCTGGCTCAGGGCTTGAGCCTGGTGCCCTAGGTGCTGAGGGGCTGGGCTTGCGTCACTGGGGAGGTGGGCTGGTGAACCCTGATGGTGAGCTTGCACTGAGCACCTGCTGTGTGCCAGACTGCATATTTCCCCACAAAGTAGCCCTTGGCATCACCCCCATTTTACAGATGGGGAAACCAAGGCTCGGAGGAGCAAGGTGACGGCCTCAGGCTTAACAAAATGGTAGAGCTGGGATTTGTGCCTGAGCCGTTCTGGTTTTAACTCCCCTGCTTATCACCTCCACCTTGTAGCAGAGGAAACAGCCTCAGAATTTAGGCACCGGCGTGGGGTCGCCCAGCTAGAACCTGGTGCAGCTGGGATTGGGTCTGGGTCTAGGGCCAGATCCGGGGCTTCTGGGACTCTGTGTATGGACTCCCTTGCTGGGCCTCTCTGTCCCCATCTGTGCAGGATAGGCTGGTCCCCCTGGTGCACGGGTCACAGATGCGGGGGTGGGTCGGGGCTGGTCTTGGGGAGCGGGCGTGTGCAGAGGTAGTTCTGTCGGGGTGGGGGAGGAGTGGGGTGCTCCAGAAGTGT
Organism: Mesoplodon mirus; assembly: GCF_964341445.2. Classification (NCBI taxonomy): domain Eukaryota; kingdom Metazoa; phylum Chordata; class Mammalia; order Artiodactyla; family Ziphiidae; genus Mesoplodon; species Mesoplodon mirus. The sequence goes on from NC_138989.1 coordinate 5,842,593, forward strand.
GCAGAGACCAGGTCAGCGGGAACCACCCCTCCCGCCTGGGTTGCTGGACTCATTGGAATATCCCCTGGGCACCCCAGTGACAAATCTCTTTCACCATCTCTTGACCCAGACAGTTAATTGCTTCTGGGGATCAATCGCTGGTTTCATGACACCCCTGCTCTCCCAGGCAGCCCCCAGCCCTGCCCTGCAGCCGCTAATGGCCCAGATCCTGCTCTTGGTCAGGGAAGCTTGGGGCAGGGTGGGAGGCTATGCAGTGGTTTTCCCTTCCGGCTGACCATCAGGCAGCGTCCTCCTGGGGGAACCCAGCAGCTGGCATTGTAGGGCCCTTGGCCTGTGCTCCGACAGGGTGGAAACTGAATTAGCTTTACAGAGAGCCTATGATGGGGCCTCTGAGGGACTTCCAGAGGCTTCTGGAAGTTTCCACCCCATGCAGTCCCCTGTGCCCCATTCCCAGAAAGCCCACTTTCTTATCTCCCACCCCTCAGGGGACTCCCAGGCGGAGGTGATGTGTGGTTAAAGTGGATGCCTGGATGCAAATCTTAGCTGTGGGAACCCTGGGTACACTTTCTTGCCTCTCTGCCTCATTGCCCCCATCTGTAAAATGGGGAGAGTCATAGTAACTCATGTGTACGGTGGTTGTAAGAATTAAACCAGTTAGTAATTTACAGGGCTTAGCACGGTGCCCACGCAGCGAAAGCCTCAGGGGAGCTCCAGGTGTCTGCAGCTGGCGATGCCGGTGGTGGACAGACAGGTAGACGGACAAATGGCTTCTCTCTCCGTGCTGCCGTCTTGGGCCTCCGCAGGCCTCGGAGCGAAGCCCCTGGCCCTCCCGGCCTGATCTGTGCTGCCTGCCCTGACTTGGCCTGTGCTGGGCCGGGAGCCAGGCTGCCGACACCCGTGTGGCCTGAGCCCCCGTCTGCCCCCCTTTCCTCCAGAAACGGTCGATATCCTGGCTCCTTCCTGGCGTCTAATTGCTCTTGTCGGCTGCTGTCTCCGCAGATGGCCCCACGCCCCGTAGCGAGGAGGCGGGCGGGAGGTTTCTGAGCAGTGTGTTCTGGGGCCAAATTGAGGGTGGAGCCGGGGGGAGGATGGGGCAGCCGAGGGAGGACGCCCGGGCCCCCATCTCCCTGCCCCTCCCTGGCTGTGCCATCTCGGGCAGGTTGCTGGACTTCTTTGGGCCTCAGTTTCCCCATCTGTGAAATGGGGTCAGGATAGATGGCCCAGGACCTGGCACATGGTGACTGTGCGTGCAGGAGGGGCTATTATTATTGCTGTGGCAACCATTGTGGTGGTTTTGCCTGTGATCAGTGCAGGTCTCTTTTGGGAGCCCGGATAGGTGGACCTGGGGGCTGGGGGGCTTGTGGGCAGGATCAGTACTGATCCTCATTCTCCTCCTGACTGTGTGCCCCCCTTGGATGGACCTGAGCCCCCTGGACTGGGGCTGTGCCCCCCATGGTTGGATATGCTGTGCCCCCTTTGGGTGGGACCACGTGTCCCCCTCCGTTGGGCCACAGCCCCTCCTCCCCTTTTGTCCTCCCCCAGGCCCTGTCCACTCACATCCACACTGGCTGTGGCCTTGGCTTGGCTGCGCCACTGCCCTGCCCCCATGCCCTGGCAGTTGCTGGCTGCCGCAGTCTGGTGGGGAATCAGAGACCTGGGTGAACTCTCCATGATTGCCTCTCCGCAGCTTCAAGGAGAGCCGGCCTCAGCTGTCACTTGAGAAGGAAAATAAAATATCCCAGTGGCTTCTAAGTGGAAGAGCTGCCTCCCTCCCGCTCTGGCTGTCTGGGCTGCTTGCTACGACAGTGACAGGGAAGGGCGACACCCGGTCCCAGGGGACAGGGGAGACGTCCCGGTTCATCGGGTGTGAAGAGACGTGTCTGGCAGACCCAGGCAGCTCTGGGAGGGGTGTTAGGTCCCCCACACCCTAACGCCTCAGGGCCCTGGACTGCTTCTGCCCTGGGTGCCTGGGTCACACTGTACCTGAAGTCCCCAAATCCAGCCTGCAGAGGTGGCTTCTGGAAGTTATGCCTGCCCACTGGGGGCAATGCCCGGGTCTGCGGGATCGCGTTTAGGGCGTCTGTAGAGCACGTTTCGTGGCTTGCTCATGTTGGCCTCGTAGGGTTCACACTGCCACATGGAGGCTCACGTGGGCATCACTTCCCTCTCCTCAAAGTGGCGGGCATTGCAGCAGCCCCCGGGGCCTGGGTGATTTTGTAGAACTTGACCTGTGCCCACTGAGGGGGTTTGAGATGGGAAGGCAGGGGCTGCAGGTGGAGGAGCATCTTTTCTCCAAGGCTGGCTCGGGGACCTGGTTCCAGCCCTGAGGGTCCCGGGCAGGGACCTTGTCCCAGCCTCCTGGGCTCATTGGCAGATTGGTCGAACTTGACCTGTGCCCACTGAGGGGGTTGAGATGGGACAGCGGGAGCTGCAGGTGGAGCGTCTCCTCTCTTGAGGGCCGGCGCCAAGGCTCCTGGGCTGGCACGGCAGAGCCTGGCAGGGGATCCTGCCCTGGGAGGAGGTGATGACCGCGTAGGGATATTGTGGGTTATTTGGGGCTCCTGCTTCTTGTCAGGCGCTGGCTTCTGGCCTCTGCACTGACTGGGGAGAGAATCGTGGAGATCCCGCCCCCTGGGGGTGAGGTGGGGAACCACTGAAGTGGGCGGCAGCCTGGCTGTGCGATTCCCCTCTTGGAGCCTCAGTCTGTCCATCTGGAAAATGGGTAGCAGCAGCTCAGGAGGCTGCAGGGAGGGTTAAGTCGGGTTACTGCTGCCTGGCTCAGGGTCTGAGAACACAGGGCAGGGGTACCACTGACAGTAACAGTGCTCAGCCCCGTGTGCACGGTTAAGGCCGCCTGGGTGCCCGTCCTGACTTCTCTCTTCGGCTGTATAACCCCTGGGACAAGTGACTCAACCTCCCCAAGCCTCAGTTTCCTCATCTTTAAAATGGGGATAATAAAATAACCTACCTGGGGACTTCCCTGGCAGTCCAGTGGTTAGCACTCCACGCTTCTACAGCAGGGGGCACAGGTTCGATCCCTGGTCAGGGAACTAAGATCCCGCATGCCATGTGGCGCGGCCAAAAAAAAAAATGCTCCGTAGACTTAAAAAAAAAAAAAAATAGGGCTTCCCTGGTGGCGCAGTGGTTGGGGGTCCGCCTGCTGATGCAGGGGGCGCGGGTTCGTGACCCGGTCTGGGAGGATCCCACATGCCGCGGAGCAGCTGGGCCCGTGAGCCATGGCCGCTGAGCCTGCGCGTCCGGAGCCTGCGCAACGGGAGAGGCCACAACAGTGAGAGGCCCTCGTACAGCAAAATAAATAAGTAGATAGATAGATAGACAGATAGACAGATAGGTAAGCAAGCAAGCAAGCAAATAAGCAAATAAGCCTACCTGAAAGGTTGTCGGGAGTTAAGTGAGTACGTGAAGGCTCGGCTTGGTGTCCTCACGGGAGTAACTAAACGCCAGTTATGGCCACTCTTATTATTGCCGGTGTTGTTGGTTTTGTGACTGCCGCCAGACTGCATGTAGCTGAGCATGAGGGAGTGTTGGCTGCCTGGACGAGGAGGCCATTGGGCTTGTGAGTGTGGGTGGGACTCGCACGGGTATGGGAGGTGCATGGGGGGCTTTTCAGCGGTGGGGAGTGTGGGGATTGGGTGAAAGACGGCAGGCAGGTCCAGGCCTCCCCCAGTGCCTTCTGTGATCCTGGCCCCACTGTGCGCCGGGCACTGTGTTAGGTCTCTTGTGAGTCGGCTGGGCCCACTGTGTGCCAGGCCTTCTCTCAGCCCTGCTGTCAGCTGCACCTCACAGCGTTGGCTCTACTGTGCTGAACCCTCCTCTGTATGCAGCCTCTTTTACTCTGAGCCTCACCCTGCTGTTCCCACTGTGCACCTGCCTTTGCGTCAGGCCTTGTGGCCTCAGTGAGGGATAAGGCAGGCCCTTTCCGGGAAGGCTCAAGGCCAGGCAGAGTTTTTGGATGAGGTGGCGGTGAGGGCCAGGATATGACTGGACTAACTGGAAAGGCTTATTCATCGAGGGGAGGGGAGAGGACATCATAAGCTGGGCTTTGAGGGATGTGTAGGAGTTCTTTGGAGAGACAACTTGCTGTCACTTATACCAGGGCAAGTTGTGGGCACAGACCTGTCTGATACGGATCAGTCTGTTTGGCTGTGAAATGAGCACACTGGGGAGGAATTTGCCAGGGTCCCTGGGAGTGGGGGATTCAAGAAAGGGTTCATGTCCCAGCTTTTTTCTTTTGCTTCCAGCTGAGAGACTTGGGACAGGTGACCATTCCGTGCCTCAGTTTCTCTGGTTCCCCATTTCTCTTGGAGTGTTGCTGTGAGGGTCCTGAAGTGGGGAGATGCAGAAAGTGCTGACTGTGATTAATAAGCTTGTTGAGGTCTACGCCGTGCCAGGCACTGCTCTGAGGGGCTCTGCTGTATTAACTCATTTAATGGTCACAGCAGCCCTTCGAAGGGACACTGTTACCACCCCTCAGTTTATAGACAGCGAAATAGAGGCACGGGGAGATGAAGTGACTTGGGTGCCCAGTGCAGGACTGGCCGAGCTAGGACTGGCACCCCGGCAGCCTCCGTCACTGCCTTGCCCATCATCTGCAGGCACTGCAGGGGCTCCCTCAACACCCCTCTCCTTCTCACACGTGGAAAGTGTGCCTCCTGGGGCCCTGCCGAGGGTACGGCCCACGTGGCTGGAGGCCCAGAGGAGGCTGGGCTGGGAGGGAGGATTTGTTCTGAGCCCTGGCTTGTGCAATCACTTTTAGCAACCTGCCCAGGGAACAGGTGGAGGCAAAGGCCTGGTGTTGCTAGGGCCTCAAGGGGCCAGCGGGGTCGGGGCCTTGCCTCTGGGTGGCTGCGGCACAGCCTGGTGGGAAAGGTTTGGAGGTACTGAGGTTCAGCTACCAAGCACTTGCCTGGCACTGAGACTTCAGCCCTCAGGGTCTGACCTTAGGAGAGACTCCAGTGCAGAGAGAGGCTGAGGCTTGGCCTGGGGAAGAGGACACCACCTCCATGGAGCCGACAGGGGTTGACACGGAAGCGTCCTCCCTGGCCATGCCTCACACTGTTCTACTTGGTTATGTGTTAGATCCGAATGTGCCCCTCCCCTCCCGTGGCCTCGCCCTGGAAATAAAACCCAGGCCAGTATCGCCCCCCGCCTCGCCCCGTCCACCACTGCTTCCAGTTTAGCTGGGTCCCATCTCCAGGCCTCTGCATTTGCTGTGCCTTCCTCCTTATCTCTTCAGCCCTGGGCTCCAGTGTCATCTCCTGGGAGACCCTACCTGTCTTCTAGTCCTCCCCCCATCCCCCATCCTGCCTGTCATTCATTGCAGGTTTATGCTGGTTTATGTCTGTTACTTCAGTCACTGCCCTTTGACGTCGTCCTGCTCTTTTCTTTCTTTTTATTTTATTATTTTATTTTTGGCCTCGCCACACAGCTGTGGGATCGTAGTTCCCGGACCAGGGATCGGACCCTGCGCCCTTGGCAGTGAAAGCTTGGAGTCCTACCTACTGGACCATCAGGGAATTCCCCATCTTGCTCTTTTCTTGATGTATCTGTGTGGTGTTTGAGTGTGGGTAGGTGTGACCATGTCCCCCGAGGACCCTTGTCTTTCGTATTCATGGCCCCATCCCTGTGCAGGGGCTCTGTCAAGCTTGTCAACTGGCCGAAGGTTGATGCTGGTATCCCAGTCAAAGCTGGACAGCTCTCTCTGGGTTTGAGCCCAGCTGGCTCTGCCCTCCTGCACCTGTGTGGCCTTGGACTGCTAGCTTCCTGTCTCTGAGCAGGGTGGATGGACACTTTGGGTCAACTTCTGTGGCTGGGGTAGTCTGGGTGGGCTTCCTGGAGGAGGAAAAAGGCAGTGTTATGCTGGTGCTGGGAAGGCAGAGGAGGGGTGGGAGGGCAAATGGCAGAGTTGAGGGCCAAAGCTCCGAGGGGGGCCTGATGGGGCTTGTTTGGGGGCCTGGTGCCATGTGGGGGCAGGCCTCAGCCCGTGGGCCCTGGGGAGCTGTTGAAGTGCTTAAGAGAGGGTTACTGAGGGCCTGGGGGAGGGGAACCCTTGGAAACCATCCTCTTTCCTGTATCTGCTTTGCTGGGAAACCAGTCTGGTCAGCCCCCCTTCCCTTCCCTCCCCCACTCTCTCCCCCAGGGGTTGGGGGAGAGGAGGATGGGGCTGGGATTCAGCAGTTGGGCTGGGCCACGACAGGACCGAGGCTGGAAACACGGTGCGGGGGGCAGGCTCCCCTGCGGAGCCTTCCTGGGCCAAGCGCGCGTGTGTGGGAGTGTGTGGAAGCACAGTGTGCGCAAGCATGCGTGAGTGTGAACAAGTGAGTGAATGAGGCCGTGAGTATGTGCGTGTGTGACTGAGGACGTGCAGCCGTGTGAGCACGAGCGTGACTGAGACCTTGAACGAGAGGCTCTCCCCCCTGGCTTGAGCCCCTTGCACAGGGGTCAGAGCCGCCCCCCTCCTAGGAGGCCCAGGGACCCGGGGACCTTCTGGGCCCACGGAGGTCCCACTGGGTGCAGCTCTGCTCAGGGAGAGGTTGAGCCCCTTCCCTGCTGGGGGCGCCTGGGGTCAGCCTGGGAGCGGCCACCTCCCCACTCCCGCTCTCCTTGTTCACGCCCAAGGAGGGTCCCCCCACCAGTGCCCCGGCTCCCGAGGCTTAAAGACTTGGTTCAAATCCTGGTTCTTTCCCTTCCCTTCCTGACTTTGAGTGAGTTACTGCTCAACATCGGCTTCCTGGCCTGGAAACAGAAGCCCCCGTACCTCCCTCCCTCCCGGGATGGTTGTTAAGGATTACATGAGGTACCGGGGAAGCAGCCGCAGCACAGAAAGGCCACAGGAAGTGCATGTGGTTCTCCTCGCCCCCCACCCCCACCCCAGAGCTGTCGCTGTCCAAGCCGGGAGCCCAGCACAGCTGCCAAGGCTCCTCTTCCATCCCTCGCCTGCCCGCCTGAATTCTACTTGCAAAATGCCCTCCATCCCATCCACTTGTCCGCTTCCACCCTCACCCATCCTCCACTCCACAGCCTGCACGCACTCTCCAAATTCTGGTGGGACTTGTCGTCTCTCTGCATGCGAAACCCTCCTAAGGGTCTCCCTGCCCCTGGGAATAAAATCCCAATCCGAGGGGCCCTGCGGCGATCAGCCCTGCCTACCCGGCGTTCACACACACACTCCGCTCCGTTTCCTTCCAGCCTCCATGCTGTGATCAGCTGTTCTCTGCCCGCATTCCCCATCCTCCATCCTCTCGCCAAGCGCCAAGCGCACCTTTCACTTCCCTCTGTGGGGCACAGCATGGCTGTCGCTTCTCCCTGGAAGTCCCCAAGCTTTCTAGGCTGGGAACTGCTCTCTGGACCTGCGTGTTGTCGGCATTGCTGGGAGATGCTCTGTATGGCCCCGTGGGGCCGGCCCAGGCCGGTCTTGACCTCACGCCATCAGGGGCTCTGCCTCCATTGGGGGACTGCAGGGGGGACTGGCTGGGGCTGGGAGAAGGTGGGAAGCGGGTGGGGTCTGATCTCCCAAGCCTTCCACAGTGGTGCCTGGGGAGAGCGCCCAGCCACCTGACCCTGCCTGAGCCCTTTGCAGGACCTGCTGCAGGGGGCTGGCCACAGAGGCTTCTGGGAGGCTGGGATGGCTACGGAGACATGCCTGGGCCTCCCTGTTTCCAGCCTTCCTGCAGGGCCCTGTCTCTCGAGCTGCCGCAGATGGCAGGACAAGTGTCAAGCCTGGAGGCGTTGTAGCAAAAAAAACCTTAAAAGGACAGGAAGGTCGGGGCAGGGTCCTTCCCCATGAGCCGCCTGCAGCTGCGCCTTTTAGGGCTCCTTGGGGTCTTGGAGCTTAGCTGCCAGCCCCTGCCTTGGGGTAATGTAATGCCCCACAGGAACTGAGTGCTGCTAGTGAGCCCACGCTGGCTCTGCAAGCACTTTACCTCCACGGCATCCCTGTAAGGTCGGTGTTTTTAATGTATCATCGTTCCCATTTTTAAAAATTAAAAAAAATTTTTTTGGCCACGCCATATGACTTGCGGGATCTCAGTTCCCCAATCAGGTATCGAACCGGGTCCTCGGTAGTGAAAGCGCGGAGTCCTAACCACTAGATCACCAGGGAAGTCCCCCTCGTTTCCATTTTAGAGATGAAGAAACTGAGGCTCAGAGAGGTGGAGCTACTTGTCCCAGGGTGCACAGCTAGGAAGGGCAGAGCCCAGATTTGAACCCAGGGAGCCTGGGCCCAGAGCCTGAGCCCTGCATGAGAGCCGGAAGCCGCAGCTCCACTCGCCTTTGATCCCTGAATGGGGGCAAGGGGTGCAGAAGGGGTTCCCTAAATGTCCACTCGAGGCTGAGATGTTTGCGAACGGACGGGTCTTGGAGACAGCCGTGGGGAGTGGGCCCATTTTCTGGATGGGAAAACCAAGGTCAGAGACTCCAAGGTCACAGCTGTCAGTAGAGGAGCTGGGACCACAGCCAGGGTTTTGATCTCTCTCTGGTGGTCTGCCCATTGCTATTTGTTTACTTGTTCTTTTTCTTACAGAAGCTAACACAATAAAGAATGCATAGGGACTTCCCTGGCTGTCCAGTGGTTAAGACTCCACACTCCCAATGCAGGGAGCAGGGGTTCAATCCCTGGTCGGGGAACTAAGATCCTGCGTGCCACACAGCACAGCCAAAAAAAAAAAAAGAATGCATAAACACGTGGCTGCAGATTAATGAATAATTGTTAAGGAGTCACGTGCGCTCTTCTCTCCAGAGGTGATTAACATCCTAACTTTTGTGGGAATCATCTTTTTGTTCTAGTGTGACTGCCCCTGCAGACTGCCCCCTCTACTCGTGAAAGTAGCGTCTTGCCATTCCCAGAATCTTATAAGTGGAATCCTCGCGTGTGCTTAGCATCTGAGTCTGACTTCCCTCCATGTGGTTGTGTGTCTGTAGTTTGTTCCATTTTATTGTGGAGTAGTAGTCCATGGTATGTATGTACCGCTGTTTGTTTATCCCTTCATCTATGGATGGACTGTGTTCAGTTTTTTGTGACTATGAATAAAGCTGTTATGAACGTTCATGTACACATCTTTGTATGAGCATATGTTTTCATTTTCCTTGGGTAAATACCCAGCAGTAGAGTTGCTGGGTCATATGGTCACCCAAATGTATGTTTAACTTTGTAAGAAACTGCCAAACTGTTTTCCAAAGTAGTTGCACCATTTTGCATTGAAGTAGTGATGTCTGAGAATTCCAGTTGCTCTGCATTCTCATCAACACTTGGCATTGTCTGTCTTATTTTAGCCACCCAGGTGGGTGTGTAGTGGTCTCTTAGTTTGCACTTTCCTGTTGACTGATGATATTGAGCATCTTTTCAAGTGCTTATTGGCCATTTCTATATCCACTTCTGTGAAGTTCTATCAAGTCTTTTTGTCCATTTTTCTATTGGGTTGATTGGCTCTTATTTATTTGTGAGCATGCTTTTTATATTCTGGACACTAGTTTTTACTGTGCTGGTTTTGACTTTGAATGGTGACTCAGAAGTGCTTGAATGAGAGTCATAGGCCCACCCCTCCGTCAGGTGTCACTTACTGACTTTTCATAGGGTCCTCTGGCAAGTTAATGGGGGATTTTCACAGCAACAGTGTGATCTGGGCCCGGGGTCCCTTGGGGGCTTTGCTGGGGTGTGGGCTGCCTTTATAGCCACATAGTTCAGATTGGAATCCCAGCTCTGTGACTTCCTAGCTGTGGGACCTGGGGCGTGAGACTTTGATTCTCTGAACCTCAGTTTCCCCCTCTGTCAAATGGGTTCGCAGTACCACCTCATAGGGTTGTCGTGGAGAAACACTTGGCCTGATGTACACAGTGCCCCAGGTCCAGGCCAGTGGGCCTTGCCGTCTCTACCTGCACATTGATGTGGTCATACCTTAGCCCATTCATGGGGATGCTGCGATCCTTGCTAACAAGACCTGTGTTTTCCCCTGCAGGTCCCCCAGAGTCTTTGAGGACACAGCGTTGCTGGTGGCTGTTTCTGGTAGGTTCACATCTATCCCTCCTTGCTGTCTCGAGCGGATTCATATTGCTGGGACCTTCTCGTGGGCAGGGGGTCGGCAGTTGCCGGGGTGCCAGGTTCTGCTGGCGGATGTGGTGGTGGGCTCTGTGTGGCCTTGTGGGGTGGGGTCTGGGCAGCAGTGTTGCTCAGGGTGGAGGTTGTGGGTTCCCCTGGGACGGGGTATTTTCTGGCTGAGTGCACTGATGTGCAGATGGTGCCTGGGAGAAGGGGTTGTTCCAACAGTGCAGCTGTGTGATGGTGGGTTTTCTCTGTCTCTGGGGTTCATGGCCACATCGCTTCTGTGCCCTGATGGTGGGCTGCAGGCTCGGAGAGCGTGGAGCCTGTGTGTTGGCCCTCGAGTTGGGACGTTGGACATTGGAGGAGGCCCTCGGGCTGGACACCTGTGTGCCACCGTGGTCGCCGTGCCCAGCGGGAGAGCCGGGGTTCCAGTCCCGGCACTGCCACTTTCATGCCGGGTGCCCAGGACAAATCACTCATCTCCCTGTGCCTCCATTTCCCTGTCTGTAAACTGGGGTAATGAGTGTCCCCTCATAGGGTTGCTGTGACAATTAAATGAGCTGATATGGAGCAGCGCCTGGCACAGAGGAGCTGCTCAAAAGCCCATCACCACAGTGCTTTTCATGTCACCGTGTTTTGTGACCCTCACAGCGATGCTCCAAAATGGGCTGTTATCCTCATTTTATAAATGGGGAAACCGAAGCACAGATGGGTCACCTGTGCCATGTCTCAGCTGGAAGCAAAGAGCTGGGGCTAATTCTTTGACTCTCCCAGGGAACCTGGCAGATTCCTCCCCAGTGCACCCATTTTACAGCCAAGCAGACCGAGGCCCATGTGGGGCTGGTCTGTGCCCACTGCCCTCCCTGTCCCCCCGCCGACCTGGTACATCTGACGGCAGGGACCTCTCCAGAAAGCTTCTCCATCAGGGGGAGTGGAGAGCGGTCCTAGGGGTACTGGCAGAGTTTGGGGTATCAGGGAGAGAGGGAAGGTAGTCCAGCTGAGGGTCAGTGGGGTGGGCACAGGCTTGTTTGTTTTTTGTTTGTTTGTTTTTTTGGCCACGCGGTGCAGCTTGTGGAATCTTAGTTCCCCGACCAGGGATCAAACCCGGGCCCCAGCAGTGAAAGTGCCATGGAATTCCCAGCACAGGCTTGGAGGAGGGGATTCAGGTACTGGCCTGGCTGGTGGTAGAGGGAGGCATCTTTTATTTTATATTCTTTTCAACCAGGAGAGGCAAGTGGTCCCAGGCAGGGACCCTGGAGCCTGGCTGCCTGAGTGCATATTTCTGTCTGCCGCTTGTTATTTGCGTGACCTTGGGCAGGGTCCCGAGCCACCCAGTGCCTCAGTTTCCCCATCTGTAAAATGGGGATGGAATCAAATCCCCCACAGAGCTGGCGATTGTTGCTAAGGTTTTTGGTTTCTGTATTTTTGTTGAAGCAGCTGGGAGCCCTGGCAGAGGAGGGAGCTGAATCTGCGGGTCCCCTCCCTGTGTCTTGTCCTTACCCCCCGGGGACAGGGTGACCAGCTGACCCAGGCCTGGGAGAGGCAGTCATGTGGCCAGAGACCCCTGTGGGCGTGGTGAGGAAATGCCGCACCCCCCCACCCCCCAGCCTTCTGGAGAGTCAGGCAATTTGGGGAAGCAGTGGAAACACATCTGGAGGGCATGTGGGGTGCCTAGCCCCTGTCCGTGCCAGTGAGGAAGGGCTGGTCAGTGGGTGCAGCTGCTGGGGCGCAGGCACTGGCCCCCCGCAAATGACAGCTTGACCCCTTCCTGGCTCTGTGTCACCGAGCACTGTTCAGCTGCTGGGGCTCGGGACGTGGGGCGTTGGCTGCTGCGAGCACCAGTGCTTAGTAGGTAGGAAGTGCTCACTCAGCGCTCCCAGCATCTTTCTTTACCCCTTACCGACTGAGCTGTTCTTCTAGGGCTGGGAAGGGTTGTCAGCCGGGCCTGGCCCCAAGGAGGGCCGGAGGAGGGTCTGAGGAGCCCCCAGCCCAACCCTTGGCGTCCACAATGGGGTCAAGTTCTGGCACTTTCTGCTCAGCACTTCTGACTGCTGTTCCCTCATCAGGACCACACCAGTGCAGTAGGGACTGGAGGGCAGTGTCCTGGGAGGGACAGTGGGGGGAGGTGGTTACCTGTGCAACCCCATTCTGCAGAGGGGCAAACTGAGGCCGAGAGATAGGAAGGGGCCTCCCTGAGGCTGCAGCGCCGAGAAGCAGGTTGGGGGCGGGTTTCAGTCCTTGTCTGTGACACCCAGCCCTGGACTGGCGTCCTGGGTCTCTGGGGTGGTTCTGCAGTGGGCGGGCCTCCTGCCGACCTGGGTGCAGATCCCAAGGAGCTGAGACACTTCTGTGCCTTGGTTTCCTCATCTGTCAAATGGTTGTCCTCCAAGGATTGCTGAGGGCACTGCTGGGCACGTCCTGGCTCAGGACTGGCTGCTCTTGGGAGATTTTATTTTTCTTCATTCATTGAACGATTCTTTCTAAAGCACCTACTGTGTGCTGGGCCCTTTTCTGGGTGCTGGAGATAGAGCTGGGAATAAGCTGGACAAGAATCCCGTCCTCCCTGGGTGAGGCAGACAGTTCACAAGTCAGATACGTAGTGTGCCCTTCAGTGGGGAGCGCTGGGGTGAAGAACCAGCAGAGAGGGGGTTTGGGGAGTGTGTGGGTGGTCTGGGGGTTGCAGTTTCAGATGGGGGGGTGTCAGTGTGGGCCTCCCTGAGAAGGAGCAAAGACCTGCAGGAGGAGGCAAGGGAGGCTGCAGGTTTCTGGAGGAAGGGCTTCCCAGGCAGAGGGAACAGCCCGTGCAAAGGCCCTGAGGCTGTGTGGAATGGGCCTCCTGGTTTGCAGGAGTCTGCATGAGTCAGGCCTTGCTCCTTTGTTCCTGAGCCTTTGGGGGCCCCCAGTAGGCAGGAGGGAGGGACAGCCTTGGAGGTTGCCTGCTTCCTGAGCCAGGCCCTGGGCCCCACAGAGATGGGTTTTATCTTGGAACATGGGGGACACCGGTGGTGGTCCACCCAAAGTGATCAGCCCAGCTGGGTTTTCTTTTTTTTTTTTTTTGCGGTACGCGGGCCTCTCACTGCTGTGGCCTCTCCCGCTGCGGAGCACAGGCTCCGGACGTGCAGGCTCAGCAGCCATGGCTCACGGGCCCAGCCGCTCCACGGCATGTGGGATCTTCCCGGACCGGGGCACGAACCCGTGTCCCCTGCATTGGCAGGCGGACTCTCAACCACTGCGTCACCAGGGAAGCCCCCAGCTGGGTTTTCTACCTGGCGTTCTCGGTGCCTTGGAAGTTGGAAGGAAGGCAGCCTTGCCTGGGGTGATCTTCCCTCCTTCTCCTCCTCTGCCTCTTGGTCCTCCATCCATCTGCACCACAGACCTAATGGAGAGCCTTCCTCCTGTGGCTGAGTTATCTGCTTGTCACTCCAGTGGCCCACCCGAGGACGATAAAAGGGCTTTTTGTCTGCAGGCACTTAGCTTCCTCCTCTGGGGCGATCCATCACGTCTGAGGGAGGCCGAGGCAGACAGACGGGGGAGGGGGCGGCGGGGGTCCCTCCCCTTGCCGAGGAAGCCAGTGCTCCTGGGAGAGCCCCCTGGTAGGACCCAAGGGGCTCCTCAGCCCAGAGACAAGGCCTGTCTGGGGACGGGCAGGGGCGTCTGGCACGGGGGCCGCCGGGGGGCATGGAGGCCGGGCAGATGCTTTGGGTTCCCCTCCTGAAGACAGAGGCACAATATGGACCCCACACCCAGATGTTCCAGCTTGGGAGGCCTTTTGAGACCCTCCTCATCTTGGGGGGGAGGGTGGGCTGGGTCTGGTGGGCTCGGAGTCAGGGGCAGGGTAGCAGGCACTTCTGAGAAAGAGCCACAATAAGAGGCAGAAGGGGAGACGTGTGTGGGTCGAGGAAGACAGAAGTCCTGGATGATCATGTAACAGCAGCAAACGCTTCAACACCGCACTGTCCTTATCCCCATTCTACAGATGAGGAAACGGAGGCACAGGGAGGTGATGTGATGTCCCCTGTGTGCAAGGGGCAGAGGGAGCCCAGCTCCAGAATCTTTTGTGAGGGTGGCGGTCCTGGGAGGAGGTGGCGTGTAGGCTTTGACCCTGCGGTGGTGGAGGTGGTGGAGGGGAACGCTGGGCATCCTGGGCCGGAAAGCTGCGTGAGTGCGGGGCACCGTGGGAAAGTGGGGTTTGCCAGCCTTGAACCTCTCCCAGCGTGGTGCCTGGTAGCGAAGAGAGGAGGAGGGAGGGGTTGGGGGTGGGTGGAGGCTGAAGGTGGATGGGAGGGGGGCGGCCAGGCTTTCTGGATCCCCTGGGGAGGAAGATCAGGACCAACCAACCCGCAGGCAGACAAGTGGCCAGGTGTGTGTGGGGCGGCGAGGGGAGGTTCACAGGGCTGGGATGGACAGAATCACACCTCTCTGGACTCTATTTGCCCCACCTGGGCAGTGGGTCGACGAGCTCTGCCCCTAGGAGGGGGGACGCTGGTCCCTTCATTGGGTGGAGGAGGAGGATGCATGGGTGGTTCTCTCTCCTTCCAGCTCAGGATGCTCAGCCCTGGGCAAGCTGTCCTTCCCCCTCCTCCCCCCACCCCTTCCCCTCCTCCCTGCATCCCCCACCTCTCCCTCCTCCTTCTTTTTCCTTCCCCTCCCCTTCCCGCAGCCCCCCTCCTTCTCCCCACAGGCCACCCTCAAATGACAGCAATTAATGGTGCCTCTGAAGGCGGGCTGGGAGGACGAGGCTGACAGTTGCGCGTGTCTGTCTGCGGCTGGCCCTCTAATCGGGCCCGGGGGACACCCCTCCTGCCATGGCTGCCAGGCGCTGCCTGCCTGCTCCGTCACTCCCAGGGCAGCAGGAGCCACCTTCAGACAGGCACCTGGGAGCTGGCACAGAGCCCCTCAGTCCCCGAAGCCCCCTCCCTGCCGTCCTTTTCCTATTGTCTTTTTTCTTACGTAAATGGGTGGGCTCTGGGGTGACCCTGTCCTGCCCCAGTTGGTGTATATGTGATGGCCTGACTGCCAGGACGCCCCTTGTCCGTCAGGATGTCTTCTCTGCCGGCCAGCTCCTGTCCCCAAGTGACCTCTATGGCATACTGCCCCGCCCTCAGGGCCAGCTCCTCCCCACAGGGCCCTCATCCTTTTGTGTCCCCTCTCCTGGGAGGAGTGAGTTGGGTGGAGTCAAGGAGACGTGTCCTGTCCCGGACAGCAGGCATCAGTTAAATGCTGGAACCCTGGCAGCCTGGACCCTTCAGTGGTGGAGGCAGCTACCCAGGCTGGGAGTCTTGTGGCCGGGGGCTTATGTATGGCGGGGGGGACAAGAATACTGGCCAGCCCTGTCCACACTGGGCCTGGAGCTTGCCCGTTCATCATTTAGCAGCAGCAGTAACGAGGCCCCTGCTGTATGCCAGGGCCTGCAGCAGGTACTTTTACCTTGGTTCATTTTAGTGTACAATAACTCTCCAAGGATCATGCTATTTATAACCCTGCTTTTGTAGCTGACAGGCAGAGAGGCAAAGTGATTTGCCCTAAATGACCCAGGAAGGAAGGGATAAATCTGGGATTCAGTCCTTACCTGACTTGTCCAGGGCTCATAAATCAGGGGCTTTGGGGGAACTTGAGGGGCAGTGAAGGAACCAGCAGACCTGACCTGGAAATGGGGATATATTCCCTGGGCATGGGGATTGGAGTTAGTGGTATTAATAAAATATGTATATATTCTTCTGTTACAGTTTAAAAAAAGCCTATTGATATGTAATTAACCTGTAATAAGATACACCCATTTTAAGGGTTCAGCTCCATGAGTTTTGACAAATGTAAACATTCATATAACCACCACCATCAGGTTGTAGAGCGCTTCCATCACCCCCAAAAGAATCTCCACCCACCCTGCACCAGAAGCAACCACTGATCTGCTGTCATAGAGGTTATAGAAACTTCTAGGTTTTCATAATAAAATTATCATAAAGTATGTACTTTTTGGTGTTTGGGTTCTTTCGCTCTGCATGAAGTTTTTGAGATTCACTTGTCATTGTGTACTTATATGATTCCATTTGTTTATCAGTTCATGAGTTGATGGACCTTTAGGTTGCTTCTAGTTCTTGGCTATTAATGAATGAAGCTAGAAAGTCTTTAAACCACTTTGCTTTTTCCTGCCTTATTGCATTGGCTGAGGCCACAGGGTAGCAATGACTAGCAGCAGTTGGGGGGTTTAGGGTTAGCTAGCTTGTAAGTGTTGTTCTTAATAATCCCATTTGACAGTTGCGGGAACTGAGGCTCTGAGAAGTCAGGTGACTTATCGAAGGTCATTTGGTGAGAGCTGGGTGCTCTTTCTCCTTCTCCAAGCTGGGAAGTACCAGCCCCATTGGCTGCACCGATGTGCTTGCTGGTCCAGAGGGTCACGTCAGGAATTGGTGACAGGGTGGCGGTGCCTAGAATCACCCTTCTTCCCCCTGGGTTTCCTCTGCTGGAGAGATGAAGGTGTAAAGGATGTTTTGCACCTTCCGCCTTCCAGGTTGGCACTGAGCACTGCTGAGTGAATGTCAGGCTTTGCGTCTCAGTCACGGAGGTCTTCTGGGGAGCTATTTTGGGGCAAGGCAGGAGCATGGGGAGTGGGGGTGGGGACAGAGGAGTGGGTCCCCTCCTCCCCCGCCTGAGGGGTGTTAGCCAAGATGACTTTTCAGAGAAGGAGGCCTGTAAATTAAATAAGCAATCCCGTAAATAAATAAGTAATGAAGTTAGTGGGGTGCCTAATTACATCAAATTCATAATTATGGATGGATGCCTGCCCGATAATTGTACTTGTTTTTAATCTTCAGCTCTGACATGTATCTCCTTCCGTCTGATAGGAATCCCTGCCCCCAGCTGGAGGGAGGAGGGAGGAGGGAGGCGCTGCCTTTCTGGGATCCCAGTGAGCTGGGTGGTGCTGGTCCCCCAGACACCAGGGATCCAGGTGGACTTGTCTTTATCCTGCAGTTGGGTTTCTAAACCTTTTGAAATTGCAGCAAATGACAGCAATAACAATAACAGGGTTTATCATAGTAATCGTGTTGCACTTTACCTGTTATAGTTTATTAATCTTCCAACCCCCCTGTGAAGTAGGGATTGTTGTCATCCCTACTTTACAGATGAAGAAACTGAGGAACAAAGAGGTTAAGTGACTTGCCTGAGGTCACACAACCAGTGAGATTCGAACCCATGCTGTCTGCCCCAGAGCCCGCATCCTTCCAGGTCTCCTTACTTAGCCTCCAGGTCCTGTTGTGTGGGTTACCTGGAGTGCTGTCTCTGCTGAGCGTGTGCCCTTTGAGGGAGATGCTAACTTAGGGTGGCTCAAGGCACCCAGAGGCTTAAATGCTGAAAAGATCAACTCATTCCTTCCAGGACTGCCGTAAATCCAAACAGAAACCATTCTGAACCATGAAATAAAATTTTGTCTCATTTAATGACAAAGCAAGCCCATTTACAGAAATTAAAATAGCCTCTTTCTAGATCTTCTGTTTCTTTTTTTGTGGCTTTGATTTGCTGGCTCTTTGGACACTCGTTGTCCTGCCTGTGATAATGATCATTAGACCCATTTTCCAGATGAGCAAACTGAGGCTCAGTGAGGTGGAGGGACTTGAGTGAGGTCACACAGCAGGTGGGTGCTTTGGCCGGCATTCTAACCAGCTCTTACCACCTGGTTTGGGGCCACATCAGGTCCCTGGCATGGAGGGGTCTGCCTCTTCTGTCTGAGAAGTGAAGGGCCTGTGCACGCCAAAGGCTAGCTTCGCTGGGGTCCTTGCTGTGCTAGGTGGCCAGGAGACCAGCAGTACCCATATCATTTGGGGGACAGAAAGGATGGCAGTGGCTGGAGGGACAGTATTGTTCTCACACGCCGTCTACGCAGACCCCAGACCCCCAGCCAAAGTCACTGCCTCTTTCACGGTGTGCCCTGTGTCTCAGACATCTGACCCTGTCAGGGGCAGTGGGGCCTGAGCCCTTGGGATGCCCTTGGGATGCCCAGGCCTCCACCAAGAGTTGCCCCACTGCAGACTGCAGTGAGGGAGCATGTTTCACTTTCTGGGGTGCCCGATGGGGCCTGCATTTTTGGGAGTCCAGCAGGGGCTGCAGCTTGGGCTGGTGTGGGGCATGTACACCCTTGTGTTGACTTCAGTCTTATGGGGTTTGGGGGCCCTCCTGCCCCTCCCTGTAGCCTAGGACGGAGAGGGGAGTTGAGGACAGACTCACATGAGGAATTGTGTGTGTCCATGTTGCTCCTGAGGGTTGGAGCAATCTGGGGAGGCTGCCTGGAAGAGCTGGAACAAACACGTTGAATGAATAATAACAAGCATACCTTGTAGGAACTCCTGTGTAAAGCACTTCAAACAGGACCAGGCACAGAGCAAATACTGCATTTATTACCCAAGCCAACATTTCCTGACTTTTTGCTTGCCTTAGTGCTATGTGACAGTTTGCCATTATCATTTTTTTTTTTTTTTGCGATACACGGGCCTCTCACTGTTGTGGCCTCTCCCATTGCGGAGCACAGGCTTCGGACGCGCAGGCTCAGCGGCCATGGCTCACGGGCCCAGCCGCTCCGTGGCATGTGGGATCTTCCCGGACCGGGGCACGAACCCGTATCCCCTGCATCAGCAGGCAGACTCTCAACCACTGCGCCACCCAGGAAGCCCCGCCATTATCATTTTTATTAACCCTATAATTTCTACTGATTCCTGCACATTTACTTTATGCCAGGCTGTGTTCTAAATGTATCATGTACATTCACTAATGTACTTCCTGAGGCAGCCCTACGAGGTAGGGGCTAGTATTATCATCCCCATTTTATACGTAAGGATGCTGCGGGCACAGAGAGGTTAAGTGACTTCCCCAAGGTCACACAGCTGGCAGCTGGCAGAACTGGGATTTGAACCCAGGAAGCTTGACTCCACAGCACCTGCTGTTGATTATGGGCACTGTGCAGGCTCCACCTGCAGCCCTCCCTGAGCCTGGAGCCAAAATGAATCCCTTGGCAGGGCTGCACCGGCGGCGGGCCAGCCTCCCCGTGTAACACAGGGCCCTCAGGCATGCAGCAGCTGCTCTGGGCTGGGCAGGACTGGTCCGGACATGAGGGTCTGCTTCCTGCCTCCTTGCAGCCAGCCTGGTGTCCTCATGGCCTCCTGGGAGTGGGGTGGGGTGTGATACACAGCAAACAAGACACCAGGGCCTTGCCTTGTGGATCCCATAGACTGATGGGGAGATGGGCAGTACAGTAAACAAACATGCTGTTGCAAGGCAGAGAAATGCTGGTTGTGGAAAGATGCAGGGTGGGGCAACTCTGCTTTCTGGGGGACTCGTTTTAGGTAGAGGAATCAAGGGTGGTCTCTGAGGAGGTGGCAGTTGAACTGACACCTGGACCATGAGAAGGAACCAGACCTATGCAAGGAAGAGGGATGAGCCAGCTAGGTTTGGGGGTTGGGGGAACAGCATGTGCAAAGGCCCTGGGGTCATGATGTTTCAGGAATGTTGAGAGCCAGGGGCAGCAGGAGTACTTCTCTGGATCTGAGGCTGTTCTATAGACCTCAGGGGTTGGGTCCTTTACCACATTTAAGGCAGAAATCAAGTTTAATGGCTTTTGCTTCTCCCTTTTGTTCTTTTGCTGGTTGATTCATTTACATTTATTGGGCACTTGGAATGTTCTGGATATTTGTAGGCCACTGGGGTCAGAGTGATGGAAGTCAGGCATGGTTCGTGCCTTTGAGGAGTTTAGTGTCCAGAGGGAGAGGGTCAGTTAAACAGTAAGGGTCATGTGGACAGAGTTCAGGCTGTATCACTAGAGCATAACACGTTTCGAATCTGCCTGTGGTCCGGACAGGCTTCTTTGGACAAGTATCAGTTGAGGCGAGACCTGAGGGTGATTCGTTAGGACTCCTGAGTTGTGGTGGAGACACACTCAGGTTTAGGCCACGAGGAGGACTTGACGGGCACTCCTAATGGCACAGTCCAGGGTAGGACACGTTCAGGCATGGCTGGATCCAGGGGCTCAAAGCACACCTTGGAGAGCGGACTCTGTCTCAGTGCTGCTTCCTTCTCTGTGGGCCTTCTTCTCAGGCAGGTCCATGCCACCAGCACAGCAAGCCAGGGGGGAGGGAGAGTCACCTGCAGCCCCAAGAATGGCACTCCTTTCTCTTTGCCATTTCCTTGCCCAGTGAAGCCTTCAGTGCTTGTTCAGCTATTTTCAACACTGGGGGGAGGTGGCCAAGGTGAGGGAAAGGAGTGTCCCAAACTCAGACGCAGTCAAGGAAAGGAATGAGGCAAAAGGGAGGGGTGGGGATTGTGGCTAACTGGCATGCTGGATATTCTGATTTTTTTTCCAAGAGAAGCTGGAAATCTGGATTTTATAAGCAATGTCCTAATTTTTTAAAAAACACTGTGTGTGCCAGAAAGAGCTTCCCTGGTGGCCACAGCTGGCTGTCATCATTCTGTGGCCTCTGCTCTTAGCTGTGACTTTCATCTCAAAGTATTTTGTCCTCCGTGATCTGGGCAGACCGGTCCAGGGAATGTCACAGAGGGTCCCAAGACTTGAGAATTCACGTTTAATGCTTCCAGAGAGATACCATTTCCAAACGTGGAGGCCTGAGGCTGCCGAATTTCTCCCAGAGCCCTCCAGAGGAGCTCAACCTGTTCTGAGAGATAGTAAACCCTAGTGGTTAGTGATGTAGATTTGGGCATCACACCCCCCGTGTTCAGATCCTGACTTTGCCACTACTAGCTGTGTGCCCTCGGGCAAGTCACTGCACCTCTCTGTTCCTTCGTTTCCCCATCTGTAAAATGGGGATGATAACACCCCGTAGGATTGTTGTGAGGCATCAGGGAGCACACAGGTGTGAAACCTGTTCTCCCCAGTGCCTGGCACATTGGGAGTGTGTCCCTGGTCTGGTGTAATTTGTTCTTCCTGGGTTGGGTTCCGGCATCTGGCTGGTGGTGGCCAGGAGCTTCTCTGGACACCTCCTCCTTCCTCTGCTGCCCAGGCGTGGGCTCCCCTGCCCCAGCCATCGTTGCCCGTTGCTCTGTGCCCTTGGCTGCAGGATGGCACTGCGCTTCGATGTGAGCAATTAGCCCTGCCTGCGGCCAGCTCAAAGCTGCTGTGGGTGGGAGCGGCACCTTTTTAAAATAAAAAGAGGGACTTCCCTGTTGCCGCAGTGGTTAAGAATCCTCCTGCCAATGCAGAGAACATGGGTTCGAGCCCTGGTCTGGGAGGATCCCATGTGCCGCGGAGCAGCTAAGCCCGTGTGCCACAACTACTGAGCCTGCGCTCTAGAGCCAGTGAGCCACAACTACTGAGCCCACGTGCCACAACTACTGAAGCCCGCGCACCTAGAGCCCGTGCTCCGCAACAAGAGAAGCCACCATGATGAGAAGCCCACGCACCGCAACGGAAGAGTAGCGCCCGCTCGCCGCAACTAGAGAAAGCCTGCGCGCAGCCATAAATCAATAAAAATAAATAAATAAAAACAACACACAGGAAACCAGCCCTAAGGGACAGTTCACTACCTTTAGCCAAAACGGCCCAGGGGTTAACTGTGATGCTTTCGTGCCTGGAAGAAGTAATGAAGTGCAGTGCATTTGGTCTGGGGAAATCTCCGTTCAGGGGCAAAGGCTCCCCATCAAGGAGGCCCCTTTCCTGCCAGCTGCCTGTGAGTGGCTCATGGGTACGTCTTTCAGGGAAGGGGGTCTGGGTTCTTTGGGGTCTGTTCTTGTCTGGCTCAGGCCGGGAGAGGGCCAGCTGCAGGGGGCCCCCTGGGAGAGGGGATGGAGGATTTCCTCAAGATGCTCAAGCATTTGCCCCTGCAGCTTCCAGCCTGGTCCCCTGGAATCAGTGTGGAAAGGAGAGGGGAGATGAGGGATGTTTCCGGGCATTTGATGCTGCTGAATGGCGAGTCTTGATTGTGGCAGTGGGTTGAGTTGTGGTCCCCCAAAGAAATATCCACTTGGAACGTGTGAATGCGACTCATTTGGACAAAGGGCCTTTGCAGATGTGATCAAGTTGATGGTCTAAGATGAGATCATCCTAGATTCGGATAGGCCCTAAATCTGACAACCAAAGTCCTTATAAGAGAAGACACAGCGGGGAGCAGGCCTTGTGAAGATAGAGGCAGAGAAGGGAGTGATGTGGCCACAAGCCAAGGAAGCCTGGCTCCACCAGGAGCTGGAAGATGCAAGGAAGGATCCTCCCCAGGAGCCTTCGGGGGGAGCACAGCTCTGCTGACCCCTTGATGTGGGGCCGCTGGCCTCCCGCACTGTGAAAGAACACCCTGCTCTGGCTTCAAGCCGTCCAGTCTGTAGGAATTTGTTTTAGCAGCCGTAGGAAACGAATGCAGTTGTGAATTTTACTTTAATCACACTTAAAGATCTGTTGGTGGACTCTGAAGACCGACACGATCCCTGTAGGCTGACCTTCCCTGCTGTGCTGCACTGGCGCCTGGCTGCTCCTGGAGCTCCCCAAGTGCAATGCAGCCTTACCTGAGGGCCTTTGCCCTGGCTGTTTCCTTGGCTCGGATACTATTCTCTGAGACGTTTCCACACCTGTCTCTCTTACTCCACCCAGGCCCCTGTCGAGCTGTCACCACCTCAGAAACCACCAGTCCATAGCTACTGTCATTCCTTGAATTTCATCACATCTTTATCTGGGGCCGACTTCCTCACCTTTCCCCAAGTTACCCCCACGAGGGCAGGGATCTTCGTCCTGTTCCTGCTTATTCTTCGTGTCCAATGCATGTCGCTGGCACTCCATAAGTGTTTGTTGAATGTCTGATGTCTCCAGGCCTGAGATCAGGGACTCTTAAAGGTGGACACGGCTTTCAGAAGATCAGTAAACTGGACTGGAATGGTGTCCATTCAACCAAACCACCGCTTTATTTATTTTGAATTGAGGCGAAATTCACGACACGTAAAATTAATCATTTGAAAGTGCACAGTTCATTGGTTTTTTGTAAACAATGTTGGGACTTCCCTGGTGGCACAGTGGTTAAGAATCCGCCTGCCAATGCAGGGGACACGGGTTCTATCCCTGGTCTGGGAAGATTGCATGTGCGCCACAACTACTGAGTCCGCATGCTGCAACTACTGAAGCCCGCACGCCTAGAGCCCATGCTCTACAACCAGAGAAGCCACCGCAGTGTGAAGCCCGAGCACTGCAATAAAGAGTAGCCCCCGCTCACCGCAACTAGGGAAAGCCCTTGCACAGCAACGAAGACCCAACACAGCCATAAACAAACAAACAAACAAACAAACAGACATTTACTGGAACTTCCCTGGTGGTCCAGTGGTTAAGACTCTGCGCTTCCACTGCAGAGTTCAATCCCTGGTCAGGGAACTCAGATCCTGCATGCCACGCGCATGGTGCAACCAAAAAACCCCCCCAAAAAACAAAAACAAAAAAAACAATGCTGTAAACCAACCCCTCTGTCTACTTCTAAAATATCTCCATCACCCCACAAGGGGACTCTGAACCCAACAGCGCTCACTGCCCATCCTGCCTCCTCGCAGCCCCTGGCAGCCACTAGTTGGCTTTGTCTCTTTGGATTTGCCTGTTCTGGACATTTCATATAAATGGGATCATACAAAATGTGACCTTTTGTGTCCGACCTCTTGCACTTGCCATGATGTTTCTGAGGTTCGTCCGTGTGGTAGCATGAATCAGTGCTTCATTCCTTTTTATGGCTGACGAATCCCTCATTGTGCAGATGGACATCCACAAAATCATCTTGTAAGTGGCTTTTCAGATGAGGAAACCTAGGCTGCCCAGGGAGGGGGTAATCACCCACCCACATCTGGGAGCACTGGGGTTCAGTAAAAGAGAGGAAGATGTAAAAACACAGCTGGACGTTCCTAGCTTGTTCTCTCTTTCTCATCCCCCAGCCCCCACCCTGCTCCCAACCTTTTTTTAAAAATTAATTAATTAATTAAATTTTGGCTGCGTTGGCTCTTGGTTGCTGCGTGCGGGCTTTCTCTAGTCGCAGTGAGCGGGGGCTACTCTTCGTTGCGGTGCGCGGGCTTCACAGGCTCTAGGCGTGTGGTCCTCAGTAGTTGCAGCACGCGGGCTCAGTAGTTCTGGCTCGCGGGCTCTAGAGCGCAGGCTCAGTAGTTGTGGCGCACGGGCTTAGTTGCTCCGGGGCATGTGGGATCTTCATGGACCAGGGCTCGAACCTGTGTCCTCTGCATTGGCAGGCGGATTCTTAACCACTGTGCCACCAGGGAAGTCCCCCTGCTTCCAACCTTATCTTGGAGACTGGCCGGGTCAGGAGGCAGCCACATGGGGAGGGAGTGAGTGGGGATCCCTTCCACTTGGAGCTGGATGCTGAGCAGGAGAGGTGACTGTGGGTCTCCTCTTGTCCCTTGAGCACCCCTAGAGGTGTAGTTTCTCTTAACCGTGACAGAGACAACAGGCAGGTGTGCCCCATTTCAGAGCTGAGCAGACTGATGTCTGCAGAGGCTGGGGGTCTTACCCAGGGCCACTTGGTCTAGGGACCCCTCCTGCCTCTTTTTGGGGACCCCATGCTTCTGTGGCCCCCATCACAGTGTATCCTGTAACGTCTTCACTTATCTTTTCCACCGTCCAAAGCTTTGCCCGAAGCCAGGTTCCTAGAAGTACATGTTGGTGAATCTTGGTTTTTTTCAGAGCACCGAGGGATGCTCACCCTCAGAGGCTTGGGGGATGAGGCCTTCTTTTGCTAAGCAGACGACCACACACTAACTTATTCTGAATGTAAACTTGGGTTTGGTGACTGGCTCTGCCTAGATGGGGCTGCCAAGGGCTGTTTCTGGTTTGTGATGGTTTGCCATCTTCATAGAGTCACTCAGCAAACCATCTGCTCCCCAGCTTCTTGGAGAAGAGAGGCACAAAAAGTGACCCCGGGATGACACAGCCCAGCATCACACCTGCCCGAAGCGTAAATAGCTCTGGTGGGGTTGTGGATGTGTTACTCCTGATTCCAGGGCCAGCCTCTGAGAAAGTCTGGGTGCAGGTCTGTGTCAAAAGAAACAGAAAAGAACAAAAGGAACCCATGCATTCTGAGCCTGCTGCTTTGGGCCCCCACCGCCTGCCTGCCGGTGTTTTGGTGGGGCTGGTTTGGCCCGTTCCTGAGTTTCATGGCCTCCTGGCAGTCAGGGTGAAAGTCGATGGGCGGGATCTTTGGTCTAAAAATATAGCTTTTGGTCGCTCACGTCTTTCTGTGCCTCGTTTTCCCCACCTATAAAAGAAGGCAGATCTGTAGAATTCTTCCACAATACTCTGGGAGAGGCTGGAGGGTGAGCTGATGAAAGTCAGCACACATGTGGCCTCCACGTGGGCCTCTTCACAGGTCACCTAGTGGCCATTCCAGTCCCCCGGCCAGTTCAGATCACATACAAATGTGATCTGCCCCTAACACTCTCTGAATCCCTGCTGACTGTACCCAATGGCAGGGTTGATGCAAGCCAGATTTGCCTGGTTCAAACCTCAGCTCAGCCACTTGCCAGCTGTGTGACCTTGGGCAAGCCACTTGACCTCTCTGGGCCTGTTTCCTTCTTTGTATATTGGGTGCCCCTGCCTTTTGTTGTGCTGTCCTGAGGACAGAGGGGTTAAAATGTGAAGGGCTTACACAGCGCTGGACACACAGTACGTGCTACCGTTAACTATCATTGTCATTATTATTCTTGGGAGGGTCTCCAGTCCACAGAGTTACGTGATTTTTTTTTTTTTTTAATGTTGGGGGTAGGAGTTTATTAATTAATTAATTTATTTTTGCTGTGTTGGGTCTTCGTTTCTGTGCGAGGGCTTTCTCTAGTTGTGGCAAGCGGGGGCCACTCTTCATCGCGGTGCGCAGGCTTCTCACTATCGCGGCCTCTCTTGTTGCAGAGCACAGGCTCCAGATGCGCAGGTTCAGTAGTTGTGGCTCACGGGCCTAGTTGCTCCGCCGGCATGTGGGATCCTCCCAGCCAGGGCTCGAACCCGTGTCCCCTGCATTAGCAGGCAGACTCTCGACTACTGCGCCACCAGGGAAGCCCCGGAGTTACGTGATTTGCCCGGAGTTCTCATGCCGTTCCTCCCCCACCCCTCTCCCATCACTCCCTGACCTTGACCTCTAATGCTCTCCCCGCTTCACCACTGCACTCGGCCACACCATTTTTCTCTGCTTTTGCAACACACCGAACTCGATCCGGCCTCCAGACTTTTGCAGTTGCTGTGCCTCCTGCCGTGCGGCCTGTTCCTGCATCTGTACCCCGTGGGACCCCTCGGCATCTCTCAGGATGCCATCTCAGGCAGACAGCACTGGGCCCAACTCCTGGGTGCTGGGGGCAGGGGGGCGAGTCTGGAGATCCCTCTGGAGCTTCCCCTGACACCTCAGCACTGCTGCTCGGAGCGCTGGGGAAGCAGAACAGAGCCTGCCCGGCTGCAGATGGGAAACTGACACCCAGAGAAGCTCAGACCTGTCTCTGAGGCGCACAGCTAGCTGCAGCCAAGGTTCAGACCCCCGGCTGACCACCAAGCCGTCCATTTTGGACTGTGTGCGTGCGTGTGTGTTTGTGACTTGTCTTTTTTCACCCTCTGGGCCTGTCACTGTTACGACCCTGGTTCAGAATACCAATGTGAGGGGGTCATGTTTGCTTTTCCTGAGATGACAAGGACAAATATTTTAAAGACAGAGCCTGCCCAGTGGCCATGTCACCCTGGAGACGGGAGGGCCGGGAAGGGACAGGCGCAGCGGCTTCGGTTCATGCCGGGGCCGGGCCAGGCCGGGCCGGCCATGCTGCCCTCTGGGTGGACGGTCCGGCTGGGAGGAGACGGGTTAAGGAGGAGACGCTGGCCTGGAGCTCGCTTTCGCCTGCGAGCGGTGAACAGTGAGGTTTTTCTACCGAGCTATAAAAAGGCCTCCCCGTGTTTCAGCTCCCGGAGTGTCGGCTGGAAGCCCGCCAGGGTTACCATGGCGATGAGGAATTATTACTTACTGCCAAGGCTAGGAGAAAAAGCTCGTACTTTTGGCTTCCCAACGAGAGGAGTGGACTTATGTAATTCCCTGTGTTTATAGGCCCGGAGGGGCAGGAGGCAAGCAGGGATCCTGGGGCCCGACGCCGCGCTTTCACCCTGCTGTGGGTCGGGTGGTCCCGTGGGTGGTCCCTGGGGGACCTCTGCCCACCCCGTCTAAGTGGGGCATCAGGCCGGGGGCCTGGGGGCCGGGCCGGCTGCAGGGCCCCCCCCAGCCGGGGCGGGAGCCCGCAGTCTCGCGGGAAGGCGGCACGGCTGCTCGGAGGGGCCGCCCCTCTCCCGGGTCAGCCCTGGAGGAAGGATGGGTTTGAGGTTGGACGCGGCGTGTCCTCTGGAAGCCAGCAGAACAGTGTGTGTGTGTGGACTCCGCTGACCCACTTGCTGGCACCTTCTACTTCTCTTTCTTTTTCTTTTCTTTTTGTTTTTTCTGTTTTTGTGGGAGAGTTCCTTCAAGTTGTGTTTGGAGCTGACGTGAGCGAGAGGCCGGTCATGTGCTCGGGTAAGAGAAGTTTCCGGGCTTGGCAGTGGGCAGGGAGATGCGGTGTGACCCGGCCGTCCGGCGGGGGGAGAGGGGGCAGAGATTGGGGGCCACAGATCGCAGGAGGACCGGGACCTGCGCCGGAGACCGCATTTGGTGGCCGACGGGCTTGTGCTCTGACGCCCCAGTTGTGCCCCGGCAGGCGGGCGATGGCTGGGGCACAGCGGTCCCTGACGCCTTATCAGAGTTGCTGAAGCCCCAGAAAGGGTGCTGGGCAGGCAGGTGGCCCGGGAGGATGGGAGTGATGCGTGGGGGGTACGGTGCTGCTTTTCTGGAGCCCCCGTACCGTGTGCGTCCCTGCGGGGGAGCGGGCAGGACCAGGGATGTGGTGCTCCTGGCGTCTGTTCATCGGTGTTGGCCCCGGGGGGTGGGTTGGGGGCCTGGGGATTTGGGGGGCGGGTGCCTCAGTGGCCATGGAGCAGGGGAGGGGGCCAGGTGCAGGCAGCGCTGCGACTGCCCCGGCGCCCGGCTCCCACCGCGGCGGCTCTTGGCTGGGCGCCCGCGTCTGGTTTGAAATCAGCGCCACTGGCCCAGGCTTGCCCAGGGACCTGGCAGCGAGGAGCTGGGATAAACACTGGAAAGTTGGAAGGGCTTCCCGAGCTCACAAGGAGCCCTCAGTTGCAAGCGGAGGGGATGAGGGAGTGACTTGTCCTGAGGTCTGGGTGCGCCGGGGCCGTTGGGGGGCAGCGGGATGTCTCGTGGGGCGTGTGAGCACAGGCCGGGGAGGGCTGGGGTCCCAGACGGCGTGGCTTGGAATCCTGGTTCTGTCCCTTTGTACACTGGGCCTCCCCTGTGCGAACCTCAGTTTCCTTGCCTGTCAAATGGGGCAGTAATAGGGGCCACACAGGCGTGAGGATGAGGTGGGGGGAGGGATGCAACCTCCTGGTTCGCTCTGTGGCCAGACTGCCTGGGTTCACATCCCGGCTGTGTGACCTTGAACAAGTCACTTCACAGCTCTGAGCCTCGGTTTTCCCATCTGGCAAATGGATACTTCATCTGTCTCCACCCCTAAGTTGTTGAATGGCGTTAAGGGGGCTAATGAACGGTTCCTGCCCCACCCTTCACAGACAGGATGACCTTGGACAGGTCGTGGAGCCCCGTGGAGCCTCAGTTCTCCTGTCCATTCAGGGAGATCAGCCCACACATTGCCTTGGGGAAAGCCGAGACACACCCGCAGGGCCCTCAAGCGGGCAGGTGTGGGGAGGCTCCGTCAGTGTGGACCACAAGCTTGCATTAAGTTAGCTACATCTTGGTCTCCATCGGTTTTTCTTTTCTTCCCTGTTGAGAGCCCTCCCACTTTATAGAAGTGAAACCCCAGCGAGGTGAGAAGGGTCCCTCCCCAGCCCCAGCCTCGGTCTGCATTTGGACCCGGGCTGCGGTCCCTGGGGCTTCCCCAGTGCGTGCCTGTTTCTGCCCTGTCCCTCACCAAGCCTGGGCCAGGCACCCCGACAGTGCCTGGCGTGGCTGGGGGCCGGGTGCACAGGGCTGGCTCTCCCGCCGAGGGTGGCAACTGTCCTGTGTTTGTAAGTGACACCGGATGCTGGGCCAGTGGCTGGCTCAGGGCCTCTCCTCTGAGGCCAGCAGGAGCCAGTGGGGAATTCCCTGGTGTCCAGGCTGCCCACTCCAGCTGCCCACTGTCCCACTGTCCTCAGGCCTCTCCTGGGGACCTCGGGAAAGGCCTGTGCAGCAGAGGATCCCACGAATGCCCCTTTGCTGCCCCCAAGCCCTCAGTGCCCACCTGGGTCAGCCACAGAGCTGTGTGGTTGCCACCACTGCCCTGCCCTGAGGGTCCTGGGGACTCGATCCCCCATCCACTGAGAAAGACAGTCACATGTGGTGGCTCAGACCAGAGGTCGCAGAGACCCTTGCGGTGGGACTGTCCTGCATCGTTGGTGGTGGCCACACGAATCTACACTGAGATAACAGTGCGTAGATCTACACACACACACACACACACACTCTCTCTCTCTCTCTCTCTCTCTCTCTCTCTCTCTCACACAGGTGAGCACATGTAAACCCCCGAGATCTGAATAAGGCCAGTTGCATCAATGTCAGTTTCCTGGTTGCAGCTATTATAAGGATGATACCATTGTGGGGAGCTGGCTAAAGGGTCCACGGGATCCAGCTGTATTATTTCTTAGAGCTGCATGTGAATCTACAGTGATCTAAAAAGAAAGAGAGCGCAGGCTCTGGGGCCTGGCTGTCCCGGGTTTGATCCCAGTGTGCTCCTTTGTAGCTGTGTGAATTACAGCAGGTGGCTTAGCCCTGCAGTGCCTCAGTCTTCCTCATCTGTAAAAGGGGGGTAGTGTGTGGTGCCTCACAGTGTTGGCACGAAGATGAGATGTGTTGGTTCACACCAAGTGCTGAGGGAGGTGCTGGCACGTGCTGGGGGGGAGGGGTGCTGTCATTGGTAGTATTCTAACCCTGACGTGATGGCTGTGGTTTGCCCCACACTATCTCATTTCATACCGAAATCAGCCACGGGAAGGGAGCGTGCCGTATGAGCCCCACTTCTCAGAGGAGGACACCGAGGCTCGGGTCAGGTGACCCACCCAAGGGCACACAGTTTGTAAGGGCCGGAGCTGGGACTCAAACCCCAAGCCAGAGCCTGTGTGTGGAGGTTCTTTGGCTGGGTGACCCTGGGGAGGTTGTTTGCCCTCTCTGAGCCTCAGTCCCCTCCTTCTTCTCTCCCCACTTGTCAGCTGGACAGGGCGCTGGGCTCATGACCTGTGAAAGCCAGAAAGCCTAGACCCTGGGCCCCTTCTCTCACTTCCTGGGCCCAGCCAGAGCTCACGCGTCTCAGTCACCTCCTCTGAGGCCTGTCTTTGCAGCCCCAAGGTGGGACTTGTTCTCAGCTCCGTCTGTGGGCTCACTCCTGGGGCGGCTGACCTCGCCTTTACTCTGAGCACTTTGACCTCCTTGCTCTCTCCTGTGGGCGCAGCCGTACCTCCTGCTGTTCCCTGTGGTAGGTACTGGTTTCCCTCGGACTCCTTCCTGCCTCTAGCAGTGGTGAGAAGGCCTTTGGGGTGTAACCAGCTTACCCCAGAGTGAGCTGGGTTATCTCCGTTGGCACTCAGCGTGGGAAGAGCATTTCTGTCTGGCCAAAGCTGATCCGAAGGTAGACGCTTCTCCAGGGGCTCCTGGGAGAGGGTCAGCAGATGGCTGTGCCCCTTATAGCCGGCTAGTAACTGAGCGTGGGCCCTTGGGCATCCTAAGAGGTCCAGGAAGGGCACGTTTGTGCCTCAGGATTCTGGAGGCTTTCAGAGCATCCCAGGCTGGAGACACGTGGGTGCCTGTAGGACCCGGGGCGGGGGTCTGAGCTGCCGAGAGGGGTTCCACCGTCATGTTGGAGTAATGGAGGCTTGTGTTGGCAGGGAGTCACAGCTCAGTCACAGCTGAGCGTCTCAGGTTCTGGCTTTGCTGGGCAGAGCCTGGAGGGGCGGGGAGTTGGGGGGGGGTTAGGGGCGTTCCAGCCCCACGAGCCTCTTTGCTGTTTCTTAGAAGCCCCGATCATGGTCCTGCCTCAGGACCTTTGTACTTGCTGTGCTCTTCTTGAGACGCCGTTCTGTGAGATCTTCACAGCTTCCTCTCATTGAGCCTCTGCTCAAATGTCACCTCCTGAGAGGCCTCCATCTCCCCATCATCACTCCTGCCACCTTGCCACTGTCATCACCTGGGATTTACACACGTCCATCAGCCGTGTCCCCCCAAACCCTCCACGTGAGATTTTGTTCATCTTGGTAACCACTGTGTCCCTGGCACTGGGCACATAGGTGCTTAGCAAACAGTTGTTCCTGACTCAGTGTCCCCCACAAGCTGTGGGCCTGGGCCTGTCCTCTCAAGGTGAATGGGGACAGATATGCACACCTGCGAGGGCTCCGGCTAGGGAGACCCATGTCCCTCGAGCTGGAATTCATGGTGAGCTCACCTCCCTGCACCCCAGACGTTCTGCTCCCAGGGGCTGAGTATGCATTTGGGGGCATTCTTGGAAAACTAGAGTCCTTGGAAAAGCAGTAATTGTATGTTTGCTCAGGAATGCCCTGTAGGAACCCACCAAGCATCCCCAGAAAGTCTGCACCTCCTAGATAGTCAGAGAGGTGGGGCTGGTGAGCAAGGAAAGTGGTGATGGGGGGCCTTGAGGGATCCAGGGTGCAGGAGAGGGGTGCTGACAGCATCTGCTTCATGTGCTGAAGACTGACCAGGTGGGGCGGGCATTCTGCACAGCTTAGCATATTGAGTCCTTCCAACACCCCTGTGATGGGGGCCCTGAATCACCCTTTCCAGATGAGGCACAGAGAGGGTAAGCAGCTTGCCCAAAGACACACAGCCGCAGGCACTCAGTACTCAGAGGTGGAATAGGTAGCGGTGCATGTACACACTGCTGTATTTAAAATAGATAACCCACAAGGACCTACTGTAGAGCACAGGGAACCCTGCTCAATACTCTGTAATAACCTAATTGGGAAAAGAATTTGAAAAAGAACAGATACATGTATATGTGTAACTGAAGCACTTTGTTGTACACCTGAAACTAACACAACATCTACTCCAATATAAAATAAAAAGTTTAAAAAAATAGGTAGTGGCGTTTCCTGTGCAGTTGTTTCTGTGCGCAGAGCGCCGCTCAGCTCTTTGAGATGATTTTATTTCACCCTCAGAGTCCCTTTGGCCATCCCTGTCTCAGAGGACAGTGGCACAGCTGTAGAGAAGGCAGGATTGGAACCCAGGTTCTGTTGGGGACCCTCCTCAGAGCAGCTGCTATTTTCCAGGGATCTGGCTCAGACCTGGGAAAGGGCCCACTTCCCAGTCTGAGAGAACCTCCGAGGCCTGGAGATGCCCAAACTCTTCCGGAAGGCTGGGAGTCGGTTTCTCGGCCCAGCTCTGAAGCTGGAAGGCTGGAGGGGCTGCCTCCTACCCCCGCCCCCCACCCAGTGTGGATTTACATGACAGTGAGCCCTTTGTGCCTGGATCCTGCCTCCTTCCCAGGCTAATAACATAATTCCAGGCCTGTGATGTCATAATGGCCCTTTCTGTGCTGAGGTGGGAGGCTGGGTGGGCAGCTGTGTGAGCATCAGCAGGGGTGGTGATGATCCGGGGGCAGAGGTTCTCGCCTTCCAGGACCCCCTTTCACCCTTCAGGAGGTGGGATTTGCTCCCATTTGGCGCAGGAGCAAACTGAGACTCTGGGGTTTGTGTCCTTCCCCGCCCCCCGCCCCCAACCATGTGGAACCACTTCTTGGCCTGTGAAGTGGGAGTGAGTCATCAGCGGTGGGCCCTCTCCTGGAGGCGTGGGTGTGAGAGCCTTTTGCTTCCTCTAAACGGGAGGGAGGCCCGTGTGCCCTGCTCAGAGAAAATGGGTTCAGACCCTGGGCATGTGGCTTAACTGTCTGCGCCTCAGTTTTCTCATCTTCTTAATGCGGGTTATGCTGGGCCTTGGCCGTCGGACCGAGCAGGGAGTGAGCTCTCAGTAGGTGGGCGATCAGAAAAAAGCTGAGGCCAGTGTAGTGGGGTGAATGGAGGCCCCCAAAACACATGTGCACCTGTTAATACCCAGCCCATCTGAATGTGGCCTGCTTTGGAAAAAGGCTCTTTGCAGATGTGTCTTGAGATGAGGTGATCCTGGGTTACGTGGGTGAGCCCTAAATTCAGTGACCAGTGTCCTTATGAGAGACAGAAAGAGGCAGAAGACACACAGAGGGATGGCCGTGTGAAGATGGGCAGAAACTGGAGGGATGGGGCTACAAGCCAAGGAATGCCTGGAGCCACCAGGAGCTGGAAGAGGCCAGGAAGAATCCTTCCCTAGAGGCTTTGGAGGGTGTGGCTCTACAGACACCTTGATCTCGGACTTCTGGCCTCCAGAGCAGTTAGAGAATAAATTTCAGTGGTTTTAAGCCACCCGGATTGTGATTATTTGTTTACAGTGGATCTAGGGAAAGTAATACCGCTGGTGATCCCCCGTCTTTGGAGGTTGGGAGAGCTCTCCCTGGGAGGGGTTTGCGTGGTGCCTTTCCCCACCCAAGCCTGAGGGCCCAGGACAAAGTGAGGTGGTCGGGTGCCCAGCGGTGTGGGGAGCCCCATCTGAGGAGCCTGGAGTCCGCCTCCCTCACTCAGAAGCCAAATCCACAGATTCCGGAACCCGCCCATTGCCTGCTGCTATCTCTCCCGCCCCTAACGATGAGGCCCAGGACCAGGAGGCTCCCTGGTTCCACGCTGGACCCCTCCCCAAGCCCAGAATGCCCATTCCCCACATGCCTGGCAGCTCACCTAGCACCCGGATGGCAGCCATTCCCCAGCAAGCTGCCTCATTTGCCAGGTGCCCTTGAGAAATGGCTACACCAAGGCTCAGCGAGGGCAGGCTACCTGGAGAAGGCCACACAGCCCCTCGGTGGTGGTGACGGCCTTCAGAGTCCCAGTCATGGCTAATGGATGGGCTGGCATTGCAGCTCCCAGGAGGGGAGGGATCAGAGTCCTGGGCCACCTTGAAAATGGAGCAGGCAGTATAGATGTGGATCAGTTTCTGGGACACGTTGGCCCAGTGTAGATGACACCCTGAAATCTGGCTTTATGTAGATCCTGTCTTGGCCTCAGTTTCTCTGTTTACAAAGTGGTCTTTGAGCTTCAGCTCAGAGCCTGGAATTTTGCTCTTAGAGTGTTTGTAGATTTAACAAGCATTTATTGAGCGCCTGCTGTGTGCAGCATGCTGGGATTCAGCGATGGACAAAACAGATGTGGTTCCTGCTTTCATGGACCTTGTATTTGGGCTTGTGGGGGGATGGGAAATAAGGCAGCAGGACTTTGGCAACGAGGGTTCCAGGTCCTGATAAGGGCCGGGGGCTGGGCTGGAGGCAAGGATGCTGTCTGCCTTCCCCTTCTGCGGCCTGGGGTCGGTGGTTTGCGGCAAGCTTTGGGGGCTGGCTGGTTAGACATGGAGTTGGCCACGGCCCATCTGCAGTGATCCGTGGTCGCCTCCAGCTGGCAAAACTTGACCTGGACCCATGAGCAGTGATGTTAGGTGTGACACCTGGAGCCTGGTAGGGGAGATGGGTCTCCCCCAGCCTGAGCAGGGTGGCAGGGGTACAGAGGTGATGGGGTCCCATCACACATTGGATAAGAGGTGGACGCTGGAGAGGGCTTACATGGGTTTGCATCCAGGCTGTGCCACTTGCTTGCTGTGTGACCTCAGACAAGTTACTTAGCCTCTCTGTGCCTCAGTCTTGCCTCTCAGGGATGTTGGGATGATCAGATGAACTGATGCCAGCGAGCAGCATGCTGGGGATTGGTTGTGATCATGAGGGCCAGGTGCTTACCTTGGATCTGATACAGTGACTGCTTAGAACCTGGGAGCTAGAAGCCGTGTTTGTTCATCTTTCCCTGGCCGCGTTCCTATCTGTGGGACATTGGACAGGCTTCTTCGCTCCCAGACCCTCAGTCTCTCTGTCTTTGAAATGGGAGCCGGCACAAGTCTGGGGCCGCATGGAGGCTGGGAGGAAAGGGATGGTGGAAGTTAGTATTTATGGGGTTGAGGGGGGTGGGGTCAGGATCTCCACCTGCTGGTTCAAGCCTTGGCCACCTTCCAGGCCAGGAGCAGCTGCCCGTTTTACAGCCCAGGGAACTGAGGCCCCAGTGGGAATGGGACCCGTAGCACGCCGGTAGGTGGGTGCAGCCCGCTTGGCCTCCTGGCTGCAGACAATGCCTGCCTTCTGGCCTGACTGGGGCTGCTGGGACCTGCTCAAGCCGGCCTCTGTTTATCAGCACGTTCAGTTCAGGACAGCAGATGTTCAGAGAGAGAGAGAGGGAGAGAGAGGGAGACAAGTGCGCTCGGGATGTTACTCCAGAAACTGAGGCTGGAGGCTAAATTTACTGCGCAGGGCAGTGTGGGTGGGGTGTGCCTGTGGCTGAGGAGTGACCCAGATCTGAGTCAGCCAGGAGGGGCACCTTTATCTGCAAAGCTGCTGTCTGCTGTATCCCCATTAGAGCCACTGACGGCTCAGGACTGGGCTGGGAGACGCCACTTCTTCTGGGTGAGAGACAGGGCAGGCGTGTCCCAGGCTCCTTCCTCCTACGTTGAGTCTGGCCCGGGCTCCATCTCAGTTCCCCTTGTCTCCTTCTGGCTGGCTTTAGACCTCTCCCTACCTGTACAGGTGAGGAGACCAGAGGGTGGAGGAGATCTGATTCTGGGGAGAGATTTCATGGGGCTTAGAAGCTCGGCTTTAGGGCGTTGCTGTCGTAGGTCTCTTGGTTGCAATTGTCAGACTCCCTGCTTCTCCTGTATTTAACACAAAAGGCTCAGGTGAGCTTCAGGCACGGTTGGATCTAGGGGCTCAGGTGACGAGGTGCTTTTCCTTGTCCAGTCCCTGGTGGCACAGCCTCATGCCGGCTCAGCGGCCCCAGTGGAAGGTAAGCCTGGTATCCCTGGGATTCCAGCTAGTCTTGGGAATGAACGTTTATCAGCTCAGCCTGAGAGTTAAGCCCCTCCCAAATCAGTCACTGCAGCGGGTGCTGCTGTGGCCGGTGCGGATTGGGCAGACCTGGGAGGCGGGGTCAGCCTCCCCCAAGGCCAGGACTGAGGGCTGCAGGAGAGTTGGTGGCCCAAGGACAATGGGGTTTGGTTTGCCATGGACAGCTCCATGTGCTGGAGATGAGCCAGCCCCCCTTTCACAGCCAGTGTGTGTCCTGTTGGGGTTAGGGTGGTGTCGCTGATGGGTCAGTGGCCCAGCCCCTCCCATTCCCTGTTGTCATTAGGGGCCTCCCGGGCCCCGCCTCCAGCCTTTGCCCAGGTTGGACACTCGCCATCCCCCCTCCCTGAAGCTCCCCGGGCTTTGCTGGACCCTCTCTTGTGGCTCCCAGCTGACCACATGTCAGAAGCCACAGGTCACATCCTGGCAGTGTGAGGGCTGGATATGGATGTCAGACTGATTTATTGCATTGGGTTTATAGTCAGTGTTTTTGTTTTTCTTTTAAAGATTTTTTTTTTTTGATGTGGACCATTTTTAAAGTCTTTATGGAATTTGTTACAGTATTGCTTCTGTTTTATGTTTTTGTTTTTTGGCTGCACGGCATGCGGGACCTTAGCTCCCCGACCAGGGATCGACCCCACACCCCCTGCATTGGAAGGCGAAGTCTTAACCACTAGGCCGCCAGGGAAGTCCCCAAGTCAGTGTTTTTTAAATAAAAATTGCAAATTGAGGGATGTCTCAAAATCAGACTTTCTTCTCCTGAAAGAACTGGAAGCTGTGATCCCCTGGGCCACCCCCTTCCTGTGCCCTTTCTCTCTCTCTCTCTCTCTCTCTCTCTCTGGGACCCTCCGCCCTGGAGCCTTTTTGATTCTCCTCCCTCCCTGGACTGATAATCAACTGCTGCTCCTGGGCAGGGAAGCCGTTCGCTGTCTGGAACTCCTGGCTGCAGGGCTGGAGGACCTTTTGGATTCCTGATCACTCCTCCGTCATCAGACACTCAGCAACGAATGCCCTCGGGCTAATTCAGTGGCCTGGTCGCATCCACATTTGGACAGAGCTGATCAAAGTGGATCCTTTCTCCCTCGGCCTGGGCGTCTGGGTGGCAGTAGGGGCCTCCCAGCCAGGCCTGTGGGAGGTGGGCCTGCAAGGGTCCAGACTGGTGGTTTGCTGGGGGTCCAGGATGGGGGGGATGCATGGGAGGGTGGTAGGTGAGTGGGTGGGCTCCCGGCCCAGAGCAGCTATTCTTAGCAGCAGAAACATTTGTCCTTGTTCACATGTGGCGGAGGACGTCCCCCAGAGATCTGCCCTGAAATATTAGGGATGACCCCATAAATTCTTCGGAAAGCCGTCCTTGAGGGCTTGTGTGTGTGGAGGCGGCGTTTCCGGCAGCTGCACAGCTGTGGACACGTTTGCCAGATGTTGCTGCAGGGGAGTTGGTGGGAACCCAGGGGCTGCCGCCCTCACCCTCGGGGGCTCTGCACTGGCTGTGAGCCATGGGGTGGAGACTGCAGTCCAGCGGGCATTGACAGAGCTGCTTTGGGCCTGGCCTCGGGTTTCAGGGTCCAGGGGCCCATCTCAAGGGGCAGAGAGTTTCTGGTCAGCCCTTCCCTGGGTCCAGGCCATCTGGTTGGAGGCGGCTGGTCAGTGGAGACTTCTGAGGGACCAGAGCTGTGAGGCGCCAGTCTGCAGGCCCAGTTGTGCCCCGTGGCCATGGGGTGCTGAGGTGAGATGGGCTGAGACCGGCCTTTGACTGTGGTCCCTCTCAGCCCTTGGCTGTGAGGGGCTGCTGAGTGCTAGGCAGCACCCTTGGCCACGCTGTCTTTTTTCATGGGGGCTGCTCTGACAGTGGGAACCACCACAGAGCACCTGGGTGCTCTTAGCTAGCGGTCAGGGAGTCCTCCCTGGAGGAGGTGTGTGTGTGTGTGTGTGTGTTCAAAATTTAAAGAAAAAAATCTTAAACTGTGGCACAACACACATAACAGAAAGCTGACCGTCTCGACCATTTTTAAATGTACAGTTCAGTAGTGTTCAGTACGCTTAACACTGTTGTGCAACCATCCTCACCATCCTCTCCAGAACTTTTTTTATCTTGCAAAACAGCAGCTCTGTGCCCATTAAACACGAACTCCCCCTATGCCTCCCCCAGGCCCTGGAACCCACCCTTTTACCTTCTGTGACTCTGACTCCTCTGGGCACCTCATTTGGGCGGAATCTACAGTGTTTGCCCTTTTGTGTCTGGCTTATTTCACTTAGCAGAATGTCAAGCGCTGGGTTCTGTGGCCTCTTTTCTCTTCGGTTGTTGGTTCAGTCCCACCCAGGCAGCCAAGTGGACGGACCCAGGACCCCAAGCCCCTCATCCTTTAGAATCCCAGGGTCCTCCTGGGGACCCCCTTCATAGGCGCACCCCCCATCCCAGCCTCAGGGCAGGGGGTTAATCGGTTTGCCCAGGTCACACAGCTGCCGCCCAGACACCAGCCTCTTCTCTGTGTCCCCCGCCCCCGCTTCCCTCTGCAGAGAAAATTGCCGTTTGGAAGGCCAGATGGAGGAGCCGGGTCTAATGGAAACCACGTCCCTCCCGGGGTGCCCAGGACTTAATGAGGAAGAGCCAGGAAAAATCCGGCGTCATGTTTGTGAAATACCCCAGAGGGAGGTCGCGTTGCCAGGCAAGGGTTCTCGTGCGGAACCCTGTGACCTGGTGTGCCAGGAGGTTTGTCAGGGCTGTGGTTTCTCTCTCAACCTCTCTCTCTCTTCCTTTTAAAATTAAAAGGGGAAAAAAGAAAAAGAGTCACAGAGGAAGTGATTTTGAGCAGAACTTGCCCTGGCGGGGAAGCAGGGCCGGGCGGCTGAGCTGGCCACAGCCCAGCGGACACAAACGTACCAATTAAATTGGAAACAGAAACTGGCCTCCTTGACAGCTCCAACCAGCGCCTCATCCCTGCTTGCTTTGGGAGGGGCCGTGGGGTGTGCGGGGCCTGGGCTGGCGATTTTGGAGATCAGAATGACGCCTGGCTGCTTTCTGGCTGTGTGACCTTGGGCAAGTGAGTTCACCTCTCTGAGCCTCGGTTTCCTGATCTGTTGAATGGGGACAATCATGTTTGGTGAGGGAAATCAGATTCTTCCGGTG
This sequence comes from Mesoplodon mirus, assembly GCF_964341445.2. NCBI lineage: Eukaryota > Metazoa > Chordata > Mammalia > Artiodactyla > Ziphiidae > Mesoplodon > Mesoplodon mirus. The sequence goes on from NC_138989.1 coordinate 5,881,763, forward strand.
AGTGGGTGCCTGTGGATGAGGTAGAACCTGCAAGGGGCGGGTATGAGGGACCTGGGAGGGCTTCCCGAAGCAGAGTCAGTGGCGGGGGTGGGCGGAGGTTCTCCCAGTGGCTGGGGATCCTTTTTCAGGGAGGTAAGAGGTGGGGCAGGTGCTGGGGGCATGTTTTTCCCTGGAAGGTTTTTTTTTTTTTCTTTCTCCTTCTTCTTTTTTAATTGGCCGAGCTGTGCAGCTTGCAGGATCTTCGTTCCCCGACCAGGGATCAAACCCGTACCCCCTACAGTGGAAGCGCAGAGTCCTAACTACTGGACCGCCAGGGAAGCCCCTTCCCTGGAAGGTTTGATGCAGGATGTGGCGTTTGGGGGTCTCTCCTCCATGGCCTCCCGGCCAGGCTGCAGCGGCATTTCTGTCGCAGGACCTGGATGTCCTGGTGCAGCTGGAGCCCGTCCCCGCGTGGCCCCTGGGCTTAGCGCAGGCCACTGTGCCCACCTCCTCAGACACCTGGACCATGTGGGCCAAGCGATCCAGCTGAGGAGGGTGGAGTCTGGCCATGCAGCACCAGCCTGCTGACCCTCTTTGGGCCTCAGTTTCCCATCTGTAACAAGAGGGCAATGAGTGAGATGTCGTGTAGACAAGGTCTCAGGGCTGAGAAGAGCAGCCCCCCCTTCTCCTTGTTTCCAGACTGCGAGGGCCTGCTCACCCCGGGAAGCACCCTCTGCTTTTTCTGTTTTCAGGTGTGGGCGTCCCTGGTCTCACCTCCTAATTAGGGACTCACTCTACCATTTGGTCGGCTCACCTCCCCCAGCCTCAGTTGGCTCATCTGCAAAGTGGGGATAGTCAAGGTAACTACCTCTGCCACTAGCGTGGCCATTACCTTGCCTGCCTCCCTCCCTCGTCCCAGTTTTTGGAGCAGCACAGGGTAATAACAGCCACAGCTCTTGTTTTGGGGACTCATTTATGGGTGTTGAACTTCCCATAGATCTTTTCCCAATGAATCCTCTTTCCACTGGCCCTTGGAAGAGAGTTTTACAGATGGGACAATAAAGCCCAGAGAAGTCGGGACTGTGCCCAAGGTCACACAGCTACCTTGTGGCAGAGTTGGGATTTGAACCCATTTGGTCACTTTCCACACGTAGCAATGCGCGGGCAGGAGGTGGCTTGGTGGAGAGGGTACATCTCTAGGATTAGGGCGGCCTGCTGGAGGGCACCACCTTTCCTTAGTGACTGAGGGGCTGTGACAGCTCACAGCCTCCAGGGCTCCTACTATGTATATGATACCAGGTGGGGCTCCAACTGCAGGTCAGGAGCTCAGTCTGGGGGTGGGGAGACAGCGGGTAAACAGACGGTGGTGGTGCATGGTGTTGGGCCCACGGGAGTGGCAGAAAGAGAGAGGCTCGCGGGAGCCCAGGCTGGCAGGTTGGAGTTGGGGTCGGGTTCACGGGAAGTGATGGTGGAGGTGAAAGCTCCAGCCAGCCAGCCAGGCCGGACAGAGAAGGGGAACTGAGCCCTTGGCCTTTGAGCACCGCTGGCCAGGCTGGGGATAGAAACGAACATAGCTGACCAGGAGAGGGTGTGTCCATCCCATGTGGGTAGCTCCTGCCCGCCTCCAGCCGGTCATGCCCCTAAGTGATTTTGCTGTGGGAAAATACACATAGATTTACCATTTGAACTATATTAAAGTGTACGGTTCGTGGGCATTTAGTAGAGTGAGTGGTGTGTCACCGTCACCACTATCTCGTGCTACAGCATGTTCACCGCCCCAAGGGAAACCTAATACCCATTAATAGTCTCTCCCCTTCCTCCCCTCCCCCAGCCCCTGGCAGCCACCAGCCTGCATCTGACTCAATGGATTTGCCTCTTCTGGGCATGGCACACAAATGGCATCATTCAACATGTGGCTTGGCATAATGTTTTCATGGTTTATATGTCCCTTTTTTATGGCTAAATAATATTCCAGTGACTGGATGGACCACATTCTATTTATCTACTCATCAGTTGATGGATATTTGGGTTGTTTCTATTGATACTTTCTGGCTGTTGTGAATAGTGCTGCTGTGAACATTCATGTTCGTTTTGTCTCATCACCTGTTTTCATTTCTTGGGCTGTATGCCTGGGAGTGGAATCGCTGGGTCATATGGTGTCTCTGTGTTTAGCTTAGGGAGGCGCTGCCAGACTGGTTTCCGCAGTGATTGCACCATTTTACGTCCCCACTGGCAATATGTGAGAGTCCCTGGTTTTCAGGGAAACCAGAAATTGGGTTTTTTTTGTGAAATCCTCTTTATAACGCCTCGTGCTGAGCTGGTCGCTGGGGCCTGGCTGAGCTGGATGGGGAGGGGGAAGCAGGTCCCTGGAAGACTGCCCGGCGGGAGCAGATCTGGGGTCTGTGCCACAGTCTGGGCCCACGGGAAGCTGTTTTTCTGGCTGTTGCTTGGCGCATGCGTGTGGCGTGATGGATCGTGTTACCCGGGACTGTAAACCCCGCTGGCCACAGAGGAGATGTTTCTGAGGCTGCAGTGGGCTGGCTTTTCTTTTCTCCTTTTCCCCAGGAGGGAGGGGTGCTGGCTATGGCTTGAGGAGGAGAAGCGGTGCCCAGGGGAGGGTGGGCCTTCAGACCCTCCCATTGTGCTTCTGGAGTTCAGGACCAGAGGCAGTTTTCCCCAGGGGTTCTGTGCCCAGCAGCCTGGGGCTTGGGGAACACTTGTATGGGCTTGGGTCATGGGGAGGATGATGCTTATCTGTGTCCCCCATGGTGGCTTGCAGGGAGCCTGACGTGGGGGGATATTAGTGGAATAAAGACACGCTTGGCTCTGGGGGTTGGTTAAAAAAGTAAGACCAGAAAACCCCTGGAAAATGGGACAGTTAAATAGATATGCATTGGCTGATCAGTCCATCCATCCGTCCATCCATCCATCCATCCATCTATCCTCCCTCCCCCTTCCCTTTATCTCTCCTTTATCCATCCATCTCTCATTCATTTTAGCATCAATCCTTCATCCATCCATCCATTCTCCCTTCGTCCGTCCATCCATCCATCTCCCCGTGAACACCTGGGTGGGAGCTTTCCCGGTTGGGACAGACCTGTCACTGGATGTCAGCTCTGAGTGGCAAGCCTTTTGGTCTGACTGGTTCACTGCTGTAGCTCCAGTGTTTGCAACGGTGCCTGCACCTTGTAGATACCCAGATAATTTCCTGATTGGCCAGAATGTGTGGAGTTTGGGAGCATGGGTTTGTTTAGTTTGGTCCCAGTTTGCGGGGGGCAGGTGGCACCTCTGTGGGCAGCAGCCTGAGTTGGCTCTGAGTATGGTGACCCTCAGCTACTCCAGACCACCGCCCCTCGGGCAGGGCCAAGGACAGGCTGTGATTGGGGTCCTGGCTCCTCCTTACGGAGCCCAGTGACCTCTTTGCCAGGTATGGGGCAAGGAAGCTGGTCTTCCTCCTTTAATAGAGTTAGGATTACAGGTGGGTCAGTCCTTTTATGCACAGAGGCCTGCACCCGTGGCTCCTGGACAGGGGGCACAGCTGAAGTTTCCTTGAGCCCAGAGATGCCAGGGGCAGGTTTGATATAGGAGACCCTTCACATCACCCGTGCCCAGAGGTGTGGCATCCTTCTCATCTCACTGGGAGTGAAAGCCCCATGTGACCTCCACTCTCACCGTTCGGGTCTCCCTGCTGTTCCTCTCCCACCTCAGGGCCTTTGCACTTGCTGTTCCGTCTGCCTGGAACACCCTTCCAAGACATCTGCTGGTTCCCTCTCTCCCCTCCTCCACATCTTTGCTTAAAGATGCCTTCTGGTGAGGCTGTCCCGGACCACCCACTTTAAAACTGCACCTCACCCCCCCCATCCCCTGCCTACCCACCTCACGCTTCTATTTTTCTCCGTAGCACAGATACTGTCCACCACCCTATAATTACTCCCGTCTCACCCAGTGGAATGTCAGCTCCGCGAGGGCGGGGAGTTTGGGTCTGTTATTCGCTGCTGCGTCCCGGCACCTGTCCCACAGGAGGCGCCTATAAAGCGTGGTTGACAGTGGGCAGCAGCCAGGGCAGGGGGCAGGAACTTTGCCTTTGCCCCTGTCCACGTGGGCCATACAGGCTCCTGTGAGCCAGGCCGGGTGAGGCTCACCCATGCCTTAGTTCAGAGCTGGGTTCCTGGGCATCTGTTCTGTGCCATGAGCCCCTGCTGAAGGTGGCCATCAAATGCTTGGCCGGTCCCCGATGTTTACAGCATGCCAGAAGCTAGAAACACAAGGTGGGAACAGTCAGCTTCATTCTAGCTGGTGTTTCCATAGCAGCTTAGCCTCACACCCCAGAACTGCTTCTGTCCTCAAGTCCTGTACCATCCTCCCTCCACTGCCCCAGTGCTGGCTTCCGGGTCTCCATTCTCCTTGGGCCAGGCTGCCTGGCACCTTTTTGTTTAGTAGATATTTATTGGATGCCTACTTTGTGCCAGGCTCTGGGATATAGCAGTGAACAAAGCAAATATTTATTGAGCACCTATTGTATTGGGTTAAATGACGTCCTCCCCAAGTTCATGTCCACCCGGAACCTATGAGTGTGATTTGATTGGGAGAGAGGGTCTCTGCAGATGTAATTGGTTAAGATGAGGTCATGCTGGAGAGGGTGGGCCTTAAATATAATTGGAGTCCTTATAAGAAGAGCAAGCATAGGCACATGGGAAAACAGGCCATGCGAAGGTGGGCAGAGATTGGAGCAGTGGAGCCACAAGTCAAGGAAACCTGGAGTCACCAGGAGCTGGAAGGGACAAGGAAGGATCCTCCCCTGGAACCTCTGGAGGGAGTGTGGCCCTGCTGACACCTTGATTTTGGACTTCTGGCCCCCAGATCAGTGAGAGGATCCATCTCCGTTGTTTTTAGCCATCCACTTCGTGGCAGTTTGTTATGGCAGCTCCAGGAAAAAAACACACCTACTGTGTGCCAGGCACCATGCCCCTCATGGGGGATTCAGCAGTCAATTGAAACAAACATTTATGGAGCAGCTACTATATGTCAGACACTGAGGAGACCGGCAGGGTCCCTGCCCACAGGCTCCCAGCACATGTGTGTGTCCCTGGCCCGAGACAGGCTGGCTGGGGTGGGGTGTCGTAGACCGTGTCCCCTCTGTGGGACTGGCGGCCACTCGAGCGCCACGGGGGGTTCTGACGAGCACGCGGGTCAGCGCCGGGGCCGGGGGCCTCTCTCCTGCCTGGCAGCTGATTTGAAATTCTGAAGCTTCCCCACCTGCCACAAGTCCCAGCGTCGGTCCCGTTAGTTCCAAGAAAATGTCAGGCGTGTGCGGTGCAGACAGCTTCCCTTTCATCTTCCTGGGCTCAGGTCTGAAGGCTCCCAGGCACATTTCAGCTTCCGTTCCGGCCCCTTAACAAACACCCCCTCCACCTCTCCGTGCCCTCAGAGACATCCCAGCCCCAGTGGCTATAACCCCACCCTCCCGGATCTGAGCCTGGCTGCTCGAACTCGGAAAATCTGTGGAATGTGTCTTGGTGTGGCTTCCCTGGCAGTCTGTGTCTTGGTGTGGCTTCCCTGGCAGTCTTGCCTGGGGCCCGAGAAGGGATGTCCGGGCAGGACAGAAACATCCCCCCCGGAAAGAGGCCTCTGCCCAGCAGGGTCAGGGAGATGCAGGTGTGGCGGGCTCCAGCCTCACCTCGTGTTACTGGCGCTCACCTCCGCCTGACAGTTTCGTTCGTTGAGCACCTGCTGTGTGCCCAGTGCAATGCTAGGCCCTGCAAGGCAGACACAGAATCACAGGCAGTGAGCTTTCTCCGTGGATGGAACACGGGCTTGGCAGCCTTGTGGGGCGCTGCCGAATCAGACCTACAGCCTATGTGGCTCTCCCAGGGTGGCTGCGTGGCCCTGGCCGTGTGCACGGGTGCTCCCAGCATGGGCTGGGCCTGCAGTTTGCAGCCCTCCTCCAGCCGGCTCTGTGGGCCCGTGGTTTTTGGTTTGGATATGCGAGGCCCGGTGGGGCTTGCGGTGTCCCCGCGCTATGGGGCTCGGGAGCATCCCACACCGCCTGGCAAACCCAGTCCTTAACCTCGCCAGAGCGCTGTCTCTTCCCTATGGAGCCCTGACTTGGCTGCGTTTGCCTTATTGAGCACCTGCTGTTTACCAGGCACCCTTCACAAGTGTGCTGTCCTCCTGGGTCCGTGGAGCAGGGACACGCATGTTCCCTGTCTACAGTGGAGGAAACTGAGGACAGAGCCCCGAGGCACCTTGCCTGAGGGGGGACTGACAGGCCCCTGTCCCTGGGGGGCCGCTCGGCCTCCCTCACCCCCAGAGCAAGATGTGTCTTTGGCTGGCAGGCTTCTTCTCGACTTGCACGCCGTCTGCTGTTGCTTCTCTGTTCCTGCTGTCCCGGTCCCACCGGTGTCATCTTGTGCAGGGACGCTTGCGAGAGCCCCCCAGGCCTCTGGGTTCCACGCTCACTCTTCACGGCGCCTGCTTGTCAAACATCCCGATCCTTTCCTCTCTCCCTCAACCACCTTCCGTGGCTCCCCATTGCCCTTTGAACAAAATCCATCCTTTCCATGGTCCGTGGGCCTTGAATGACTTGATGAATTTCTCAAGCACGACATGCCTGGTCTCATCTCCGGGTTCTTGCTCAGGTGGTGACCTCTGCCTGGAGCCCCCTCCACTTCCCCCTCCCCCGGCTGTGTCTGGTTCACGCTCCAGAAAATTCTCCTTGCCACCCCCTCGCCCTCCTCAAGGCTTCCAGAGCCCCCAGCCTGCTCTCAGAGTCACTATTTGCTGCTTGTCTGCACTCTGCCGGGGCACCGAGACCCTCTGTGGCCTGGACCCTGCCTCATTCACTAGCCTGGAGCTCAGCTCACAGCGGGGACCCCAAAGAGTCTGGAGATAATGGATGTCCACCACCCTCTCCTGACCCCAAAGCTCCCAGACCCTGCAGTGATATTGGGGCCACTGTATCACATTCCTGCTCTAACCTGGATCCATCTCTCAGAACCCTTTTCAGCCAAGACCAGATCCAGGAGACCCCACGTTGCCCCGTGGATTGCTCTCATCCTCTCCTACCCTTGGCTTTGATGAAGTAATGTCATATTTTTTCTTGGCATGCACCTCCAAATGTTGCTGATGAAGTCAAAGCTTAATCCCCGCCCCTGCCCCGCCGTTCACAGTGTTACGCAAACACCACTTTTATCTAGTTTCGAAACACTTCCATCATTGCATGGTAACCCCCATACTCATGAGTCGCTCCACACCCCTCCCTCCATCCCACCCCCCGCCCTTGGCAACCACCAGTCAGCTTTCTGTCTCTGTGGATTTATCATTCTGGACATTTCCTATAAGTGGAATCGTATGGTATCTGTCCTTTCATGTCTGGCTTCTTTCACGTAGCATCATGTTTGCAGGGTTCATCCACGTTGTGACATGTGTCAGGGCTTGGTTCTTTTTTATAGCTGAATCATATTCCGTTGTACAGATAGACCACATTCTGTTTATTTCGCCACTCCTTGGTTGATGGGCACTTGGGTTGTTTCCACCTTTGGCTATAGTGAATACTGCTGCTGTGAATACCTTGATTTGTTTGTCTCTGTTTTCCATTCTTTTGGGTATGTGCCTAGGAGTGGAATTGCTGGGTCCTACGGTAGTTCTATGTTTAACATTTTTAGAAACTGTCAAACTATTTTCCTAAAAATAAATTTTTTTTTCAAGTTGGCAAAAAATGTGGCTAAGGTTGGGGGAGATAGAAATGGAGCTTATTAAAATAAGCTCGTGGTGAATGCAGGAGGTGCAATATCCCCAGAGTCCCCCGGCTTTGGGGACAACCTGCACATGAGGATGCTGGGCCATGGAGCCGGTGGAGTGATCCTTTGACGGGTGGTGGGGGCATGAACCTCAAGCTCGGCAGTGGACACTCTGTGAACGTTGGGGTCGTGGGAAGCCAGGCCTTGGCACGAGGAGGGTGGGGAAGTGGCCGAGGATTCTCCAGGGCTGGTTTGGAAAGGTATCACTTCTCTGGCTTCTGGAGCCCACATGCAGTGCACGCCGTGAGCATCTTTCCGGGGCTGCCATCCCCAGTTGGCATTTCATTAGGCAAAGGAGATTAGAGATCTACTGGTAAATTAGACTTCTCACCGCCTCACGCAATGCAAAGTCACATAGCGACTTGGAAGTTGCGCGTGGTGCTCTTGGAAAGGCAAGCAGATGGAGCTTCTCTCTGGCCAGGTGCTGCCCTCTTCCTCTTGCAGAGAGCGGGCAACCGTTTGAAACCCAGAGAGAGGCCGGAATAGAACTGGCTTTGCTGCATCAGACCACCAGGGTCTGCTGGGCTTTGTGATGAGCTGGGTGGGACACAGGGAATTCTGGGACGGGGCCCAGCACTGGTGGCCACCACTGCCCCCTCTCCCAAGGCCAGTCTCTTGTCTCTGGGCTGCAGGAGGGCTGCCGCGTTGCTCTTGGTGGGGACCGGCGGGGGCAGTTCTGCGTCCCTTCCATGTCCACAGCACCGCTGTGACCGGGCTGCAGCTACTGCGGTGACAGTACTAGTGACTGGAATGAACAGTAGCTCCCATCGGCTGAGCAGGACTGTTCCCTCGTTCGTAACAATTACTCAGTGCCGGGCTTCCCTGGCGGCGCAGCGGTTGAGAGTCCGCCTGCCGATGCAGGGGACGCGGGTTCGTGCCCCGGTCCGGGAGGATCCCACATGCCGCGGAGCGGCTGGGCCCGTGAGCCATGGCCGCTGGGCCTGCGCGTCCGGAGCCTGTGCTCCGCAGCGGGAGAGGCCACAACAGTGAGAGGCCCGCGTACTGTAAAAAAAAAAAAAAAAAAAAAAGAATTACACAGTGCCTCCTGTCTCGGTGTCTGGGAAAAGTCCATGTGGGCTTTTTTCCTGAGGTGGTCATAGGTGTGGCAGTTTGGGCTCTGGAATTCTTTGGCTTTGCAGTGTTGGGAGGATTGACGGCACCCGATGGAAAGGTTGCCTCCTTTGTGACTCCCTCCTTCTCTGGGTGAGTCAGAACTTTTGATGGCCAGTGACAGAAAGCTGGGTTGGGCTGGCAAAGGCAAAACACACAGAAGGAGTGCCTTGGCTCCCCTAAACGAAGAAGCAGCTTTGATCTGCCTTCAGGCATGGCTGTATCAGGACCTAGCTGTGCTCTCTCTCCCCTTCAGATCTGCCTTCCTGGGGGTATGGTCTCGGGTAGGTTTCTGCCAAGTGGTGGCCCCCCGAGAGCTCCAGGCTTTCATCCTCCTGGCTTACAGCCCCAGTGGATAGTGCCTGTTTCTGGTTCCTTCTCAGAGTCTCAAGACTGACTCTCATTGGCTCAGATTGGGTCAGATGCCCATCCCTGAACCAATCGCTGGCCCAGGGGAAGCAGGAATCTGATTGGCCAGGCCCAGATCACATGATCACTCCTGGAGTCTGCGGGGGGAAGATGGTTCCTAAAAAGAAAGTCGAGTCTACTGTAGCAGGAGATGGGGGTGGGAAGTGGGATGCAGTCACGGCCCCCAGGTGGGAGGGAGGGGGGTCTTGTTCTTCCTTTGACCACCATGATCTCAGTCTTCCCTCCCAGTATCCGTCCACATCAGACCTCCAAAGGGCAGAGGTTTAGGGCGTCCACGCCCTTGAAAGACAGCTGTCAGTGGAGGGCCGGGCGATGAGGGACGTTGTGATGAAATTACAGGGAGCTGGGGGCACACATGAGATGCAGCCCGAGAGGGTACATCACATGGGGGCTTCCAGGTGCTGGGCCCCTGCGCCATCTTGGATTCTCCTTAGCTCCTGGGTGGCGGGTGTGAGTGGGGGGTTTGCACATGGCAGGGGCCTGATAGACACCCCTTTTCTGAGTGGCTGAGTGTGGAGGAGGCCCGAGACCTGCCAGGCTTTCAGCCCGGGCCTGGGCGGCGGAGCCACTTATAACCTTGGGCAGGCTGCATGGAGCAGTGGCTGGCGGAGAGGGAGAGAAGGGTCCTGGGGGGGTCGGGGGCCCCCGGAGGTTTCTGGGCAAAGGCCCCTTCTGACCAGGGGCTCTCTTGCTCTCTTGACTTGAGTCCTTTCTTCTTCCTGGGCCTCAGTTTCCCCATCTGTAGAGCCAGTGGATTCCTTCCATCATGGGCACATGAGTGCTTTCTTCCCCGTGGACAGCATCCTTTGCCTGCCCCTCCGGGAGCCACAGGGGGCCCAGCCGGCTCTCCTTCGTGTCCTCGGCTGTTTCCCCGGTGTGGCCCTCGGGCTCCCAGTCGCTTCGCCCTCAGCTCGCGTCCGGGCCAACCTCACGTCTGTCCTGCTTCCCCGTCGTCGTGTCACTCACCCTCCCCAGAGGGTCACTGGGAGGCCCAGGCAGGCCCGACCTTGCCCGGGGTTACACTGTGACCTGTGTTCTGCTCGAGCCGACCCTGTTCACCACCATCACCCTGGACGGTTGTACGGACTTTGCCCCTCCTGGGACAGCAGTTGCCTGCCTGAGCTGCCAGGTGCTTTCGGGGAACCTTGCCCTGGTGACTCAAACTGGCAGAGGACCTGGGGTGGGGTGGGGTGGGCTGAGTGTGCTTGGGAGCCATGGTGGGGTCGTGGGGGCAATGCCCGCAGAGTTAGAGCTCCCGTGCCTGCTGAGCGAGGGCCTTAGCAGCGGAGGAGGACACGGCTGTCACCGATGTGGCTTGTGCCACAGCTGCTGGCCTGTGGCTTGGAGAGGCCTCAGACACCACGTGGCGTCTCCCACTGCTGTCAGTGGGCACGGAGCTTGCCAGTGGCGTGGAGGAGGGTCCCGGAGGACCCCTCTCTTCCTCACAGGGGCCACAGGAAGGAATTGGGGCCCCGCCAGGGTCTGCAAGGAACAGCCCTGTGACTGATCTTGCTTGCTTTTCTGGTCTCCTCACAGGTGCCTGGGACAGGGTGGCCCTCGAGCAGATGACGAAGACTGGCTTTTAATCCTTGGAGACCATTGAGAGGGAGCTTACAGGGGCCCACGAGCCCCCCTGGACGACCACCACCATGTCGGGGTCCACGCAGCCCGTGGCACAGACGTGGAGGGCCACCGAGCCCCGTTACCCGCCCCACGGCGTTTCCTACCCTGTGCAGATCGCCCGGCCACACACGGTAAGGGGCACGAATGTGTGCCTGGGGTCACCTTTGGGGCCTTCTCTTGTCCCCGGGTTCCTATTTCTCCTTGGAGTTGAGGCTAGAGTGGCTCCAACAGTGTCCTGCCAGGGCTCGCTGTCCCCCGCGGGGAGGTGGGGTGCTTTGGCAGAGACCACTGGCATCTGTGGCCTTACCAGGCCCTGGGACAGCTGGTAAAATCTCTTAGCTCCCTTTTTTTTTTTTTTTTTTTTTGCGGTACGCGGGTCTCTCACTGTTGTGGCCTCTCCCGTTGTGGAGCACAGGCTCCGGACGCGCAGGCCCAGCGGCCACGGCTCACCGGCCCAGCCGCTCCGCGGCATGTGGGATCCTCCCGGACCGGGGCACCAACCCGCGTCCCCTGCATCGGCAGGCGGACTCTCAACCACTGCGCCACCAGGGAAGCCCTTAGCTCCCATTTTAAAGCCAGGAAGCTGGAGCCCAGGGCCAGGCTGAACTGGGATCTCTGCCTCTGAGTTGGCTGTGGGGTTTGCATGCAGACGTGGAGCTCCTGCTGTATACACTGTCAGCCCAGCCTCAGCCGGGCTCCCCTGCTTTAGGATTGGGGTGGCTTCCTAGGGGCCATGGCTCGCAGACCCTCCCCTCCCCAATCCTCAGGGCCTGGAGCCTATTCACTGCAGTGATGCTTAGCGCTCTGAGACAATGAGGTCCAGTGCGTGTCATTCTCTGAATCCCCGACACGGGGGTCCCATGGGTTAGTTCTGCTCACAGGGGAGTCTCCCCATCGTTGTGTGAGTGGGGGGGTGGCCTGCTGGCGAGGGAGCGGGCGTGCACTTGGTCAGCTCTTTTTTTTTAAAAAAAAAAATGTTTTGCTGCGCCGCATGGCCTGTGAGATCTTAGTTCCCCGACCAGGGATCGAACCCGTGCCCCCTGAAGTGGAAGTGTGGAGTCTTAAACATTGGACCGCCAGGGAAGTCCCGTTGGTCAGCTCTTTCGAGCTGCACCCCACTCTGTCCACCTTCTAGTGGGGACCCCCGTTTCCTGACTTCATCTCTAGTTGCATGTGGCCCTGAGGATGAGGCTTGGTTCTGTTCTATATCCTCAGGGGCTTGCCAGAGGGCTCTCAGGGTCCTGGGCCTCCCCCGTTTGACCTCCTGGCTGCTTGGTGAGGGACTGCGAGGGTTTGCAGTTGCAGCTGGGGTCAAAGCTTGCTGTGCTGGCCCCTATGTGAACACGCCTGTGTCTGTCCTGCTTGGCTGGTGTGGTCCCTCCTGAGATGCAGAGAGGAAGTGGCGTGGGAGGGCTTTTCTATCTTCCATGAGCGAGATGTTTTTGCATATGAGCCCACTGGACCAGCCCGGGGGTGTCCCGAAAACAGTGGCCTCTTGAGGACTTGGGCCCCCAAGATGCTTTTGAGAGCCAGCTGTGATAAACGGGCACATTCTGGATGAGGTCGTCGAATTCTCACAAACAACCCAATGAAAGAGCACCTTGCATTATCATCCCGTTTTGCAGATAAGGAGACTGAGGCTGGGAGGTTAAATAATAGGCCTCGGGTTAAATCACCATGAGAAGGCAGTCGGCTTCAGCTTCAGGACTCTGAGCCCCTGTGAAATGGATGACTATTTATTGGTCACCTACTGTGTGCCCAGGGCCGAGGATTGTGCTCCTGGGGGTCATTTACTATTATGTGTGGTCATCACCTTTATCATAATCACAATAACAAAATTAAGCATTGTCGTCGGAGTGCTTACTACAGGGTGAGTGTTTTGTTTACGCCCTTTATGTATACAGTTGCACTTGCTTCTCTTTACCACTGAAGTGAGGGTACTCTTAACGCTCTGCACTTTGTAGCTGGGGAACATTTTGCAGGTGAGGAAACAGGACAAGTCGCTTAATGACTCTAAGCCTCGGTTGTTCATCCATAAAATGGAGTAATGAGAGCATCTGTCTCCTAGATTCTCCTGGGGATTAAACGTGATGATCTGTGGAAGGTCCTTATGACAGGGCCTGGCAGACACTCAGCCAGCTGTGTCTACTTGCAATATTGTCACTGTCACTACAGCCGCTTGGAGGGGCTGCCTCCCCTGGGGGCTCCTGGCCGTTGCCTCTGGTTTCTCTTCTTTCTCGTCCCCTCCTGCCAGATTCCTACCCCTCTCCCACTCCCTCCCCAAGGGCCCAGACTCGGTTAGTCCTTGAGTCCCTCTGGCCCCTGCCATCCTGCAATCCCCGCCCCAGCTGGGCCCTCTCGAGGTCACTTGGAGTCACCAGCTGATCTCAGACACTGCCCGCACTTTTCCCGCTGGGCCTTCAGTGACGCAGGATGCGTCCGGGTAGGACCCAGTGGTCACTTCCTCCGGGCAGGAGGCTGACGCAGGGGGTGAGCAGGGGCCCTGGGTAGCTACGAGGCGGGGCATCCTTATCCTGTGTGGTGGCAACGGTGGGGCCCCACTTCCTGATCACCCTGCCTCGTGCTGGGGCGACCCAGCTGGGGGCCCCTGCTTGTTACTGGGAAGGCAGGAACAAGAATTCTAGGCATCCTGGGGGGGTCTTGCTCTCCTGGGCATGTGTCCGGGGCTGGAGCCACTTTTCTTTGGCTGGTGGGAGGTGAGTGTTGGGACTGTAATCTGGAGGTCCCCCTGCAGCCCTGTGCCCCCTAACCCCTTACCGCCAGCCCACTGTACAGGCAGGGTTTGTGAGATGCCCCCCTTTTGGGGGGCAGAGGGCGGAGGAAAAGGGGAAGAGGCGTGGAAGGCAAATGCCCCATCCAAGGGCCAGGTGGGAACCCAGGGGTCCCAGCTCCTTGTACAGTAGTTGAGGCAGGTCTGCTGGGCTGAGGGGGCGGGGCCTGGACCCCGTGACCTGTGACCTTCCTGGGACTCAGCTCACTCCCATACCTGCTCCCAACAGGCTTGCATCCAGGGTGGCACCTCCTGGCCCTGGAGGCTTCTTCCAGTGTGTCTGGGCATGGGGCTGCTTTGATGGTGAGTCCCCCCCACCCCGGAGCCCGGAAGAACCTCCAGATGTGGCTTTGAATCCCTGTTCCTCCCAACTCACTGAGTGACATTCGGCTGCTCACTTAACCCTGTGGGGGCAGCCTCAGTTTTCCCATCTGCAATATGGGTGTTGTGGGCCTGAGCACCACTGGCAGATGTTTGCGAGGTGCCCGGGGCAGTGTCTGAATGTGGCAGCCACCTCTTTCCTCCTGGCGGGGTGGCAGGAGACCAAAGAGGCTCTGCACTCTGAGAGGGGCGGTGGGAGCCGCCTTCTCTGCTGGCCTGTGCCTCAGCCTGCGTCATGTCCAGGCTGCCTGGTGTGTTACGCCGGCGCAGATGGAGGGCTTAATTCCAGGTGTGCTTCCCCTGACCCGGCCTCAGGCACCCTCAGAGCCTCTCTTCACGGTGACGGTGCGCACGGCTCGTTCAGTCCCACCTGCTCCACCCTCAGAGCCTCTCTGAGCCCTGTTCTCTCCTTCTCTGGGGTCTTGGCTTCCCTCCCCCACAGTATCAGGACGCCACATCTTTCCCTGAGGGTCCTGGCAGGCTCCTGGCACTGAGGGTCTCCCAGGATTGAGGGTCCCAACACATCCTCCCCTCCTTGTCTCCTTTCCAGCTTTCTAGAGCTCAGCTCGATTCTGCCTTCTCTCCCAAGCCCCGCGGGACCCCCTGAGCTCTCTCTCGAGTTCCTGCAAGCTTTGCACTAAATGAATGCGTTAAAGTCCAAAGATACGGGAGTCAATCCCAGCGCCACTCCTGCCTGCTGTGTGGCCATAGGCAAGTTACTTAGCCTCTCTGTGCCTTAGTGTTAGAAGGGCTTTTCAGAGCACAGACTCTGGAGCCAGACCGCTGGCATTCACGTCCTGCCTCAGTGACTTCCTAGCTGTGAAACTTTGGACGAGTGGCCTTACCGCCCTGTTCCTCAGTTTCCCCATCAGTTGAGCGAGGGTAGTTCTAAGACCCTGAGGATCAAGTTAGTTGACGTGTGCAGAGGCCTCTGCACAACGCCTGGGCTGAGTAAGCGCGACTGATACAGTGCAGTGTTGATGACTTTGAGGCTGCTGCTGTCATGACGACAACGTGCCCGCTAGTATCCTTTTCCGAATGGCCCCCAGGGTACACTGTGGGCTTTTCCTCTAGAGGAGGGATTGGCAAACCTTCTCTGTAAATATTTCAGGCTTTTCCGGGCGCTCGGTCTCGGTCACAACTACTCCGGCACTGTTGCCGTCCTAGCGTGAAAGCAGCTCAGCCAACACCTACAGGAATGGCCATGGCCATGTGCCAGTGACACCTGACGAAAAAGGCAGAGCCTGGCTTTGGCCTTGGGCCCCGTTTGCTGACTCCTGCCCTAGATCAGTGCTTATCAGGCTCTCTGTGGGAAGGACCAGTCTGTTTCATTTCCAGTTTGTCACAAATGGATACATGGTCCTTCCGCACGTGACCCAGTTCGCGGGCCCGGGGGCGGGTCTAGGCCGAGGCCAGCAGGCCTGTGGTTGGCCGTGTGCTCAGATGCCGCGGTCCCGTCAACGGGCTTTCAAGTAGGATCTGAATCCTCTCGTCTTCAGCGCTCCCCCCAGACCAAGGGTCACGGACACAGGAGCCTGCTTGGGCCACGTACACGTGTGAGGGCAGCAGGTGGGGTTGGAATGCTTTGTTAACACGTGGAGGGTTCTCGTGTCCTGAGACGTGGCTGGAGGTTTCTAGCCTGAGTGCCTGGTGTCTTCAGGCTCCTGTGACCACAGTGAGCCCCACCTTCGGTCTCTCTTGGGGTCCCCCTAGTTCTTGGCTTCCTGTACAGATGCAGGCACCCTCGGTGGTCCCTGCACTCAGAGCCCTGGGGTGGAGATCAGTGTGGATACCACAGAGATGGCCCCCAAGGTGTTCCTTGGAGAGACCGTGCTAATGAGGTCATCCTGCTTGGTTCCCAAACTGAGAAACTGAGGCCAGAAGGGTTCATGCAGTGGCTGCCCCACGCCCCTGCCTCGGGAGCCCTGGGGGCCGTGTGCCTTTTCCTGCCTCGGTTGGCAGTGGTAGGCGCCGTCCTGCCGGGGCCCTCTCCCAAGGGATTGGACCGTCTGCCTCTCTGCCGCTTTGTTCATTTTGCTTTTGTGTGAGAGGGAATTTTCCTCCCAGCAGACTGCAGTGCTTGCCGATTTCTTCTCACACCTCTGCGTGCGTGTGCACCCCGGATCTGTGCCTGGCAGCCTCGCCGGCATGATCCCAGGAGCTGCCGCCCCCTCCCTCCAGCCCTTTCTTCTTGTTCCTTCATTAGCACCTGGTGCCTTGTGCATGACATCGACATCGTGGAGTGTGGGGGAGGGGGGAGGCTGAGTCCTCTGCCTTCTGGAAGCTGCCCTCAGTCTTAAGGGAAGCCCTTGGAGAGTTAAGGGGGATGTTTGGTTGGAGACACAGAGGCCTCCTTCCATCTGGGTCAGGCATCCATTTCAGTTTTCTTTCTTTCTTTTTTTTTTGGCCGCACCGCGCGGCATGCGGGATCTTAGCTCCCCGACCAGGGATTGAACCCGTGCCCCCTGCAGTGGAAGCGCGGAGTCCCAACCACTAGACTGCCAGGGAATTCAGGCATCCATTTCACTGATGAGGAAACTGAGGCTCAGAGAGTTTAAGGGGTGG
Organism: Mesoplodon mirus; assembly: GCF_964341445.2. NCBI lineage: Eukaryota > Metazoa > Chordata > Mammalia > Artiodactyla > Ziphiidae > Mesoplodon > Mesoplodon mirus. Next base: position 5,898,440 of record NC_138989.1, read on the forward strand.
ACAGATACCTCAACCCCGTGCAAGAGGCCGTGCAGCTTCTTGCTTCCACATCGGGCTGCCCAGGAAGGCCCTTCCCTCATTTCCAGCCTCTGAGGTTGATAGGATCCCTCTTGATTCTAGTTACTCATCCTCTCTCGCCTCCAGCCTCCCAGCCTCTTACATGTGTTTGTTTTGGAGGGTCTGAAACACATACATTTCCAACACACCTACGTGGTATCATCTAATTCTCTTTGCAGAAATAACTGCTTAAAAAAAAAAAAAAAGCCAGACAGCAAAAGAATGACTAGATTTTTTTGGAAAATTGGGAGAATTAAGAAGGGTGCCAAGAAGAAAACAAATCACCTACAATCCCACGCTTTCCCAAGCCGTACTCGTGTCAGACATCACTAATTGATTGCCACCCCACAGTTTAACTGGGTGTTCTCTGCAGGCACAACTAATCGATTTGGATTGGTACACATAGGAAGCCTGTCCTGTTTTCTCCTTTGAAAGGCTTCTCTTTTCTATCTTTTTTTTTTTTTTTAAACATTTTAACGTGTCTCAAATCAGGGTGTAGTTGCTAATCGGGGTGCATCTAATTTGTTAGTGTTTAGTTTTTCCACAGATGGCAGTGGGTAATAGATGGCATATTACTGAAGAAGGCATGTTTTGCCTGGATTTATCCTTCTGACTTTGAGCTGTACTTGCCTATGTGACACACGTGTGTAGGTTTTCCCTCTGTAAGACGGGGGACTCCCACGTTGGGGCTTTGTTTTGGAATCTGGTCTTCGAGCCTTGCAGACCATCAGCATTTGCCGTGTCATCCACTGTCCCCTGGTGTGGATGCCCGTGTCTTGCTGTGTCACTTGCACCCATCGCAGACGTGCAGGTTGTGCCTTTTTCCATTTGTCTCTGTTAACACGTGGGCTCGGTTGTCTCATCTGGAAAGAGGGCAGGACCAGGTGTCCTTTAGCTGAATGTGTCACTTCTCCTTGGCGATTGGCCCCAGAAATGTCCTCTGGCTGGACTAGATCGGAGGGCTGGGAAAGGATGTGGGAGGGTCCCCGGGTACAGGAGCAGCACCGGGCAGGGGGCTCTGGCCCTGCCTCACTGTGTGGGCTGCACTGCAGCGGGACGGGTGCTCACTGGTCTGTGTCCTCTGCTGCAGGACGTCGGGCTGCTTGAGTACCAGCACCACCCCCGTGACTACACCTCACACCTGTCGCCTGGCTCCATCATCCAGCCCCAGCGGAGGAGGCCCTCCCTGCTGTCCGAATTTCAGCCCGGGAATGAAAGGTGAGGAGGGGTTTGCACGTCCATTGCTCAGACGGGGAGGTGGAGGCCTGTGCTCACGAAGAGCTTGCAAAGTCGGTGTTAAACGAAGAGGTGTCAGGCTGTGCCCTTGTCCTGGTGCGGCTGTGACTGGGACAGGGATGGGGATGGGCAGGGAAGATCCACGTGGCCCTTGGACTTCCCGCTGTGAGCCTGCAGTGGCCTCTGGGTGTGTGGCCCAGGCAGGAGGGCGTGACCACCAAGAAGTAGGGGAGTGGGGCTGGGTTGCTGGTTGGGAGTGACGTGTCCACAGCTGGGTGCACGTGGGGAGCCCCCTTCATCCCCTCCCTTTGTCATCCCCTCCCTTTGTCCTCCCCTCCCTTTGTCCTCCCCTCCCTTTGTCACCCCCTCCCTTTGTCATCCCCTCCCTTTGTCACCCCCTCCCTTTGTCCTCCCCTTTTCTCCGAGTCCTCTGCCATCCCTCAGCTGGCAGACTGGGCCTGTGGGCCTGCCTTGCCTTCCTTAAATCCAGGTGGGAGAGAGCAAGCCATACGGCGGATGGGGACCCAAGTGAGGGGAGGGCCAAGGCCAGAGCAGGGCCCCAAGGTGCCTGAGACAGTAACAGCGCTAATTGCTGAGAGTCATGAGCTGCTGCTGCTGCTGCTTTTTTTTTCTTTCTTTGCGGTACGCGGGCCTCTCACTGCTGCGGCCTCTCCCGTTGCGGGGCACAGGCTCCGGACGCGCAGGCTCAGCGGCCATGGCTCACGGGCCCAGCCGCTCCGCGGCATGTGGGATCTTCCCGGACCGGGGCACGAACCCGTGTCCCCTGCGTCGGCAGGCGGACTCTCAACCACTGCGCCACCAGGGAAGCCCCTGCGTCTTCTTCTTTTTTTTTTTTATGCTTGAAAATCTTTTATTGATCACACTATCATACTTCTTTGTGACAAAATTATGTATATAAAATTTTTTAACATCTTTATTGGAGTATAATTGCTTTACAATGTTGTGTTAGTTTCTGCTTTATAACAAAGTGAATCAGTTATACATATACATATGTTCCCGTATCTCCTCCCTCTTGCTTCTCCCTGCCTCCCACCCTCCCTATCCGCCCCCCCAGGTGGTCTGCTGCTTCTTTTTGTCACACCACGTGGCTTGTGGGATCTCAGTTCCCCGACCAGGGATTGAACCCAGGCCATGGCACTGAAAGCCTGGAATCCTCACCACTAGGCCACCAGGGCACTCTTGAGAATCCTGAGCTTCTAACATGCGATGGCCTACTGTAGGCTGCGGGCACTAGACAGGCAGCCCTGCCTGCAGGAAGCCCACAGTCTAGCAGGGGAGATGCAACAAACACACAAGGTGACTCCAGAATGAGGCAGGTGACCTGTTTCCTGCAAGGCAGGGAAAGGCTACTATTTGGCTGGAGAGGCCGCGGAAGGCCTCTCAGGGGAGAGATACTTGGCCACTAAGTAGCCAGCCGCTCAGAGAGCGGGGTGAAGACCTTCCAGGCAGAGGAAGCAACACGTGCAAAGGCCTGGAGGTGGGAATGTGCATGGAGTGTTCCAGAAAGGCGAGGAGGCCGGGTGGCTGGGCTGAGCCAGGTGGCTGGGGGCCAGGAGGGTGAACTTCGAGGGGACCATGGGAGGGTTTGGAGCTTTGGAGGGCCAGGATATAACTTCCACCCTCAGATCCTTCCTGCCACGTGCAGTGATTCTAGGGGCAAGCAGGGACCACTGAGGCTGGGCTGGCCCAGGGGCCCTGTCCCATCGTCTCTTCCTTTGTCACCTTGCTGAGGCTGCGAGGTTGAGGGATGGCCTAGGTGGGACCAGAATTCCCGAGAGCTGGCCTGGGCCTTTGGGCTGCCACAACTGCATGGAGGCATCCAGGGCCCCGCGGGGAGGCCGCTGCTGCTGCGGGCCATGGCTTCAGTCCCTCTGCACCGGGTGGCTTAAAACAGCAGAAACGTGTTCTCTCCCAGTTCCTGGGTGTTAGAAGTCTGAAACCCAGATGGCAGGAGGGCTGCACTCCCTCTGAAGGCTCTAGGAGGTCGACGTGTTCCTGGCCTCTTCCAGCCTCTGCCCCTCTCTGTGTCTGTGTCCTCGGCCCTTCTTAGGAGGACACTTGTCATGGAGTTCAGGTCCCTCCTTAATCCAGTATGACCTCACCTCAGTTAATTACATCTGCAAAGACCCTACCTCCAAAGAAGGTCACATTCTGATGTTCTGAGGTGACGTGAATTCTGGGGGGACACTAACCTATTATGGTGCCCTTTTCATGTTTAAATGTAGACGCCACCTGCTTCCTGCAGGGCATCTTGTAATTGTGAAGCTGTTGGTTCTCAGGTGGGCAGGAGGGGCATCTTGTGACCTGGCTTTGGCGAGAGACGGGCCCCCAGGGAGGAGAGGACAGCGGCATAGCCTCAGCCCACACTGCAGTCAGTAACATTCATTCAGCCTACACGCACTGATGGAACGCCTGCTGTATGCCAGGCACTAGACAGATGAATGTTCCTGCCCTTGTGGAGCAGACACTCTGGGATGGGGGAGGCAGCCACCAAACATGCGTGAACCAACAAGCAAGTGGTGATGGCTGCAAACAAAGAAAGAGAAAACGAGATGGGGTGAGATGGGGTATGTCTGGTGGGCAGGGAGACTGCTGTTAGGAGGAGACGCCCCATGCACTGGGACAGGAAGGAAAAGAGGCATCATAGAAGGAGCTGGCGTGGAAGTGTTCCAGCCTAGCCAGTGCACAGCCCCTGAGGCAGGAATGCAGTGGGCACGGTGACCAAGGGCCAGACCAGGCAGGGCCTGAGGGTGGGGGGAATGCGTTTGGATTCTATTCTAAGTCTATTGGGCAAAAAACATCAACTGGAAAAGCATTTCAGCAGGGGCAGTATTTGGGCAGGAGCTGGAGGTGGAGGCTGGGAGTCGTGGCTCAGCTGTGTGTGCTCAGGCAAGGCCATGGCCTCTCTGGGCCAGTTTCCTCCTCTGTAAACTGGGGAGGAGGGTTAAGGAGATTTAGTTGGGAGAGATTGGGCTGGACAGCTCCTACCTCTGCACAAGGCTGCTGGGCTGACTTGAAAAGGAGGCCAGGCCAGGTTGAGCAGCCAGAGTGCTGTGGTCGGCTAGTGGTGTCTGCTTTGGGTGAGTGATTTGCAAACAGCATCATGCGTGTTATTGTCTGCGTTAGACCCACAGTGTTTTCCAGACTTTCCCCTTGAATCACCAGGGATCTTGTTTCAATGCAGAGTCAGATTCAGTAGGTCTGGGGTGGGGTTCAAGATTCTGCATTTGTAACCAGCCTCAGGAGGGGCTGAGGCTGCTGGTCTGGGGGCCACACTCAGTGAGGGGGCAGGGAAATCAATCACCAGTACGTTCTCTTGCTGTAAACGTAGTTAATGAATGCTGACTCGGGGGAAGACAGAGCTGTATTTGAGTCCTGCCTCTCTGTGCGCCCTTGAGCAGATGGGCACTCCTCCCGCAGGACGGGCAGCAGACGTGATGCCGTGTGCCCTTGCCCCCCACAGGTCCCAGGAGCTTCACCTGCGACCCGAGTCGCACTCATACCTGCCTGAGCTGGGCAAGTCGGAGCTGGAATTCCTGGAGAGCAAGCGCCCTCGCCTGGAGCTGCTGCCTGACCCCCTGCTGCGGCCCTCCCCCCTGTTGGCCACTGGCCAGCCCGGGGGCTCCGAGGACCTGTCCAAGGTAAGGCCTGGCCTCAGCCGGGAGCTCCTCTGAGGGTTTGGGTGCTGCTGTGATTGGGCGGGGAACAAGGCGGGGGGGTAGGCATGCTGGGCTGGGGGTATGGCTTGGACGAAGGCTGGGAGAAGGGCTGAGCCCGGGGCGTGCAGAGGCTGGGCAGCCAGAGGAGGGTCCGGGGATGAGCTTGGCTCCGTGGGCCACTTCTTGGCTGGAGAGGGACAGCTCTTCCCCCACTGCCCCCTCCAGCTGCCGGAGTGTGTCCAGCCCATGGGGACCACTGTGCCCTGGAGGGCGCCTGCATTTTACTCTTCTTTAAGCAGAAAGTCGAGCTGAGTTGGAGGGGGAGAATGGGCACAGATTAAGCGCTCATGGTTTGCTGCTGAGAGAGGTTTTTCTGCTATTTCAGCGAACCTGAGGACCGTCCACGCTAGAAGCTCAGTTGCTCTCTGTCTAAACGGAGGAATCACAGCCAGTGGCCCAGATGCGTCTGTCCCCTAGGGTCCCCCAGCTGCCTCAGAGGCTGTCATTTCACTGTCAGTGCCTAGGGTGGGGCCGGGACTATGGCCGGATGACATGCTCATCCTTGGCCGGCTGCGTGATGGATGTCCTTTCCGCACGTGCTGGAGCAGCGCCTTTATGCTCCTTCTTGGCCATGAGGATGCACGTTAGCTCATTAATGGCCGCCCAGCTGCTGGGTGAGGTCAGTGCTCATCTCACTGCAGCACCAGTGGGGGTGGGTGGGGCCTGGGAGCCAGGACCGGGGAGGGAAGTGGCCCACTTGGGCCTGCTGGATCCTCTTCTCTGCCTGACACTGGATTGGTGGGATTTCAGGCTGAGGCCAGTTCTTTACTGGGGGGCTGACAGGAAAGGGGTTTCCCGGGGTGGTCACGATGATGATGACAAGCTAACACGGAGGCCCTGACTGTGTGCCAGCTACTGTGCTGAGCGTGAGTGTCCTTCCATGGTGCCTTCCCAGCCTGATGAAGCCCGGTCTGCGATCACCTTTTATAGACGGGGCCCCAGGCTAAGACGGGGCCCCAGGCTAAGGGCCTCACCCACGGTCACTGGGAAGTGGGGAGCGGGCACTGAAGCTCAGCCAGCCCAGGTCTGTAGCCCAGACCTGCCCACCAGGCTGTCCCGCCTCGGGCTTCCCCTCTGGTCCCCCGTGCCTGCCATCCTGCCATCCCTGCGTTAGCCTCCTCCTCATGGATTCCATCACTGCTCGGCCTCCTGGGAGGGATGTTGCCATTGGAAAAGCTATTCCCTGAAGTGGGTCTTGGGCAGTAGGGGCATGGTGTGCATGCGAAGGGGGGCACAGGGCCACAGCAGGGATGCTTGATGTCCACCCCCCGTGAGGGACCAGAGCCCCGAGTGCGCCATATCCCTGTGCTCATGTCTGGTTCTACCCGGAGAACAGGCTGGCGGGTGTCTCTGGACAGCCCTGTCGGGCCTCTGCTGCCTACCGCGCATCTCTCCAGAGCTGGGCTCTGAGTCCTCAGACGTGTGGGTCCATCTGAGGGTCTCCAGGCCGGCCTGACAGTGGCTCTGGGAGTCCTTCTGCTTCTTAGGGCTCCCTGGGGGTGCTCCCTCTCCCTCTGTGGGTCTTTCTCAGTCTTTGCTTCTCTCTGTATGTCTCTGTCTCTCTGTCCCTGTGTCTCTTTCTCTGCCTGGGGTGTGTGTGTGTCTATGTCTGTCTGTCTCCGTATCTCTGTTTCTCTCTATCTCTGTCTCTGTGTCTATCTGGCTGTCTTTCTCTCTCTTCTCTTCCTGGACCCCACGGGTGTGGGGGAGTGATGGGCCCAGTGTTGGGGCCTGGCTGGACCAACTACGGTAATTGCTGCAGGCTGTTAGGAACATTTGGAAGGTATGAGCAAATGCTGGGCAACGGAAGAAGCCAGGGGAGAAACACAGCTCTGAGGGATTCAGATGTTTTCTGCATCTGCTGTGTCGAATTCAGCTGGGTACATGAGCTGGGAATGTGAGGGGATTTTTTTTTTTTTTTTTTTTAACAGCACCTCCCTCCCCACTGGCCCCGGCTGTGTTCCTTTTTCCTATAAAAATATAAAATAGAAAAATGTCCTGTTTTATAATGCTTCTGTGGCCTTCAGCCTCTGGAGTCCTGTGGCATCAGAGGCTTCCTTTGGAATTCACCAAACTTTGTTCCGGGACTTTAGAATCATCACAAACAGCACCATTTCTGAAAATCTCTTTGTCTGTTGGGGCCCCGTTGGCTGAAAGGGACAGAAAACCCATGTCAGACTGGTTTAGGCAGGAGTCCTGGCTCATATAACTGAAATCGAGGGGTTGTTGGCTTCAGGCACAGCTTGATCCAGGTGACAGGTTACGAGGTCCCTATCTCTGTCCATTCCCTGGCTCTGCCATCTTGCACGTGGTCTTGTTGTATTAACAAGGAGAAAGTTTGAGTTTCCAGACCTTCTTCTTCCCACATTCAAGGCCAAAAAAAGAACTTTCCCTCTGTCTCCACATTTCCAGGCCAAAGCTGTTTATCTCCCTCCCTTTGAGTGAGGCCCGTGCCTGTCCTGCAACCCATCATTGTGACTGGGGGAGAGGACTGTGGGTGCCTGAGGCTGGCCCTGCCCTTTCCTGGGTCTGAGACAGGGGGAGCCCCACTGGGTCCTCTCCAGCCCCCAAGGTTTTTGCTGCCTCTGTGTCTGTAATTTTACATAATGAGTTTTTCTGTTCCACGTTGGCCTGAATTTTTACACCAAGGGCATCTGATGGGGAAAATGGTGCCGACTGCTACCTAGCGGTGACTGGTGAGGATATAGGACTGTTGTTTTCCTCCTGTGGCTTTGGGCCTAAATGAAGGCCAGAAGCCATCGGGAGAACCATCTGGAGGCCCAGTCGCCGGGCTCCCTCGGTCCCATTCCTGGAAAACTCAGCACTGCAGAAAGCACCCTTCGCCCTTCAGGCTTGCATCATCTTCTATTCAGATTGAGGTGAAATTCACATACCATGAAATTAACCACTTTGAAGCGAACAGTTCAGTGGCATTTAGTAGAGTCACGGTGTGGACCACCACCTCTGTCTAGTTCCAGAGCATTTTCATCACCCCAGAAGTAAACCTGGTACCCATTAAACAGTCACTTCCTCCTCGCAGCCCCTGGCAACCACTGATCTGCTTTCTGTCTCCATGGATTTGCCTGTTCTGGACACTTCGTATCAATGGGATCACGCGATATGTGGCTTTTTACGTCTGGCTTCTCTCACTCAGCATCATGTTCTTAAGGTTCATCTGTGTTTTACCACGCGTCTGTACGTCACTCTGAATCATATTCCATTGTATGGAGAGACCACACTTTATTTGTCAGTTGATGGATCTGCCTGTGTGGTTTTGCTTAGAGTAAAAGCTAAGCCTGAACCTTAAGGAAGAAGTCATTGAAGAAGATGGATTTTCCCCTTCAAGAATTTAAGAAAAAGTTTCCAGCGACTTTTCCAACAGTTCCTAGCGGTTGCCAACTGCTTCGTCTCACCCCTGCGCTGCTCCTGTCGGGTTTGGGGATGGAAACGTTCTTTTTGCTCATGTCATTTTGAGAATTATCCCTGGGTTGGATGAACTGTTTCAGGGTGTCCTGGCCCCGAAAGCCTTCTGTCCACAGCCCTTGTTCTTGCTGTGCTCCTCTCCGTCCCTTCTCAGTCCTAGTGGAAGATCAGAGGTGGGCAGAAGAGTGGTTTCCTGCAGCAGGTAGCAGGACTGGGCACCAGGAACCATATCGCCAAAACCTTTTGTCTCAAGAAGCCTGAGAAATGGGACTTCCCTGGTGGCACGGTGGTTAACAATATGCCTGCCAATGCCAGGGACGCAGGTTCGAGCCCTGGTCCGGGAAGATCCCATGTGCTGTGGAGCAACTAAGCCCGTGCGCCACAACTACTGAGCCTGCGCTCTAGAGCCCACACGCCACAACTACTGAGCCCGCGCGCCACAACTACTGAAGCCCGTGAGCCTAGAGCCCGTGCTCCACAACAAGAGAAGCCACTGCAATGAGAAGCCCGCGCACCGCAACGAAGACCCAACGCAGCCACCCCCAGCTAAAAAAAGAACCCTGAGAAATGATTGTGGCTGTCGGAGGAGACCAACCAAGTGCCCTGGGGCACAGAGGGAAGGGGCGGATCTCAGTTAAGGGCTGGGGGAGGGGCCGTGGATGTGGGGTCTGATTTCAGGTGGCACAAAGGTGCAGTTAGGAGAGGGAGTGGCTGGTGCAAAGGCCTGGAGATGCCACGGTCGGTGCGCAGGCTGCTTCTGGTCTGGCGTGTGTGGGGTCAGGTGCCTGCAGCCCCTGTGTCTGCCCTCCGCCCTCCTATCTGGGAGCAGTTAGGGCCAAACACACGCACACACACACACACACACACACTCCTTCTGAGTATTTCTCTAGGGGATCTGTCTTCTGTGCACAGTTTTGCCTCTAATTTCAGGGGGTCCTAGACCTGGAAGGGATCTTGCTCTTGCAAGAACATGGCTCTGAGGGATGAATGAATGCAATGGTGGTGACCCCATTTCTGCTGTGGGACCCCCAGCAACCTGGTTGCATGCTCTGCCTGCTTCTGGAGAGTTCTGAATGAGGCCTGGTCTCTCCCGTCCTGTGCCCTCCAAGCCAAGGCTCCGTCGCTTTGTGGCTGGTGACCTCGGGCACGTCATTGAATCTCACTGGACCTTAGTTTCCTCATCTGGAAAATGGGGAAAACCATATTTTCACTTCCAGGTTGGGCTGTGACAGTTATGTGAGTTAAGAGCACAGGTTGGCAAACTCGGCAAGCTCCAACCTGGCCCTCCGCGTGGGTCTGTAAATAAAGTTTTATTGGCACTCAGCCATGCCCATTCTTTTGTGTCCTGTCTGTGGCTGCCTCCCCACTACAGTGGGGGGTGAGTAGTTGGGACAGAGGCCGTCTGACCTACAAAGACTGAAGTGTTTTTCCACCTGGCCCTTTACAGAAAGTGTGCCGACCGCTGGCTTAGGGCTGTGCCAGGCCTGTGCCTGCAGGTTCCCCGTACCCTCATCTGTGCAATGGGGATGCAGTGGCAGCCCCCTGGGAGCGCCGCAGCCGGGGCCAGGGTGTGGGGTGTGCCGAGGAATGGGACGGTGCCTGGTTTGGTTTCCTAGGCGTCCCTGAGGAGCATGGAGGCCCACCTCAGAGCCATGGGGCAGGGCCACATCAGAGCTGTTGAAGGGCTTGAGATCTTTTCTGCCTTTGCCCCCAGGGCTCTGGGTGTGTGGAGGGCCTGCGAGTCTCGACGCCAACTCTCCCACGTCTCGGATGGCAATGATGAGGCCAGGGTGATCCCCAGACACTGGGGCCCCGTGGGCTTCGGTGTGTGTGTGTGTGTGTGTGTGTGTGTGTGTGTGTGTGTGTGTGTGTGTGTGTGACCAAGACCCCGAGGCCAGGAGGGGTGGACTTAGAATGGCACAGCCTCTGCTCAACTTGAGCTGGGGGGGTGGGGTGGCACTTGGCAGCCCTGGGGCTGCAGTTGTCCCGGGAATAATGTGTCCTCTGTCCTCCGGCTGCAGCTGCCTTGGGGGTGGGGAGGCAGCGGCCTGGAGCGCCTCCTGGGGCCTCCTCTGCCAGCAGCTGCTGGCTTGGCCTTGAGCATGGCACAGGGCGGGGCTGGGTTTGGGGGCAGGACAACCCCGGCCAATGCCTGTGGAGCTCTGACGGTGTGCCAGGCTCTGAGCTGAGTGCACATATTAACTCATTCAAGCCTCACAGCAGGCAGGAGGTGGGCATTGTCCCATTGTACAGATGAGGAAACAGAGGCCGATGATCTGCTTGTGGTCAGGATGATGCTGGGAGGTGGCAGAGTGGGTGGGGATTTGAACCCGGGGCTGTACAGGTGAGTGCTCCGGGACAAGGACTGGGTTTTATTTTTTTATTGAGCATCCAAGCTGTGCTGGATACTCAATATACTTTTGTTGGTGGAATGAAGGAGTCGCCGAATAACTCAATGAAGGATTCCCTTGTTTGTTTAACACATTTTTGAAAACAACTTCATTACACAAAGAGTAATACTCAGTGAAGGAAAATCAGAAAAACACTGGTAAATTAAAAAGAAGAAAGTGAAAATACCCGCCTTCTCCCCCGCTGCCCCGATAACTCCTTTTGACATCTCTGTATCCCATTCTCATAGTTTTCCTGTGTGTTTGTGTATATTGTCTACAAAACTGGGTTTGCACTGTGTATGATATTCTGTAACTTGCTGGTTTGGACTGAGCATCGTGAATACGTGTTCACGGAGCGTCAGTCTGGAGGTTGTGGGTCTTGGTGCCGGTTCTCGAGGAGTTTGGTCTGGTGGGAGGGCACAGACGGGGTAAGTGGGGTAAGAGAGGTGTGTTATGGGGAAAGGAGAGAGGGAGGGCTTCACGACATGAGGGACGGTTGGGGAAACTGGCATGTAGGAGGATAAAAAGGATCTGCACTTTGGAAAAGGCTGGGGAGGGAACACCTGGCAGGAGGACCAGTGAAGGCAAAGGCAGAGAGGTGGGATCAGTAAGCAACCTTGTATTTGGCACACGGGGGCTGGCACGACAGATGCCCGGTGTGTTGGTGCCTGAAGTCATGGCTGGAAACTTGCGGTTTACTGGGGGGATGGGGGTGCCCCCTGCACTGATTCCACACCTGTTTTTCCTCCACCGCAGGACCGCAGCCTGACAGGCAAGCTGGAGCCGGTGTCTCCTCCCAGCCCCCCACATGCTGACCCTGAGTTGGAGCTGGTACCTCCACGGCTCTCCAAGGAGGAGCTGATCCAGAATATGGATCGGGTGGACCGCGAGATCACCATGGTGGAGCAGCAGATCTCCAAGCTGAAGAAGAAGCAGGTGCGGGTGGGTGGGGCAATGGTGGCTCTCGACTCCCGATTCAGCAGCAGCTGCCGCGGAGAAATCAACACCAGTAGTTATGGCAGTCGTGAACGTGTGCTGAGCACGGCCCACGTACTGGCTCATTTTTATGCCCTTTATGTTTATTGGACAAGAGAGCTCTTTTGTGTGCTGCTGTCCGAGGGAGCTTTCTGCAGTGACGGGAATGTTCTAGACCTGCACGGTCCATAGTGGTAGCCACTACCCATATGTGACTGTTGAGCCCTTGAACTGTGCCTAGTGCAGCTGAGGAACTGAAGTTTTAATGTAGTTTAATTTGAGTTGAAATGAAATTTACACTTGAATAGCCACAGGTAGCTACTGTACTGGGACAGCACAGGAACGATGGGTGGGAGGTCAGCGTTTACAGCCAGGCTGTCCAGACATGTGGGGTGGGCAGTTACTTCTCTGTGCCTCACTTTCCTCATCCATAATGTGGGGAGAAATGTCACGTGACTCTGACCCTGGCTCTGGAATCTGTATGAGCTGGGCCTCCTAACTCTGCCTTGGAACATTCACCTCTCTGAGCCTCGGTTTCTTTTCTGTAAGATGGGCACAGATATGACACCACCTCATGAGGTTGTGAGGGAACAGGGTCATGTGGTGAAAAGAAGTCCTCATTGTCACTGTCGAAACCAAAGAAAAGTTAACGTGAAGATTAATAATATTAACTTTATGATTTTATTTTTAATATTAATTGAGAGAAAGTTAGTTGATAATCTGCCTTTTCCCGAGTCTTCTCCTGCTTCTCTCTGTGACATCTTCAGGTGTCTGCTCAGATGTCCCCTCCACAGAGGGACCCGCCCTAGCCTTTACAGGAGTCCTCATCCCCAGCCATCCTCTACCCTGGGGGTCAGCAAATCCAGTCAGATCCAGCTCGATGCCTCTTTTTGTAAATAAAGTTTTATTGGCACACAGCCACGTCCATTTGTAGGAGTGCTGGGACCTTTAGTCCCCCTGGGCCTGGCTTTGGGCCCAGGCTGAAGCCACAGGCCATGTGCACACGTTTGTGACTGCAGCCAGAAGGCACGTGGCTCAGGGCAGCCCTTGATAGATTTTTGGTTTTTAATTCCACTTTGGCATTTTTCTTTTTTAATTAAAATTCACAAAACATAGAATGACTCATTTTAAGGGGAACAACCCAGCCGCATTCAGTACATTCACAGCGCTGTGCAACCACCCCATTCTATCTAGCTCTAGTTCCAAGACATGTTCATGACCCCAAAAGGAGACCCCGTACACATTCACAGTCACTTCCATTTTCCCTTCCCCACCAGCCACTAATCTGCTTTCTGTCTCTATGTATTTGTCTGGACATTCTCTACAAGTGGGATCAAACACTGTGTGGCCTTTTGTGTCTGGCATCTTTCACTCAGCATCATGTTTTCAAGGTTCGTCCATGTTGCAGCCTGTGCCAGTGCTTCATCCCTTTTTTTTTTTGCCAAGTAATGTTCCACTGTATGGATGGATGGACCACATTTGTTTATCCGTGCATCAGTTGATGGACGCTTGGGTTATCTCCACCTTTCGACTATCGTGAACCACGCTGTGAACTTTTGTGTTCGTGTTTTTGAGCACCTGTTTTCAGTTCTTTGGGTCTGTACCTAGGGATGGAATTGCTGGGTCCCATGGTGACTCTGTGGTTAACGTTTGGTGCCTCAGGACCTTCACTGACTGGCGAGAATCTCCTTTCTGGCTATGTTTCCTTCCATTTCTTGGCTTGGTTTGTTTTGCGCTGTTGGGAGGGATGTCAGTGTTTTGGCAGGTGCTGGCTGCCCTTCTGAAAGCTACCAACGGGTCACTGTGGGACTGAGGCAGCTCGGCTCAACCCTCCAGGCCTCTGTGCCCCCAGAAGCCAAAACTGGATTTTCTGGCTCTTTCTGCGTTGCTCTCGTCTTGGCCGTGTTTTTGAGTTCATAATGGTTTGCTCCATGGTCATGGGCAGGATGTGTGAGCCTTGTGAGCAAAGAACAGTGTTCTCATCTCACTCAAGATGCCCTGTCAGGTTGTACACCTGGGCACTGGCCTCCTGTGTGACCTTGGGCCAGTGTCTTAAGCTCTCTGGTCTTTGCTTTGCCTTTTTGGTATAAAGCAGACAGCAGCATGAAGGGAAGTCCTTTATGGTGTTAGGAGGAGGAGGGTCCAGTATGAAGACCCCAGGGCAGATGACAATAACGATGATGATGAGAAGCTGCTTTTTAAGTGCTGAGTGCTTTGTGTGCATCAGCTCATTTAATTCTCATATCAGCTCTCTAGGATAGACACTTTAATTATCCCCACTTTCCAGATGAGGAAAGTGAGGCTCAGGAGTTCAGCAAGCTCCCAAGTTTACATAGCAAGTAAGTAGTAGAAATAGTGTTCCGGTCTGGACAGTTTGGGTCCAGACTCTCCACAGCCTCTCCTGAGGATGACGGTACTGATGGTGGAAACAATGGATAACGGCTGGCCTTCAGCGAGCCCCCAGTCTGCACAGTACGTACATTAACTCATCAGGGAGGCACAGCCACGAGCCCCACTTTACAGATGAGGAAACTGAGGCACAGCGGAGTTAAGCTGCTTGCTGATGCTCACCTAGCTGATAAATCACCAAGGTTGGACTTGAACCCAGGAAGGCTGTCTGCAGAGCCCGGAGTTGGCCCTGGTTGGGCCCTCCCCTTTGGGAGCTTGGGCCTCTCTGGGACTCGGAGTCCCTGCGGGTGACTCAGGGGAAATGGTTAGCAGCCTGACTTCCTGTGTGGGGCCACCAGCCCTGCTGCGCAGAGGTGCCGCCCTCCCGCCCAGGGGTGCCGCCCTCCCGCCTAGGGGCAGGGGGCGCTGTCTCTCCTTCCGCCTGCTGGCGTGCTCACCACTCCACTCTCCCCGCTCGCTCCCCACAGCAACAGCTGGAGGAGGAGGCCGCCAAGCCACCGGAGCCTGAGAAGCCCGTGTCGCCACCACCCATCGAGTCGAAGCATCGCAGTCTGGTGCAGATCATCTACGACGAGAACCGGGTACGCCCTGACCTGCCCCGCAGAGCCCCTGTGCCGGCCACCAGGTGGGATGCAGGTGTCGCTGTGAAGGGCCTGGCTCTCTCCCGGGGCCTTGGTGTTCCCATCTGTGAAATGGGAACCTGTATGACCCCCCCCCACCCCTACCCCCTCAAACCTGGGTTTGTGTGTGGGAGGGGGAAAGGGTGGCCAGTGGAGACCCATCTTGGTGTGGCTGTGGTTTGTTCTGCTCAGACATGCCGACTGGTGTGGACCGTGGCTGGCCTGTGGGATGCAAATGAAAATGCAGGCATTAGGTCCTAGGAGAGCTTCAGGGGCCAGTTGATCAGCGGGGGAACGGGCAATCACTTAGGTACTCATGCAGAAGAAATTCCTGTAATGCAGAAAACAATAGTAACATTATTCATCACAACAGCAAACATTAGTTGAACAGCTCCTCCAGGCGACGGGCCAGGTTTTTTACATAGCAGTCCTCAGAGGGTAGGTATGGTGATTGTTTCCATTTGACACAGGGAGAAATTGAGGCCCAGAGAGGTTAAGTGACTTGTCCAAAGTCACACAGCTGGGAAGCGGTGGACCTGGGATTTGAACCCATGGGCCATCAGATCCCAGGGCCTGATTCGTCAGCACTGGCCTCTGCTTACATTTAGCCCTGGAAAGGGCTGTTGGATGGTTGAACACAGGGTCTGTAGCAGATGGTGGGAGCTCATAGAGATCTGTGGAGGACAGCTGCTGGGTGTCTGGAGGGGGAGGGGCTCAGGGTACCCACAGCAGAGTGTCTCCCAGGGGCTGAACCCCAAGGCTTGAGCTGCTCTAGAGCCTGGGAACATGTGGCGGGTGCCTGGGGCTCTAGCTCCAGGCAGGAAGCTATTGGATCAACTGGTTTGGTTCTGCCTCCACCTCTTGAAGCTGCAACAGATGCAGGATGAGACTGAACCTGCTGGAGGCCTGGGAACAGGGTGCTGGGCCTCGCAGGGCTGGTCGCCCTTCCATGCCCTGGACCCCTACCCCAAGTAACACTAATAACAGTCACAGTGATAGGAGAACTAAGGGGCCACGTGTGCTTTAGCCACATGTCCCGGGTTCAAATCCCACCTCTACCACTTCCTGGCTCTGTGACCTTTGGGCAAATTAATTAAGTCTCCCTGCCACCCGTGTTCCTCACCAGTAAAATGATAATTATAGCACCTACCTTGTACCACGGTGTGGGGATTAAATGAGTTCATTCTGTAGTGCCCTTAGAACAATGCCTGGCACCATGTAGGCGCTAGCTGGCACTATTTTTTTTTTTTTTTTTTTTTTTCTTTTTGCGGTACGCGGGCCTCTCACTATTGTGGCCTCTCCCGTTGCGGAGCACAGGCTCCGGACGCGCAGGCCCAGCGGCCGTGGCTCACGGGCCCAGCCGCTCTGCGGCATATGGGATCCTCCCAGACCGGGGCACGAACCCGTATCCCCTGCATCGGCAGGCGGACTCTCAACCACTGCGCCACCAGGGAAGCCCCTAGCTGGCACTATTAATTGTTGTCATCGTTGTAGTCTTTGTTATTCTTTTCTTCTTGTTATTGTTTATATTTTGCATGATTTCATTTATTCCTCTCCAGACCCGTATAAGATAGGTACTATTATTCTCTCCATTTCACTCATAAAGAAGCCATGGCTCAGAGAGGGAAGGTGACCTACCTGAGACTGCACAGCAAGTGAGCTTTGAGGCTGGGGATCGGAGCCAGGGTTGAGTTGGCTCCAGGAGCCTGTGGTAGGGGGCACAAAGGCAGAGCTCCTGGATCTGTCACTCCAGGCAGCCCCCCTGCCTGCCCTCCCTGATTCTTGGGTGGGAGAGCAGGCACAGTTCCTTCCAGCAGCTGTGGTGGCAAGTTGATGGCTTTGCCCAGGATGTCACCACAGTGCCCTTGGCCCTTTTGGGGGGCTCAGTCTTTTGGGGGGCCGGCAGACTCTAGCAGGCTGGAGCCCTCAGCCCTCCCCAGCCAGACTCGAAGGCACAGGCCTTTGGTGCCCCCTGTGGGAAATTTGTTCCACGTTCCATGCCAGCCACTCGTCCCCACTTCCCTGGGGGTTTGCCTAAGCAGTAATTTGGGGGGTCCCCTCTGGGTCTCACCAGTTCTCCCCAAAGAGCTATAGCTACAGATCTGATTGGTCTTTGGCTCCTTGGCCTCAGCACTCCCCCTCCCCCAACAGCAGTTGAGACACCCCTTCCCAGGTCTTACCCTGGGTGGTCTCCCTGCCAGAATTCCCGCTTCCTCCTGCCCTGATTTTCTGCAGCTCTGTGTGAGGGAGGGTGATGGGTGGGCCTGGATTCCAGTCCAGCCTGTGCCCTCATGAGCTGGGTGGTTTATTTCACTTCCAGGCCTTCCATCGTCCCAGGCCCTGGCCACAGTCTTTTTTTTTCTTTTTTTAAAATAAATTTATTTATTTCATTTTTGGCTGCATTGGTCTTCGTTGCCGCACGTGGGCTTCTCTCTAGTTGCAGTGAACTGTGGCTACCCTTCATTGTGGTGCGCGGGCTTCTCATTGCGGTGGCTTCTCTCGTTGCAGAGCACGGGCTCTAGTTGCACGGGCTTCAGTAGTTGTGGCGCGCAGGCTCAGTAGTTGTGGCTCGCGGGCTGTAGAGCGCAGGCTCAGTAGTTGTGGCGCACAGGCTTAGTTGCTCCGCGGCATGTGGGATCTTCCCGGACCAGGGCTTGAACCCATGTCCCCTGCGTTGGCAGGCGGGCTCTTATCCACTGTGCCACCAGGGAAGTCCCCCTGGCCACATTCTTGAGGCCACAGAGTTGATGTGGCTGAGACGGTGACTGGAAGGGCTTTGTAAACTGTGAAGTGCTGTGCCAGGAAGGGTCCAGGAAGTCAAGATTCTTGGGTACCAGAGGCAAAAACTCAGCTCAGACTGGTTGAGGCTAAAGAGGGGTTATTGAGTCTCGTAATGAAAGCTGGTGTTAGTTTACTTCAAGTATGTGTGGACTCAGGTGCTCAAACGAAGATGTTTGGGAGTACTCCGTCCCCACCTCTGCTCTCTCTGTGCCGGTGTCGTTCCCAGGCGGAGTTTCCCAGGACATGGAGAAAGGACTGCCGCACCTCTAGGCCCACTGACCCCTCCCAGGCCAGGTGGGAAACGCTTCCCAGACGTCTCAGCAACAGTCCCAGGGTTGGCTCTCATTGGCTGGCTGGCGTCACAAGCTCACTTCTCAGCCAGTGGAGGCCAGTGGATTTGAGTACGCTGATTGGTCAGGGCTGGATCTTAGGCCAACCTCTGGAGTCTGGGGGTGGAGTCAGCCCCATCCCCACCCTGCCCCAGGGAATAGATAGAGGAGGGGGCTTCTCCCAAGAGGAGGTCAGAGGCAGTGGAGCGGAGGCTGGCCGGGCCTATGCAGCCTGTGCCCCCGAGCCTGGGCTGGTGCTTACCAAGTTGGGGTCCCAGAGCACAGGCATTGTCCTCTCTCCCCTCCGGCGCGTCAGGCTGGGGGCTTTATGCCCATTTATGCTGATTTCATCCCGATGGGCTTCTGACAGTGGGAGTCACTGGCCTTCCCTCAGCACCCCTACTCCATATTTTCAGATGAGGAAATAGAAGCCCTGGGTCATTTCCCCGCGGCCTTTCAGCTAGTGAGTGGCGGGCTAGGACTCCAACCCTGGTTCCTGGGATTCCGAGAGCAGGCCTCTGCCTGGTAAGTTCAGGTGCGCAGGGCGCATCACACTTATCCTGTCCATTCATTCATTCATTCAGCAGCCATGTAGCTGAACATCTGCTCTGGGCCTGCCGCTGTTCCAGGCACTGGGAACGCAGTGGCGACCTCGGCCCCAGCCCACTCACATTGGCTTTCTGATGGGGGGAGACGTAATCACACTCAAGCCACCACATGCAGGCGCACGAGGACCTGAGGAATTTGCCCCTCCTTGTCCCGATCCCCCTTTCTTTCCTTTCATCTGATGCCTCGCTTTGCCCCAGCCCCCGTTGACCCTTGTACTTCCTTGACTATGCAGGCGTGCTCTTGCCTCAGGGCCTTTGCACTGGCTGCACCCTCTGCCCGCAGCTCCTTTTTCCCACTGGGCTCACTCTCTCACTTTCAGCTGTTTGTTCAAATGTCCCCTTTTCAGCCAAGGCCCATTTTGACCCTCTGTTTCATCCTGAAAACCGTCTACACCTCCTCTCCCTGGCTTTCATTTTGTCCTTTGCCCTTGTTCCCACTGGACATAATTCATATTTTCTTGTTTATTGTGTTTATTGTGAACAGAGGCTCTGTGAGGACAGGGATCTCTGTCTTTCTCTCCCAGCTGTATCTCTAGCACCTAGAACAGTGCCTGGCACACAGTAGGTGCTTACTCAATGTCTGCTCAACAAATGAATGAATGGCAGAGGGTAGGGAGACTCTTCCTCCGGAAGAGTCCTCTGGTGTGGGGGCTGTGGGGACTGGCCTCTGCCCCCACTGAAGGTTGGCGGGGGTCCCCCTGCCTGGGCTGAGCCTCAGGGGCCGGAAACCGAGTGGGCAGGAAGCCCCTCAGTTGCCTTGGGCAGGAGCAGCCAGGACTTACTGCCCCTTGGGGGATCAATCGGATTAAATTTTAATCCTCCTCCCTTTCCTGCTGGTTCCTCTGAGAGGCGGACACAAGGGTCTGTCTCTAAATGCCCCACCGGCTGGAAAACGCAGCTTTCCGCCGGGCAGGGCCTGCCTGGCTGTTCTGCAGAGTGGTCTCTGGCGCATTATCCCTTCAGGGCACAAGGCCGAGGCGTCAGCGCGCACAGGGTGGGGAGGGGGCGTGGCTGTCTGCGTGGGCGGGGCTGGGCAGGTGCACACAGCTGGCAGAACAGGAAACAGGGTTCTTCTAGGCCCCGAGGGGCAGGAACGGGCACTGCAGGGCCAGGACTGGGAACGAACGGCCTCTTGGAAGCAGTGGGTGGGCCGTCGCCCCGAGGAGGGCATTCAGGCGCGGGGGTCACAGCTCAGGCGAAGGCTCACAGAGGGGACAGGGTCTTCATTGATCTGCAAAGGGAACGTGTCGGGGGTGGGAGGTGGAGGTCTGGTGGGTCTGGGAGGATGCTCACACCTGGAGTTTGGGTAAAACAAACTCAAGCAGCACTGGTCAGCACTAGCGAAGGATGTGTAAATAAGGGACAGCTGGCACAGCGCTGGTACTCTAGGAATTTAGGGCAGTGGGCGATCCAGGTAGACGTCCTGGGGGAGACTTGAGCTAGGTCTGCACGATGGGCTCTGCGGGGAAAAGGTAGCAGGATATTTGCAGTGGAGAGGACTGTGGCCTGTCCAAAGATGGTGAGGAAGCAGAACTCATGGAGGCCTTCTGATTGCTGAGGGGTGAGAAGGAAATCAGCGTAGGACCCAGGTCCTTTTTTGTCTTCGATTTTAAGCATCTTACTAGTAAAGTTTTTATCCAGTGTGATGATGTCTAAGCAGGACAGAGATGAACAATTCTCTTGGTAAGAACCAAGACTGTGAGCATTTTGTAGAGCATTTTGGGGGTGCAGGCACCCTGATGCTCAGCTTCAGACTCCCTTCCCACCCGAGTCGTGATTCGGGGCTTGCAGAGCAGCGGCTCACGCCCCGTCCCGAACCGGGCCCTTGCCTCTGCCTCTGCGTCTGGCCATCCTAACTGCTCCTGGAGTCCAGGGCTTCCTCCAAATTCCTCCGCCTACAGGGAGCGTTGTCCTAGCGGACTTGTGAACAGGAGTCCGTGAATTCCGCCTCACTCACTCAGTCGTCTCCGTCACGCACCCGGGAGGGCTCTGGAAGGGGTCTTCCGGCTGCTGGTACAGACGAGGATGCCGAGCCTCGGGGGTGACTGCTCCCCGAAACGCTGTAGCGCTTGGCAGATGGACGCGGTGTGGAGGGCTGGGCAGCGGGGCCTAGAGGGAGATAGGGGCTGGGCTCCTGGGCTTCCTGGGTGAGTGGGTGCTGCCTTCACTCTGCAGAAGAGGAGGGTGAGGCTGGAGCTCAGGCTGGAATAGGCAGCTGACGAGCTAGAATTGGGGCTCCAAGGGGCGGGGTGCCGGCCAGGGGGCTGGTCAGGGTGAGGTCTGGCCCCGCTGCCCAAGAGGAGCTGGGATAGTGTGTGTGTGTGTGTGTGTGTGTGTTTGTGTTTGGGGGTGTACGCGTGCGCATGTGTGTGGGTTCGTGTATAACTGGAAAGCTGTGCTCGTGTGTGCAAATTGTGTGCATGGCTCAGCACGGGTAGAGCCCGTGACTTCTATGCATTTATGCATCCATGTACCTATATATGTGGATACACGTGTGTTTGGGTCAGCACGTGTGGGGCACAGCTGTGGTTATGTGTGCATGGATACGCCCGGGCATTTGTGGGTACACTCGTTAGCTATGTGGCATGTGTAGAGGCACATGAGTGGCTGTACGCACGTGTACGCAAAGTGGCTTGCGTGGGGCATGTGTGTGACTGTGTTTATACTTTGTGCACATGCATGTGTCCGCTTGGGTACACAATTGTACTTGTGCATGCTGTACGCACGCGTGTGTGAAGGCGTGTGTGCGTGAGTCGCCTGGTGTGGCACATGTGTGTCTATGTTTGTGCTTTTATAGATGTAGACGTAGAATTTTGTCCTATGGGTCCACGGGGCTTGCGTGCGACTGTCTGCACAGGTGACTAAGGTCTTTCGTGCCCCAGGTGCTCCGGCCCCCGGGAGGCCAGGCCGCTCGGACCCTGGGGTCCCCAGCAGGAGGAGTGCCGTCTCCCTAGTGAGACCCCAGCCCGAACCCCCAGTGTCAGGCAAGAGCCCTGGCGGTGGGTCGAAGCCAGCGGGGGCGGACTGTCCCCTCCTGTTGGCTTGTGCTCCTGGTTTGTTCCCTGCAGCTGAGCAGGGTGACCTCAGGCAGTGACTTCCCAAAGGCTAGGCGCTGTGGGAGACCCGCTGGGCCTTGGCGAAGAGTTTGGCTTTGGTTCTCGTGGTGGCGAGAAGCCGTCAGCCGAGCGGGTGGGAGGGAGTTCCTAGTGTGGGTCTGAATCTGTGGCCGTGCTCCATTCCAGGGTGTTGGGGGGAGCCTCCCCTCCATTTGAAGAGGGACATGAAGAAAGAAGGGACAGCGTACACTTTGTTCCTCGTAGAACTTCCTTGTAAAAGTCCTGGGAGTTTGGTACCCGGGGTGAGCGCGGCTGTCGTGCGGATGGGGAGACCAAGGTCCAGGCGGGTGAAGCGACTTGCCGAGGGTTAGAGCAGAGTGGACTCCCAGACACCGGCCCCTGCTGGACAGATGTGTGTTTCTTGAAAGGCCTGCCTGTCTGGGGGAGGGGCCCAGTAGGCAGGACATCCCCGCCAGCTCCCCGGGAGCTGACAGCAGATGTCGTACCCACCCTGCACCCATACAAGCTGGACCGGTGAAGCCGGGAGCGGGAGTGTGGTAGCACGAGGTGGAAGAAGTGTCCCCATGACGACGTGAAGAGGTGGGGTGCCGGTTCAGGGCCTGCCTGTCCCAGCCTTTAGCTGCCACTTGAGCTGCATACTTTGGGTCGGCTGTGTGACCCCAGCCTCAGCTTCCTTGTGTGTAAATGGGGCTGATGCTAGAACCTTCCGCAGAGGGTTCCTGCAGGAATCCACACAGATGGGGCTTCTAGAGGATCCAGCCCTGGCACGTGTAGGGGGTCACCTGGTGTGAGCCGTGGCCTTGTCGTGATTGTTGACAGCAATAATAACAACAACCAGCCCTTACCTAGCTCCCACCGTGTGCCAGAGCCTGAGTTTCACGCGGTACGTGTGTCAGCTCATTTAATTCTCTTAGCAGCTGCATGGGGTGGTGCTGATGTTAACCCCGTTTCGTAGATGAGGAAGCTGAGGCTCGGGGGTGGTGAAGGGACTTGCCCAAGATCACGCAGTTGGCAAGTGGATCAGAGCCCAGGCGCTGGCCGTGTAGCCTTTCCTTTGGCCGCCCCGCTGTCCCGTGTTCCAGTGTTGAGGCATCTTTAGGACTGTTCCATGGCAGGTTTCTTCTGGGTGAATCGTAGGTGTGCCGCCTTTTGGAAACTGAGTTGTCTTAAAAGGCCCCAGGGCCGCTCAGGGCTTAAGAGCAGAGCCTGGGGGAGGGTCTGTTAGGGAGCGAAGGAACTCTCACACCAGGTGTATGACGGTGAGCTGGTGCTCAGGGCACACCTGGTCGCCTGGGCTCCCCGTGGCTTTGGCAGGTAAGGAAGGGGCTCCTCCCTGGTCTCTTCTCCAGGGGCTACAGGAAGCCCCCTACCCAGGTGCCTGTGTTCCTGAGACAGCGAAGGTGTGGTTGAAGATGGAATCCACTCCGGTTCATACGGCACACACAGGCTTCTAGAGGCCCTATACGGGTCCCAGATCTGAGACCCAGGCCCAGTCGTGTGATGTGGCAGTTTCCAGTGGCCCAGTTGCTCCAGCCCTGCCCTTCCTGTGTTTGGCATCATTCCTTTATCTAGATGGGCAGTTGCTGCTGATCCCGACAGAGCCTCATAAATGCACACAAACTCCTATTCGTCCCTCAAAACCCAGCCTGTTACCTTTCTGGAGAGAGTGACTCTGACCCGCTTAATACCTCCCCCGTATACCACACATACTTTTCCTGCCTGAGCATTTTAATCTGCCATCACTGCTCATGACCAACTGCCCACTAGACTGGGTTCATTGTAGGCAGAGGCCGATATCATTCATTTTGTTTCATGCCCTGGTGCTTACTACAGAGTGAGTGCTCAAATGTTTGGGAAGTTAACCTGTTCCCTCCTCACCCTATACCTCGTCCTTCACTTGGTCCAGCTAGGGAGTTCTTCCATCTTTGGTACCCCATGGCTGACACTTTCTGGCTTTCAGGTGTGGCCAGGGCTGGGGTGGTCAGGCTGGAACCTCCCCCAGTCTGCACCCCTCCCCCCAGTAGAAGACTCTGGACCCATGCCTAGTGGAGGCCCTGGATGGGACAAGCCCTTATCTTTCTCCCCTCTTGGAGCTTGGAGATCAGAAAAAGGACTTTTCCTTACATCATCTTTCTGTGCCTCAGTTTCATCAGCTGTAAAATGGGGATACTCCTTATATCTGCCTGACTTCGTGTTGTGTGTGATTCAGATATTAATAATGCATGCCGTGTGCTCAGTGCTTGACTCATAGTAGATTCTCAATAAAATGGCCATCATTACAATAATAATTTGCCCTCTGATTTTCCGGCCCCCAGCTACACTCTGAGGCTGCTGCTCTCAGGGTTTTGGCTTTGCACAAAGGGGGCCGAGATCATGGCTTGTTCTTGGGTGGGCTGGGCCCAGGGCTCTAGGCGGAGCTAGTTCTAGGTGCCAGCTTGAGCCCACCTACATACCTACCCTCTGTCATGGGGGCTGGGGGAGGGGGTGAGGCTGGCCCTCAGCAACCCTCCTCCCTGCTACGACACCCGAAGCCTGGGCCTCGAATTCTGTTGTGAGCAGGGCTCTGGGTCACCCGCGTTTAGTGGGTCTGGATTTGGGGATCATTGAGAGACGGTTTCGACCTGTTGATGGTGTCTCGCTTGGCGTGTCCTGCCAGCCCACGCTGAGTCCTGGATGGTCTTCCCGAGTTTGGCTGAGTCAGGAGCACCCAGCCTTTCCTGGGTCGCAGGAGGGGCTCAGGTCTCCCACATCTGTGCCGTGAGCACCCCGCTTTCCATCTGACAGAGACCCGCCCTGAAGTCATCACCTTCCACAGCTCTCTGCCCACCCCGTCCTCAGGCTGGCCCGGCCGAGCGGGCCCTGTGGTCCCTGCCTGGGAGCCTGGACCAGACACAATGTCCGCCTTCACGGCCAGGGGCCCCGGGGGTCCAGCCTGTTGAATTCGCAGCCGCTAAGCCCTTTCTGCCATATGTTCCTGTTTTCCTAATAAGTTCGGGTTGTGAGTGGGGAGGCGGGGAGGCCCCAGGGCAGCTCAGAAATAGTCACATGATGGTGAAATACAAGAATCCTAGAAAGGGTATCTCCCCGCGCCTCTATCTCGTCCTGCTCCCCCCCCCTCCCCCCTCACTGCGGAGGTAATTGTAGACACCCAGCCGGCTTCCAAGGCGGAGGAAGGCATCTCAGGCCTGGCAGGAGCTGTGCCCGCCCCGGGCCCTGGGGGCCGTCAGGCTGGGGGCTTCAGGGGCCCGGCGCCAGAGAACAGGGTGCGTTTGTTCGAACCGAAACTTGGCGGGCTTGCCAGGGCCACTGCGGGGATGCTGAGGCCCTCTGTGTTTGTCTCCAGCCCCGGGAGGGCTTGTAGGGGGACCCTTCCCCAGCCCCGTCTCCGCCCCTGGGCCTGGATGGGCATGCTGGGCTGGGCAGCTGCCTGCTGGGGGTGGGGTGGGGGGGGTGGTGTGTGTGTGTGTGTATGTGTGTGTGTGTGTGTGTGTGTGTGTGTGTCTCTCTCTCTCTCTCTCTCTGCTGGTGTTTTTTTTTTTAATTCCTCCTCTTCTCCGTCACCCTGCAGAAGAAGGCCGAGGCTGCACATCGGATTCTGGAAGGCCTGGGGCCCCAGGTGGAGCTGGTGAGCTGGGGAACAGGGTGGGGCGCTCTGGGAGGGGGTGGGCAGGGTGGCAGGTGGGGGTGAAGGGAAGGAGAAGCCCTGTCCTTGGAAGGGGGCAGGAGATCCACCCTTCGGATGAGAGGGGCGGGCAGGTAGCGACGGGCAGGCCGCACTGGGGGTGAGGAGGGGTGCGTCGGCGCTCCAGCTGTGCTCCCAAGCCCAGCCAGTCGGGCTGCAAGATTCACCAGCTGGAGTCCAACCCATTTGGCCTGTAGTTTATCGTGGAAAGCCCATACTCTGGGCCCGATCCTCTGAGTTCAGCTCTCAGATCTGCTACTTAATAGCAGGTGTCTTAACCTCTCTGTGCCTCAGTTTCCTCATCTGTAAACTGGGACTAATAATAACACACATCCCTCTGGGTTGTAGTGAAGACTAACCATGCTGAGTTTTGGAAAAGCCTGATGGAGAGTAAGTGCCGAGTGTTAGCACTTGCCCTTGTTGTTATTATTACTGTTGTCGGTATCATTTTACTGATGGGAAGCTGCCATGTCAGCAGCAGAGCTGGGAAGCAGACTCGGGCCTTTTCTCTCTCAGGCACCCGTCACCCTACGTGTCACCAGAGATAGGAAACAAGGGAGCACCGGAACTCCCGGCTGGTGGCCTTGGAGTCCTGGGAGAAATGGCCAGAGTGCCCACCTGCCTGGGACTGTCACTGTCCCACTGAGCGGGGCGGTGCAGAGCCACGGGGGCGGCGCGTGGGGACACGCACATAGGATGGAAGCGAGGGATCCCCGTGCGTGTGTGCGTGTGAAGGCTGCGGGGTGGGAAAAAATCTGACGCGTTTGGAGCCTCATTTTAAACTTGGCTTCACCACGTGTTTGCCGAGTGGCCTTGGGAAAGGGACTCGGTTTTCTCATCTGTGAAATGGGGAAGCCGAGGATCTTGATGAGGGAGCGATGAACTGGTGCGGGGAAAAGGCTCACTGACGCGGCACTTGGCCTGTGGTGAGCGCTCAGTGTCGTGGACCCTTGGGAAGGCAGAGCTGTTTGGAGTTTCTTCTGCAGTGACAGCTGCTCCTCAGCCTGGGGTCCGTCTGCTTAGGCCACTGAGGAGCTGTGAGCAGCTGGCCTCTTACTGCTCCCAGGTCCTCTCAGGCGGCAGAGCCAGACAGGGAGTGGGGGGGCTCCTACGGCTCAGGGGCGGGGCCCAGTGCCTCTCCTGGGATGGGTGACAGGCTCCCAGCCTGCGGCCTTGCTTCCCTTTGGGCATGCTTTCTGGGATGTCTCTAGCAGCCTCTTTTAAAAAAAATTTGAGTAGCTTTATTGAGATGTAATCCACATGCCATACAATTCACCCATTTAAAGAGTACAAGTTAGTGGGTTTTCGTATATTCACAGATGCGCACAGCCATCTCCACCATCGATTGGAGGACATTTCACCGTCTCAAAAAGAACTTTGTGCCCTGAACTATCACCTCCTTATCTCCCATCCCCCCACCTCCCACCCCGCTCCTTCCTCTCCCCCCTCCCTCCCAACCAACCACTAATCTGCTTTCTGTCTCTGGGTTTTTGCCTATTCTGGACATTTCGTATCAGTGGAATCATACAATACGTGGCCTTTTGTGTCTGGTTTCTCTCACTCAGCATCCTGTTCTTAAGGTTCATCCATGAGGTAGCCTGTGTTGGTGTTTCATTCCTTTTTATGGCTGAATCGTATTCCATTGTACGGACGGACCCCATTTAGTTTATCCGTTTATTCATTGGTGGGCGTTATGTTGGTTTAGCTTTCGGACATTACAAAGGAAGTGGCTGCGAACATTCATGTACAGGTTTCCATGTGGATGTGTGTCTCCCTTTCTCTTGGGTAGATACCTCGGCCTGGACCTGCTGGATCATGTTAATTCTGTGTTTAGTCTCTTGAGGAATTAATCGCCAGACGGTTTTCCAGAGTCGCTCCACTGTTTTCCATTCCCACCAGTAAGCTGCTGCTCACCTCGGTTTCCCTTTCTTGCCAGTGGGGCTGGCAGGACTAGAGGCGTCACCCAACCATTTCCAGACCTGGAGGCTCTCCCTCTCCCTCTCCCATTTCCTGACCTAAGTAGTCCTGGAGGCTCCTGAGTAGGGGGTTGGAGTGTGAAGGGAGCCGCTGAGAACAGCAGGGCGTCTGCTGGGCTCACAATTTCAGTGATTCTTTCCTGGGTCTTCGGGGGCGAGCAGGCTGTCCTCTGCTTGGTGGTCTCACAGTAGAGGCTTCCTCAAGGCTGGTGGCGCAGGAGGCCGAGGTCTGGGGCGCTGCGTGGCTGTCACCGGAGTGCTCTAGAAGTCGGTAGGCTCTTGGCTTGGTGGCCTTCCGTGGGGCTGGAGAGGGGCCTCACATTGACACGGCACCTGCTGTGTGTCAGGCCTTGTGGAAGTGTCACCATCCATGTCCTAGGAGAGGCTCAGAGAGGGCAGGGCCTTGCCCAGGGTCACACAGCACAAGATGAAGCCGGGAGGTGTGCTGAGCCCATGGGGTTGTGGCTGACCACTTCTGCACTGGTCTGCCCTCTGTCTTGGTTACCACAAGGCCCGACTGACCAGAGGCGTCCTCCAAGCAGAGGCAGCCCTGAGGCGCGCCCTCAGCAGGGCCTGCTTCGTGCCACCCAGGAGTCTGAGCTCAGGCCGGGAGGAAGGGCCTGGTGCTGCTCACGCCGGGTCTCGGGTCACTGGGCTGCACCCCGGGGAATCCAGTTCCCTGGAGGTCTCTCCCACCTGCAGCCCAGGGAACAGCCAGCCGAGGAAGACAGTGATGGGCGCTCTGTGACCTCCCTCGGGGGGAGGCCTGGGCCCAGGAGAAACCCTCGTGGGAGAGGAAGATGATGAACAGCGCGGACGGCTCCAGGCAGGGCTCTGCGCAGCCCGGCCCTCCATCCCTGCGCCCTGGGGACCAGGCCTGGCCCCGAGCGGGCAGCGGGGGGAGGGTGTGGGCAGCCCCATCCCCCGCCTCCTCGCCCTGCCGCTTTGAGTACTGGTTTCCTTCCTGTTCAGAGGTGTTATTTTAAGAACGCCGTGTCACCAGCGGGCTGAGGGCCAGCGCAGACACTCCGTTTCTAGCAGTTCGTCCACCTGGTTCTTCTCGGCCCCCCGCCGGCTGCCTGCCGTCAGGTCTGGAGGGGACCTTCCTTCCTTCTCCCCGAGACCCAGCTTCTCTTTCTTAGTCATTTCTGTCTGGGGCCCTACAGTCTGGCACATGCTCCCCTTTGTGCTCTCTTTCTCCCTCCGATTATTTGGCTGCGTCCCCATTTCTAGAGGAGGAAATGGAGGCATGGAGGGGGCGGGCCTTCCTGCAGGTACCCTAGGCCCCCCAGCCTCACTCCTGTGGGGTCGGCGGCAGGGACTTTCCCTCTTAGGTCTCATGTCCCCTTGGCGGGGGCTGGAGACCTGGGAGGTAGCAGAGAAAGCTGCTGTGGGTGTGAAGGCCAAGGTGGCCGCGTGGCCACTAACTGGGGACACGCCTAGGCGTTGCCTGGCCCTGTGCGCTCCCCCGCCTGCAGGTAGCGAGGAGGGGCGTTACGGGGGACGCCCTCTTGCCCTGCCCTGCCCTCAGCAGTGCACCAGCCAAGGAGGTGTCACGATCCTTCCTCACCCAGCCCGTCACCATGGCAACAAACAGCCAGCCAAGGCCGCCCTGGGCCCAGAGCCTTCCCTTCCCGCCCAGGTCTCAGTGCACCTCGAAGAATGCCCAGCGAGTGCCTCCTTGGGGGGCAGCCCCTCTGGTCAGAGGTAGCACACCCCACAGTGTTCTCTGACTTCTTCCTGGCCTTTTGCTGAAGGCCACCTGGAGGGGCAGGGTGCTGTGTCTTCCTCTTACCCAGCGGGGCTGGAGGGTGAAAGTGATTCCTTCCCCTGCGAGTTTAGCGGGTCAGAGGCGGGCTGGGACCCCGCTGCCCTCCCAGAAGCCAGTCTCCCCTGTTCTGGCCCATCCCATGTTGTAGAAACGGGACGCCCCCCCGCCCCCCGCCCATCACTGGCACCCGGGGTCCCTCTATGTGGTCCTTCAGCCCCTCCTGGCCTCCTTAGACCGTGGAGACTTTGCCATCTTTAAAAGCAAAAAAAAGCAGTTGAGTCACCAAGTCTGACATTTCCTGGGCCACTCGAAAGCCCAGTGAGGTAGGTCCTATTTGCTCTATACCCACTTTCCATATGAGAAAACCGAGTCCTGGAGTGTTCAAGGCACGTGTCCAAGGTCTCACAGCTAGTGAAATTGGGGCGCATCTGTTCCTAGAAACTGAACCTTTAAGCCATACTCATTCCCGCCCGGCCTGTGTTTTATTGGCTTGTGAGGAACGTAAAGGACCAGACGCAGAGTCACCTGGGGTTAAACACGGGCATTTGATGCCCTGGAATTCAGCACAGGCGTCTTTGTAGGGCTCCTTGCTGTCCTGAGATGTGGGCTCTCCACCATGTGCAGTAACGTCTTGCCCCTCTCTGGCTGGGAAGTTTTGCAGTGAGTCTGACGGTGGTCTCTCCTGTTGCCTTCCTGTTCAGACACCCAGAGTGGGGGTGGGGAAGCCTCCCCATTTTGAGCCAAGCACCTTGGAAGGGCATCTGACCCAGTGTGGTGGGACATGGCCTGTGCTAGCCACGAGGCGGCATCTCGATCCCGGGGGGAGCAGCTGGATTTGGG
This sequence comes from Mesoplodon mirus, assembly GCF_964341445.2. Lineage (NCBI taxonomy): Eukaryota > Metazoa > Chordata > Mammalia > Artiodactyla > Ziphiidae > Mesoplodon > Mesoplodon mirus. The sequence continues at coordinate 5,928,354 of NC_138989.1, forward strand.
GCCTGCAATTGCCTGAGTAATGGTGAATTGTCATGGAGGGAACCTGGGGGACACCGGGAGAGAGGTGCCATTGTCCTCAGCCAAGGCTGCCTGCAATTCCCAGGGCAGCAGAGGCCCCTCCTTGAGGACCCCGCCCTGTCCACAGAGAGCAGGAGGCCTGTCCCTGGGGACACGGCAGGTTGGACCTGTGGCCATGCTGCTTGTGGGCGGTCCCCATCGGCTGGGATGATGTCAGGAGGTGTATTCAGGTCCATGCTCAGGGAGAGGTTCAAGGGTGGGGCCTGACGTGCCCCCTTCCCTCACCCCGGGGCCCTGCCCTGAGGCTTCAGGACACCACGTCTCCATCTTCACCTGCCCGGCCTGACCCGTCACACTCTGTATCTGGTTTTTGTACCACAGTCATCCATGGCTGTCTGGGAGGCTCCTGCTACCTGTGTGGGTGTGTGAGACAGAGAGAGGGAAGATGGGGAGAGGGAAGGGAAGAGAGGGCAACACAAAAAAAGACACACAGAGCCATAAAGAGGGGGGCATGCAGAGAAGGGAGCAAGCAGAGAAAGGGCCAACTCCTTCCTCCAGGGCTGGAGCTGAGAGGCGGAATGCCTCATCTCTTACCAGCCAGAGGCAAATGTTTTAACCTCTCAGGGACTAGATTTTCTCACCTGTAAAATGGGGATGGTAATTGTATCAGTCAGCGACTGCTGTGTAACAAACCAGCCCCAAATATAGTGGTTTGAAACAACAACCTTTTGCTGTTTTCCACGAGTGTAGAAGTCAGCTGAGCAGTTCCTCTCGACTGGGCTCAGCTCACTCACATCCGTGGGCAGCTGGGAGGTCAGCTGGCGGCTCACGGTTTTGCTGGGATGGTGCTGCTGTCCTCCATGCAGCTCTCTGCCAGGCTACACGTGGTCTCTTGACGGGGGTTGTGGTGGGGCAGGCGAACAAGAGAGGAAGAAAGAGCAGAAATGCCTCGTCTGCTTTCATGACGTTTACATCTGTCCCATTGGCCAAAGCAAGGGCGTGCGTGGGTACGGGGGGAGGGGCAGGAAAAATGGCTTCCATGAATGCAGTCACTGCACCCTGATGGTGATAATGACCCTGAGACGTCTTGGACCTCTCAGTCGGCCAGGTGCTGGGCTGAGGGCTTTGCACGCATTACCTCCTTTGATCTTCACAACAACTCTCTGAGTTTAACCCCATTTACAGATGAAAACCTGGGGCACAGATGGCTTAAGTAGCTCACCCAGAGACACACAGCTGGACAGTGGCAGAGCCGGGATGCGAACCCGGGGGTTAGCCCCTAACGGCAGCGCTGCCGTCCAGCCGGGAGATAACACGACGTCGAGCTCAGCTCTTGCCCCGTCGCAGACACTGCAGCAACTTCCTCCTTTTCGTTTGCAGATGTGTTGCTGCACGTGCGCCCAGTCCATTCATTTCTCACTGCTGTGTCGTCTTCGAGGCGTAAACGCGTCCTAACTTATTTCTTCCTCTTCCTGGAGGTGGACACTTGCTTCTAATGCGTTACTGTTATGAACAACGCGGTCCGGGCATTCTGGCGTCCATCTCCTGGCGGGACACAGTGCCCGACCGCTTCCAGGGCTTCCGCGGTAGGGGAAGGGGGTCGGAGGGCACACGCATCTTCATCTTTTCACGTCTCCGGGGCACGTGTACCTGCGTACGTTTCTATCGGCCATGTGCACGCCTTCCAGTCTCCTCACGTCTTCACCAACCCCTGGCACTATTAGGCTGTTTTGTCTTCTGCCGGTCAGCGGTGGTGACGGGGCATCTCACGGTGCTTTGGCGGTCTTCCCCGTTCGAGACCGTTGCTGATCTCAGCTTCCCTGGGATGTGTGTGCTTGTCCCTGGGCGCTCAGGCCAGCCCTGCCCCGTGCCCCGCAGAGCAGCCATGGCAGCCACTGCGGTGAGGGCTCATGGTACCCACAGCTGTGCCCAGAGCGTTACAGCCTGTTCCTCGCCGGGGCTGAGGGCTGGGTCCCCGTGTTCCGTTTCATGCCTGCCGGCAGCTGGTTCCCACACCAGTGGATGGCTCCCTGGTGCCAGGGCCTGGAGCGCTGCGGCTGAGGGGTCCCAGGGCTCTGCAGTGGGGTAGTAGCCGGCCCAGCTCGCACCGGCTGCCCACAGCCCAGGCCCGGCTCCGACGTGCCTCCCTGTCTCTTTCCTTGCAGCCATTGTACAACCAGCCCTCCGACACCAGGCAGTATCATGAGAACATCAAAATGTGAGTACCTGTGGGCAGCCGTGCAGATGCACAGCGGGGTGGGGGCCTCGGGTGGGATGTGGGTTCTCAGTTCCCAGCGGGCTCCCAGCCAGGGCCAGGTGCTGGAGGAGGGAATGGAAGGGGGCAATCTGGGCGAGAGTTCTGGGCCTAGGATGGAGAGGCCTGCGAGGCCAGGGGAGGGGCAGAGGGGGTGGCCCCGTGAAGCTTTGGGAAACAGACCTGGGGTTGGGGAGGGTGGGCAAGCTGCACGCACAGCTCTGGAGAGATAGAGGAGGAGGGCTGTTTGAGCAGGAGGATGCTGCCGGGCGGAGGAAAGTGAGCTCAAGGTGACGGGGGCGGCCATGGAACAAGCAGGGGCCCATGGTTTGGCCTCTGATGTATGCATATTCGGGACCGTCCTGTGGTCTGCACAGGGTGTCCATCTGTGGGGCAGCCCAGCGTGGAGCAGCTGGGAGCACTAATCCAGACCCAGAGGCTTTGGAGTGGCCAACATGACGTATCCCAGTGAGGGGGCGCCTTTTCCCAGATGGATGCTAGAAGCGAAAAACTATCAGTGAAGTGCCCCCCACAGTTGGTGTGGGCCGAGCTGGCAGAGCAGGGGCAGCCGGACTGTGCTGGAGACCAGTGACTTTACGTGGTAAAGCTGGGAGCCAGGTGTGGCTGCCAGAAGGGGGCTGGCTTTTCTCTTGGGATGCATTAGTGGGAGCATAGCCTCCTTGGCTGAGGAGGGGATATTACCTCATGTTGTTTTCCAGGAGCCCCAAAGGTAAAAGGGGTCTTGCCCCTTGAGGAACATGTGGCTGCGAGCACTCCAGGACTGTTAGCTTAGAGGCAGACCCTTCGGGATCACAGTCATTGAACTGTTCAAGGTTCATTTTTGTGTGACCTCAGGAGGGCGGGGCTTAGCTGGTCCAGCGGGCAGTCCAGTTTGGTCTGATTGTCTGAGCTTCCTTGGGGTGGAACTGCAGGGTGGACGTGCAACAGTGAGCTCCCCATCCCTGGAGGCATGCAAACCCCCCGATGGTTTTCAAGCTCCCCTGGCGCTGGACTAGTTGTTGCGGAGGTCCCTTCTGTTGTAGTTTCTGGACTCGAGTGACTAGTCTAGGCTCTGGTGCCCAACACGGCCACCCACCCCCGAGTCGCCGATGGAGCAACCTAGACAATCCCGTGTTGCCAGCAAGGTCTTTGGCCCATCTGGGCTCGAGAGCACCTGCCTGTGAGGATGCTTCACCTGTATTGCCGGCCGTCACTCAGCCTGTGGCTGGCAGGGGCTGGGGAGTGTCCTGTACTGGGAGCGCTGGTGTAGTGCTAGGCTTTCTGTGTCCGCTGTGGCCTGTGCTTTTGTCTGGCCTTAGAGTGTGTTCGCTGCTCAGGTACCAAATCCCTCTCAACTTTACATGGTTTATTTTCCAATCAGGCCACCGTAGTCTTTATAAGCTTCCTGAGACCTGCCTCATCGTGGGGACAACTGCTGGGGGTGGGGGAGGCCCAGATGGATGTTAGGTGAGGACCAGGGGGCCTTTCGGGCCTGTCACAGCTGGTTTAGGGGATGGGGCTGAGGTGTTCTCATCTGGGCAAACCTGCTGGGAACATTCATTCGTTCAATACACGCTTACTACACTTACTATGTGCCAGGCCCTGTTCTAGGGACCTGGGGGTTCAGCTGTGAACAAGACGAAGTTACCCATACTTTCATTAAGTTTTATCTAGCAGGGGAGACAGAAAACAAGTGAGTTAATAAGAAAACATCAGCTAATAAAAAATACTGTGGTCACATAGCTATCTTAAGCTCTTTATGCTTTAATATACCTAGTTTTATTTTTCCTTTCAGCATAACAATTTTGATAGCAATATTACTACACTGAAACTTTTACATAAGTTTTTTCACTAAACTAAAAATGAGTAATATTTTAAGCTGAATAATGTGGATGATTTCAGGCTATAAAAACGGCCATAGAATCCAAACAACAAAGGAAAAAGGTATCCATACAAATAATACTGGCAAACAGGATACTGCTACATCTCTAAGTAGAATACAACTATAAGCTTATTGAACCAACGCCCTATTTTTATATCCTGTAATCTTCATCAGAGGATGGCTCTGGTCTACTAGAGTACATTTTGGCTATGTAAATAACCGCCTAGTGAAATTTGTTCCAAATCTAAGTCACGGATGAACAGATGTTTAAGTGTAAAACATAGAGGTAAATAATTTTAAGATTTTTTTCCTGTTATAAGTGGTCAGCTTTATGTTAGAAAAATGTATCTGTAAGCAAGTTATTTGAACTGATTTCTTCTTAGAACTTTTAATTTTTTTTCATAGTTTGCCTCTGAAATCATAATCACTTCTGTAATTTTAATTTCAGTGTGGTCATCATTAAGTCAGTGCAGTCATTTACTTTAAAAAATGCTGTGAAGATGGCAAACAGGGTGATGGGAGAGAAAGTAAGGGGGGACTCTAGCCAGGGAGATCAGGGCAGGACCTAACAGTTGAGGGAACATTCGGGGACTGTGCAGCAGCTGGAGTGTAGGCCCCCCAGGCAGGTAGAAGAGGCAGTGCAAAGGCCCTGGGGCTGGACAGAGCAGGCGGGTATGTCCCGAGGGGGTTGGTGAGGGAGAGGAAGGTGCTAGCCAGATCACCCAGAGCTGGTGAGGAGTTTGGGTTTTATTATCTGTGAGAAGGGAGGCCAACGATGAAGTTTATGCTGAGAAGTGATTTGATTGGATTTGGGGGAGCCGATGGGCCGGGGGCATGTTGAGAGCCCCAAGCATCTGGCTCGTGTGGCCAGTCACTTACTACCAGTGCCTCGGTTGCCCCATCTGTGAGATGGGTTGCTGAAGGTTCAATGAATTACTAGCCCTGAAGTGCTGAGCTCGGTGTCATGCGTGTAGGAAGTGTTCAGTGATTTTTGTTCTTTTTACTTTATCAGCAGAGACCAAGAGGTATCCCTCAGTCATTCATTCAAATATTCAAATATTTATGAGCACCTGCTCTGTGCCAGCTGCTGTTTGGGCCCTGGGGGGACAGCAGTGGGTGAGGCCTGCCATTCTGGTGCTGCAGACAGACAATACGCCTGTGATAGAAAGACAGCTTGGTGAGGACAGTAAGACAGATCAGGCTGGGGCTGCTTCTCAGGGTGCAGGGCTTCACCAGGTCACCCCAGCCGCGCCTCCCAGCCTCTCTCCGGCTGCTGTAATTGCCGCCAGGTGGAAGGTTATCCCCTCCCCACAGGACCTTGCCCTGTCACTTTAATTTCTCAGTGTTTGCGCGCTGGGGCTGCAGAGTTAAAGTTAATTTCACGCTTGACTTCCTGCTGCACTGGCAATTGCGGATGTGTTGAAGTCACCTGTACCCACCTCAACTGCTGTCCTCTGCCACCTGCCTCTTCGGGAGGTGTGGGGATGGCCACCCCTGCTCCCGGCGGGGTCGGGGACGGGGGAGGCGGGTGACTCGCTGTGGTGTCTTAGCCCCAGGCCTCGGGGCTGACTCTTCAGACCTCCCAGGCTTTGGGAAGCAGGGGAAAGGGCAGGAGATGGGGTGGGGGGCAACCCCAGAGCCGCATCAGCCCATGCTCCGTGGAGGGACTGGCCCCCTCTCTGCAGGCCGGACCTGCCGGGAGAGCTCGGAGCTGAATTCACTGGGTTGGGGAACCCACAGGTGATTCGGTGAAAGGACATGGGATTGACGCAGTGGTGATGGTTCAGGCTCCTGTGTGTTCTGCCGTGGCCACCCCTTCACCTGGTGTCCTCTCCTCCCCTCGGGGCCTGGAAGCCTGCTAGCTCCTGGTAGCTCTTCCTTCCCGATTTTCTTGTCTTCAGACTGATTTTTCCCCTCCTCAGCCCTCGTTGAGGGCTGGCTGATGCCTTGGGGCCGTGCAGAGGGAAAGGGTGCTCAGGCCCCAGGTTACTGTGAACAGGTCCTTGTGGTCTTGCTCTGGAGGTTCAGAGATGTGAAATAACTTCCCCAGGGCCTCACAGCCAAACTCCTAGACCGGCCTGATCTGTGCACCCACGCTGCTTCCCTCTCCTGGGTCTGCAGTCCGGACTCTGCCCCTTGCTAGCCTGGTGACCTCGGGCAAGTCACATCACTTAGCTTGTCAGTAAGTTGGTCTCCCTGGAGTCATTTTGCATGGGAAAAGCGCTTGGCCCCTGGTAAGCATGTTTTGGACCATCAGTCACCCCGGTCTGACAGGCTTTTCCCAAAGCATTCAGGGCCCTGCGTGGGCTGCTTCCCCCACAGTCGGGGGTCTGGCTCTCCCTGAACGCCCCTCCTCACTCCCTCCAAATTCACTGTCACCCTTACTCCCCCGGAACCCAGTATTCTCCTCATTTCCCTCTGCCCACCCCATTCCTTTACTTCTCCCAAGCATCATCTCAAACCTCACCTCCTCCAGGAAGCCTCCCCTGATTGCCCCCACACTTTCCTTTTTCAGAACTCCATAGACCCCAGGGCCAGTCCTACCCAGGGCCTGGCCAGACTCTCCTCGAACATCCACAGACTCTCCATCTCCTTTTTCCTCCTTTCTGGTTCTCATTTCTCCCTCTAGTTCAGTGTCAGCCGACAAGGCCTATATTTCTTGACAGGCTGTGCTTTTTTAAACCCTGCCTTCTCCAGGAGATTGAGATATCCTTTGCACCCTATAAATGCCTCCACCGGCAAACTCATCACATTGCTGGTCTGTCGGTCCTTCCAGAGCCCTCTGGACTCTGTTCCCTATTTTTGGACAATCTCAGCAGAGGAGATTTGTCTGCAGTATGCCGTTAGCAGCTGCAATACCTAAACACTTCTTGGAACAAAACAAACACTCAAAAAGTGTTTGCCAGAAGAATGTTGGACAAGCGGTCACCCCAAACCAGATGTCTAGGGGCCTGCGAACCACCCAGATGCATGCCTCCGGGGCGGGAACAAAGTTAGAGGGGAAAGGGCTGGTGGGAGGCGGTAGGGAGTGGTGAGGACCGGGGTGAGCGGTGAGCTCCTCACGCTTTTAAAGGGGCAGTTAGTTCTTAGTTCCTTGTCTGTAGCCACGAGGGAGCGTGGCCAGGCTGCCTGATTTTTTTTTAAAGAGATGCTTTATGTTGAGCTTTTTATGCAGCAGCTTCTGATTCTCAATACTGGCAACAGATTCAGATTTTTTAGAAAGCACCGCAGTCCAAACACAACAGTCTCACGAGCTGGCTCCACTTGGTGGACTGCGCCCATTTGCAACCTGTGGACTTGACATTTGTCCTCTTTGGCAGTAAGCGGATGCTTCTGGGTGCCAGTCACGGTGCTTGCTTTGGAAGGAAACCCGGATCAGCAAGGGAGAATTCGTGCCCTCTGGTAGCTTTGGGGAACAGAGGCGGCTCCGTGCATCACCTCTGCCCCCACGAGTCTTTGTTCTCACCGAGGCCTCTTCAGCTCGAAGCCACAGCACCGTGCTTGTTGAAGCTGTTACAGGCTGTGCAAGTTTCCTCGGGCTGCCAGAACCTGTCACAACAACCTGGGTGCCTAAAAACTAGAGCAATTCATTTTCTCTCAGCTCTGGAGGCCAGAAGTCGGGAATCCAGGTATCGGCAGGGCCTTGATCTCTTGCAGACGCTAGGGGAGGATCCTTCCGTGTGTCTTCTAGCTTCTGGTGTTTGCTGGCTTCCTTGGCGATCCTTGGCCTGTAGACACTTCACTCCAATCCTCCGTCTTCATGTGGCCTTCTCACTGTGTCTTTTCATGTCATCTTCCCTCTGTGTGTATCTGCCTCTCTGTCCAAATTTCTCCTTTTTGTAAGGACACCAGTCATATGGGATCAGGGTCACCCTCTTGACCTCATGCTAACTTGATGACCTCTGTAATGACCTGATTTCCCGATGCGGCCACATTCTAAGGTATTAGGGGTGGGGGGTCAGGACCCCAACATCTTTTTTTGGGGGGGCACATTTCAATTCATAACATACACCAAGCCCCCTGCAAGCTCTAAAGTAAATTGTCTTTGATCTCACTATGGCATTTCAACATAGGTCTTGTCCCTCTTTTTTTTTTTTAAGTCTTTATTTTAAAATAGCTAGATGTACAGAAGAGTTGCCAAGGTAGTACAGTGAGGGGGGTTGGTTGCAGGAACCCCGTGGATACCAAAATCCGCGATGCTCAAGTTCCTTATATAAAATGGCACAGTGCAGTCGGCCCCGTATCTGGGGACGTGGAACCCATGGACCGTACTAAGAATTCCCCGTATACCCTCCACCCAGCATCCCCCAATGCGAATATGTGACACGAACAAGGTACATTTATCAAAACTGCGAAAGGGACAGCGGTACGTACAGTCCTATTAGCTAAACCACAGACTTCCTTTGGATTTTCCCAATTTTCCCACTAATGTCCTTTTTCTGGTCCAAGGTCTGATCCAGGTTCCTGCTCTGCATTGCGTCCTCATGTCCCCTTGGTCTCCAGTCTGTGATAATTTCTCAGTCTTCCTCGATTTTCCTGACCCTGACCCTTTTGAAGAGGACTGGTCAGGGATTCTGCAGAATGTCCCACAATTTGGGGGTGTCTGCTATTTTCTCAGGAGGCTGCTGGGCTTGTGGATCTGGGGGAAGAGTCCCACAGAGGTGAGGGGGTGCCCTTCCCATCATGATATATCAGGAGCATCCGACACCCCTGACTGGAGGTGTTTATGTCACTACAGGTGGTGTTGACCTTGCCCCCTTGCTCAGGGCGGTGTCAGCCGTGTCTCCACCGCTGAGTTGCTGTGTTTTGCTTCCCTACTCTGTGCTTTAGAAGCAAGTCACCATCCAGCCTACTGTCAAGGGGAGGGGAGTCCAGCTATACCTCCTGGAGGGGGAATATCAAAGAATTTGTGGACACAAGTTAAACTGCCACAATGATTAGTAAATATTTGGGGGAAATGCTTCGAGGCTATGCACATTTCCTGTCTCTCCTCAAAGTTTTGCCAACTGATTTAACGTTCACGCGAGGGTCTAGCCTGCAGTAATTAGCACCGTGGTATCTAATAGTGATTTTCAACTTCCCTCAGTCCTTCTACGTTCATTAATTGGAATTCTGTAAGGAACATTTGTCCCTTCTCCCTCCTTTATTTATTTATTCGGTCATTTATTTATATCCGTGTGGATGCGTGGTTATTTATTTTATTCTTCGGGCTATAATCTAGTACTAGCGTTATTTATTTTGCCTCTCAAATTGTTCCAGCTTTGGCCCTCGGAAACTCTTTCTTTACTTAAAAATGTTCTGGGCTCATCTTGTGTATTTCCTGCCGCAGCTCTGGATGCAGCCATTGCTCCAGGGAGAAATGGCTCTTTTTTTTGTTTTCCTTTGTCCGTGCTGCACGCGCAGCATGTGGGATCCTAGTTCCCCGACCAGGGATCGAACCCGCGCTGCCTGTACTGGAAGCATGGAGTCTTAACCACCAGACTGCCAGGGGAGTCCTGAGAAATGGCTCCTTTTATTGGAGAATGGTGTTAGAGACCAAGACCTCGGTGCTAGCGGGTTCATTGCTCTGGGCTGTCATTGCTTCTTGGCCGTCTCGGCTGCCGTCTCCAAGTCCAAACCCTCTCCATTGCCCCGACCTACAAGGCCCTGTACAGCCGGCCCTGCCGACCTCTCAGCTGTCCTCCTCCCTGTTGCTCCCCTGTGTCCCTGCCCAGCACTCTCCAGCCACATGGGTCTCCTGTCAGACACTCTGAGTTTGTTCCCACCTTAGGGCCTTTGCACCCCCAGTACCCTCTGCCAGGAGTGCATCTCCCTCTGGATCGCCCTCAGCTGGGTCCTCCTGGTGATCAAGATACCAGCTCGCAGCCATCTCTGAGAGACTTTTCTGCACCCCTGAATCTAAAATGGCTACACCCTCCCCTCCCCCAGTCACTATCCCACCCTCCATGTAAGTTCCTGACTCCAGGATTATCTTGATTATCTTGCTTATTGTCAGTGTGGCCCCGCTAAGCGTCACCTCCATGAGGGCCGGGGACTTTGTCTTGCTCACCTCTATGTCCCCAGGGCCCCAAACAGTGCCCGGCATATAGTAGGTGCTCAGTAAACATTTGCTGAATGACTGAGGAGATGAAAGCACAATGCTACTGCTCCCATTATTCGGATGAGGAAACTGAGGCTGAGACCATCTGAGATTTGTTCAGAGACACCTTGCTGTGGAATGAGGGGTTGTGGTCTCAGCCTGTGTGACTGAGGACCCCCAGCGCCCGTCCTGCTGGGGAGTGGGGAGGCTGATGTTAAGTATCGAGACCTCGAGGCGGGAGGCCTGGCCGATGGGAGGCGAGACCAGAATGACCCAGGGAGCCGAGGGTCCCCTCACTGACCCTCCTGGAAGTGGGCGTGGCCTTTCCTTGTCAGGAGATGGGTGGAGACAGGGCTGAGCTTGGCTGGGGTCCACAGGTGAAGAGGGACCATGCAGGCCCATCAGCATCTCCAACTTGAGACCAGGTAGTGGGGATGCCAACCTCCTGCTGGAAATCACTGCAAGGCCTGGGGACCCTGGTCCACCTGGGGATGAGGTGTGCTGGCAGACTCCGACAGCCGCTGGGAGGTGGGTCTCTGAGGCAGTGGTGTCTATTTGCGGGGGGTGAGGGAGCAGAGAGTGACTCCCCATGGGGTCCGCAGGGCAGGTTGATTTCAGGCCCTTCAGCCCCCGGGAGGCGTGTGTTGGGGGAGCTTCCTCGTCCATCAGGGCCTGGAGTGCCCTCCTCTTTGTCTTTTTCCTGAGGTTGGGGTCCTGGTGGCCCACAGGTACCACACCTCCTGGAGGCTGGACGGGGCGGGGCTCCCAGTCATCAGTGTGTAAGCTTTTGGTAAGAGTTTGGATGCGGCTGAGAATATGAGCAAGTCGGGGGACCCCTCCCCAGAAAAGTTGATCTTGCTGTACACCCGGCTGGGGGGCAAGCAAGTTCACGGGCCTGATGGGCTCTCCGGGCCCTGTCTGTGACCCCCGCAGGCCCCAGCTGCTACACGCTGCTGTGCGTTGGAAGTTGTGGGGAAAGGGCCGAGGGGAAGTGGGTGCTTGGGGGTGAGTCTTCCGTATCGGTCCGCATCTCTGAGTCTCCCTCTGCCTCCTTCTGGGCCTCCATCCCCCTTAATTTGTTTTTTATTTTATTGAAGTATGGTTGGTTTACAACATTGTATTAATTACTGCTCTACAGCAAAGTGATTCAGTTATACATATATGTACATTCTTTTTTAATATTCAGTATGATCTATCACAGGAGATTGAATAGAGTTCCCTGTGCTGTACAGCAGGACCTTGTTCACCCATCGCCCCCCTTTCCTTGGATCTTGTCTTCCTCTGCCTTTCGGCCTGCTCCCCTCTGTCCCTCTTTTCTCTCTCTGTCTCTGTCTCTGTCTGTCTCTCTCTCGCTCTCTGCCAGGCCCCAGGCCCCTCTCCCTCTGTCCTCATTTGGGATCTGATCTCATCCACCTCTCTGTCGCTCCTTCTCCCTCTGTCTCCCTGCCTTCCTCTGGGGCTCCGTCTGTCTGTCTTTCTGCTCTCGTTCCTTCTCCCTCACTCCTGGTCTGGTGTCTCTCTCCTGTGCCTGCCTCTCTTTCTCTCTGAACAGCCCGCATCTCCCCGGGGAAGCGCCCGCTGCCCTCTGAGCCCGCAGTGCTGTGTGTGGCCTCCTTGGTTGAGGGCTTTGATGGCGAGAGGGGTCTGGCTTCCCTGAGCTGAGGCATGAAACCCCTCAGGTGCTTCCCGGGCTTCCTGCTGCGCTGGCTCCCACCAGCCTGTCGCTGGCTTGTCCATGTCACCCCCACCCCAGGGGGCACAGCAGGGGCTTGGTTGGAGGTGGCTTGTGGTCACAGAGGCCAGACCCCAAGACCCTGCCCCTGTGCAGCTGCAGGTCTCGGGGGCTTGGTCTCCCCGGCCTGCGTTTCTAAGGCTGTGGCAGTTTCTCTGTGGCCGGTTTCCCGTGGCGGGTGTGGCTGACGGGAGAGGGGAGCCTGGGTGCGTGTAGGGGTGATGGCAGCTCCGGGGAGGGCAGGAAGCCACAAGACCTCGCCCCGCTTCGGAACCTTCTTTTCTGCAGACCACGCTCAGCCTAGGTGTGCGTGGGGACACCGCGTACGTGACGGGGGAAGGGCACACATGGGCAGTTCGTGGCTCACCCTGGGGGGCTACAGATGTGTCTTAGCTCACCGGGAGCCAATAGGGGCAAGTAGGGGCAAACTTCAGCACTGGACGGAATTCCCGCATTTCTGACCTGCCCGGTTGGCCGTTTCCATCCTCCTTAGAAACCAGGCGATGCGGAAAAAGTTAATCTTGTACTTCAAGAGGAGGAATCACGCCCGGAAACAATGGGTAAGTCACCACCGCGTCCCCCACCCCTGGAATCTCCTCTGTTGCCCCCTCCCCTCCACGGACCAGGCTTCCTTGAGAGCCGAGACCGTCCAGGCCACTCAGGCCACACCCACCGGGATCCCTGGGTTCTGCAGCTCATTCCTGCGTGTCCAGGGTGTCAAGAAAAGCCAAGGGCAGTGAGAGAAATGGGAAAGGACAGCAGCTGCTTCCGTGAAGCTGGGGGCTCAGGGCTCGGCTGCCTCAAGGAAGCTGGGGTGTGAGTGGGTGGGGAGGCTGGGAACTGTGCCCCTCCTTTTCCAGCCTGGAAGGGGAGAAAGCAAAATGTTGGCCGGGAAAATTGGTTCCTTGTCGGAGGTCCTACTGTGGCTATTTTAGGCAGAAAGAGAGAAGTTTGTTGGCAGAGGTGGAAGACTGGGGTGGGCTGTATGCTGGGTGGCGGTGACTGCAGGGGGCTCCCTGAGAAATGAGCTTTGCCCAGCCCGCTGTGCCCATTCCAGGCTCAGGAAAATCCAGGCCTAGAGAAGCAGTGAGGCCCCCCTTGCTTAGAAAGTGGTACGGACTCCTTCAACCCACCGCACACTCTGCCGTCTCAGCTGGGAGGCATGCCCAAGGCAGGGGGAGCACATGTGAAAGAACACCTTTAGTTGTGGTTTAGGGTGGGCGTTTACGTCACTGATTCACTGAGTGATGGAGAGGGAGTTACCCATTAGTATTCTTTCAGCTGTGAGAGGAAGAAGCACTGGCTCAGATGGACTTAAACAGTAAAGGAATTTGTGTAGCTGATATGGAGTTCAGGAGTGGTTTGATCAGGTTGCACCTTCATTTCTATGCCTTTTTTCTTCAAGTCTGCATATTAGTACATTGACAAGCTGGTTTTCCTTTGGGACCTGAATTGCTACAGCAGGTTTGAGTCTTTTAGAGCCAGAGAGAGAGCTGCTCTTTCTCAGACCACCTCACAAAAGCTCTGATTTCACCACTCGAGGGCCTCGGTCCCTCTGAACCAGTTTCTGAACCCACCCTGTTCTGGCCTTAGACCTCGGCTGGGCCCTTGGAGAAGGGATACATTTCTGGCCCAGATGCTGGGCGACTGGGAATCTGGTTGGGCGGCACCCTAGACCCCAGGGCCCCACGGGGTGAGAAGTGGTGGGCTTCCCTTTTCTTTTCAACCTCCTCAGACTCCCAGATTGACTGGATGGTGACCAGAGGCGCCTGGCTGGATAGATGGGGTTCATGAAACGGGGCATCCCATCTCATTCATCGAGTTAAGAAATATTTACTGAGCACCTGCTGTGTGCCTGAGTGGAGGAGACACAGTGATAAGTGCCCTGCAGAGGGATGGGTTCGGGGACAGCCTGGATACCCGACCACAGTACTGAGAGAGGAATGACCAGAAAGGACCACCCGTGTGAATACCTGGGGGTGTGAGGGTCAAGGAGAGGACACAGCAAGTGCAAAGGCCTTGAGGCAGGAACCGGCCTGGGGGGTAGCACAGGACAGCATGTAGCAGGCAAGCCAGAAGTACAGGGCATGCGTGGGGGGCTGGTCGAAAATCCTGGGCGCCAGGTCACCTGGAAATGGAATGTCTAGATTTTACTCTAAATACAGTTGGACACTTATTCTTAATGTATTCTTAATAAAGAATACAAAACCTTTAAGAATTTTTAGTTATTCGGAAAATTTGACAGTGATACAGGAAATCTGACAGAAGAGTAACAGTAAACACCTATAAGCCCGCTATCTAGAATCCATCGTGGTTAACATTTCTTTTATATTCGGGGTGTGTGTGTGTGTGTGTGTGTGTGTGTGTAGGTATGAATGTTTTTGTGTTGAGCTGTTAGAACATAGGTGCAGACACCCAGGCCCTCACCCGGAACACTTCCTGGAGGAAGGAAATTCTCTCTTTATCACACCTAACGATTCACAGCTTTTCCTGATGCACAGCTTTTCCCCTGTAGTCCTGCCCAGGGTTGGGGTTCCTTTGGGGCTGGAAGAAGGAGATCTGATTTACATTTTAAAAGGACCCCAGTGGCTGCTGGGGGGTGGAGTTGGGTGGGTGTAAGTTGTTCAGAAATCTCCCAGGGCTCCCTGTGGAGGGGTCCCTTGAGGGGATGGAGGGGAAATGGGCTTATTTAAAGATAAAGGAACTGGAGAGACTTCTAAGAAATTCTGGGTTCGCTTTGTGGCCAAGCTGAGCCCATCTTAAGAGAGGCCCATGTGAAAACGAATTCCTAAACCACAGAAGCTGCGATGGGAGGGCGTCTGGAATGATCTCATTCTTGTTCTTATATAAATGAGCCCAAAGCCCCATGCATCGTCATCAGCAAGGACTGGGAGGGCGCTTGGCCAAGACGGGACCCCTCAGATCTGCATGCTCCCCGCCCGCCCCCCTCCCCACGTCAGTCACCTCCCCTTCTGTGGGGCCCTCACTCCTCAGAGGTTCCTGGGACCCACGCTGCCCTACACTCCTGCTCTGGAATCTGCCCAGAGAGCTGAGGCTCTTCCCCAGAGGGGCACCCAACCCCAACAGGAGCCTCCACCAGGCCTGCCCTGTCCTCCCCTGGGAAGCTGAGCTCGCCCGCCCCACGGCCCCTGAAGCCAGGTTGTGTGTGTGTGTGTGTGTGTGTGTGTGTGTGTGTGGTGTTGGGGGAAGGGGGTATAAGCGGGGGCACTGTAAGGCTGAGATGTGCAGATTCAAACCCTACCCACCATACCCGCTGTGAGTGATCTTGGGACAGCCGTCTTGCCCTAAGCCTTGCTTTTCCTCATCTGTGAAATGGGGTCATGGTGGGGCTGCAGGATGAGTTAGCGCAGTGCCTGGCGGGGGTAGTGTGTGTGACTGATGGCCGGCAGGAGGGGTTAGTCAGGGGCTGAGCTCAGCCTGGACGGTGGGTGTATTCATTTCCTGGGGCCGCTGTAACTAATGACCACAAACTAGGTGCCTTAAAACAACAGAAATGTATCCTCTCACTTCTGGCTCTAGAGGCCAGAAGTTCAAGATCAAGATGGGGGCAGGGCTGTGCTCCCTCCAGAGGCGCTAGGGGAAGCTCCTCCCTGCCTCTTCCAGCTGCTGGTGGCCCCAGACAGTTCCTAGCTGTGGCCACATGACTCCCATCTCTGCCTACATCCTCAGCTG
Organism: Mesoplodon mirus; assembly: GCF_964341445.2. Taxonomy (NCBI): domain Eukaryota; kingdom Metazoa; phylum Chordata; class Mammalia; order Artiodactyla; family Ziphiidae; genus Mesoplodon; species Mesoplodon mirus. The sequence goes on from NC_138989.1 coordinate 5,944,012, forward strand.
GCCTTTCCCCTCTCTTCTCTCACACGGACGCCTGTCACTGGATCTAGAGGTCACCCTCATCCAGGATGACCTCATCTCAAGATCCTTAATGGCATCTGAAAACACCTTTTTTCAAATAAGGTCACATTTGAAGATTCAAACCCCCTAACCTGGGGGTTAGGATGCGGGCACATCTTTTGGGGGGGGGGTGTCACCATTGAACCTACTACAGTGGGCACTGGCATATTTTCAGCATAATCTGCCTTTTCTCTTTCTCCTGGCTTGTCCCCACCCTCCTTTTTTATCTACTTCTTTTTTAGAGACGGCTAAAGTTTCGCTCACTCCTCTCATATCCCTTGCACCTCCTATTTTTCACTTCTGGGCTTTTTCCTGACCTGCCCTGGCATCCGTGACTTGCTTCTGCAGCCTGAGTTACAGGCAGCAGGACAGGGGCTGGGAGAGTCCCGCCTCGTCGCCGTCACGCGTCGCTGAACACGCGGGACAGCCAGCAGGGGAGCCTTCCCCGAGTCTGTGGTGCCTGGGCCGCTGAGCCCAGCAGAAGGCCTTTGCACGGGGCTGCAGGCTCCCTGGGGGTCTGGAGGACGCCAGGTCACCAGGTGACCACAGAGGCCAGTTCCCCTGGCCAGCCGGCTCCAGCCACCGCCCTAACACTTCCCTCCTTGCACTCTGTCCGTCGGCCTGAGGCTGTCTTCCTCAGTTTTGGGGGTACCTCCTGGTCACCCCATCTCTCATCGTTTCCCTAAGTGTAGAGCTCCATCCTGACACACCTGGCAGGGTAGGAGGGGTTCAAATCCTGGCCCTGCTCAGTGACCGGGGCAAATCATTTAATTCCTGCTCTCAGGTTCCTGTTCTGTTTGGTGGGGATTATAGTAACATGCACCTCATCAGGCCACCGAGTGAAAGGCTGCAAGCAGTGTGCTCACAGCAACGTCCAGACTGCAGTGGGTGCTCAGAACTGTCAGCTGCAAGCTGACTCTAAAATTCATGGGGACCCCAAAGAGACAAGACAATCTTGAAAAAGAACAACCAGGTTGGAAGAGTCACTTCCTGATTTCAAAACATCTCACAAAGCTACAATAATCAAAACAGCATGGTTCTAGCCTAAGGACAGATATGGAGACCAATGGAACAGAATAGAGAGGCCAGAAACAAGCCCTCACATCTCTGGCTGCTGGATTTTTGACAGGTGGCCATGTCCATTCAGTGAGACAGGACCGTCTCTTTCAACAAATGGTGCTGGGACAATAGGACTGCCACACTCACAGGAATGGAGTTGGATCCCACCTCACAGAATTAACACAAACAGTAACTCGAAATGAATCCAAGACCTAAATGCAAGAGCTAAAGCCATACAATTCCTAAAAGAAAACCCATAGGGGTGAATCTTCACGACCTTGGACTGGGCAGCAGACCTTGGGTGTGACACCAAAAGCATGAGAAGCAAAAGGAAAAGTAGACGCACTGGACTTTATCAGAACAACCATCAGGAAGGATCCTGACCTCCCGTCCCTAATTGTGTGATCCCGGGCTGACGGCCCTGAGCTCTGAACTCCTGCCTCTACAGAGGGGATGGCGGTCATGGCCTTTTGTTGTTTGGGAGAGTCAGTCGCGGGAAGGACTCAGCTCTGTGCCTGGCATGTGACACAGTGGCACTTAGCTAGTGTCAGCGGCGATGCTGATGGTGATGATGATGCTACGAAGAAGAATTCCCACTGAGAGTGACCTGTTTTCATAACACACACAGACTGTGGTCGCAGGGGCCATCCTCCTTTTCCCCTGCAGATTCTTGCTCCTGGCACCCGGCAGACTAGCTTAGCAGTGCTCCAGCCTCTGAGGTGTGAGTGTGACTGTGAGAATGTGTGTATGTGAGTTTATGAGTGAGTGTGTGGGTGTGAGTGTATTGTAAGTGTGAGAATGTAAGTGTATGTATTTGTCCACGTGAGTGCAAGTATGTGTAAGGGAGTGTGCATGTGTTATGTGTGAGTGTGTGCATGTGTGTATGTGAGTGTGTGACCTGCTTCCTTCCCTGGCCAGCGGGGCCACTATGTGGAAACCCCCTGGCAGGGTCATTGCTGCCCCAGGGAAGGGCCGCAGCCACTGCCGTGCTCTGTCCCGAGGCGCCCCGTGCCCTCGGCCCTCAGTGGACGGAGAGTACCTCCAGTGCACAGACCACAGCAGGTGGCACTGTGGTTAGATGTGGAGGGGGACTTCCTCATCCTGGACAGTCCTCAGGAGCTACTCACGTCTTTGCTTGTGGTGCTTGGGGCTGGGCAGTGTGGCTGTGGGTGCCCGCACGGCTGTTCCTGCCCCTTGCTCCACGAGGGCCCCAGGCAGGGCTGGGGCATCTTGCTGGCCTCCCTGCTCGCCCCTCCACTGGGCAGCTGGTTGGTGGCCCTACGGGTTTCTTGCCTATCTTCACGGGTAACTGCATTCTTTTCCTCTGCTGGTTTTGGGTGAACACGTTCTCGCCTTTTCTCCATCTGACATATTTTCTTGCTCTCGCCCATCAGATCGAGGCCTCTCTGGCAGGGCTGAGAGCGTGGGGAGGCTGGGCTGGGTTTCCTTCACCCGGTTCTCACCCTCAGGGGTGCTGTTCTCGGCACCTTGCCACGAACATGTGTGGCTATTGTCTGCTACTGGAACTTGACCTCCCAAGGGTTCTTGGGGCAGCTCACATACCTGGGGACCCCCTGGGAGCTGGAGGTCAAGTTCTGCTCCTCCTCAAAGCTGGCCTGACGGCCACTTGGGGACCATCACGCTGCTGGGTTTGTTGAGGACCAAGGTCACAAGCTGCCTTGGTCAGAAGCTGAAATTCAGGATGGGGGGGTGGTGCCTGGGCACGAGGACCAGAGACGGGTTTTCTGATTATGCTGAAGTGTCGGGGAGGCGTTCAAGCGAGACTCCCAGACCATGCCATCTGTCCATGGCAGCTGTTAGAGACGGGGAGATCGGGTCTTACAGGCAGCCAGATGCTCCCTGCCTGCTTGAGGTCTGGGTCACCTTGGAGACTCAGAAGCCAGGCAGCTACACTCTGGGCCGGGCCGGGGTCTTTTCTCTAAGGAAGGGCATACAGCAGGAAGCACTGTGGTTAGACTTGGAGAGGGACTTCCTTGTCTTGGATGGGCGGCAGCTTGAGTCTTCACACCCAGTCCTTGGGTGTGGGGAGCATGGCTGGCCTGAGGCCGGGGGATGAGGAACTATTCAGAAAGAGAATGCTTTCCACGCAGCCGTCCCGGGCCTGATGGACGCCCCAGAGCTGCCCCGTCCGACGCAACTGACAATGAATGAAATGGTCTGTGTGCACTGCCCACTATGGGTGGTAGCCCTGGCCTCACATGGCTACTAGCATTAGAAATGTGGCATAGGGACCAGAGACCTGAATTTAAATGTCACTTAATTTTACCTGATTTAAACTCCACAGCCACATGTGGCTGGAAGCACGAGGCCTTTCTGGAGGGAGGCCGGCAGGGGGTGGCCCATTCCCCAGGGAGCGAGGCGGCCGGGTCCTTAGGGCAGCCTGTGGGTTTTCTTCAGGGGCCCGGGTCTGCCTGGGTCTGCTCAGGTCTCTGCGTGATCACGTGTCTGCCCACGTGCCCGCGTGTGATCGCGTGTCTGCCCACGTGTGCCCGGGCACACGGCAGAGCGGGGAGCCGGGGAGGGGCTGGGTGTCGGATGCGGGAGGAACGGCTGCCACAGGGCCCCCCCACCCCCGCAGGAGCAGAAGTTCTGCCAACGCTATGACCAGCTCATGGAGGCCTGGGAGAAGAAGGTGGAGCGCATTGAGAACAACCCCCGGCGGCGGGCCAAGGAGAGCAAGGTGCGCGAGTACTACGAGAAGCAGTTCCCCGAGATCCGCAAGCAGCGGGAGCTGCAGGAGCGCATGCAGAGGTGAGCGGCAGGGGGCTGGGCCCGGTGTGTGTGGGGGAACCCCCTCCCCCTCCCCGTCCCCTCCCCCTCCCCCTCCCCGCCCCCTCCCCGTCCCCGTCCCCCTCCCCCTCCCTCCCTCCCCTCCCCCTCCCTCCCCTCCCCCCTCCCTCCCTCCTTTCCTGACTCCCAGGGCCTGGGTCAGCTCGAGGCACTGTCCGCAGAGGCACCCTGGCCGGCGTGAAACAGAAACCACAGCAGCGTCTCAAACTGGCAGCCTGGGGGCCGCATCAAGCCCTTGGATGTGTCACTTGGTGCCTGCCCGGCCTTAATACTTAATTGAAAGAAGCTTAAATCCATTTTGGTGGAGTGAGTTCTCCTTCCGGTGGGCCACAGGCTGGTATCTCCCAGCTTCGTTCATTTATGCGGCCCCTGAAGGCAGCTGAGTTTGAGATCCCTGGTGTGGATCAAAGGAGAAGGATGCTGGTCTCAGGTGGCGGCTGTGAGGACAGGGTGGGATCCTGCGTAGGAGTGCCCAGCGCAGAGTAGGTGCTTGGTGACATGCGGCTGTGACATCTGTTGTCATACAGATAAGGTGGTGGGCCGTGAGCAGGGATGCTGGATCTCACTCTTTACTGGACACTCACGGTGCGTATCTCACCGAATGCCTCCTCTAGTCCTGGGAGCCACGTGCCACCTCATTCCCGTGGTACAGGGGAGGACATTGAGGGACAGGTCCGAAAAGGCAGGGCTGGGATTTGTATGGGAATCTGCTCTTTTGGTGGGCATCTTAGGAGAGAAAAAGGGTTCTGGCATTTCTGGGTGAGTCTGGGGGCTCCATGCCCTCCCTTGGACCCCTGGGCTCGGGGCTGTCTGTGTGGGTGTGAGGCCTGGCCCCTCCTCACTGCCCACACGCCGCTTCTGGGGAACCTGCGGGCTCGGGTCTGTGCTGCTGTGCCGGCCGCGTGTCCCTGGTTGCCGAGGGGCCGGTCCTGAGCGTGTCCCTTTGGTCTCCAGCAGGGTGGGCCAGCGGGGCAGCGGGCTCTCCATGTCAGCCGCCCGCAGTGAGCACGAGGTGTCCGAGATCATCGATGGCCTCTCGGAGCAGGAGGTAAGTCCACGGCCTTGACCCTGACCTCAGCTCCACCCGCTGTGTCCCCTGCGCGTGGAGAAGCTCCCAGCAGGAAGCAGAATTCACCTGGATGCTTGAAATCAAGGGGCTTGTTACTGCAGTGTGGGCAGAGCCCAGGTGGGATAGTGGGGCACCAGGGGAGTAGACACTGCCCGTCCCCAGCCTGAAGGACAAGCGGGAGAGGGGCCTTCCTGGGGCTGTGGAGGAGAGGAGGCCCCCTGGTAGGACACGGCCAGGAAGGGCCCCATCCATGATGCCACGGCGGGGAGGAAACAGGGGATAAGTACCCCCGCCTCTCACTCCCGACCCCCGCCCCCGTCTACTTTCAGTGCTTCCCATTGGTTGAGCCTGACCAGAAGCCAGAGGGCACGAGTGCCTGAGAGCTGTGGTTTCTAGGTCAGCCTCCCCGTGCCCAGAACTGGGGGCAGAGGGGGATTCCCATCTCACCAGCTGTTCACCAAGCCGGGGACCTTCTATCAGCCAGGTGACCCTGGCTGTGGTCACCAGAGCCCAGAGATGACCAGGAAGCAGAAGGAGGAGGCGTTTGCTCCTGGGGCAGGGCTGGTGCTGGCTTGTTCCCTCCCAAGTCTTGTAGGTCAAGCATCTCATGTGCCAGTCCCCCCGCCCCACCCTGCATGTTCCCAACATTACAGTAGACAAGAGGGAGCCTCACAAAAGGAGGGGGCACATTCCTCCTCCCCGGGGCCTTGTGTCCAGACAGAACTTTTGTCCAGATGGGAGGTATGGCAGCTCCAGCTCAGCGCAGTCAGCTCTAGCTGCACATGGCTATGTAAATGGAAATTCACACAAATGAAATAAAGTGAAACATTCACTTCCTCTGTCCCACTTCAGCTGCTCAGAGCCACATGTGGTTAGTGGCCCCGTGTTGGACAGAGCAGGCAGTAAACACCTGCATCGTGGCAGAACATTCTATTGGGTAGCACTGCTTAGGCCACTGATTCTCACTGCGGACTGACTTAAGAGTCCTGGCGAGGGGGAGTCTGGCTTGAAGTGCAGTTTCCTAGGGCCCTGCCCCAGCGGTTCTGATTTAGCCAGTCTGGGGCAGAACTCAGGAATCTGCATTTTCACCAGGCTGTTCACGTGAGTCTGATGCAGGTAGTTCAGACTCTCTGGCCGTTAAAAAAGAGCCTTCGTTTTAAAACTTCACGTGCTATGTCCCTGTTTTGAACACCCGTCAGTCTGCCGACAAGCAGAACTTGGAAAGCCTTTGTCTTCACGCCTGTGGGTTCGCTCGAGCTCCTGTCCCGCCGATGCTGTGGCCACATGCACGTCCCACAGGGGCACATGGGAACAAGAGGAGGGCGGCCCTTTCCCGTGTGTTCCCTGCCTGGTGCAGGCAGGGCACCTGGCATCCCAGCTGGTTCAGTGTCCCCCTCCCACCCACCCCGGCCCTCATCCCGGAGGCCCACTTCCCCAGGTCCTGGCAGCACAAGAAGGCAGCCACCAGCGTCCCCAGGGATGCTGAGGGAACAGCTTTCGCGGGTGATGGTTGGAAAGGGAATTCAGGGCAGAAACTTCACCTCACCCAGCCCCGGCTGACCTGAGGTTCTCTGGGAGGGTGGGGAGGAGGGGACTGGGCGGGAGGAACGATGCTGTCCACGTGCGGGGAGCTTGCGGTCGTCAGCGCTCCTGCCCGGTTGGGGAGGGGCAGCAGAGCAGGGGTGGGGCTCCTGCCGGGAGGAACCCTGCCTGGGCTCTGCCAGTGCTGTGTATCTCGGGCAGCCGAGGAGGTCGGCGAGGTGAAGGTGCTGGGGGAGGGTCAGGCCTCTGGGGGGGGCCCTGCCCCCGCTGCGTTCCCCTGCTCCTGTTGGGAATCCCCAGCGCTGAATGGAGAGCTTGGATGTGGGAGGCTGGGCAGCGGAGCCTTTGAACCGGCTGACCTTGGCCGGGCTGGACCCTTGCCTGCCTCCGGAGATGGGTAATTAATCGCCAGTAATGGGCTGGCTGCAGAGATTTGGGGAAATGAGTCCAGCGGAGTGGCGGCTCAGAGCCTCTTAATAGCCATCCTGATGCATTAGGAGCGCGCCCGCCCGACTCCTGCTGAGCACGGGGCTGGGCAGGCTTGGTCCCCAGTGGGCGCGCTGGAAGGAGCTGGATCCAGGGCTGGGGGGGGCGTGGCGGGCGAGGAGATGGTTCTGCAGCCTCACCGGGCCCCCCCAGAGCAAGGCAGCCCCCCGCCCCACCCCGCGTGCCCTCTGAAGCTGGAGGGCCAGGCCCCGTCTCCTGAGCTAGTCCGGCCCAGCTGGGCTGCACATCTTTCTTGCGGTATTTTATGGCACTTGCATTTCCAAACGGAAGATTCATTGCTCCCCTCTTTCTGCAGATAAGGTGGCTGCCGCTCTCTGCATTTAATTTAACAGCCCTGCCCACCATAAACCTCTCTGGGGCCGCCTTTAAATTCTCCCTCCCCCTGCACGGGCTGTTATTATTTTTTAACTCGTCATTCACTCTCTCTCTGGTTTTGCGTCTTTCCTGTCTTGCCCGGAGCATCCCTACCCTCGGCTCCTCACCTGGGTCCCCTGTGCGGGCGCAGGCACCCCTCCCCCTCCCCACCCTGTCCCCCTTGTCCTGTGCTTTCCAACCGGAGCCCTCCGCCGTCTCCATCTCCCTCCAGAACCTGGAGAAGCAGATGCGCCAGCTGGCCGTGATTCCACCGATGCTGTACGACGCCGACCAGCAGCGAATCAAGTTCATCAACATGAACGGGCTCATGGACGACCCCATGAAGGTGTACAAAGACCGTCAGGTCATGAACATGTGGAGCGAGCAGGAGAAGGAGACCTTCCGGGAGAAGTGAGTCCCCGTCACTGGGGGGCGGGCCTGGCCGGGCCACCCTCCCCTGTCCTGAGAAACCTGCCCTGTTGAGGCTTGTGCTGGCTTCCTAGGGCTGCCGCGACAAATGGCCACCAGCCGTGTGATTTTAAACAACAAGAATCTATCCTCACACAGTTCTGGGGGCTGGAAGTCCAAGATAAAGGTGTGGTCTGGGGTGGTTCCTTCTGAAGGCTCCAGGGGAGAGTCTGTCCCAGGTCTCGCACCTGGCTGGCACCTGCTGGTGGCCGGCGATCTTTGTCATCCCTCGGCCTGGAGATGGATCTCACTGTCTCAGTGTGTCTTCACGGGGTCTTGTTTCCTGTCTGTCTCTCTGTGTCTTCTCCTTTTCCTATAAATTCACCAGTCACATTGGATTCAGGGCCCACCCTACTCCAGCATGACCTCATCTTAACTAATTATATCCGCAAAGGACTCATTTCCAAATAAGGTCGCCTTCTGAGGTGCTGGGAGGACATGATATTTGGGGGGCCACTATTCAAACCAGTACAAAGTGTCAAGGCAGTTTTATGTGAAATGGGGCAGTGTGTATCAGAAGAACAAGGCAGGAGGACCTTCGAGGCTGGGCTGAAGCCTCGGGCAGGGTTATGTGGCTGGCCGGTGACTTTTCGGCTTTCATTTTACTTGGAAGGTGGCTATTTGTGGAGCACATCCTTCATCACAGACACTGGACAGATGTTTTCTGGGGTTTGTGCATTTGTCCCTCTAATCCCTCATAACAGCGTTACCAGGCCATCCCCATTACACACATGAGGAAACAGAGGCTCAGAGAGGTTAAGACACTTAACAAAGGTCACACAGCTTGCAAATGGTGGAGGCAGGATTCAGACTCCCGCAGCTTCGGGGTAGGGGCTCAGCTGCAATGGAGAGGCTTGTCGGGGGAGAGGGGCGTATGGAGCCAAGGAGCAGGGTGGGGGGTCTTTGGAAAGCAGAGGCAGGAACTGGATGCTAAGAGGTGAAGCTTGGGGCTTCTTCTAAAATGAAAGAGCAAAATGTCTGTTTTGGGGAGACGAGTGAGGAACCAGATAGAGAAAGCGCTCCTTTCCCCCACCAGACTCAAAATGTGTGTCCCAGGGAACCACATCCTGGGCACAGAGCGCCTCCTCAGGACCCAGGACCCCCATAAGGCAAGAGGGTGGGAAACTAAGGCGGAGGCCTCAGCACTCAGCCAGGAGGGCGTGGGGGACTCAGCTGCGGGGCGTCCACGTTCACCTCCGCCTCCCGAGAAGGCCTCAGAGTTTCTTCAAAAGAGGTGTCCCACGTTCTCCAGCCACCCACTGCGGGACCAGGCCGCAGGGACTGGGGCTGTCTCTGCCCTTTGCAGAGCTGGGTGGCCCCAAAGTGCTAGACTGGGCTTCAGGCATGGGGATGGCTCTGGGTCGTGGGCAAGGCTGGGGTGCATCAGCCAGGGCAGACACCAGGACTTGGAAATGCAGGAGGAGCGACTGAAGAGGGTCTTGTGTGGAAAGTTTTTGTTTGTTTGTTTAGATGGCTTTTGATTATGGAAATTCTAAAACATACATAAAAACAGAGGGACGGTGTAGTGCACCTTCGAACGCCTAACACAGATGCAGCGACCTTCCACAGAAAATAGCGCTTTGGGGAGCAATTCCTGCCGTGTGTTTGGGGTTTACTGCTCAGAGACAGGAAACGCAGGTAGCTAGCGGCTCATTTCTAGGTCCTCACGGTCAACAGACGTCAAATCAAGTCGTCCCGTATCTGGTGTTGTACAATTTAAAAACCAGTGAAGTGACTGTAGGATGGTCATGGATACTAAAAATTACTGTTGCATTAGGTATTTAAATTCCCCCTGGTGTGTTTGATATTTTATTTATTTATGCTTTCTTTAAAAAAAAAAAAAAAAGAGGTTTCTGGGAACGCTTTCTGTGTTTTGGCCTTTCTGGATTTTTCATGTTGCTGTTCCGACCTAAGGATTTCACACTGTTTGTCCAGTAGCTGCAGAATGGGGGGCCCAGGCTGGGCTGATGTCTGCTGAGACCCAGTTTGGCACCTTGAGTCTTTCAAGGTCCTGGGTGACCTCTCGTTTTCAGTGGAACTGATAGCGCTCAGGGCCTCGGAGAATCACGTGCCGGTGGCGGAGAGTTCCATCACTTACTGTTTCTGTGACTTCGAGCAACCATTTCCCCTCCCTGAGCCTCAGTCTCCACGTCTGTAAAATGGGTGTAGCTTCAGTGCCTCCTCGCTTAGCCGTCTGGAGGTACCCCGTGTCAGAATAAACTCTCAGGAAACATGGCAGGGGACCCAGGTGTAGGTTGGAGGGAGGTGGAACAGGTGACCTAAGAGATTCCCACGTGTGCTTCTTGGTCTCCTGGGGCCCCATCTCTGCGTGGGGAAACCCCAAGGAAGGGATCTGTGGGGAAGGAAGTGTCACTGGGGCAGGGAGAGGGAGGAGAAGGGAAGACTGTCTGTCTGGAAAATCAGGGCGTTAGGCCGCCTCCAGCTTTGCGAACTGCCCGAGGCAGGATCCCAGGCTGGGAAGGCTGCCTCTGACTCGCGGCTTCCTCTGGGAAAAGAGAAGAGGCCGCTCTGGCTTCTCCAGTGTCTGGTTGGGGAGCAGGGGAGGGACCCACTGGCCTCCTGCCCAGCCATCTGGAGGGCTGGGCAGGACGATCGCCAGCGCTGGCCCAGGCTCCCTCCGGCGGCGGCGGGGGGGTGGGGGGACCCCGGGGCCCCTGCATCCCCAGCAGCCTCTCCTCTCCCCAGGGAGGCCGCGGGGCGGTGGCGCGTCTTGGGGACGGGCGGGCCGAGGCTCCACCCAGCATCCCCGGGGCCCCAGCAGCCGTGACCCACATCTCCGCCCCCGCTGTCCGCCTGCTCCTGTGGCCCTGACATTTCAGTCTGGCCCGTCTCTTTCCCAGTAATTCTCCCTGTTTCGCAGGAAGCCAGTTGGTGCGGTGCCAGCTGCCCGCCACCCCTCCAGCTTGGGTCCCTTCCCTCCGCCTCCCGGGCCGGCTTGCCTCCTGCCTGCCTCCTGGCGGGCACTCGAAGCCTCTGCTCTCACCTCTCAGGGTCCTGCCCCGTGACCTCGCCCGTGGCGGCCCCGCGTGGGCCAGGCGAGGCCCAGCTTCCCAGGCCCAGCCGGAGACAGAAACAAAGGCAGAGTTTAAAAGGGGGGGGAGCCCCACCGAGGGGCTGCATGTCGTGTCCTCATTTTTCCTGGAATCCGCCTCCAGCAGGACAAACAAATGTATTTTCAAAGGCGCTAAAACCAGTGACTCACTCCAAGGAACGCCCTCTCTTAGCCCTCCGTCCCGCCTGCCGGCCCTTCCCACACCCCCCTGGGCTTAATTGCTCCGAGCGGGGCGGTGCCGGGCCAGCGGAGATGGCAGGCGCCCGGGAGCTCGGCGGCCGCCCAGCTGGGCAGCCCCCCTCGGCCGGGTCTCAGGCCCGCCCTTCTCTCCCCGCAGATTCATGCAGCACCCCAAGAACTTCGGCCTGATCGCATCTTTCCTGGAGCGGAAGGTGAGTCTGCCCGCCGGCCCAGCGCCCCCTGCCCCCCGTTCCCCTCTGGCGGCCACTCCTGGGGGCAGCCGCTTGGGCTGGGCCGAAGGACCCTCCCTGCCCACCCACGAGGCCCCTGCCTGCTGGCCCCTTGCTCTCCTTGCTGTGTCTGACGGCACTTCTCTACTTCCTACCTCCTGGGAGAAGCAACCGCAGGCCCCGCCCCCTTCTCCCAGGGCGGAGCTCCCGGCTGGGAAACCCCAGGAGAGCTGTGTGCACCAGCTCCTCAGACGTGGCAGCAAGTGTCCTGGCAGACTGGACATGGGTTCTGGAAGCCATGCCATGCCTGGCATCCTAATTAAGGCTTCATAGGCAAGAGTGGCGATCTTCCAGGGCGCTGGATGGAGTGACCTTTCTAGGTCCCTCTGACGGTCACTGTACGCTGACACCCCTGATGTGAAGCCAGGCGTGTGGCTGGCGTGTGGTTTATCCTCATCCCCTTTGGATAAACCTTTACGTAGAACTGAGGCTTGAGCTCCACCTTGCCCCCAAACCCAGCCTGGAGCGGTGCCTCTTTCTGCTCGGGCTCCCTGTTGGCAGGTGGACACAAAGCGTCCCAGGAAACAGTAAAGTCCCCTTTTGTGTACCCACGAGGCTAGGCTGGGCAGTGGCCGCAGCAGCCGCAGGTAGGAGGGAGCTGGTTTGGGGGGCTGGACGTGGCCCCGTGTCAGAGTCGCCCGCTGGACCCCAGCATCCTCAGGGCGGAGCCAGACAAGCTTCCTGAAAAGGTTTACTTTCTGGGGCTGCTGTTCTGGGTGTTTAAAGCAGCGTTTCGACGAATCTCGTCTCTCAGACCGGGTGTCTGCCCACTCCCAGCTTTGCAAATACCATGCTACTGGAGGCCGCATGCTTCCTCGCTGCGGGAGGGCGGTGGGAACCGGATCCAGGCGGGTATTTTAAAGGGTAACAGTTGTTCTCAGCATCTGCCCTCAATGAGCCGATACCCATAGAAGGAGGGAGATGGGTCGGCGTGGGGAAGCGAAATCTCTCCCGGCCTGAAAAACCAGTGTGGAGAAGCAAGCCCTATAAATAGCCTCTCCTCTGTGTTAGTGAAAGCTTCTTACCAGGGGTGTGGACAACCCAGGAGGCTCTAGGTTGGGGCTTCCCGGAGACAGAAGCAGAGGGGTTTCAGGAATTGGCAGTTGAGCAGCACTGTTTGAATGAGGGAATCAGAGGTCTCTACGCTGGAGAATAAACTTTACGGTGTTCTTTGGCTAAGAGGCAGCCCAAGCTGAGACTTAAATAGAGCTTCCAGAAGGGTCTGAAGCTGGGGCTGCCAGCTGTGCCTTTGGGGATTGGCGTGTCCTGGTGGTGAGTGAGGTCAATAGCAGGGTGGGAGCTCGGTGGACTGGCCAGCCCATGCCTGTCTGCAGGGGCAAGTGATGCTTAGGGCCAGCCCGTGGTCACCCAGCACGGGAAGGCACTCTCCTGAATTGTTCAAGGGGAAGTCAGACACCCACATCCCCCCGTTTGCAGATATTGGCATCTGATTATAAAATGTTTTTCTTAACTATTTTGCGGGCCATGCTTGTGGTCAGGTTGAACTTGGGAGCAGCCTCTGTTCACAGTCCATTCTAGGAAGTGGATGAGGATGCAGGGGTTTGAGGCCCAGCCGTCCTCTGCGCCCAGCAGCCCTCACGATTGCCCCTCAGAGGCCAGTTTCGGGCTTGGCACCAGCACCGAGCATCACAGAAACATTTCACCTCATCTCAGTCACAGCTGCTGGCATTGGCGAGCTGTCACCTGGACCGGGCCCCGTGGCCGCAGGTGGTGGCGGCAGCGTCGTGTTCTGTCCTTCAGCTGCTCTCTGAGGACGATGCCCTCTTACTGGTCCCATTTGGACGAGGAGGGGGTGGGGTTCCGAGAGCGCCAGTCATTTGCTCAGCAAGTGGCGGTGCCAGGATTCAGACCCCGGTCCGCGGGGCAAAGACCAAAGCAGAGAAAAGACATAAACGTCCCAAGAGACGAAGAGTTGCATGGCGACATTAGGCTGGATGCACGAAGCTTGGAAGAGGTCACTCAGGGCCCTGAATGTTAGGGAGGAGGAAGCTAGGGTGAGCGAACGGACCCAAGCTGGGGAGCCGGAGGCGTTGTTCCCCTGGGGCTGGCATGGCAGGTGACAGCTTCATCCTTACGACTGCCGGTAGCACCAGCCACAACACGAAGAGGTTAACACCTCTGCAGGGTGTGATCTGTGGTCCTAAGTCCTTTACACGTATGTGTATTAACTTCCTTTGTCTTCATGACAACCCTGTGAAATATGTGGTGTTAGTACCCCTACTACACAGGTGAGAAAACCGAGGCCCAGAGAGGTTAGGTAAGCTGGCCAGGGTCACCCAGTCGGTACCTGGAGGAGGTAGGATTGGAACCCAGGCCTCTGGCTCCCGGCCTCCTGCTCTGACCTCCTGCACTGCACACGCCTCAGAGTTCTTTTCTCTGTCCATCCTGCAGACGGTGGCTGAGTGTGTCCTCTATTACTACCTGACCAAGAAGAATGAGAACTACAAGAGCCTGGTGAGGCGCAGCTACCGGCGCCGCGGCAAGGGCCAGGTAAGGAGGGGGCGGGGTGGGCTTCTGGGTGGGTTCCCAGCATGTTCGGGGGCAGCGTGCGGTGACATCTCCTCGTGTTTCTCAGCAGCGGGTCCCTCAGTTTGGGCCCCTTCCGTGGCGGCTGGGAGACCCTCTCTGGGGGTGTTCCTCCTATCCCAGCAGCAGAGAAGAGACCTGGGAGAAATGGCCTCTTCCACCCTCAGCCTGGAAAATTCTAGAACTCCGGGCTTGGTGACCCACCGTCCCTGTGGTAGATTAGGGTCGCATTCCCAGAGCAAGGGCTGGGCTTCCAGGATGCCTTGGGCTGGTCTACAAACTTAACGTTTAAAATTTAGAAAGAATTTTTGGTGTTTTGTCGTAATGCATATGTGAAAGAAAAAAACAGCCAGTACTTCAGAGTGCCGTTTTTCAGACATCAGTGCTTCGGATATGACTGAAGGATGATTTAAGTTAGAGCAGGACTTGGCAAACTATGGCTCGCGGGCGAGTCCAGCCTGCCGCCTGTTTTTGTGAATAAAGTTTTATTGGCACCTGGCCATGCCCATTCATTGACATATTACTGTGGCAGCTTTTCTGTTACAACAGCAGAGTTGAGTCGTCCTGACAGAAACTGCAAAGCCTGACATATTCACTATCTGGTCCTTTATAGAAAAAGTCTGCTGACCTCTGAGTTAGAGGAAAAGGGAATTCGTTTAAAAAAAATTCCATAAATTATGTTAAAGATGAAGGGGGTCGGTGGCACACATTTTAAAGGGGCCTCGCGAGTGTTTTGGTGTCGGGGAGATGGAGGGAAAGGGGGAGTGGGCTTGTGCTGCAGGAGGAGGGATGCAGGCCGGAAGCTGCAGAAGGCTCTGGGCACTGCTCTCAGATGCTGGACTGGAGGGGGTTAAGGCAGGCCCTTCCCTGGGGCCTCTGGCCTAGGGGACCGGACAGGGTTAAGGGACGAAGGCCGGGATTAGCATGTGCTGGGAGGACAGGACACAGAGGTTCTCTTAGGTGGGTGCTCCCTGTCATTGGCGTCTTCCAGCCCAGACCCCCACCCCTACCCCAGGGCCACCGTCTTCCCTTCCCGAGGCTGGAGAGAGCCGGACCCTGAGGGCATCAAGTCCAGCCATTACCTGTGGGGTCCCAGTGTCCCCTGTGAAACCATCACTCTGTGATCAAGCCCCATAGCCTACGATGGGTTGGTCCACGCAGCTTCCTAGCCTGCATCCCGTGTCTCCTCCTTGCTTTCTGGGAACTGTGCTTCAGGAGTACAGACCCACTTTTCTGTTGGCTAAGCCACACATAATTAGGGAAGCAAACGTGCTGACGGGAGAGTAAACCCCTCACTGCATTCTGCACGTCAGGCCAAGATGATTGAGCATTGGTTGTCGTTGGCCTGGATCGTTGAAGGGTGGCTGCGTTTGGTTTGTGGATAGGGTTTTCCTCTAGTTTTGTGCAGCCACCGTTGGCCAGCCTGCTCGCCCATCTAACAGATGTGTAAAACCAAGGCCTACTGGCTTGGCGCTATTCAGTTGTAAAGATCTAGCTGTGGCGTGTTAGAAATTGAAGCGCATTTAGGAATTTTTATAGACTGAGATGCAGAAACTCAAATAAATGCCAGGGCAGGGAGCATAAATGTGCCGGCATAAGAGGCAGGAAGGAGGGCGTGGCGTGCACTGTGGCAAAATAAAGGGGGAGATAAAGGCCTCTGGATTGATTTTAAAAATGTTGTCAGCTACTTGTTGAGCATCTCCTGTGTGTCAGTTCTCTTGCTCGTCTTCCCAGTGTCCCCCTGACTCCCTGCCTTCGTGGGGGCCCTGTGGGTGGGCTCATGAGGGCCTTGCTGGTGGCTGGGCTCGGGGCTCTGGAGATGAAAGCGTTCTGAGTCAGATGGGGAGAGACTGGGCCATTCTCACCCTGTGCTGAGAGCCACATTGGTGTGGAGGGAGGCAAGGACTGTGTGCTGACGTCATTTAGGGAGGGGGTATCTCCAGATGAGTCCTGGGGAATGGGGGGCCGTTGGTGCCCCCTGCCCCTGGTCCTGGCTGCCATGCGTTCCACTTCACGGTGTTAATGCCTTGCTAGCTGACTCATCTGCCCGTCGGACATTTGTGTGCTGACCCAGGGGACTCTGTGCTCATTGTCTAGACCAGTGTACACAGGTGGTTCCAAGTCAGCATGTCGGTGGTCTGTCTGAGAGGCTCCATCAAGTAAGGGACCCCAAAGATGAGGTTGAGGAACAGCCTCTCGGGAGGATGAGGACAGAGGTGAGGGTGTCCTGGGCAGAGGGAACAGCAGGTGGAAAAGCATCAGGACACGAGAGAGTACACAGTACCTTAGAGTCTTAGGAGCAGGGGTCTCAATACCTTCCAGGGTCTTATATGAATGAAGGAATGGAGAACCCATAGGAGGCAATAGGGAGTGGTGAGGCCTGGGGCTAACTAGAGAGCTTGTGCCTCATATCAGCTCCAGCTGACTCTTGACTACCTGGCCCTGTATTGCCAGATCTGATTTTTGATGATGAGCTGGAGATAGGGAATTATGTGAACTTGCCTGATTTTTAAATCTTAGGTCACATAAGAACCAATAACAACAAAGCACCGGATAGGTTGGACAACTCATATTTGCTCTCGAAATCTGTCCTCGGCCCTCAGTATAAGACCTCTGGGTTGGAGTATGGTAAGGCTGGGGGAAGAGGTAGGGAGAGGATTATGTGACTTGGGACAGAGTCCAGGGTCAGGGCACTGGGGGCCCTGGAGTGTTTTATAGCAGAGGAGAAGCGTTGGCTTCCTATTTTCATCTGAGCTGTCCCGGGTTAGCTGTGGCATCCACAATGCTGAGAGACATGGGGCTTGTCTGGTGAGGTTTAACGGTCTGCGCAAGCTGGCGTCTCAGGCTGGGGCTCCCAGGATGGAGCAGGGATGCCTCTGTGCCCTGCCTCTTGCAGAAGGAGAGAAGAAGGCAGGGCACGAGGCCCCTGTCTCCTTGGGGGATGGGACATATCTTTGGGGCTCTCCCCTCCCTCTCATCGGCTGTGGCTGCAAAGAGGTGCCATGTGGCCCTGGCCCTGCCGGGGACGGAAATTAACGTGCAGACCCTGGAAGGACTCCTGTGCCAGGCAGATCCACTGCCCTCACCACCGCCTGCCAGCCCTGTTCATAAATATGGAATAAATGGGTCAACCCAAGTGTTGACTTTGTGGCCTTAACTCTTCCCTCTGCCCCGTGACAGCAAAATAAATGACAGACACACCGACCCCGCAACCCCTCTTGGTAATTCAAGGTGCACTTGCTGCAGCAGGCCTGATGTGATAAAAACCTGTGATCCTGCTGATAAATCTCCCAGTGAGACGGGTAGGGGTTCCCCAGCCTGGTACGGAGTGGGTGTGGGTGTATGTGCTTGGGCACCTACACGTGGATGGATGGATGGGCACCGGCGGTGGCGGCCCCCTGTGGGCTGATGCTGCGAGCAGATGGTGGTTGGTCGTGAGGCAGGCAGAGACCCTCTGCTCTGTGAAGCCAGAAGAGCCAGGTGGGAAGGAGCCTGGGGAGCGACCCACCATGGGGTGGGGAGCAGTCAGCCTCGGAGGCATAGCAGGCGCCCAGGTGACAGCTCTGCTGTCCCGTCCTTGTGTCCGATCAATCCTTGGCCCGCCTCTGGCAGCTCAGAACCTTGGGACCGGCTGTGATCCTCACGTGGTTCCCGTGGCTCCGGCCACGCTGTAGCTGAGGATGGCCACGTGGCACCGCTCAGCTTGTCAGCCCGACAGATGCCCCTCGGGTGGGCCCCTCCTGCTTCATTTCTCTAAGGTTGACCCCCACTCACCTCCACAGAGGCGTTGGATGCACGATATCGTGCGGTCATCCAGCAGGCAATTATTGAGTGCCTACTGCATGCCAGGGCTGTAAAGCTTCGCCTTCAGAGCCGTACGAGACCACGATCCTTCAGGAAGCTAGAGAGAGGGTGTCAGCCGAGCCCAGCTGTCTGGGCATCTCACAGCCCGTCCCGATTAAGAGCCTCTGAGGTAGACGTGAGGTGGGACTTCCGAGGTGTCAGTGAGCGGGGCCCTTCTCCAGGCTGCCGCCTTGTAGAAGGTGCGTTTCCTGAGTTGGCTGGACATGGCCCAGGGCCAGAGGCAGAGGGGTACCCACCTGCCACCAGCACCCCTCCCCTGGTCATTCCCGCCATGGTGATGAGGGGAGGCTGCCTCGGGCTCCAGGCTCAAACCCCCAAGTCTGGGGAGGAGGGGAACCCACGGTGGGAAGTTACTCTCCCCAGATCGTAGGCCTTCTTCCTTCTCCCGATACCACCATCCACTCCAGATTGGCCATGGCCAGTGTCCTTGGGCTGTGCCCTCCCGGGGTCCAGGGAGGGATGTGTCCCAGGCTGAGTTACGGACCCTGAGATGGAGCTGGCGTCCAGCTGAAGTTCCTGAACTTTCACCACGAGGACTCGTGAAAACACAGATTGCTGGGTCGCGCCCGTCAGTGGGGCTTGAGAATCTGCACTTCTGACAAGTACCCTGGCAGTGCTCCTGCTCTTGGACCCCTCAGAACCTCGGCCTCCGGCGTGCTTACTGGGGAGGCCCCGCCTGCCAAGGAAGGGGAGGGAAGGGCACAGAGTGGCAGAGGGGGCAATCGAGGCGGGGCAGAGGCTCGACGGCAGCCTGGAGCAACCCTGGGGGCGGTGCTCTGGCGCTGGAATGGCCCTTCCCAGGTGGGCAGAGAGGGCCAGGTCCTAGCCCAGGGGCCGTAGAGGCTGAGGGCGTTCGTAGCGGCTGAGGCCCCTTCTAGAGAGGGGCCTGGCCAGTCCGTCCTGGGGACGAATCCTGCATGTTTGAATATTTGCAAACTACACTCTGCGGTGGTCCTGACCTGCCCCGATGCTTAAGCAGAGAGCGGGCAGCAAGATGTCACCTCGTGTGTTCAGGTGACACACGCCCCGTCACGGCCTCACCACACCCTGTGCCGAGCCCCTTGTTCGTCATTGCGGTGGTTGCCTTGCGAAAGCGTGGATGGTTAGGAAAGGGGATATAAAATTCCTGCTTGAAAAGCATCGGCCGTCCGATGTGTCTGGTCTCAGACCCTCGATGACCCGAGAGGGCAAGGCCGCCCTGGCGTCCTCTGCGCTGCTGCCTGGCCCTGCCGTGGCTGGGACACGTGTTGGCCATTTGGAGTGTCAGGATGCCCTTCTTGTTTAAGAGAGGATGCCGCCCACTTTCCAGAAGCTTCCCCGTATTCTGACAGAGGGAGACGCAGGAATTCTAGCCCCTGCCAGCCGCGCACACCTGGGCTTCGGCAGGAGGGGGCCAAGCCCTCACCTCCTGGACCCCAGCCCCCGAGATCCGGCTGTGAGTGGCTGGTGAGCTTGTGGGTGGTGCCCCAGCGTCCTCTCCTCGAGGTGAATCACCGGCCAAGCCAAGCCGGGGGCCAGCTCGGAGCACCGGTGACGGCACAGCAGTTTATAGTTCATGATTCATGGATGGAGGGGCCACATTATCCCAGCTAATTGCAGCGCTGGAGCCCAGGAATGCTGCGGTCAGAAGTCGGCTTAACTATGCAAACTGTCGGGGAACCGAGGCTGTGAGGCCAGTGCGGCCCAGGCAGCAGGGCCCAGCTCCGCAGCAGTGACTGGGGGCGTCCACGTGGCCCTCCTGGCGATGGGGGGGCCGTGCTGCGGAGGGGGCCTGTCCCCGAGGGTGAGTGCCCCTACTTCCATCCCCCAGGGTGATGCGGCCGCAGAGGGGAGGGGGCCAGCTGGGAGCTGCGCCGGTTGGGGTCTCCTCCTCGAGGCCACATGGGCTATTGTCTTCTCTTCCCACGGAGATGGGCACGAGGACAGGGCGCCCAGCCTCCCGCTCCTGGGGGGTCATGGGGGGAAGTCCAGGGAGGTGGGGCCTGCTCCCTCCCTGACCTCTGGCCTGCAGGCCCCCTTCCCCCATCTCTCCTGCAGGCCCCCTTCCCCCATCCCTCCCCTCTCAGTCTGTGTCCCCCCCGCACCCACCCTCCTTCATCTTCCCTCCCCTCCCCCGCCTCCTCTCCCAGCTCCCTGCCGAGGGACAGGTGACCTTGTTCCCAGTTGCTCTGTACTCCAGAGACTCCCGCGCCTCAGGCAGCTTGCATAGGGGACAGCGTGACCGGAAGGCGTTCCAGGCCAGGGCTGGCCAAGTGCAGTCCCCGGGGGGAGGGGCAGCCACCGTGCAGTCAGTGCCGGTTCCCAGACCCTGGCCGCGCCCCTGAGCCGGTGAAATCTCCGGAGGGGCCGCATAGCAGGCCCCAGCTTGGGCTGAGCTTGTCCCTGCCTGCTGGGTGAGCGCGAGCGTGCTTGCCCCAAACCGCCACCCCGGCCGGGTGGGCCTCCAGCTTGGGGGTCGGTTGGACTTTCCCGGGCCGCCCAGGCCTGCGGGAGGCAGCCGCTTCCGCTCCGCTGGGGGCGGGATTGTGTCCAGATTTAGGGCTCCAGCGAGCAGATGTCCCTGATTCCCTGCCCAGTTTTGTGCTAAGTGGGCAGAGACCTATGGGAGGCTCATCTAGGCCCACAGTCTCCCAGACACATCCCGGGAGGGGCGCAGTTCTCAGGAAGGCCAGGCCCCAGGGACCCAGCAAGCTGGGCTGCTGTTTTGGGATACGAGAGACACGGCCTTCTCACGGGCCGTGATGCAGCGGCAGGGGAGACCCAGCTGCCCGTCGGCACCATCTGGGGTGGACCACACCAAAGGGCCAGGAGGACGTGGAAAATGTGAGTGTGAATCAGTCAGACCCCAGGAGGTGAGAGGCTGTGTGGGGCAGACAGACCTCCCATCCAAGCGTTTCATGCTCGGCTGCCAAGAACCAGGAAATAGTTACCAGAAGAGCAGCATTCGTGCGGCCTGGGGCAGCTCCGGCCACCACAGGAGGGGGCCCCGGGGGAGGGCAGACGGTGACCAAGTTCCAGTTTGTTTGGTCCTTCCATCACAATGTCACCATTCTAGGTGATGCCACAGTGAACAGGGCAGAGGAGGTCCCCAGAGCTGTCACGTGCACATGGGAGAGGGACAGTGCACAAGTAAATTAGTGTGGTTCTTGCAGGTGGTAGCAACGGTTCCAGACGGTAAGCTGGGGTCAGGAGGCGGCTGACAGGAGAGAGGGCAGCTTTTAGGGAGCCGACTCTGAAGGCTCCTCAGAGGAGGGATCCTTTGGGCTCCGACCTCAGCGATAAGAAGGAACTAACTGGTCAGGCAGAGCTGGAGGGAGAGTCTCCCAGGCAGAGGACACAGTGAGTGCAAAAGCCCTGAGGCAGGAACAAGTGTGGCATCTTGCAGGAGGAGAAAGTGAGGATTAGGGAGGTAGGTGAGGTAGGCAGGGGGTAGATGGCCTGGCCTTGTGCCCTGGACCACTGATTTTATTCCAAGGGGCGGGACAGGATCGACTGACAGTTAAAACAAGCCTTAGCTGCCTCAAGCAGGCATCTCCTTGCAGGCAGAACAGACGTCACGGGTGAGGGTGCGGAACATTGCTCAGGTTCTGGGGACACGTCTGTGTGCAGTGGAGCGCTGGTGAGTGTCTAACAACCAGCTTTCGGGAGGCGAAGCCCCGACTGTAGCGCATGCCGATTACCATGGTGTAAACGCTCCCATCATGCTGATTCCAAGCTACCCACTGAACGTGGAATTGGGAAGGGGGTGTGCATAGCACCTCGGGGGACGGGACCATATCCTACTTCTGCAGTGTGGACGCAGTGGCATACGGGAGCACAGGTAGCAGCCAAATGGAGTCAAGTAATGGTGAAGGGATGCATTGTGAGTACTTACTACCATTGTCTTTATGATAATTTCTTTAATTGTAAAGTTGTGCGTTTCCATTTTACATAATGGCTGTTTCTAACAACTAACCTGCAAAATTCCTGGAAACTGAAGTCTGCACTTGTGAGCTGGTACACGCCGGCCCCACACACCTATATCTGTGTGTCTTATAAAGGATGCCTTTCACGGGCCAAGGCAGCATCCCCTGCCTGCCTTTTTCTTCCAGGAAGACACGTGAACTGGATCAGAATGGTAGGGGCCGAATGTCAGGGAGGGGCTGCCGGCAACAGAAAACTTTTGTGTCTTAGTCCTGACCCCTGACCCCACGCCTCCCACCAACCTTGGGCTCCTGCGATCTCCCTTCCCCCACTGCCAAGAGATAGGGTGTCTCGAGGGCAGACCCCTCCTGGATTTGCTCCCTGGAGGCACTTGGCACGTAGTACATGCTCAGCAGAGTGTTTGTTGAATGAATGAGTGAGATGGTGCCGCAGTCGGTGTTGCTGGGTGTCGGGAAGGTCTCCTCAGGCCTTTGGAGGACTGAGCATGTCATCTGGGCACTAAATCTCACCAGCTCCTTCCTGGATGGTTGGTACCACCTTTTCACTGGACTCTCTCCTCTTATTCCTGGAACCAATGGCCACCCCTCCCTTGACCCGCTGCCGCATCGCCCTAAAACACGGCGTGGAACACATCAATGCTGCTCGCCCTCTACCTTCTGAAAAAAGCCCTCCGTGGCTGTCCACAGCTGTCAGGGCACCTCCCGTAGTTCTGAGCACGGGCGTTAAAGCCAGTCAAGCTCTGCAGCCAAGTCCAGTACGTCATCCTGTAAGGACCGTGGGCGACTTCACGTCGTCCTGCTTTTGCCTGAAGAGGTCCCCTCCCTGAAACGTCCCCGGGTCTCATCCTTCTCCGCCAAAAGCCTTTGGAGATTCAGCTCGGAGGCCTCCTACCTCATCCCCGCTGGTCAGGATGAATCACTGTCACACCTGCCACGTGCTGGGCCTTGTTAAAGGTTTCTCGTCCCTGCAGCCGCCATGTGTCCTGTCCTAGCTCCGTACGGTTGGGGACTGTATTTTCTGTGCGCGTGCTTGTGGAGGGGATGAACAGTTTGGCTTAAACGGGGGTGAAGAGGAGCCTGTGATTCTCCAGGGTGAGAGACACAGCACCTGCCTGTAGGATCTCGCTAGGAAATGCTGTGTGACCTTTGGTGGGTTAACCTCTCTGTGTCTTTGTGTGCTCGTCTATAAAACAGAGATAATGCCAGCGTTGTTGGGAGGATTTTATTAACTGCAGGTATCAGATGAGGAGGAGAAAGCCTCATCACATGTTCGTTGTGCTTCATCAGCATTTGTTGTTTTTATTCATATCATTTTCTGTACAGCTCCCAGGCTGAGGCTTCAGCACAGAGCAGGCTCAGTGTGTCCAGCCCTCAGCGCTCCGGAAGTAGGGGTCCCTCAGGGATTTGAACTGATGGCTCTGGCTAACCATAGATCCGGTCAGGTTTTCCTCAGAGCTGTGCTGTGGTTTGGGAGGTTCACGACCAAGCACTGGGCATGAAGCCCGTTGTCAGCATGACCAATGGCGTGTCTGGAAAGCAAAGGTGAACCTCATCCCGAGCTCCGGAATCACTGGAGACGGCGGAGTCTGGCTTCTGGTTCTTCTCCCGCGTCCACAGGCATCCCCTGCTGCCAGTGGCAAGGGTCCTGGACGTGTTTTGTGAAACAGGGACCCCCGGAAGCCTTGCCCCTCACGCTGTCGTCCGGCCACCAAGAGTATCTGGTGTCCCTGGGAGCTACCTAGAAATGCAGGGTCTCAGGCCTGCCCCAGACCCACGGAGTGGGAATCTGCATTTTCCCAATATCCCCAGGCGGTTCGTGTGTGCATTTCAGTTTGAACAGTGCTGGTCGAGAGCAGAGGTGGGCACGCTATGGCCTGCAGGCCAAATCTGGCCCCCACCTGTGTTTGTAAACAGTTTTGTTGGCATGTAGCCATGCTCACTTGTTTACACTTTGGCTGTTTCCAAGCTACAAACGGCAGAGTCAGTTGTTGCAAAAGAGACCGACGGGCCGATGGCCCTGAAGCGTTTACCATCTGTGGCTCCTACAGAAAGTTGGCCGGCTCCTTGTCTTATGCTCTGGTCGTCAAACCGGGCTGCCCATTGCAATAAGCTGGGAACTTAAACACGCTGATGCCAGGCTCTCACCCTGAGATTCTGATGCGACTGGTGTGGGTGGGTCCTGGGCGTCGGGACTTCCCAGAGCTTCTCAGGTGATCTGTGTGTGCCGTTGTGAGAACAGTGGCTTTAAATTGCTCACGAAACCCAGCAAGTGCCGTCCTGCCATCCGCCATGGGCCTGAGGTCAGAAGCGGAGCCCTAGTACGTGTGAATTGTCCCTGAGTTAGCCGTCGCTGTATCTGCTGTCCTCTGACGTCGAAGGCTTTCGGGGACAGAGGTGGCTGACCGGGGCCCGGCAGTGGGGCCTCCGCCTCGCGCCGTCCATCTCCCAGAGTGAGTGGAGCATCCCGACGACAGCCGCTCACCTCCTGTGCCCACCAGGAGGCCAGGCAGGTGGTCACCATGTGCCTGACGGTCCCTCCCAGTGGAAACCACGGTTAAGACCAGGGCTGACCTGGGGTTTCTCCCTTTCATCCTTTTCCGCTCGCATCACTCAGCTCGGGGCGCACGGACACCTCTCCAGAGGGAGGTGGAGTTCAGGCCCCAGGAAACCGGGAGCCCGTCCATGGGGTTCTGTGCCACGGCTCCAGGGTGGCTCTGAAGTCGCCGCACCCACTTCTCCCAGAGGGTGGGGTGTGGGAGTCGCCTGCCCCTGCCCTGGAGTGTCAGGGAGAAGGTCACGGGGGTCTGACACTGGGATCGCGCACCTGGGTGGGATGCGACGGGAATAATGACCAGGTTCTAGTGCTGACTGGGACTTTGGACCCTCCTCACGGGACTGAGTGGGGGCAGGCGGGGGGGGGTGTGGAGATGGCAGGGGGGAGAGAGGCCTGGGTGTAACCAGGGTCAACTCAGGCTCTGGGTTTGAATCCTGGCGTTGCCGTTTCCCAGCTTTGGCAGTGCCTCAGTTTCCTCTTCTGTAAAATGGGAGAATGATGGGGGTTGGTAAAGGAGATGAGGGAGTACATAAAACATGTGCCCGGCACATGGCACTTGGAGCTTTTTTATTATTAATGCCGTGAAGTGGATGATTATTCAGGGAGGGGGTCGTCACGGGCTGGCCCAGGCCCAGATCAGGGCTCTAGGAATCTTGCAAGGGGGGCAGGGTAGGCTAGGCAGAAAGGGGCAGGGATGCCCATAGCACCCCCATCTGAGGCCCATGATGCTGACCAGGGTGTGGAGTTGGGTGAGACTCTCAGCGAGGCTTTGGGGACGACAAGGTCACGCCCGCTCCCCACTCTGAGACCCCCTTTTCCCTCACTCTGAGGCAGTGCAGCTTTGCCAGTCTGAACCTCAGTTTCTTCCTCTGCAGAATGGGAGCAGTGATCACTGCCCTTTTCCGCCTGAGGCAGGCTAAGGGCAGTAAGTGGAATAGTATTGATATTTGCAAGGCGCTCGGCGTGCTGCGGGGAAGGAGCAGCCCCCCTGGACGAACCCCAGGTCACTGTTACTGCTGGTTTTTTCATCTTTGCCTTTATCCTCAGGACTTCAGAGGGGCTGGGAGCTGGTCAATAGACTGTGCACAGCGCAGTGTCGGGCGGGCCGGAAGCTCTTGGGAAATGCTGGCATCTTCCGCAGTGGGGCTTTGTGAGGATCTGGAGGGGGACGGCGGCAGCAAGGCCCTGGGCAGCAAGGCGCAGGTGCAGACTCGCTGGGCAGCAACCCTGGTCAGCCGTGCTGGCCGTGCCGGGCGCAGACAGTGGCCTGCTTGGCGGCCCAAGGATGAGATTCCAGGGGGCCTGGAGACGCCAGCAGCCTGGACCCAGGGGACAAGAACAGCTGCTCCAGGAGGGAAGCCTGGAGTCGGCTGCTGGGAGGGACAGCAGGTAAAGCTTTGGAGTGCGGCTGCAGCCCAGCTGGGCGTTGTGGGCGCCAACGGTGGCCTTAGGAGACGGCACGCTCCCTGCCGTTGGAAAGCCCCGGCCCTGCCCTTTCTGGCCCTGGGCGTCAGGTTCCTGGGTGTGCAGAAGCCGGGCATGTCTCCCTGGTGGCCACAGCAGCCATGCCGAGCAGCCCCCAGGGAGGGGGAACCCTCCTCAGCCGGCCGTGCCATCTCCCCCTGCTCTGGGTCCTGGTCCCGGGTCCCCCTCGTCTACTCTGCCGCAGCTCCCATCTGCGGGGCCAGCTCCAGCAGAGGCTCCACGTGTCAGGGGTGAGAGGCGGCCACAGCTCCCCGGCTGTTGGAAGTTTAGTGTTTCAGGGTTTGGGGTGGTGGTGAGGGACAGGCTAGTTCAAGGACACTGGGCCACCCATCGGGAATTGACAGCAACAGAGCAGGGGGTAGAGGGAGGCTGTTCCCCCCGCTCCAGCCCCTCCTCTTACAGAGTAGAGAGAAGGGGGCCGACCTGAGCCAGGAGGTTCCGGGGTGGACACTGCTGCCGCCTCGGGAAGCCCACGGCTCCCCGTGAATGTGCAGGCCCCCGCCGTGTGCCCCGGCGTCCCCGGAAGCCTGTAGCTGGGCCCTGTGTTCAGCCGCATCGTGAGTCATAAATTAAAGCTACAGAGAGGGGCAGGGGGGGATGGGTGGTGGTGAGGTCACAGGCCGGGGCAGCCTGTGCCAGGGACTGGCTTGCGTTCCTGGCGTGGAGGAAAGATGGGGAGAAAGGGAACCGGGAACCCTCGCACATCACCCTTACCTTCCCCGTGGGCTTCGGTTTCTTTCTCCTTGGTTGGAGAATTGGTGTGACCACGCCCCTCAGTACACACTGAAAGGCTTTGCGGCGTGTTTGTTTTCATTTCACTTGGCTCATCTTTTCCAAGGGATGGAAAGATGGTCTGGTTTGGCAGCCGCCCGCAAGCAGGACTTCGGGGTGGCCAAGAGAATCAGTGTGTGTCTTAAGAGAAATCAGGCTGGACAGAAAGGGTGGCGGTGTGGGGAGGAGCTCCCACGTCCGCCCTGTCTTGGTGAGGGCAGTGCCAGCAGCCTGCTGCCAGCACCTGTCCCGCCCACTTGGGAAGGAGATGAAAGGAACAGGCCTGCGGGGTGGGGGAAGGATGGCTGGTTTTGCTGTGAGCCCCTTTGATCTCTCCTGTCCAGTGGGGCCTGCTCTTTTCCCCTCTGAGGGCTGACTGATGTGAGAGGAAGACCAGGCCCACGGCAGCAAAAGTGGACCCTCATCATAGCAGCAACCATCCTCACATGGGCCCCCGGGGACCTGGGGACAACATTTCCATCTGCCCATTTTACAGATGTGGAGACTGAGGCTTAGAGAGATGGCCTGAGCTTTGTCAGGGGCAGGCAGGCTGGGGTGTCAGGGCCCCAGGTTTCCCCATGTTCACCATGCTCTTGCCTGAAGCTGACCAGGGCCCCCTCCCTCCTGCCTTGGGGGCTTCCGCCCCACGTAAATACTGGTGCCAGATGCCAGCTCTCATCAAGGGGTCTCTCATTTCAGCTTCCCCGCCCCTGGCTGAGGGGTCGGCACGATTTCAAGGGGAAGAATCAGAGCACAGAGAGGTCAAGACCCTCATCCAAGGTCACACAGTCACCAAGTGAAAGAGGCCAGGCGTCTGACACTAGCACTTTCTATACCTCACCCGTGACTCCTGCCTCCCCAGTTCCCCGGGGGTTTCTGTCCAGCTCACACTACAGGGGGGGCTCTGGGTTCCCAGCGGCCAGGTCTCCGCTCTTCTCCCAGCTCGCTGGGCCCAGGTGCAGAGGCTCACCTACCTCACTGTCTTCCTCTCCCTCACCCCCACCCCCGCCCTCCCCTGGGGCCCCGCAGCAGCAGCAGCAGCAGCAGATGCCCCGCAGCGGCCAGGAGGAGAAAGAGGACAAGGACAAGGAGAAGGAGGCCGAGAAGGAGGAGGAGAAGCCGGACGTGGAGGATGGCAAGGAAGAGCTGATCAAGTAAGGCCGGTGGCCGCCCGGCAGGGGCCTGGCCGCGACCCCCGGGTTGGGGGTGGCAGGGCCGTGGTCTGCGCTCAGCCTGAACGGGGCCGTGGACGGCCCCCTGTACGGGTGTGCAAGGAGGTGGCATCTACAGATCGCCTGCCTCGAAGGGAGGCACTTTCTGCTCCGCCTGTGCCCGACGGCCCCCCTTCCGGAAGCCCGCTCTTCTCTCCTCCCGCCTGCCCGCCCTTTCTTTCTCGAAGCCTCTGGAGGCCTCAGAGACTGAGAGCTCATTTGAGCTCCACTCCTGAGCGAATAAATCCAGGCAGTGACTCTGGAACTCTTTGCCTCCTCTCCTCCTCCTCCTCCCCCTCCTCGGCCGAGTCTCCTGAGATGCTGGGGGCGGGAGGGGGGGGTCAGAGGATGCAGGCAGGCGGCAGCCCTCACCTTTCCAATGATCGCTGTCAGTGTGAGTTCTTGCAGATCAAGGCACAGCCTCGCCTCGGGGTGGGGGGCCCCCCACCGGCAGCCTCCCGTGCCTGCCAGGGGCGGGAGCACAGCCAGCTGGAGATTCACTCCGAGGAAGGGGGGGGAGTGGGCACGGCTTAGCGCCAGGTACCTGGAGTGGGCTCAGGAATGTGGCTTCTGAGAGCATCTGGCTTCGTTACCCCTCGTCTCCCAGACGCTCCTGCGAGGCCCTTCAGGAAGATGAATGGAAAGCGGAGCTGATAAATCTGAGGAGCCCCGCAGTAAAGTCTCCTGAGTCGGCTTCTGAGAAAGTCCCAGCCCCAGTTATTGAGGTCACATGCTCCCCACACGCCTGGCTCGGCCTGCATAAGACCGGCAGGAAACTCTCCTCTTGCGTTTTCTGCAGGCCACAGTGGCCCATGATAATACGGAAGGCAAAGTCAGTGCCGTTTATAGGGCCCCTTGGGGGACGTCTCCTCTTTGGGGAGTAAAGTGACCTGAAGGTTTTACCAGCCTGCACCCCCATGCCGTTAATCCAGTAATCTTGCAGGCAGAGAGCAGAGAGCATCTCTGTTTGGTGTACAAAATGGTCTTGCAGATAGCCACCAGCCCACACCCCTACTTGGTGAATAAAATAGCCAGTCGGTTAACTCCCAGCCCACGTCCCTGTTAGGAGAATAAAGCAGACAACAGCTACCAGTTCACACCTCCCTTTTCATAAATAAGATGGCATTGCAGACGGCTACCAGGCGTACTCCCTCGTCTGGTGAATAAAGGAGCCTTGCAGATTGCTCCCAGCCAGCCCTCACCCCAAGCTTTTTCCCTCTTTCCTACCCTCTGATTAGTAGAAAATCGCTGGCAGCCAGCACTCAATCTTACTAAGGAAAAGCAGGTCTCTTGAAACTGCCACCTAGGTTCCCGGCTCCGGTGAAACCATCCCTGTCTCCCCTCCCTGGCCTTTAGGGAGAAGACGGATGACACCTCTGGGGAAGACAACGATGAGAAGGAGGCAGTGGCCTCCAAAGGCCGCAGAACCGCCAACAGCCAGGGAAGACGCAAAGGCCGCATCACCCGCTCAATGGCCAATGAGGCCAACAGTGAGGAGGCCATCACCCCGCAACAGAGCGCCGAGCTGGGTGAGTCTCGGGCTGGGGAAGGGGCGCCGCAAGCACAGCAGGCTCAGAATCCCAGCATTAGCTGCACACTCGCTGTGTGACCTGAGGCGAGTTCCTTAACCTCTCTGTGCCTCAGCGGCCTCATCGGCACTGCGGTTGCCCGTAATAACTGTCCCCGTGGGGTGAGCGTTTTAGTGACTTTGTGTGTAGGAAGGGCCTAGAACAGTGCCTGGGACGTGGGAAAGGCTCACTGGCTGTCAGCCGTGATTATTCCAGGGCTGGAGAGTTCACATAAAATTCCAGGTCACCAATTTGGTTTTGTTTTTCACTCAGAAGATCTGGCCTTGGGACTTCCCTGGTGGTCCAGTGGTTAGGACTCTGCTCTTTCAGTGCCAAGGGCCTGGGTTCAATCCCTGGTCAGGGAACTAAGATCCCGCCAGCCGCCGAAAAACCACCCCTTTTTGCGGGATCTTAGTTCCCCGACCAGGGATCGAACCCACGCCCCCTGTAGTGGAAGTGTGGAGTCTTAACCACTGGACAGCCAGGGAAGTCCCTGTACCTTCATTTCTGTGGGCCTCAGTTTCTCCTTCTGCTCAGTGGGTGCCCACCCCCAGGTGCTCTGAGCCTCACGCCCTACCCCAAGGGGGGAAACAAGAGAAGAATTGAGTAGCAGTTCCCAAGTTCGGCCACAGGGGGGCAGCCGGTGTGTGCTTGCTGCCTGTAGCGTTTTGGCCGTTTGGGGCCTGCCCTCCGGCGTTTGCGGGAGCCCCGACCCGTGGCCTGAGTGTTCAGGCTGAGGCCCCAGCCACCTGGATGTCTTCCCGGGGTGGGAGTTGATGGAGGTGATGTTCCCTGTCTCACAGACGCCCGCCTCGTCCACACCCAGGGTTTGTGCCAGGCACCTCTTCCTTCTTCCCGTGGGAGGTCGTTGGTACCCGTTTCGTACATGGGCTGTTTGAACCTTAGAGAAGGGATGTTGCCTCTGTAAAGTCCCAGTCAGTTGGGGTTCAAAGCCAGCCCGCTGGCCACAAACCCCGTGCAGCTCCTGTGGGCTGGTGCCGGAGTGCCAGGAGACCCAGGGCAGGAGGGTTCCTTCCCTTCAGGAGTGCACTGGCGCACCTGACTTCTGGGGAGGCTCTTCTGGACCCCAGGCTGACGTTGGGGCCGAATGGCGGAGTGGAAGACAACCCCAGGCCCTCTGATGGGCACCTCCCACCCCAGGCTCCACTTCCACAGCCTGCCTCTGGGGGTGCCGTGGGAGGAAAGGGGAAAGCTGGCAGCAGGGAGCCGGGAAGCTGCCCGAACGTTCCTCTGATGGTCAGCGGCCTTTACCAAGTGCGTACCCTGTGCCTAGCGCGGTTCCAGGCACTGAGTCCGCGCAGCTGAAGTCCCTCACGCTCGCCCCCCTGCCGACGTCTTAAGCGACTTTCAGGGAAGAGCGAGGGCTCACGTGTAGGGGAACTTGGAGGAGAGGCTCAGGAACAGCCATAGCAGACACCCGGCTAACTCCCCCGACTCCAAGGCAGCTGCGTTCCTTCTCAGTAACACGAGCAGCCCCATCCTTGTACCGCGTGAGTCAGGGGAGCATATAATAATCACCCTGTAGAGCAGGGCCCTCCCGCCGGGGACAGGTGGCCATGCCTGGAACCATTTTTGATTGTCCCAGTTGGAGTGGGGGATCCTGGCACCTAGTGGGTAGAGGCCAGGGATGCTGCTCCACACCCCGCAATGCCCAGGGCAGCCCCCACGACAGAGGATCATCCGGCCCCAGTGGGTCCACGCTCAGAGGAGGTCCCTGCCCATCTGAAGCTCACGTCCCTTCTCATCTCCCCCCCGCCTTCACGTGGTCACCATGCTCCCAGCCGAGTGCATACAGAGGCAGCTCAGGGTCCAGGCCCTGGATCGCCTCAGCGTTCCCCTCTGTAAAACAGGTGCCTGCACACCCTCCACCCAGCAGGCGCCCCGAGTAGCTAGAGGTGGAGAAAGCGCCCCACTCCAGGCTGCTGCCAACACGCTGTGTCTTCCTTTCCAGCTTCCATGGAGATGAACGAGAGCTCTCGCTGGACCGAAGAAGAGATGGAAACAGCCAAGAAAGGTGAGGGGTTTCTGGCTGCTCTAATGGCCCTTGATGGGCATCCAGGTCCTGCAGCTCGTGTGGTGGGGAGGAGGTTGACCTGTGCCCTTAAACGGGGCTGTGGTGTGGTCTGCAGGGGGCACGCTCCGCTTCTGGGTGTTCTCAGATGGGCCACGTCTCCTCGGAGCCTCAGTTTTGTCCTCCAGAAAATGGGTCTGTGTGGCCATGTTGTCGGTGTACGGCTTCCGTGGCCACTGGGGCCAGCACGTCGTGGCCTTGCAGACGGAGTGGCGGTAGAGTACCTGGGTGCCTTGGGAGGTGCAGAGCCTGCCGGTGGCCACCGCGGCAGGGCCACGGGGTCAAGCTGTTCCCCTCCGCTGCGCCGTCTCCCTGCGCTGTGGTGCCGACCCCACGTTCTCTGTAGAAGCCACCCGCACATTTGTTGTTCATTGGAGCCAGGATGGCTGGGCCCTTGACTTCCTGGCTCAGTGACCAATCTCTGGGCCTCAGTTTCCCCATCTGTGAAAAGAGAGGGGCATCCGGGTTGGCCAAGAGAAGCCAGAGACAACAGGCACTGAGGGTCCCAAGGACGGCCCGGCACTTTCGGGGCTACGTCGGCGTCAATCCCCCGGCCCCCATCTCTGGGAGATGCTCCGGCTGTCCCTCCCTCTCCTGTGCCCAGTGCAGGGGCCGTCAGACTAGCTCAGCGCCGGCAGGAAGGCCAAGGCTGAGGTGGCGTCTGAGCCCCATTTTCCCTGCTTTCTCTCATTCACCTTGACCCCGGCCCTGAGAGGTGAGTCTTGTTTCCGGCCGTTCTGTGGACGAGGGAGTGAGAGGCAGAGGCCGAGGATGGCCTGGTCCTGGGGCTGGTGACCTGGGCCTCCCGGCTCTTGTCCCCAAGGTCCTGCTGAGGCCCCACTGCTGACGTGCAGCTTCTTTGTGCCCAGAGCTCCAGGTCATGACTCAGGGGGGGAGCAAATGGCCTTTCTAATGAAGGACCCAGGTGCACAGGGACAGTTGTGTGCGAGGACAGCTGGGCCCGGAGGCTGAGACCTTGGACCATGGGCTGCCTGCCCTGCCCACCCCCTCCCCTCCCCCTGCCCCGGGAAAGGGTCCCTAGGGGCCTGAGCGTCTGGTCCTGGTGTTTCAGAAACTGACCAGGAGCAGCCCCAGACCTGAGCAGGCCCCCTGCCTGGGAGTGGGCCCCTCCCCTCAGGGCTCCTGTCCTCCGGGCACGCTGTCCCTCGGAGGCTCCAGACCTCCTTCCTCCAAGCTCCCCGCCCTCTGGTGAGGCCGGCCTGGAGGAAGGGCCGGGCTGGACCCTCAGCATCATTCAGAAGAGGAGAAGCTTCCTCTCGCAGGTGAGGTCCTATATTCAGTGTCTCAGAGGAGCACTAACGGGGGCCTGTGGGCACAGTCTCTGGCTGCCAGGGGTCCGTGGGTGCTGTCAGCCCCCCAAGGGGGCCACGTTTTCCTTTTCTTCCGTCTTCTGTGTCTACTTTGTGGTTTTCGGTGTGGATTCACCATGGGGTGCAAAAGAGGCTTTATTTGAAAATGTGTGATGTTTTTCCCCCCTTTAATTTTGGTGAAGTACATAAAACGTAAAAACCTACCATTTAAATTATTTTAAAGTGTACAGTTCAGTTGGCTAAGTACATTCACAGCGTTGTGCAGCCATCACCACTCTCTAGCCCCAGAACTTTCTGTCACCCCAAACGGAGACCTCGTACCCATTAGCAGTCATTCCCCATTCTCCCCAAACCCTGCCAACCTCTGGTGCCCACTAGTCCGCTTTCTGTCTCTATGGATTTGCCCGTTTAGGACTTCGGCGTGAATTGAATCATACAACTTATGCCCCTTTGTATCTGGCCTCTCTCAGCATCGTGTTGTTGAGGTCCATCCATGTCGTAGCCTGCGTCAGCACCTCATTCCTTCTTATGGCTGAGTTGTATTCCTCCGTGTGGACAGAGGAGTTCTGTTTATCCGTTCATCCATTGCTTGATGGACACTTGGGTTGTTTCCACCTCTTGGCTATTGTGAATAATGCTGTTGTGGACATTTGTGTGGAATTGCATGTTTTTTTTAACCACACGTGAGACCCTGGGATCTCAGCCACCGGCAGTGATATTGCGCGGGGACCCACCCACCAGGGCCGTGAGGGGCTCCACGTGCATGTCCCAGGGCTGCCAGCCTGTGCTGTGTCTTCTGTCGTCATGACAGCCCCATCCCCAGCTCCTTCCCAGTTGCCCGGGAACCGGGGAGTCGGCTGAGTCAGAGGCTGCTCTCTCTCTTCCTTTGGGAGACGGCTGGGGATGACTCACCGGCTGAGACGGGAGTGCGCCTCACTGTCTCAAGGTTGTGGCGGCAGCGAGCTCATCCTGGGTCCTGCCCGCGGAGACGGCAGCGTGCAAGTCCCCCCGGGGACCGTGCACGCCGAGGCCCTGCTCAGTGACATTTGTGATAATGTGATGAGTGCCAGTGTGCTTGTCCGCCGTGAATTATAGCAATCTGGACAATTACCGCTCAGGGTGGCTGCTAATGGCTGCATGTTCCAGGCGGCGGGAGGGGGGTCGGGGCCGGGAGGCAGGTGCTGGCAGCCCCCAGGACTCCTCCTCCACAGTGGGCGGGGGTGGGGGGACTAGGAATGTTCCAGTGCCCCCGGCCCTCAGAAACCCAGGAAGGTACCCAAAACCCAGCTGTGCCCGAGACAGATGGTACCCACCCCTCCTCCTACCCATTTACGTCGACCCAGTGCCTCACCCTGGGCAGGGCAGGGGTACCCAGAGATGAGCCAGTCCTGGTCCCTCCCTCGGGGAGCCCAGGAAGTGAGCAGCCAGGTGTCCCTAGGGCCTTGGGACCACTGAGCCTGCCCCAGGCATCCCAGGAGACTTCCAGGAGCCAGGCCTAGAAGGATGAGCTGCAGAGGGTCCCCCATCCCCAGAGAGAAACTGGACCTCAGCCTCTGGACCTTTGAGCTCTGTGACCTCAGGCAAGCTAGTCAACCTCTCTGTGCCTCAGTTTCCTCATCTGTACAATGGGAATTAGAGTATCACCCACTGTATGAGTTTCCTGGGGCTGCCATAACAAAGTACAAACTTAGTAGCTTAAAAACAACAGAAATGTATTCTCTCCCAGTTCTGGAGACCGTGAGTCCGAAATCAAGGTGTCGGCAGGGCTGGGTTCCCTCTGAGGGCTCCGGGGGAGGGTCCTGCCTCTCCTCCTCCAACCTCTGCTGTTGCTGGCAATCCTCGGCGCTCCTTGGCTTCTAGACATTCCAATCCCTGCCTGCATCGTACATGGCTGTCTTCCCTCTGCGTGTCTCTGTCCAAATTTTCCTCTTCTTATAAGGACCCACCCTAATCTAGCATGACCTCATCTTAACTCGATCACATCTATAAAGACTTTTTTTCCCAAATAAGGTCACGTTCACAGGTTACAGGTGGGTGGACATGAAATTTGGCGGTGGGTGGGGAGCACTGTTGAATCCAGGACAGCCACCTTCGTGGGGTTTTGGTGAAAGAAAACAGAAGCGCTTACAGGGGTGGTGACTTAGACACACTGAGTTCCCTGTCACTGTTTGTAATGATAACCGGCTCCTCAGCCTTGTGACCCTGGCCCATCCCTGTCTTGGCCTCATTTTCCCTCGTCCTCCAAAATGAGGCTGGATGCCATCACCGAGGGGCATTCTAAGAGTGGCATGAGCCATATTCGTGCTGTCCTTGGCATACGGTACGTGCTCAGAAGTGGCAGGCCTGCAGTTCAGCACACAGACTCTGGAGCCTTTCTTCCTGGGTTTGAGTCCCAGCTCTGTCCCTTGTGGGTGTGTGACACTGAGCAGTGCCTACACTTCCCGGGGCCGCAGGGAAGGGGGTTGGAGGTGAGTGGCCTCCTGAGCAAGTGTAGAATGACATTTGGAGGTGGCTTCACAGCGCCGGGGAAGGGCCCTTGGGCTGACACCCAAAGCACGAAATAACATTAAGTAACACTATCAAGTCCTTGTCGGTACGCCTGGGTACCAGGTACAGCTAAAGGCGTTTTGTATATCAAGTCACTTCATCCCACAAACCTTAAGAGGCAGATGCTATTACTAGTGTCTATCCAGATGATGAAATTGAGACCGAGAGAGGTGGAGTGAGCTGCCCAAGGCCACACAGCTGTTAATTGGTGGAGCTGGGATTTGAACTCACGCACTCTAGTTACAGAATGGGAATGGGGCTGGTGTGAGGTTTGGATGAGTGAGTCCATGGACCTGGCTACTATTAATCAGATGACGAGAGAGGGAAGGGCCTCCCAGCAAAGGAATAGCATGTGCAAAGGCCCTGTGGCCAGGGCAGCATGGTCAAGTAAGAAGCTGTTAAAACCCAGAGAACGAGGGGAAGAGAGGCAAGGAATGGAGAGGCCGTCGGGAGGGCCACCCCTCACCCCCCAGCCTTACCAGCTGTGGGATAGAGTTTGGCTATTACTCTGAGAGCGTGGGGAAGACCATTGCATGGGGAAGAGTGGGACAGGGGACAGGATGGCTGCAGGATTCCAGGTTGGCAGGTGGGCACCTGCTCCTTCCTTTGTGCTTGGAGTCAGGGCTGCCTGTCCTGGGGCTCATACAAAGTGAGGACTGAGCATGTGCAGGGCAGCCTCAGGGAGCTGGCTGCCTGCCCTCGGGCCCAGCGCCATGCTGGGCAGGCACTAGGCTGGGATGTGAGGCTCTAGTTCCCCTGGGAAAGGTCAGCCTGGCCTGGCTTGCAGTCTCGACCCAGCTGTGTGGGAGGCCCAGGGCTCTGCTGGCAGCTCCTACTGGTCTCCAGCCCCCTTCTCTGGTGGACAGGGCGCCAGCTGTGGAGGGGGCAGGGGAGCCCCCAGGCACACCATTCCAGACCAGAAATAGGCACTGGCCCAGCTCCTGGCCACCAGCCCCTCCCTGGCCTCGTGTGGCCTGCCTGGTGGGGAGGGAGAAGGTGAGGTGTGCGGCCCCAGAGTAGGGTGCTGCAGGGACCAGGATCTGGTGGCCCCAAGCAAGGCCTGTCGGGCCGGATGGAGCCCAGGTGGACCCCGAACTCTCCCCCAGTAACTTCAGGCTGTCTCTGCCTGCAGGACTCGCCTCCTTTCATGGGGACCGAGGGAGAAACCACTGATTGCTTTGCACCTCCAAAATGCTTGCTGTGCACACTGGCTGGTTTAATTAGTTTTTACGGATGAAGAGTCTGAGGCTTGGGGAGGGGAGGCGTGAGTCCCCAGCCTTGGAACTTGGAAACGTGGGGCCTACCATCCACGTGTCTATCATCAAAGCCTCATGCCGTCCTCACTGCAGGGACCAAGGGAGAGCGATGGCCTCTGTGCTTGGACAGCCGTGCACCTGCCCACAGGCGCTCACGACGGGCGGCATGGCGCTGTGGTTAACGCACAGGGCTGGCGGCTGATGCACCAGGGGTGCTGGGTCACTTCTGAGTACGGGCATCAGGGAGGGCCCAGCAGGAGACGGGGCCAGCGCCTGGAGCGGGGCTGAGGACGGTTGATGTACAGGAGCGGGGCGGCCTTAAAGGTTTGTCAGAAGGGACCCTGCAGCATCCCAGGGCTGGCATCAGTGGGGAGCTGTCGCCACCTCCGCCTGGAGAGAGACTGCTGAGCTTTGTCTTGGGTGCGCTCTCCCCCGATCTGGATGCTTCTGACGTGTGGGAGACAGGCCACTGTGATGGCTCAGAAGGAGGAGAGAGTCGGGGTTTCTGCATGAACTTGGGGGACAGCCAGACACCAGGGCAAGCTCCAGGCCACTCTCTTGTTCCTTGTCAGCACCCTGGAAGGTAAAGTCAAGCATCTCCCAGCCCACCTGCACTCCCAGGGGCAAAATCCACACGTGGGCGTTCCAGTTGGTGCTTCCTCAGGGAAAGAGCCCCCTGGCAGGTTACACAGCAGTGATGATGTCTGTTACCACGTGGTGGTGGCTGCTGGCTGGTTCCAGCATTTTGCACGAATGATATTACTTAATCCTCCCAAGGGACCCTCAAGGCGAGTTCTTCATATTTGCGAACGCACGTGTGCGTGCACACACACACACATGCACACACAAGCGCACATGCCTTCTGCTTCGCAGATGGGAAAACTGAGGCCCAAGGGGCGGTGAGCTGGGGCTTGCCCAGCAAATAACATAGATCTGCTTGGCCCTGGGGGCAAACCACTTGGCTGTGCTCTGTGGGAAAACTTGACATTGGACACAGAACATGGCATTTTTCCCAAAGTGGTAGGGTGTTGGGTTGCACACAGGTGATTTTTTTTTTTTTTCATCTTAAAAGGTGATCATGTATTGGGAGATCATTGGCTTTGATCATGTATTGGGAGATCACATCGTCACTGTGATTTGCAGATGTAATAGCTGAAGCTGAGGCTTATGTAGGCACCGAGACTTATTTTGAAAAGAGTAGAAGGACAGAAAAGTTAACTTGGACTTACTTGGACGGTAAGTCCAAGTTCAGGTGTGAAGTTGTCTGGCCGAATCCCCTCGGGGACTGGCGGGAGTGTCAGAGGTTCAGATACACAGTAGGCTCCTGGCAAGGTCGCCAAGCAAGGGCTGGGTCCAAGTCAAACCCACCCAGGGCTTGGAGTTTCCAAAATAAGGAAGTGGCATGACTCAGGACTGAGTCTGCTGGATTTTCCCCCCTCCTTTGATAGTGTTTTAGGCAGAAAATCTTGTTTTGCAAACTGGAGTTTCTCTTGGAAAGTGGCATTTGGCGGGAGGGGTGTGGATATGTCCCTCTTGTAGGCGGCCTGTGCTTCTTCATGAAGGGAACAGAAAACTTCAGGACTGCACAGGGCTGGCTGGGGTAATGGGGAGCGAGTGTTTCCGGCGGGGGGTGGGGAGCGGGTGGCGGACGCTGGTTCCCAGAGGGAGCAGCTGTGACATTCCCAGGATGCAGATGGATGACAGTGTGGTGACTGCAGGTGCTAGAAAGACTCCTCCTGCCCCCAGGTTATCAGAACTCGCCCGTGGCGGGGTGGAGGTTGGCTACTGGTACAGGTTCAAAGACCCCAGGCTACAGCAGGGACCCTGAGCGGGTGGCAGCGTGCGGAGGGACATAACAGGGACGAGGCCTTTCTGGGGGCCAGTGTACGTGAGCTGAGGAGGGTGAGTCACTGCTCCCGTGAGAACAGTTTGTCCCAGGCCCCCAGACGGTGTATGGGAAGCTCCCCACCGAGGGTAGCCGGGACAGCCAGCGTGGGCTGGCCAAGCCTCCGTGTGCCACCACGCAGAGAAGCCCCTCTCGCTGGCACCTCTGCGGCTACCCCCTGCTCCTTCACCTCATTCTGCGCTCCAAGTCTGTGACTCAGACCTCCTGGCTTGACTTCCTGTCTTGGTCAATTTCACTTCCTAGTTCCCGCCTCTTGACACTTCAGAACGAAACTCCTTCCTTAGGAATTAGAAGTGAGGTCAGGGAATCCAGACCACAGGGGATGTTGGCAGAATCTGCCGTCTGGGGCACCGGCACAGAGTGCGTGTGGACGTGCCCCTGGTGTGAGAGCCGGGCACTCCCTGACATCTCTTCTGGGGAGGGGAGGGTCCAGGACCCCCCGGGGGGATAAACTGCTCAGCTCCCTCCTCTCTTTGGAGCTCCTAATTGGGAGCCCCAGAGAGGCAGCAGAGATGCCTGGGACGGGGGGATGCCCAGAGGGCTCCCAAACCCAGGTACCCAGGGTGTCTGGAGCCTTGTTCATTTGCCAGATGCCTCCTGCACGCCTAGCAGCTGCGGGTGCAGAGACGCGGCTGTCCCTGAGCACTGGAGCCAAGGAGCTAATTTCAGGGAGTGATAAGTGCTCTGGAGATGACAAAACCCCACGATGGCAGGGTGGCTGGGAGGACGACTGTGGAGAGAGTGGTCAGGGAAGGCTTCTCTTGAGGAGGTATCACTTGAAGCTGAGAACTGAAGGAAGACAGAAGGAGAGCTGTGAAAAAGCCATGCAGGCAGCAGGGACAGTGAGTGCAAATGTCCTGGGGCACATCCAAGGGCTGGGCAGAAAAGGTCCCAGTGGCTGGAGCGAGGGGAGAGGTAGGAAGCAGGCTGGACAGCGGGGCAGGACTGGCTCTGCAGGGCCTCATGCACCACGCTGAGGCCTTTGGATTTTATTCCAAGAGCTTTGGGTCATCACTGGAAGATCTGAAGCCGAGGAGTGACACGATTGGATTGGCATCCTTAAAAGCCGTCTTGGGCCTCCCTTGCACAGAACGGATCATGGGACTCAGGCAGGACGTCCCGCATCCCCGATGTGGTTGGGATCTGTTGCCGGCCCTGGAGGGTGTGCCCCAGGGCCCAGGGCGAGGGCTGGGGGCAAAGCAGGGGTATCGGGGTGCTTCAGAGACCCGTGGCCTGTCGTTCCTTGGGTTTCTTGGGCAGGATGGAAAGGCTGAGGGCTGAAGGGACAAGCAGGTCAGTGACCCCGGAGTTGGAGAAATCGGTCGTGACCTGGATCTTGCTCCAAAGTTCAACTCAGTTAACTTTCAACCTCCTGGGAGCTGCCTGGGGCGTCCACAGCAGGTGTTTGTATGGGGCGCGGGCTGACCCAGTCGTCACGGGTATCTCAGAGAGGGAAGGAAGAGGCCGCCGCCGTTGTCCCAAGACCCTCGGGGAGCAGAGAGCCCTCTGACGGGCTCCAAACCCTTCCCCCCTTCCTCAGGGGTGGGAGGTCTCATTTGCACTTGGAAGAGTCCCCTCGCATCCTAAGCTTCCTCCTAGAGTGCCAGGCTACTCCGCCTTCCAGCCCATCCAGACCTCCAGAGTCCCCCACGGAGGGCCTGGCCACCATGGCAGCGTCAGGCCCGGAGGGGGGCAGGCCCCAGGTGGAACCAGCGCAGGGGACTGACGGCGGAAGAAGCTGTTTGCTCCCGCTGCCGGGGCGGAGAAGCTCTGTTTTTCTGAACCCTCATCTGTTCTTACCGCTGCTGACGCCGCCACCGCCGCGGATGGGGAGAGAGGGAGGGGGAAGCCAGTGCCAAGTTGGCCCGCCCCTTCCGAACCTGGGCTTCTGCCACACTCCCCCGCCCCTCCCGCGAGCCTCCGTCTGGAGGTCACATTCAGCCCTGACGCGTCTCGCTGGGTCAGGCAGCAGGAAGATCGGACGAGCCCTGGCGCGTAGCGACGCTGCCGGGCGCTGCTGCCCGAGAGGCCCTGGGGTCTTTGGATTCTGCCCCGCGGGGGCGTCGGGGGTCCGGGGGCTGAGCGCCCGCGCTGGGCACATTGGTGCCCAGAGGAGCCGCTGACACTGTGCTCCCTGGTGACGCCTGGCACGGCCGACACCTTCCCGCCCGCCCGCCCGCATCGGCGAAGGGCACCTCGCACGCCCGCAGCTGCGGGGGGGGGGGGACGGCTCAGGGGTGGCAGCGCCGGAGGAGCCCTGGGCCACCACGGCGCGCAGCACGGAGCCGCTTCCCCGCCCTCCTCGGAGCCAGCCTCCGCCTGCCGCCCTCCCACCGCCCGGCCCCTCCCTCCCTCCCTCCCTCGCGCCGTTGGACGAGAAGGATGTGAGGCCGAGCTGAGCCGCCAGCAGACGCCAGCCAGAAGCCTTGCGGAGCCGGCACCGGGGCCGCCCAGCCTCCCGCCTCCCAGCCCGCTGCTCCCAGCTCCGATCCCTGGAGCATCCTCCAAGCCGTATGTTTCCGGAAAACTTGGCGGAGGGGGAGACGCAGATGAGAGGATGTGAGTGAGTGGCTCCGGGGAGGGGACTGGGATGGGGGGGGACTTTGGGCCACGGTGACAGGGACCCCAGGGCGGCAGACTCAGGAGTGCTATACCCGTGGGATCCCCCCCCCGACTTTCTACTGGTGCCCCTTCCCCTGCCTCTCTGGCTGTCGGGCTGGGGCTCTCCCGGAAGGAGGTCTGTGCTTGGGGCGGATCTTGGGGGTCTTGGTTGGCACATGCTCAGAGGTGCTCTCTCCAGGTAGAGGGGTGTCGACGGGGGTGGGTGGGAGGGGGCTTTCAGCTGGGTCTGGTCCATGTGGTCTCCGAGGCATGGCGGGGTCTAAAGTGCATCTCCCTGTGCCTGGCACCCTCAGTCTGGGGTGCCAGGACCAGAACCAGAACCAGAAGGAAGCTCATGCCCATCCACCCCCACCCCAGGGACCCTAGCCAGCAGTGCTAGGGCATTCAGCCCAGCCCTTCACGCAGCAGTTAAAGAAACTGAGGCCCAGAGAGCAGAGGGGATGGCGGAGACCACACAGCATGTTCTTGGCAGGGCTTCTGGACAGCTCGGTCCAGCACTCCTTCGAGAGCAGCTTTCGGGAAGGGCCGGGTGACCCCTCCACCCAAGCTCCTGCTTCTGCCACCAGTGGAGTTAAGTAGGACCCCAACCCCCAAGCCAGCTCCAAGCTCCCTCCTTATTTATGTGTTGAGTCTGTAAATGTCAACCTCGCTGAGGTTCGTTCGTCCCCCCACCTCCGGGCCCTCGTCCCCCCCCCCCATACCTACCCCTTAGCAGGCCCAGATGGGAGACCCGCCCTCTCCCTCCCGGGGTTCCGGCCCAACGTGTTTGCCTGGGCTCTCTTGGCCCTGGCTGGGGAAATATAAATAAACGCGTCCCCGTCGTCCTCCGCCAGGTCCTGTGGAAGTGGCAGCTGCTGCGGGCGCAGGCGGAGGGAAAGGTCAGGGGGCTGGGTTACACTTGATCCCGCGCCCCAGCCCTCCCCTCCGTGCCTGTCCTTGAGGAACCCTGAGGAGCTGCCCTGGGGCCATGTGGCCCCGTGGCCTCCGCAGGGGAGCAGGTGGCCTGTCAGTCTAGCACCCCACTCCCCGGGCCCAGAGGCGGGAGAGCAGACAACCTGGGTCCCACGTCCACTCGGCCCCTTGGCGCACCCCGTAAGCTTGTGAGTTCCTCTGATGCCTGGAGCCTCGGTTTCCCCCATCCTGGGGATGGGAAAACAGCCGTGGCCTCCACAGCAAGGAGAAGAGGGAACCAGGTCTTTGCAGGGCTTTGCAAACTCCAGGTTGCTCGGCCGTGTGGCCTGGTGGTTTGTTGAAACTCCAGGTTGCTCGGCCGTGTGGCCTGGTGGTTTGTTGAAACTCCAGGTTGCTCGGCCGTGTGGCCTGGTGGTTTGTTGAAACTCCAGGTTGCTCGGCCGTGTGGCCTGGTGGTTCGTTGATGTTGTTTTTGCTGCTGTTTTATTTCTGTGCGAGTCTTGTATGTAGCAAGCCGCCGGCACATGTTTGAATGGATGGATGGATGGATGGATGGATGGATGGATGGATGAATGAAAGAAAGAAAATACCGACACACAGACTGTCCGCCCCTTACGCTCCCACACCCCTGAAAAATATCAGCCGTAGCCCTCCCTGCTTGCAGCTTGAT
This sequence comes from Mesoplodon mirus, assembly GCF_964341445.2. Taxonomy (NCBI): domain Eukaryota; kingdom Metazoa; phylum Chordata; class Mammalia; order Artiodactyla; family Ziphiidae; genus Mesoplodon; species Mesoplodon mirus. The sequence continues at coordinate 5,986,681 of NC_138989.1, forward strand.
TTGATTCAAGGAAAACAGCCTCAAACTTCTTTATGGGAAATCTTTCGCTAGTCCTTATGAGTCTAGCTCTGGGGCTCAGAGGCTGCTGTGTTCCCAGCACCGTGACTCAGGCTTCATGCCTGCTGCCCTCTGGGGGCCCAGTCCTGCCCCGCAGTCCCCGGAGGCCGGAGCCTCCCATCTGCCCCTCCTGCAGCCGTCAGGAAGGGGGCAGGCCCTACCTGCTCGGGCTGACCTGGCCACACAAGGTGCGCTGCCTGGAGATGCAGAGGCGCTGGCCTGTGCGAGGCGTGTGCTGGGAGCACTGCGGGCAGACGGGCTGAGACTTGGGGCTGGCTTCCAGGGGGGCTGGGGGAACGACGTTTCTACAGAGCCTGGTGTCTATGGCATTGAGAGCGGAATAGGGCTCGGAGGTGCAGCTCTGGCCTGAGTTTGTGGGGATGGAGGGAACTTTCTCTTCCCTAGGTGAATTTGGGATGGGGTCTACCAATTCCTGGGCGTTTCTCCCCACATCAGGAGTCTGTGAGGCTGTGTGAGAAGCTCATGGAGATGGGGGGGTTGTGATTTGGGGAGGCAAGTCCACTCCCAGACCCTGAACCACGCCTGGTGGGCCCCGAGTCCAGGGTGGGCCTTTAGACGTCCACGGGGAGCTCTGGGTTCTGGGTGTGCCCCAGTTAACCTGGGCGCTGAGGATCCTGGGCCAGCTCACCCCAAGCCGGACTCCACCCTCCCACCCCTGCTCACACGTTCCTTCCTTTCTCTGGCTTGGTGCGGCCGGAAAACAGCCCGTCTCCCGAGGCCTCGTCTGCAGCTGCGAGCGAGTGTCAGTGCTGGGTCAAGACAGCCAGGGGAGGAGGAGAGGTGGGGCCCCGGGCGGGGTCTGCGCCCCAGACCTCAGCCCTCAGTCCCCGGAACCCTTGACAGTGGCCTCAGCAGGGGTACACCCAGGGCTGCACCCACCTGCCCCTCCAGTTCCAGGCTGTCCCATGCAGCCCGGGGAGCCCAGGCCTCCCACACCCTTCTGGTGTCCCCCACCCCAGCCATCTCTTTCCAGAAACCTTGGACCCGTGCAGTGAGCCTGAGCCCCGGGATCAGGGCTGCTTTCGCCCAGGGCTCTGTCTGCCCTCCAGGCTGTGGGTATAGGCCCCTGCTGCCTGTCCAGCCCCCTGCCACCCCTCACCTGCCGCCCTCCCCCGCACAGGCCTCCTGGAACACGGCCGGAACTGGTCGGCCATCGCCCGGATGGTGGGCTCCAAGACGGTGTCCCAGTGTAAGAACTTCTACTTCAACTACAAGAAGAGGCAGAACCTGGATGAGATCCTGCAGCAGCACAAGCTGAAGATGGTGAGTCTCCCCACTGCCCCCGCCACTGCCCCCGCCACTGCCCTGGGCATCCCAGCCAGACCTGTGGGCCAGACCTGTGGGCCAGACCTGTGGGCCAGACCTGCGGGCCAGACCTGGGGCCAGACCTGCGGCCCGGGAGCCCTGGGTGGGGAGGGGTCTGACGCCAGCTCCTTTGCCGAGGTCTCAGCCCATCGAGGTTCCCGCTCCGTGGTCCCCCGGAAATGCTGCAGGGGTGGATCCCTGCCGTAAGCATCCCTCCTGGGTACTGCGATGCGCAGGCCCACCTCTGCCTCCCCGCCTCCACCCCCCAGCACTCCTCGGTCAGACACCTCTGAGGGCCCGTAGTGCCTCTGAGGGCTCAGGGCAGGGAGGAAGGAGCTCGGTGGGCCAGGCACTGACTCCCCAGGGACTCAGGGCTGTCAGCGCATTGGCAGAGGAACCCTAAGTCAGCATCTCCCGCACTCCATTTGAACTCACAGTCTTACGGCCACCCCGGGGGAGGAATGGACAGGTCAGGGAGCAGCCGGCCCAGCCCTGGCCTCCAGGGGACTGAGAAGAGGCACGGACCGTCCCTCCTCCAGGAGCACAGAAGGAGCAGGCTCGCCTCGCTGAGCCCGTAAATGGTCTCCACGGAGAGGCCGCTTCCTCTGCAGCTGTTACTGGGAAGCGAGGGCCATTTGGGGGTGGCTTGTTTTCTTTCCTTTTCCTTTCCTTTCTCTTCCCCTTTCCTTTCCTTTCCTTTTCTTTTCCTTTTCCCTCCCTCCTCCCTCCTTCCTTCCCTCCTTCCTTCTGTCTCTCTCTCTCCCTCCCTCCCTCCCTCCCTCCATCCCCCTCCCTTCCCCCTTTTGGGCACACCTGTGACATGCCAAGCATTGTTACCATTTCAGACCTGGGGAAACTGAGGCTTAGCCAGGCTCATAAACAGCTGACTTGGAGTTTGAACCCACAATTACATGACCTGAGGATGCATGCTTTTAATCGGCGGGCTGCATATTTCCTTGTAGATACGAAGGTACAAGAGGGGGACGCACACACAGCTCTCCACCCTCCCCGTTCCCCCTGACTGGGCTGCTTGTGCTGGGTTTAAAGTATGTGCACCCTGGCCTGGGAGGCTGAGTTGCTCCGCCATGGAGCCCGCCTTGCTCCAGAGAGGACGAGCAGGCTGCTGAGGTCACACAGCATGGCGGGCGGACCAGGGACAGGATCACCCTCTTTGAACGCTCCCTGAGCATGTGCAGAATTTAAGGACATCCCTCCCCAGTTCCCCACCCCCACCCCAAGCATTCTAGGCCAGAGGGGGACGCTGTGCCACGGCCCTGTGGTCAGCGCTGAGGCTCACCCTCAGGTTTCCCTGGGTCAGGCCCCTGCCTGTGCCCGTTCCCCGTCGTGTCTGGTTAGGCTGTGCCTCCTGCCCCATCCCCGCCTGCTGTGTGGTCGGCTCCCGGTGCGCCTGGGGCTTCAGGCAGGGCGCCCTGAAACACAGGGAGCTCTGCTTTTTTCTAGATTTTCAGGACTCTGGTTTGGGCAGGGTGGAAGACTCAGTGAGGGCCGAGGCCAAGGAGCACCTGTCCGTAACACTTGCTAAGGTCCCGTAGCTCAGAGAGGATCCAGCTCTGTGATGGTGGTGCTTGGATGGGGGCAGGATGTCGGCCTCTACACACCAACTCGGGATTAACTGGGCTGGGAGTGTGGCCCTGAGCATCGCCCCAGGGACAGAGGGGTCTTCCTGCTTCGTCCCCTCTCCCTCTGACCTGTCCTCCCCGCCTCTCCCCTCCCCCCACTCCCTGCTCAGCCCAGCCCAGCCCAGCCGGTGCCCACACACCAGCCCGCTTCGCCCAGGCTGTTGGGTTACAGGTATCTCCTCTCACAGCCTGCTGGCCCCCACCTCACTTTCCAGGTTTCCTTGGGGCACGGCCCTGCCGCGCCCCCTGGGGGCCCCAAAACTTGAGAGGGTGGGTTGGGGAAACAGAGATTCCAGCCAGGTGGATGGTGCAGCTTGGGCTGCAGGGCGAAAGTGGAGTCAAGCGCCAGCTTCATGACTTGGCACCTGTGTGACCTCGGGCAGCGGCTTTACCCCGTGAGCCTCAGTTTCCTCATCTGTAAAGTGGGAGAATGATAGGCTTTACCCTGAGAGCTCAGGTGAAGAGCGAATGAGTTACCACTTGTAAAGGACTGAGTGCCTGCCAGAGGGGGGCGCTGCATGGGGGTCAGCTGCTCTAACTACTGGTCGTAGTATCAGTGTCATTATTCTTTTATTTTAAAGCCACGGACCCCATTTTCTCCTCAGGGGCCTTCAAGGTGCTCTCCTGAATAACGTGTGCAGGAACAGCCAGGGTGGGGACTGTGGGCCCAAGACACCCAGGTTCAAATCCAGATTCTGCCACTTCCTAGCTGTGTGACCTTGGGCAAGTGGCTTGTCCTCTCTGTGCCTCAGTTTCCCCACTTCTGAAATGGGGATAATTCCCACCTCAAAGAGCTGTTGTGGGAATGATTCGAGGGAATGGGTATGAAGTGCTTAGAACTGGGCCTGGCACATCGCCAGCGCTACTAAGAGAGAGAGCCGTAGTGGCATCATTGGTAGCAGAGGCGGTGGCATCAGTAGTCATGTGCCCATGGCCGCCAGATGCCTGGCAGCTGGGGTGCCGTGCCTCCCTCGGTTGTTAACTGGGTGTGGAGTATGTCTGCTCCTGGATTGCCTGAGCAATTGATTCGTCGATTGATTGATGCATTCACTCACTCACTCAAAGAGGCAGCCGAGCAGGATGGTGTGGAGTAGGGCTGTGGGCTGGAGGGTTCACACCCCAGCTCTGTCGCCTCCTGGCTGTTGCCCGCAGGTTCGTGGCCTCAGCACTCAGCCTCAGCTGCCTCCTCTGTAAAAGGAGGTAAGACCCAGACCCACTCGTAGGGTTGCTGTGGGCAGCAGAGGCTTTCGTATTTGTAAAGGGCCAGCCCTGGCCCTCGATCTGTGCTCAATAAGTGTTGGGCATCATCTCATCACACACTCAGCAAGCCTTTATTGAGCGCCTACTGTATGCCAGGGAAGCAATGGCAGGTGCCCTGGGTATACGTGTGGGTGGGGTTTCCTGCTGGGCAGAGGAGCTGGGTCTTTCTTTAATGGACGGTGGGAGCCACTGAAGGTTTGTGAGCTGAGGGGCAACCCAGCGGGGGCCGGGCTCGGGTTAGATTGTGTGGTCTGAGTGAAATGTAGCCAAAGCTGATAGAGACGGTCGCCCTCCTTGTCCCCAGACTCTGAACATGCTGGTGGCTGGCAGCATCGCTGGTGGGCCGAGGAGGAGGCGTGAACAGCAGGGGGACCCTGAGGCCCAGGTTGGGCCCCTCCCCCAGACCCCTGAGGTCGCCCCATTGACCCCGTCCTCAGGTGAAGATGCTGAGGACAGGAGGGAGACACCACAGAGGGAGTTTGAACCCAAGTCTGTGGGAGCCCCTGGCTTCCCTTCCTGGACCCATTACCTGTATTACTGGACGTGGCTCCCACAGAACTCAGCAGAGGCTGGTCCTGCTGGGAAGCAGGGGACCAGAAGGTGGGGGCCGATGGGCCGTGTTCTGAGGCCAACAAACAGGGGAGCCTTGCTTGTCACTTGTGGACGAGAAAGGGCTGTTGGGGAGAGTGGGACGGGTTCTCGTTCCCTGCTGACAGCGAAGGAGTGGACTTAGGTTGAAGGCTGCGGAGAAAGCTCAGTGAGGGATGGGGGGCCCAGCAGCCTGGGTCCATCCGTCCTTACAGTGGCCACCCATGGTGCCTGGCTGAGTTCCCTGTCACTGGAGAATGCAAGCAGTCCTCACAAGATGCTGTCCCACACCCTCCAGACCCCAGGAGGGAGACAGGTCCTGGTGATTCCTGCTGGCCGGGCCCCGTCTGGAGCTCAGGAAGACACGTCACCCTCGGCCAGTGGAGGAAGCAGTGGGGGAAGCAGAGGGTCAGCGGGTGTCCCCTCCTGCCTTGCACCAGGCCTGGCCCGAGCGTGGCTATGGGCGACGTCAGCAGGAAGCAGGATCGGGTGGGCAGGCGGAGCGTGTCCCAGCGTTATGTAACGTTTGGCACCAGTGGCTTCTCCAAGGTTTTCCCTCCCCCTCCTAATGACCGAAGGTTACCCTTTTCTCCCATCTGTGAATCCAGGCTCTCGGGCTCAGCTTCCGTGTTTCTCTGTCTCTGTCCATCTCAGCCCAGGCCCCACCTTGCCTTGTTTTCCTCTGTCGCCTCTTCCATCTGAGGCTGCACAGACCTGCAGAGAGAGGTGGTCAGACAGGGAGGTACTTGAACCTGACCTGCATTGAAGTGTGGGTTTCTTGACCCATGAGCTGTGTGATCTTGGCCAAGTGTCTTTGCCTCTCTGGGCCAGCATCTTTGTCTATCAGGTTCATGCATCTAAATTAGTAGTTACAGAGTGTCTCTTCTGTGCCAGGCACTGTTCCTGGTGTGCTGGGAATACAGCTGAGAACAGACAAAGATGCCTGCCCTTGAGTTAATTCTAGTTCTAGAGACAAATTAACTCACAGATAATTTCAGATTGTGGTCTGAAGATAGATGAGGGATAGTAGTAGAAAGTGATTGATGGAGAACGAGATTAGCTGATTTTGAAGGGTAATCAGGGAGGACCTCACTGAGGAGGTGATGTATGAGCAAAGCCCCGATGGAGGTGGGTACATGAGTCATGTGGGTGTCTGGGAGAAGGCTGTCCAGCCAGAGAAATGACGAGTGCAAAGGCCCTGTGGCCGGGGCATTGTAAGCCCATTTGCACAAGAAGGGCAGTGTGTTTGTAACAGACCAAGGAGGGTGAGCAAGTCAGAGAGCTGGGCGGGGTCCAGATCTAGATCACACTGGACTGTATGGAGCGGGGAAGACTTGGGTTTTATATCAAGAGGTTCTGGGAGCGTCTGGAGAGTTCGAGGTAGGGAGTGGCATGCTCTGATTCGCAGAGGAGATGTGCAGATCCAGTGAATTAATAAGTAAAGAATGCTTGGCACATAGTAGGTGCTTAACAGACATCAGCTGTAATTACCAATACTACTATCGCCAGCGTCTCCTGTTCCATACACATGTCCCAGTCTTGAGGTTCAGAGCCACGTGTGGAAGGGTTTGGTATGATTCCTGGGACACTAAGTCCCAGCCTCTGAAACCCAGAGCTTGGGGGGATTCTGGTGTTGACATCATACTCACCCCACGTGGCCTGAGGTGGCCTGGGCTGCTGGCTCGGAGAGACCTCAGGTTCCCAGCAGGACGTGCATCCCAGCCAGGCCCATAGGAGCCCCCGTTCCCTGCGAGGCTCCGAGCATGCCCCCCACCCCCCTGGGCAGCCAGTCGCCTGCCTCACCCAGCTCCAGCACTCAAGTGAGTCCTTGTCTGCTAAAAATAGATCGGGGAAGAAGAGGGACCCCTCAGCTGCACCCACAAACCCACAGGCCACACACCTTTCTCACGCCCCCGCGAGCTCCAGCCGGGGGCCCTCTGGGAGAAGCTCGGGGTCCGGGACCGGGGTGCGCCAGCCCCCAGAGGCAGGCGGGTGGTGGAGCTGGGCGTTCCCACAGTGGTCCCGTGGACATGCGGCAGGGTGGGGCCGTGGCCCTGGCCGAGTGCTGGTGACGGAAACCGTGACTAACGGGCAGACAGACATTTCCCTCTTCCTCCCCGAATTCTGAGCGGCTGCACTCCAAGGTCCCCCGTTTGCTCAGGAAGAAGGCAGGACAGGAAGTGATCCCACTCCCAGGCAGGGGCTGGGGCTTGGGGACCCCTGAGGCTTGCTCCCAGCCCTGCGTGCTGAGGGGCCAGGCTGGGCAGGGCCGGCTGGCGCCTGGAGGTGATGGAGCATCTGCCCGAGAGTGGGCTGTGCTGTGTTTTCACTCACGTACGGTGATGGTGGCTTTCTCCTGGGGGCCGGGGGATTGGCGGAGGGGAGGTGCGTTAGTTTCCTGTTTCCTGTAACAAGGCACCACAGGCTGGTACAGAAACCTATCCTCTTGCAATCCTGGAGGCTAAAAGTCTGAAATCAAGGTTTCGGAAGGGCTACGCTCCTTCCGAAGGCTCCAGGGGAGGCTCCTGCCCTGCGCTCCCAGCTCCTGGGGGTGGCCTGCAATCCTTGACGTTCCTTGGCTTGGGGATGCATCCCTCCCCTGGGTGCCTCTGTGTCCAGATTTCCCTCTTCTTCTAAGGACACCAGTCATTTTGGATTTAGGGTCCACCCTCATCTGATATGAACTCATCTTAATTACATCTACAAGGAGCTCATTTCTATGAAAGGTCACATCCTGAGGTTCGGGTGGACGTGAACTCTGGGAGGAACCGAGTCAGCCCAGCGTGAGGGGCTTCTCTGGGAGCTGCTGGCATGTCTGGGAGTGTTTAGGTTCCATCTCCTTCCTCAGGGACCCCAAAGGGCTCAGGCTGCGACCCCTCCCGTCACACCAGCTGTACTGGGGTGGGTCTCCTCTTAGGGACCAGTCCACTCCCCTGGGAGCCCCTGGTCACCTCGGACCCCCAGCACACTCTGCCTCCACATATACCCCGGCTCTGCCGACCGTGTGTTGAAGCCCTGGACGCTGCCCATGCAGCCACTCAGTAAGCCAATCAACACTCTCTGGCTGGCTCAGCATGGGGGTAAAGAGACACCCTTCTGGAACACCCGGCCCAGTGCGGTGCAAACACGGGAGCTGTCAAGGAGGAGTGCTGATGAGCTGGGGGTGGGCGCCTGGCCCCCTGCGTGGGGAGCAGGGCCTCTGGGGACTGGGGGAGGCGTGGAGGGAAGTGCGGGGCTGCTCAGTGGAGGCCTTCTTTCTGTTCCTTGAACCACCCAGCTGGTGCCACCTCTGGGCCTCTGTACTTGCAGTTCCTTCCATCTGGACCACTCATCCAGAGCCTTGCCTGGCCAGCTTCTTCTCTCGACTCAAACCTCAGCTCAGATGTCATCTCCTTGGAGAAGCCTTTTCCTTGCCCCGCCCTTGCACTCTCACCCCACCCTGTCTCTCCCCCTCAGCAGCCATGCCCCCACCTCTGAGTCGTCTTTTTAATTGATGTGTTGATTGCTCATCTCCCCGACTAGGTGGCCTGTGGGGCAGGGACCCTGTCTACCTCATTCGTCGTGTATTCTCAGCCCCTGGGGCAGTACCTGGCACACAAGAGGTGCCCTGTAAAGACTGGTAGGGTGAAATGACGTGCTGCCCAAGCTAGCCTGTCCCCCGGGGCTCAGCTGGGGACAGATGAGGCTGCAAGGAAAAGCTTCATTCATTCATTCTCTCCAGTGTACTGACCGTGCCTGGCAGTGTGTCCTCCAGAGGCTGTGGTCACTGCTCTGGCTAGGACAGCTGGCAGGGCTGGAGCAATCATGGGGAGCCTCCAGGCAGAGGCAGTCCTTCCTCATCTGTTCCGGAAGGATGTCTGGGCAACCTATAGGCCAGGTTGCGCCCCAGGTGTATCTGGGGCATGGTGGAAGAATGAAGCTCTGGATAAAAATAACCACTGGCATGTCTGGCCGTGCAGTTGGGCACAAGGGGGGAAGGGTTTGGTATGATTCAAACCAACTCAAGACCACGTGGCTGGGATCACTGTCCCTTGCAGCTGTGGCAGGCCTCCGGCACCGGGAGTCCCCGGGCTGACAGCCCAGGCCCTTGCCCTGGCCCTCACCCACTGCTATCCCTGTGCCCTAGGAGAAGGAGAGGAACGCACGGAGGAAGAAGAAGAAAGCGCCGGCTGCTGCCAGTGAGGAGGCTGCCTTCCCACCCGTGGTGGAGGATGAGGAGATGGAGGCGTCAGGCGTGAGCGGGAACGAAGAGGAGATGGCGGAGGAGGCAGAAGGTGAGGGTGGGCAGTGGGAGCTGACCTCTCCCAGAAATGCCTGGGTCCTACCGAGAAGGAGCCTGGACTGCCCCAAGAGGAGGGCATGATGGTGATGGTGATGGTGATGGTGGTGGTGATGATGATGATGGTGGTGATGATGGTGGTGATGGTGATGATGATGGTGATGGTGATGGTGGTGATGGTGATGATGGTGATGATGATGGTGATGGTGATGATGATGGTGATGGTGATGTGATGGTGATGGTGATGATGGTGATGGTGATGATGATGGTGATGGTGATGATAATGGTGGTGATGGTGATGGTGATGATGATGGTGGTGATGATGGTGGTGATGATGATGGTGGTGATGGTGATGGTGATGATGGTGGTGGTGATGATGATGGTGGTGATGGTGATGGTGATGTGATGATGGTGATGATGATGGTGGTGGTGGTGATGATGGTGGTGATGATGGTGGTGATGGTGATGGTGATGATGGTGGTGGTGATGATGGTGATGATGATGGTGATGGTGATGATGGTGGTGATGGTGATGGTGATGATGATGATGGTGATGATGATGATGGTGATGATCATGGTGATGGTGGTGATGGTGATGATGATGGTGGTGGTGATGATGGTGGTGATGATGATGGTGATGATGATGGTGATGGTGATGATGGTGGTGATGGTGATGGTGATGATGATGATGGTGATGATGATGATGGTGATGATCATGGTGATGGTGGTGATGGTGATGATGATGGTGGTGGTGATGATGATGGTGGTGATGATGGTGATGGTGATGATGGTGATGATGGTGGTGATGGTGGTGATGATGGTGATGATGGTGATGATGGTGATGATGGTGATGATGATGGTGGTGATGGTGATGATGATGATGATGGTGATGATGATGGTGATGATGATGGTGGTGATGGTGATGGTGATGGTGGTGATGATGATGGTGGTGATGGTGATGATGGTGGTGATGGTGATGATTGTGACAGTGATAGTGATGATGATGATGGTGATGATGGTGATGATGATGGTGATGATGATGATGATGATGGTGATGATGATGGTGGTGATGGTGATGGTGATGATGGTGATGGTGATGATGATGGAGATGATGATGGTGATGGTGATGATGGTGATGGTGGTGGTGATGGTGATGATGATGGTGAAAATGATGTTGATAATGATGGTGACAGTGGCGACAATAATGATGGTAATCGGCATCTCTGCGCCCACAGGACACTTGTCCATTCAGTCCTCCTGACCCCTGTGAGTTCAGTCTTGTGCTTGGTGACCTTACACGTCCAGGTCGCATCCAGCTCTGGTGACGCCTGTTACCTTGCCAGCACATCTGGTGTCACATTTTAGAAAAAAAAAGTTTATTTTTGAAAATAGTTTTTTGGTTTTTTTTTTAACCACACTGTGCTGCGTGCAGGATCTTAGTTCCCCGACCAGGAATCGAACCCACGCCCACTGCAGTAGAAGTGCAGAGTCTTAACCACTGGATGGCCGGGGAAGTCCCTGAAAATAGTTTTTTGACCTGAACTATTATTTTACAAGTTGACTAATATAAGTACAACCAATACCGTTGGTCGATAAGTATTCAAAAGTTATATAATTATGCTTCATTTTACTCCCAAGTGTCTCGATTTGGATGATAAACTGCATAGCCCCCGGCTTTCTATCAGGGGGCACTGAGGCTCAGGGCAGTTACACCAGGCACCCCAGGTATCACACAGATGCATCGTCTGCCCTGATCTTAGATGAATTCTCCCACCAGCTGAGGGCTGCTAAAGAGAGAGCGAGAATCAGTCTTTTAAATTGCACAGGCAGTTTGGCCCACTTCTCAGAAGGAGGGTTTCTAACTGCACGAGATGGTCACCTAACTTGAGAGCCTGGTCCCCACGTAACCTGCGGCTCCACTGTGTAATCAGTGTTTGTAGACTCGGGAGTTACACCAGGCTGCCCGACACCAGGCTTGCACCCCTGGTCACTGATCAGTCTGCCTTTGGCCCCTGCCCCTCTCCCTTTTCCTTGGTCTACACCAGCCCTCAAGGCATGACACCCCTGAAGACCCCAACCCCTGCGTAGCTGAATGTCTCTGCCTCTCCTTCCGCCATCTCCCTGGCCAGAGCTCCCCAGCGGGGCCTCACGTTCTTGGTGAAGGGAACCTTTTCTCCTCCTGTCCCTGCCAGAGTTCCTTCCTGTCCCTCCTATCTGCCTGTCTCTGCATTTAAACTCCCAAACTTCTGCCAACGTGTGAAGAAAGTGTGAATCACTCCCTGGCTCCGTGAGCAAGACGTGCAAATAAACTCAGGCTATACCAGCCCACAGTGTATTTACCAGCCTGAATCCTACTTCCTGGTTGAAAATGGGGACTCAAGCCATTGGGTTATTACTGTCTTGCATTGGGGATGGACCTGGGGAGGTGAGTCTGGCCTCCTTGACAGCCTTGGGTCTTTCTAGCCCAAGTTGACCAGAGGCCTGACCCGTGTCTGATGGAAGGTTCCAGATCCCTCTGGTCTTTGCATTCTGGATCTTGGGTCTGTAGCCAGGAAAAGGGAGCCTAGGGAGCAGAAACCCAATCCCCTCTTTAAATATCCATCCAGGCAGGATGCAGGCTTGGTGGGAAAGTTAAAGGAAGCCAGTCTGTGGCTCAGCATTAAAAGCAGAACAGGCGCTGCCCAGTAAGAGAACTGTGCGGTGGTGAGCTCCCTGTCACTTGTAGGGTTCACACAACCTATCAAGGATGGGGGGAGAGGCATTCTCTGCTGGGCAGTGGGGGCGGGGGTGCTGGTCTGGCTGAATCCAAGGCTTCTGTGACCACCTGATGGCTCTGTGCACATCAGGGAGGCAGTTTAGAAGATCCTGCCCAGAGGCACAGGGTGATGTTCCCATCTTACAGATGAGGAAACCAAGGCCCAGGAAGAGGAGAATCACTCTCATGGGGTGTCATGTAGCTGGTGGACTTGGAATCTGCCAGTCCAGCCGGCATTCGCTGCGTAACTCTGTCCCTGTGACCAGGATAGGGGAAGTGAGGTAGGTTCTGGGTTAGGGCCTGAGGTCACCACAGTGGAACCTTCTGGAATACCCCACCAGCCCCAACTGCACTGCAGACCCCTCCCTCCACGGGGCAGGCAGCAAGTGCCTTGTCATAGCCAGGCTGAAGGTGAATCCAGGGGAGGGAGGAGTGATCCATTTGGCCCCGTAGTGTCTCTAGTAAAGATCGTGGTCATAAGAGCAACAGCCTTGAGTTATTCCCTTTAATTGTCACAACAGCCCAGTGGGTGCTGTCATCACCCCATTTTACAGATGAGGACACTGAGGCACAGAGAGGTTACCCAAGGTAACCAGTTGGCCTGTTTGGGGACCAGGATTCAAACTTATCAGGAGTGCTGATTCTCGGGCCCCAACTGGACCTACTGAGTGAGAAACGTTTTGGGCGTGGGCCCAGCCATGTGAGTCTTCACGGCCCTCAGGCTCACTCAGGTCTGAGAACCCCCGATGGAGAGAAGCCTCTGGGTAAGGGAGAGAGCCAGGCGTGAACCGCCCATTTTGTAGATGAACACATAGACTCTGGGGCGAAACCATTTGTCCAGGGGACCTCAGCGCTGGCCCCCTCCATCCTGTGGTCTGATGACGTGAAAGGAGGGAGTGACATTGCCGGAGTCAGAAGGCAGGGGCAGGAACCAGTGGTCAGGGACACAGGATGTTGGGGTCAGCCGCCTCCCGCCTCCACGCAGTGTGGCCTGGGGCAAGTGACTCAACCTCTCTGTTTTCTCATCTGAAAAGGAGAATGGTGATCATCTCCAACTTAGAGGTTATTGAGGGTGAGATGAGTCGTGTGTGTGAAGAGCTTTGCCCGGAGCCCAGCACCCACCGAGTGAGCCCTGTGTTGCTCTTGTTGGGATTATTATTTCTGGAAGGGATGGCCTTTGCTCTGGGCCTTAAAGTGGGAGAGGCCAGGGGTCTGGAGGCAGTGAAAGCTGAAGGAAGCGTTTGCGCAGGGCACCAGCAACCCCTGCTGACCCGGCTCTGCGTCTGAGGGGTGAGACAGGGCCGGGCAGCCCCGAAGGCCTCTCCCCCAGCCCTGCCCACCTCTGAGGCCAGCACCTCCCACCCCAGGACCCTGGAGCCAGTGACTTGTCCAAGGGCACCCAGGAGTGTTCAGCGGTGAGGGCTCTTGGGACAGGGCTGTAGGTCCTCCTGCTGTCTGCTGGGCCCTGGGCCCCTTTCCCAGCCCTGCCTGGCCACAGAGCCTCCTCCCACCCCACCTGCCGCTCATGCCACCTCGCTGCTAACCCTTCTCTCACTTCCTTCCAGCCTTACACGCCTCTGGGAACGAGGTACCCAGAGGGGAATGCAGTGGCCCAGGTACGAATGTGGCCAGCTGGCCGGCGGGGGCGGGGGTAGGGCCTGACCAGGGCGGGGGGCTTCCCAAGGGGGCCTTTTCTCTATGAGGGGCCCCACCTCTGTGAGCACGCCTCTGCCTGTGAGCACCACCCTGCCGCCACCTCTGTCCCCGCTCCTCAGCGCAGTGTCTGTTCCCCATGCTGTTCCCGGGCTCACTCCTGCAGATTAGTGTGCTCGGCTTGACTGCTTGGTTGATTTTTCATTAGTGTGTTCACCTGCGACGCTTACCCAGTTTGATTTCCCCAACAGGAAGTGTGGAGGGTGGGGGGTTTCAGATGTCCCCGTTTTGTAGAAAATGGGGAAAATTGAAACCCAAGAAGTGACAGGAGCGGTTGTTAAGCCCAGAGAGTCAGGCCTGTCTGGAGCTAAGGTCCCCTCCCCCTTTATCTGTACACACGTTCAGTCATCCGATCGATACTTATTGTGCCCCTGCTGTGTACCAGCCCTGTGGGAATGGCTGGGGGATGCAGTCGGTGTGGACCCTTTCCCCATGGGCTCCTTCGAGCTCACTGGCCCCATTTTATGTCACCGTGTTGTGATGACAGCAGTGATAATACAACAGCAAACCGTTACCAGGTGTCACCCTGAGCTGTCACAGCCCCTGTGGGGTGGGAACTGTTCTCCCCACCCTACAGATGGGGAAAGCAAGGCTGGGAGGCCACCGGTGTTACCACGGCCAGGCCACCAGCCGGGGCAGAGCCAGGGTTTGCAGCCCAGATGAGAACAAGGAGACCCCAAAACAAAGGCCTGCAGCCCTGGCCGCCCCCACCCTGACTCTGTGGGGTGCTGGCCACCCACCCGGGGGGTTGGAAGTTAACAGGTTGCTGGGCTCCAGGGTCAGCAGGTGGAGAGGGCGGCCAGAGGAGGACAGGGCACTGGGAGGGGCCGGCGGGGGCGCTGCCCAGGCGTGTAGGAGCCTTAGGGCTACGTGGTGTCAAGCGATGGGGGTCACAGCGCCCTGAGCTCCTGCCTGGAGCCAGGGCGTGCCGTCGGGGCTGTCGGGGGCCGTGGGGAGGGCCAGGCCTGCCTCCACCCTGAGCCCCCGGCACCGCTCACTCCATCTTCACTGTCCCCGCACAGCCACTGTCAACAACAGCTCCGACACCGAGAGCATCCCGTCGCCCCGCACCGAGGCCGCCAAGGACACCGCGCAGAGCGGGACCAAGCCCCCGCCCACCCCGGGCGCCGATGCGCCACCTCCTGAGCCCCCCAGCCCGCCTCCTGAGGATGCCCCGGCCCCCAGCGAGCCCGCCCCGGCCCCCGAAGCCGCCTGCCCACCCACGTCCCCACCGGCACCCGCCTCGCCTGCCGCGGCCCCTGCTGTGGTCCCCAAGGAGGAGAAGGAGGAAGAGGCTGCAGCCGCCCCCTCGGCCGAAGAGGGGGAGGAGCAGAAGCCCCCTGCGGCCCAAGAGCCGGCAGCCGACGTGGGCAAGGCCGAGGAGCCCGGCGAGGCGCCCCCCTCGGAGCCCGTCAAGAGCGAGTGCAAGGAGGAGGCCGCCGAGGAGGGGCCCGACAAGGTCAAGGGGGGCGCGGAGGCCGCAGCCGAGGCCACACCCGAGGGGGCGCCCAAGGTGGAGAAGAAGGAGGGCGGCGGCTCTGGGAGCAAAGGCCCCGCGGCCAAGGGCTCGGGCGCCCCCCAGGACAGCGACTCCAGCGCCACCTGCAGTGCGGACGAGGTCGATGAGCCCGAGGGCGGCGACAAGAACAGGTGAGCGGGCGGCGGCGGCGGCGGCGGCGGCGGCCTCCGTAGACGCTGACCGACCGAGACGGCAGCGCACGAGGCCACTTCCACGCCTGCCCTCGGAGGGAGGGGAGGCCGCCACGAGCGGGCCGGACGCAGGAGCTCCGTGGTGGGAGAGGGCGGCGTCGGGGGCTCGGCCCCCCTCAGCGGTGGCCTCTGAGCTGAGCCCGGACGGGGAAGGAGGAGCCACAGGGAGGGCCAGGGACAGCGTGCTGGGCGGCGTGGATTAGCATCCAGAGCCGCCGCCACAGAGGACCACCCCCAAGTCAGGGCATCGGCAGGGCCACGCCTCGTGACGGCTCCTTCCAGCCTCGGTGGTGCCGGCAGTCCTTGCCTCGTAGACGCGTCGCTCCGTGGTCCCGTGACACCCTCCCTGTGTGTGTGTGTCCCCTAATTTCCCTTTTGCTCTAAGGACACCAGTCCACTGGGTGAGGGTCCGCCCTAAGGACCTCATCTTAACTTGGTCACATCTGCAAAGAGCCTGTTTCCAAAGAAGTTCACGTTCACAGGTACTTGGCTGTTTGGACTTGAACATATTTTGCGGGACGCAATTCTCCCCTCAACACAGTGGGAACAGCAAGTGCCAAAGCCCCGGGGTGGGACTGAGCCTGCGTGATGCAGGCCCTGAGTGGTGGAGCGGGGTCGGGGGGGCAGCTTGGGAAGAGGCAGGGTCAGCAGACCAGCCCGCCTCGTGCGACCCCTCTGGCTGGGTGGGCGGCTGCATTTTGTCCTCAGAGGGAGAGAGCCCGAGAGAGCTGGGGTATGTTTCAGGCTCTGAAACCTGCAGCAGTGTGTTGGGAGGGGTCGGGGGGTTAACGGGGGCCACAGGGGCACAGGGATACATACAGGTTGGAAGGCGGCAGCGGCCGTGTCCCAGGGGCCGGTGAGGCTGGTGGCGGTGGACACGGGGGAAAGTGGCGGATTCCGGGATCCTTGCTGGTTCCTCTTCTGCCCGCGGAGGGTCCCCGAGACCCCCGACCAGAAGCCAAGCTCGTAGACCCCACTTAGGGCCAAACGTGGGCAGCGGAGGGCAGAGCTGCGGAGATCGGCTCCCGCTCACGTCGGGGTGGCTTGAAGAATTCGGTGAGGCAGGCTGGCCAGTTTTATTTTGACTGAAAACAGTGCAGTCTGTTTTCTCTCCCCTCACGTCTCTCGGAAAAGTTCTGGGCAGCACGAGAGGGAGGAAAATCTGACTTTCAAACCCGACCTGTTCCCCAGGAGCCGTTTCCTCTGCCCCACGATCCACCTCGGGGCATGCGAAAACGGCACCTTCTAGAACGTTTCGTATGAAACTAGGACTTGGTCTGGGTCCCCACATGGTCCACAAAAGCCGGTGAGCCACGTCGTCCTCTGCCTCCTGCGTCCGGGGGGGACCCTCACCCCGCTTGTGTGGCCCTTTGATAAGCAAAGGCCTGGCCAACAGGTTTCTGAGGGCACAGAGACCCTGAGCTTCCTGCCCAGAGGGCGCAGCTTGGAAAACAGTGCTCATGGCGGCTCGGTCTGCCCGGGAGGGCCCTGGGCCAGGGTCTGGCCACTCGGCTTACTCTTTGCGCCTGGGTAATGGGGTCAGGGCGGGCGGCTCCCCACCCTCTCCTGCTGGCCGCGGGGACAGAGTCATGGAAACACATGTTTCTGCTCTTAGTGGGAAGAGTGCTGAGCTCATGGGACAGCCACGCTGATAAGCGGCCTCCCGGAGTCTGTGTTTTGGGTGCACATGGCCTGACGGGCTGGACAGCTCGGCGGGTTGGCCTGGATCCCGACAGCCCGCCCGCACCTCTTGGGCCAGGCCTGAAGCCCCGCAGCCTACTTTCAGCTGCTCCCCACCCCAGCCCCGCCCAGGGACGTGTCCTTCCCTCCCCGAGCTGGGTCTGGCTTCCATCCGCTCTTCCTGCCTGAGCGGCCAGCATTCGATCCCTCGGGAGCAGGGGCCCTGGGCTGGGAGTCAGGACACCTGGTTTGTCACGCCCTCTGTGACCGAGGCCAGTCCCCTGGCCCCAGGGTGAGGCTGGACTCAGGCCAGCCTCCTGACCTCTTCCCTCCCCGGCCACAGCCACACAGGGCCGGGCAGGCACCGGAGGACGCAGGCGAGATGCGTCAGAGCGCGCCCTGGCAGCCAGCGCCTCCCGGGAGGGCCAGCGGGATGGGTGGGCCCCCAGGCGACCCCCGGTCCTGGCCTCCTGCCCACGGCCCTCCCTCCCTCCCGCCTGGCAGTCCCGGCGCAGTGAACTGGGCGTCCCTGGACAGACACAAGATGCATCTCGTTCTGGCCCGTGCCCGGACGACTTGGGGAGGGAAGATCATATCCTGCTTTTCCTCTCCCTCACTCTCTGCCAGGCAGCTCCACCTGGGAGTTTTCTTGGCCCACAGCCAGAGATACTGGCTTCGATTGCAGAGCCTTGAGCTTGCCTGCCCCTGCCTGTTCCACTTCCCAGAGAAGGTGCCTGGGCACTTTCTGGAAGGGCTGGGCCTTCAGAAAGTCCCTTCTCTGGGCCTCAGCGTTTTCACGTATAAGATGGGTGTGGGTATCCTGGCTTATGGGCTTCTTGTCAGGATAATGGAGTTACGAGCCAGCCTGGCACTTTGGAACTGCTTCAGGCTCCCCGCAAAGGTCACTCCAGGAGGAGGCTGGAATGCGGCTTCTTCTGCTGAGCCCCTGCAACTTTGAAAGAATGTAACAGCAATTTCTCCTTTACTTCTTTAGTCCATAAATGATTAACTGGGCCCCAGTGTGTGCCAGGCGCCATTCTGGGCTCAAGGGGTGCCGGGAACAGGACACATGAGGTCCTGGCTCCAAGGAGCTTACATTTTAGTGAGAGCGACCAGTACGGAACTGGAACAGTAATGGAATAAAGGGAATGCTCGTGTGATAAGTGGGTGATGGAGGGATTGGGGGTGGGGGGAGTGGGAGGGGCAGTCGGGGAGGCCTGTCTGAGGAGGCGCCATTGAAGGATGATCGGAACACTTAGTGTGAGACGTGGAGGGAAAAAGCCAGCAGTGGGAACAGCCAGTTCAAAGGTCCTGTGGCCACATGAGCTTATGTTCAGTAGACAGCAAAGAGGCCTGTGGCTGAGTGTGGAGCAAGCGAAGGGAAGAGGGGAAGGCAGGAGAGGAGGTCACAGAGGTGGGCAGGGACCCGGAAGGCAGGAGAGGAGGTCACAGAGGTGGGCAGGGACCCGGCCCGACCTGGCTCCACAGGGCCCCAGGGGTCGAGGTAAGGAGTGCGGTTTTATCCTGGGAGCACAGGGGAGTAACATGACTTCGTCTGTGTGGACACTGTTCACAGTCCCACCTATCCCAGCCCAGTGATGATGAGAAAGCTGGGGAAGGGGGGCTCAGCAGAGAGGGGGCATACTGTTGCAGGACCCAGAGTCCCCTGTGGCCCCTCCCCCTACCCCAGCCCTGGTCTTCCAGGGTGGGAAGAAAAACCACAGGAATGGGAAGGTGCCCGAGCCGCTCAGCGCCAGGCGCTGTTCTTGGGGCTTCCCATGTTCCACCCACAGGACAATCCTCGGAGGGAGCGACTGTTCTCGTACCCATTTTACAGATGGGGGGAAACTGAGTGAGGCACAGCTGGTTAAGTCATACGGCCAAAGGTGGGATTTGAACTGGGAGCCAGAGCCCTGAATACGGGGTCGGGGGCGGGACCCTGGCTGCTCTCAGCCAAGTTGCTGGCTTCCCCCGCCTGTCCCGGGTCATGTGCACAGTGCCAGGCTCCGAGAGCCCCTACCCTGCCCAGGCCTCCAGGGAGGAAAATAAAAGCCCTGTCTTCCAAGAAAACAAAGGAAAGAGAACAGAGGGAGGGCGCTGCCACGGGGAGGGCCCCTGGAGGTGGTGCTCGCCCACCGTGGATGTGGGATGAGGGGGGTTGGGGGCCACGTGAGCACCAGGCATCTTCCCGCTCCCCGGTGGGGGGAGCCCAGGACCCTTGGGCTTGTTGAGGATCTGAATCCAGACCCTTGTTCTTGGATGCTGTCCTCTTTTTTTTTTTTTTTTTTTTGCGGTACGCGGGCCTCTCACTGTTGTGGCCTCTCCCGTTGCGGAGCACAGGCTCCGGACGCGCAGGCTCAGCGGCCATGGCTCACGGGCCCAGCCGCTCAACGGCATGTGGGATCTTCCCGGACCGGGGCACGAACCCGTGTCCCCTGCATCGGCAGGCGGACTCTCAACCACTGCGCCACCAGGGAAGCCCCGGATGCCGCCCTCTTTACCGTGAGCTGTCAGGCTGTCATCTCGTCAACTGTGAAGTGCCGTGCCCATGGCTGCAGTCCCCACTGAGCTCCTGCCTTGCTGGGTGAGGGTTAGGGGGGCCTCAGGAAATCCTGAGGGGTCTGGACCTCTGTGCTTGTCCCCCCACCCCGCAGCTGGTGCCTGCTGAGAGCATTCGAGGGGCGACCCCTGCCCCCTCCAATCTGACTGCCCCCTGCCTGGACAAGAAGCCACCGGGAAACCAAGGCAGGACACAGGTCTGAGTCGGAGGTCCTAGTTCACTGACAATCAGAGTGAGACACAGACGCTTTGCTGATTTTATATGTATTATAAAAGCATATTTTGTGTCCCTGTAAAATTATATTTACAAAAATATAAAAGTTTATATTTTAACTTTAAAATCTGCATTTTAGAGTAATTTATACAGCAAATAATAGTATAACATTAGGGCTTCCCTGTTGGCGCAGTCGTTGAGAGTCCGCCTGCCGATGCAGGGGACACGGGTTCGTGCCCCGGTCTGGGAGGATCCCACGTGCCGCAGAGCGGCTGGGCCGGTGAGCTATGGCCGCTGGGCCTGCGCGTCCGGAGCCTGTGCTCCACAATGGGAGAGGCCACAACAGTGAGAGGCCCGCGTACCACAAAAAAAAAAAAAAAAAAAAATAGTATAACATTATTACTTTATTATTTGTAGAAACAGTACAGTTCATATAACAAACCCTTGATTTCATGGCTGGCAAATAGTATATTCTTTATCTTTTCCCTGTAACAGCTTTATTGAGACATAATTCACAAACCATACAATTCAGCCATTGAAGTGTACAGTTCAGTGGTTTTTAGTACATTCACAGAGTTGTGTAATCATCACCACTGTTGAATTCCAGAACATTTTCACTGCCCCAAAAAGAAACCCCAGACCATTAGCAGTCATTCCTCATCCCCCACCTCCAGCCCCTGGTCCGCTAATCTCTCTTCTCTGTCTGTGTCTATGGATTTGCCTCTTCTGGGAATTTCATATAAATGGAAACATGCCGTATGTGGCCTTTTGCAACTGGCTTCTTGCACTCAGCGTCATGTTTCTGAGGTTCATCCATGTTGTAGCCTGTGTCAGCACTTCATTTATGGCTGAATAATATTCCGTTGTATATATATTTATCACATTTTGTTTATCCATTCATCTGTTTTTGGCCACTTGGGTTGTTCCCACCTTTTGGCTCTTGTGAATAGTGGCTGCTGTGATCTTGTGTGAACGAGTGTTTGTGTGGATGTGTGTTTTCATTCTCTTCAGTATATGCCCAGCAGTAGAATTGCCGGATCCTATGGTGACTCTGTTTCACCTTCTGAGGAACTGCCAGAGTGTTTTCCAAAGTGGCTGCATATATTCATTTTAAATTTAAGTCTACAAATGCAAGTTGGTTTAAATGGACATTGATAATTAGTTGTGACGGGCGTGTGGGGCAGTGTTTGGTGACGGTTGAAGCTGCAGGTGGGGAATGCAGGACAGGTGATAACATCAGTTCTCAGACCTGGTCAGGGTGCCTTGGCCCGAGGGTGGTGGGCAAAACGGGGCTGGGCCTGAGTCCAGGGGAGCAAGGACGGGCAGCCACAGCAGGAGAGGCCTCGGGTGGTCCTTGGAGCGTGAGCAGGATCTGGAGAGGTCGAGAGAGGTGAGGACGGCAGGGAGGGTGAGCCGGGTCGAGAGGACCGTGGAGACCAGCTGAGCACGGAGAAGTCAGGCCAAGCTCTGCGCCCTGCACGCCATGGGCAGCGCCAGTGGGCGTCGCCGAGACTGACTCCGCTCAGCTGAGTATGTGGCAGATGCGGCCAGGGGGTTAGCGCCCCCGGGACTGGCTTGCCACAGGCTGTGGTCCCGGTCACAGGCCATGGTCTCACTGCAGAGAGCAGCGGGCACCGCAGCTGCACCTCACCCGTCTGTCCTGCTCCATCTGCGGGAAGCAGCCGTGTTCTGCTCTTTGCTGGGCGTCCGGCAGCCAGCACTGGGTGGCGTGAGCTACATCCTGGTGGTCATGGATCGTACCTGGAAGGCAGCGGCTGTGCTTATTACAGTCTGCATGTGGCATCAGCCAGGATGGTCACAGTACACGCTAAGGGCTGTACCAACAGGACCCTCTGGCTTTGGGGACCTGGCCTTCGTTTTGCCCTCTGGCTGAATCCAGCCCACAGCCAATGCCTTTGTGTGTACCGTTTGATCATCTAGCCGGCTCTGGCGCCCTGCAAGCAGACATTGGATTCTGGGTCTCCAACCACACACCCCAAGCACAACACCAGGCCTGCTGTGTATTCAGCAAGTGCGGGTCACAGGAGGGAACCGAGGGCTGGGCCGGAGCCAGGCAGCCCCGGTGGGTGGGTGAGGGCTTCTGAGGCTGCAGCAGACCCAGCTCCTGCCCTGGAGACCCTCGTGCCAGCTGGGGAGGCAGACAGGGGTTGTGGCAGGGCCCTGTGGTCAGTGCTGGCGAGCTCTGGAAATCCCTGAAGACTTCCTGAAGCGGGCAACACCCGTGAGCAGCTCTGGAGCCACACCCCAGGGCAGGCTCTGCTCCGGTATCCCAGACACTGCACCTCTACACTGGGGTGACCCTGTCGCTGGCATCCCACCGTGTTTCAGCCCCCCCACTCCGCCCCCCCGACACACACACCATGCGCAGGTGCGCTGCCCCATTCTGCATGTCAGCAGCAGACAGACGTGACCTTGCTTTAGAGGACGAGGCACCTGCAGGCCCTGCTCAACACCACAGCCCCACTTAGGGCTGCTGGGCGGGCCGTGTACACGCTGACCAGCCCCTCCATGCAGAGCCTGTACCCGCACGCTTTAGCACCTCAGCAAACGGTGTGCAGGCAAGATTCCCAGCATCTCAGGTTGCATTTGGGCTGAGTGGGGGGCTCCCCAATCCTGATCTCCAATAAGCAAGGTCCTCTCAGCACCACGCCCCAGGCCCTACCCCGGCACCTGAGCCTCTCCTATTTGGGTGACGGAGAGTCCCTCTGAACCTCCCAAGCTCCCCAAGCCTTAAGCTGGTTGATTCTTGGCCTTTCTGGCAGCTTCCAAAGGGCCGAGCGTGGTGTGGGCCCTGAGTGTGGGTTTCTCTGGGGCTTTCCTTGCCTTGGGCTGTCTCAGGAGTGTTTAATCCTGGCTGGGCCTCTGGGCTGGGGTGGGAGGGGTCTTGGCCCCTTGTGAGGCCTGCATGGACCAGAGGAGGGAGGGAGGGAGGGAGGGAGGAGACCCCACCGTGACCCCAGGTCTCCTGGGCCCCGTGATCCTGGACCTTCGCCTCTCTCTGGCAGCCCCTCCGGCCCCGTCATCCAGGCTGGAGCCAGGAGGCCGGGAGCCCGTGGGCCTGACGCTGGTCTCCCCCGCAGGCTCCTGTCGCCACGGCCTAGCCTCCTCACCGCGACCAGCGACGCCAGGACCAACGCCTCGCCCCAGAAGCCGTTGGACCTGAAGCAGCTGAAGCAGCGTGCGGCCGCCATCCCCCCAATTGTGAGTCCCGGGCCCCTGCGACCTCCACCTCCTGTTGGGGGGACGGTAGATCTGGCCGGGCAGGCGGGGCCCCAGCACCTGCACAGCCTGGCTCTGCCCGCGTCTCCCATTCCCTGGGCAAAGCCCCGTGGAGACAGGCGGGGAGGCTGGGGGATTGGCGAGGTGTCCGCCCTGGCCTCTCTCCCCACCCCGCCCGCCGACGGTTCTCCAGAGGCGCCCAGGCCTCTCAGTGAGCTCCCCCAGCCCGCTCTCACAGCTCCTCGGAGCGGAGGGCGGCGCCCACAGTTACCGAGAGGCCTTTCGCTGGGGGAAGGAGGGAGCTGGAAGATTCCTCCCCAGGCCCAGCAGGAGGACCCCCAGAGGTGCCCCTTACTCGGGATGGCTCAGTTGTGGCCAAAGCCGTCCGTCTCCGAGGAGGTGGGCCGGGCCTTCAAACGCAGCTGGGGGCTCTGGGCTGAAAGGCTCTGAGCTGACCAGGGCTTTCCCAGTGAGGGGCACAAGGTGCGCCAAGCCGCGCTGCCCACTCCCCGAGGCCGGGCCCAGTCCCACTGGTCAGCCCCGATCCCTCCGAGACCCGGAGCGATTTGGGGAAGGGCGAAGGGGCTGGTGGGGAGGGTAACGGGGGCTCCCCCATCCACGGCCGGGCAGCTGGGATGGGCGGACACACCCCCTACACTCTGCACAAAGCCCTACCCTCCTGGCCCTCAAGCCGCGTGCCCTTGGGCACGTCGCGGCCTCCCCCTGGGCCTCAGTTTCCAGGCTGGTCCCACGCAGGGGGCCTGGAGGGCTTTCCCTGATCTCTGTGACCTATGGACGGACGGGCTGTGAAGATGCTCAGTCCTCCCGGCTTCCCTCAGCAGGTCACCAAAGCCCACGAGCCCGCCCGGGAGGACGCGGCGCCCCCTGTTCCTCCGCCACCGCAGCACGTGCAACCGGAGAGCGACAGCCCCCAGCAGCCCAGCAGCAGCCCTCGAGGCAAAAGCAGGAGCCCTGTGCCTCCTGCTGAGAAGGAGGGTAAGTGTGTGCCGGTGGCCCAGGGAGTATGGGGGAGAGGGGGCAGGTGGGTGGGCGTAAGGGGCCTTTGCGTGTGCAGAGCAGCTCCTGCAGGCTCCAAGGCCGCAGTGGCCCGACAGGCCAAGTAAATGAGTGACACATGGCGGGGGGGGTGAGGCAGTGTGGGGGTGGGCACTGGGGCAGTTGGAGACTTCTGTTCTTTCTAAAGTGGGTGCATATTGGCCTCAGCCGAGAGTCCCAGCAGTACAGGCCTGGGGTGGTTCTTCCAGAGAAGCTACTAATCCATCTTTTCATGTGAAACCTTCGAATTTCTCAACATTGGCAACTTCTCAAAATTTTCAAAAGCACTGTGCATGTACGAAAACATGTCTATGGCTCAGTTTCTGGTTCCCCGTGATTCAGTCCACACGTGAGCTTCTAGAACCACGAGGTTCAGCACCGGCTGGCAGCAACTCTGAGGCCTGGGCAGGAAGCACTTCCCCCTCCAGCTTTCACCCTGACCTTATTCCAGGCCGAGGTCACTGGGTTCACTGGGGAGCCAGTGGGGTGATTCCCCGAGCAGCTGTGTTGCAGCAACTGCCCGGGGCGGGCTTTACTGTCACCACGTGAAGCTCAAGGTCTGGAGGCAGGTGGGGCATGGTTTCTCATTCTCTGGATCTTCTGTCTCTGCCCCAGACCCCCGACCCGGCCCAAGAAGTCTCAAGCCTGTGTCCCAAAGGGACACCCGTCCCAGACCAGCCTGGCACGTCTCAGGCACTGGGGGCTGACCCCCCAGAGGCTCCCCCCACGCTGGGCTAGCCCAGGCTCCTGCGGGCTGCTCTAGGGGTCTGAGGGCAGCAGGACCCCAGGCCATCCTCCGTGACCGACGCAACCCAGGGACAGGTGTGGGCAGCCAGGGCCACCTGCGTCCCCACCCCCGGCAGCCTCTGGTACGACGTCCCGCCTTCTCTAGAAAGCCGGGCGGCCCTCGGCCATGGGCCTCCCTGAGGGCAGTGCTGTGTGCTGGACGACAGAGAGCAGGGCTGTCCCTGAAGCAGCCCAGCTCCACACCTCACAAGTGACAGGGCCTGCCAGACACGCCCCCGCTGATCAGCCCGCCCTGCCTGCCGCCTTCACCTGCTGCAGGAAGTCTCGGATGCCACCCACACGGGCGGGCGTGCATCCTGGCTGGCACACAGGCCAGCTTGTGGCCACGGGGCCAGGACTTTGGTTGAACAACCACGATCGCCAAGCACCATGCCAGGCAGCGGGGGTTCGGCAGTGAGCAGGATGAAATCCCTGCTCCGAGGAGCTGCTGCTTTTGCAAGAGGACATTAAACAGGGGGACACGTAAGGAAGCAAGATGACCTTAGGCTGGTTCATGCAGCAAAAGAGACAAAACAGAATGAGTGATGAGGGGCTCAGGGAAGGGTCTCCGCGAAGAGGAGAAGGCAGTCGTGGGAAGATCGGGGGAAGGGCGTTCAGGCATAGGGAACAGCACGTGCAAAGGCCCTGGGGTGGGAACAAGCTTGGTGTGTTGGCGGAGCTGCCGGGAGGTCGTGGTGGCTGGGGAGGGGGTAGGATAGGAGGTGGGACAGGGAGATGGGGGACCAGATTGTGTAGGGCCTCGTAGACCATGGTACTGTGGGATTTTGTCTTGGGTGCAGAAAAAGCCTTTGCTGGAGGAATTTTAAGGGGTGTGTGTGTGTGTGTGTGTAGGGGACTGGGGAGAGGTCAGGCAATCTGATTTTTATTTTAGAAAGATCTCTTCTCTCTCCGCCTCTCTGGCCATTGTTGAGGAGAAAGGGCGGCAGGGAGTTGTGGGCAGATGCAAGAGGCCATGGTGGCAGCCTGGACTGTGCGGGTGACCATGAAGGGGGGCATTGGGACTTTGTTTCAAAGGCAAACAGTGGGACCTCCTGATGAACCCGAGTGTGGGGTTGAAAGCAGAATGTCTGCCTCTTCCTGGGACCCTGCCAGCCACCCACGCTGGGACCGGGACTCCCCGTGGTGGGGCTGGGGTTCGCTGGACGAGAGTGTAGTGTGAGACGTGGGGTCTGGCTCTGGAAGGACATTCCAGGGCTGGGGCACCAGCCCAGGGCGGATAGCTGCGTGGCAGTGTCAGGGGCCCAAACAGCCTTGGCCGGCGCCAGATCTGAGCCGGGCTGGGCCATACTTGGGTGGCTGGACACCACACAGGGCCAGGCAGGGCCCGCTGGGATGGGTCACAGGCCCTGTCCTGGGAGAAGGTGAGCCACCACCTGTGCTTTCTGAGTCTGGCATTCGGCCCGTTGGCACGGCGGAGGGCTGCGCCGTTTCCTGGAATCGCTCCGCACAGGAGACGGGGCACCTGGCGACAGGCACCAAGGCCTGCCTTGCAGCTAGCACCCGTAGGCACATGCATGAACTTGACACCCAGCCCGACCGACCTCTCTGGTCTCTCAGGAGCCTCCCCCGCCGCCCGGCTCCTGCCTGGAGCTGCTCCGCCAGCCCATCCCTTGGGCTCCCTGGGCCCAGCTGGAGGAACAGGTTGTCTCTCCAAGCTCTCGGCCGCCGGCCCATCCTGGCCCGGCCCCAGATTTCCCTTCCAGCACCGGAGGCCACCCCCCCGCCCCTGCCCCCTCCCACGGCAGCCGGAGCTGAGCTGGAGAGAGCAGCCCAGGCACGCGCGGTCGGGTGGCTGGACGAGCGAGGTCCAGGGTGTGCGTGGAATTTCCGGGCCCGGTGCAGGCCCTGGGTGGGGGTGGGGGGCGCCTCCACTGGGGGTTGGTTGAGCATGAGAATCCCCACCCCGGGTTACTCCCCGCATCTGCGGCGCCTCCTGCGGGCTCCCCACGTCAGCAGGCGCACAGGTCCGGGGGGAGCTCAGTCTCCCGGGAGAGAAGCAAGGGGCGCGCACGCCTCCACCCCCCCCTGCTGGGCCCACAGCAGGTGGCTCTCAGTGCCCTCCTGCTCGCCTCGCTGGGTCTTCAGAGACTCCCTCTGTCACCTGGAGGTGGCCCGAGGGACGACACCTGCCTGCCGTTCCCATCCCAGGCCCGGCATTCCCCAGTCGTTATCAGCTGGCTACTCCTTCCCCGCCCCCCACCCCGTACCCCGCCCTCGCCATCATCGGTCCTCCAGCCTGACACCAATTCTCAAGGAAGAGGTTTGGCGCTTAGGACCGATTTCAGCAGAGTGAGTGGCCAGCGGGAGAACACCGTGAAGACAGCCTGGCCTTTGGCCATGTCTGCGGGCTGTCCCCAGGTCTGAGAATCCAGGGCCAATCGTTGTTCCTCTTCCTGTGATCAGTGTGTGTGTGGCAAAGGTGAAGGTTACAGCCTGCAGCCCGTCTACCTGGGCTCAGAGCTCCCCTTGCTGGCTGTGGGCCTTTGACCAGGTGACTTCACCTCTCCGAGCCTCCGTGTTCCCATCTGCAAATTGGGGATAATCCTCATCATCCCGGGCATCCGGGCCGTAGCCGTGCTGGCGGGAGCACACATACACGGATCATGGCAAACTGTTCTGACCGCCTTCGTCATCTGAAGAGGTCAGCAAGCCTCTTCTGGAAAGGGCCAGATAGTAAATATTTTAGGCTTTGTGGGCCAGACAGACGGTCTCTGTCGCAACTCCTCAGCTCTGCTGCAGATGATAAATAAACGTGTGGATGTGACCACGTTCCAGCACAAGTGTACACACAGAATCGGATGGTGGGCAGGCCCCGTGCCACCATCTGCCGCCCCCTGGTTTGGAAGTTTGTCCAGGCCCCTTGCTGACCCGGTGCCGGGCAAGTGCCTGTGGGATTCCAGCGCTGGAATCAGGGGCCGCTGAGAAGCCCAGCCCAAGCCCGAGGCACAACCGTGCTTGACAGGACATCACAGGAGTCAGCGTGGTGCCCGGTCTGCACACTTGGGGGGCTCCATCACTGTTGGCCAGGACCTTCCCCTGGCCGAGGCCGGCGCTGCAAGGCGCAGGGGGTCTTGTTTGAGCAGGGCAGCCAGGGCTGGGGGCCTGAGGGCTGGCCGAGCATGGCTGACTGCCCTGCCTTGCCCCTCAGCAGAGAACCCCGTATTCTTCCCGGCCTTTGCGGCTGAGGGCCAGAAGCTGCCCACGGATCCCTCGTGTTGGACGTCAGGCCTGCCCTTTCCTGTGCCCCCTCGCGAGGTGATCAAGGCCTCTCCGCACGCCCCTGACCCCTTGGCCTTCTCCTATGCCCCGCCTGGTGAGTAGTTCACCCGAGCCTGGTCTCCTTGCTGAGTCAGCCAGCGCGCAATCATTGGGCGCCGACTGTGTGCACTGACTCGGAACTGCATGCAGAAGGGTCTTAGGGTCCTGGCGGGAGGGATGGTCTGGTCAGTAAAGGGGAAGGGGGCTCCGCTGAGATGTGAGAAATCTACAGGATTGCAGTGAAAGCCCCTGGTGCTGGGGAGCCCTAGGAGGTGCGTGAGCCGGTGAGGGGCAGGCTGAGGGTGGGAGCTCTGTCTTCCACCATGGACTTGGAGGTGGGCAACGGGCAGGTGGAGAGAAAAGTGTGAGGAGGGAGGGGCCTGCTTTGATTTACAAATATAGTCAGGCTGGATTCGAGATCCTTCCTGGGTTCTCCAGCCCTGCCAGGCCCCGCCAGCAATCAAAGGGGCATAGCCAGGGACCAGTAAGGACTGTGATGTCAGCAAAGGCCATCCTAAGCAGAGCTGATCCTGCAGGATGAGTGGGCCAAAAGAGCCAGGAGAAGAACAGGGAAAGACATGCCAGGCAGGGGGAACAGCATGTGCAAAGGTCCGGAGGCAGGAAAGAGCGGGCGAAGCTTGAGACACTGACTCAGGCTGCCATGGTAGAAGCTTGGTGCCCAGTGAGCCTGGGGAGGCCATAAGCACCAGGTCAGGTGAACCTGAAAGTGGTGTCAGAGGCTAAGGCCTTATCCTGGGGGAGCAGTGGGGAGCCATAAAGGTTCATAGCAGGGGAGGATGTGAACTAGTAGACTTTTCAAAAAGATCCCTTTGGTTCCTGTGAGAGGAGTGGAGTGTTGGAGAGTAAAAGGGGAACGGGGAGACCAGTTAAGGAGTCTGGGAGAGAGTTGAGGGGCTTGGGCCAGGGCCTGGGAGTGGGGGGGGGGCCTGGAGGGAGACTCCCCTGGGGTAGTGGTGTCTGAACCAAGGATGCAGACGGCTCATCAGGCACAGACGAGAGGAGCAGTGGGGGCACGTATGGACGGGCACCCCCCCTGGGCAGGACAGGGACGAGGTGGGGAGGGGCCTGGGGGCTCTGCCGCTGACCGCTCCTGGGGCCCTGTGATGGACAGATACGTGCCCTGCAGGTCACCCGCTGCCCCTGGGCCTCCATGACAGCGCCCGGCCCGTCCTACCACGCCCACCCACCATCTCCAACCCGCCGCCCCTCATCTCCTCCACCAAGCACCCCAGCGTCCTTGAGAGGCAAATGGGTGCCATCTCCCAGGTGAGGTGGGGGGCAGGCCCCCAGAAGCACCTGTGCAGCCTGGTGCCCGGAGAACGCCCCTTCCTCTTTCAGGGCTTTGGTCTTTCCACCTGTCAGGTCGGGGTGGGGGTGATCACTGGCACTGGCGGTGTCTGGGTGGGGGTCGGGCACCCAAGGGGCTGGGTCAGAGCTGGCTGTGCCTGACCCAGGCATCAGGACCTTGGGGGGTCCCTCCATGGGGCATTCAAGAGCACGGGCTCTGCGATCAGACTGTGTGGCCTTCGGCAAGTTACTTAACCTCTCTGTGCCTCAGTTTCCCTTCTGCGAAACAGAAAATCGCAGGCACTAGACACCCAGCCCTGGCACGTGGTGAGCCTCGGTCCACCTGCTCCTTCACCTCTCTGACCTGCCCCCGTGTGGCGCAGGGCGGGGGCAAGGCATGTGCTTCGCTCAGACGCTTGTGGGCACCATTTCCTTTAAACCAGGTCACGATGACCGCCACGCGGGTGAGGGCCCTGAGGCTCAGGAGAGGCCGTGACTCGTTCACAGTTGCTCAGGGCGGCGGCAGGGCCGGAACTCAGGCCCCAGCCTCTCGGACCCGTGTGTGATCCTGAGGTTCCCCTCCTCTTGGGCCCTCGTAAAAATGGGTTGAGGCCCTGGTTGTGGCCTCCGCGACCCCACGACCTCTGCGACCCCACGATCTCTGCGACCCCACGACCTCTGCTCCCACAGGGCATGTCTGTGCAGCTCCACGTCCCGTACTCAGAGCATGCCAAGGCCCCCGTGGGCCCCATCACCATGGGGCTGCCTCTCACCATGGACCCCAAGAAGCTGGGTAAGGATCTAGGGCCCCCCAACCTTGCTGGCCCAGGCTGTTTGTGTTGGGGGCTTGAGGGAGGCAGTTCACCCTAAGGGACTCTGGCCCGAGCGTGGCGGGGAGGTCCCTCAGCCCCTGGACAGGGCAGGGAGGCGGCCATCCTTCTGAATCCCTGCCCAGAGCCTCGGCTCACTGCTCTCGCCCCTCTCCAGCGCCCTTCAGCGGAGTGAAGCAGGAACAGCTGTCCCCACGGGGCCAGGCTGGGCCACCGGAGAGCCTGGGGGTGCCTGCGGCTCAGGAGACGTCCGTGCTGAGAGGTGAGAGCGTGCGAGCTAGGCTCACCCCCGGCGGCTGCCCCTGCATCCCTGGGAGGGTCGAGGCAGGAATGGGCCCCTTTATCCAAAACCTGCTAAGAAGCTTCAGCTCCCAGAGGGTCCAGCAGCCTCTCTTCGCAGTTGTCTACTTCGCCATTTAGGGGCAGGGGGACCCTCAGCCTCGAGACACTGGAGGTGGGGGGGGACTTGCAGGTCTGGGTGGCTCTGGGACTGGGGCCTGGGGAGGGGCTGCAGACACCCCTTCAGCCCGTGTCTCATGTCTTCCAGGGACGTCTCTGGGCTCGGTTCCAGGAGGAAGCATCACCAAGGGCATCCCCAGCACGCGGGTGCCTTCCGAGAGCCCCATCACGTACCGCGGCTCCATCACCCATGTAGGTGTCCTGGGGCTGTGGCATGAGGGGCCAGGGTGGCACTTAGCAGGCAGTGTCTCCGGACGTGGCCCTGCCTGTGGACAAAACAGTGGGCAACCCACCCAGTCCGCCCAGCATCTCTGCTCAGCATCTGCCTCAGTAGGTGGGGTGCCCACTCACTCCGTGAGCCTGGGAGCCAGGCGTTTTAGGTGCTGAGCAGAATACAAAACTCAAGGGCCCCAAGGAGCTGGGAGGGTAGCAGAAGGAAGCAGACAGGTAAAAACGGAGCAGGTGACTTCAGAGGAGCCAGTGCTTTGTGTTGAGTAAAACACTGCGATTGAGAATGGCTGAGGCCGCAGAGACAGGTGAGCCGGGGAGACCTCTCGGAGATGTGAGCCCTGCGGGAATCTCAGGGATCGGCATTCCGGGCCCAGGGAACAGCATGCGCAAAGGCGGAGAGGTGGAGGGTCCCTGGTGTGCGCCAGGACCAGCAAGTGTCCGTGGTGCCTGGAGCAGCGAGCAGGAGGCGTTCGGGTCAGCAAAGTTTTGGGGGCCAGTGAGGGAGTCTGCACATGCCCCGCCTTTAAGGCGGTGAGTGGACGGACGCTCCCGCAGCTCAGCTGAGCCCGCCCACACCACTGGGGCCCCCCCTGTGCTGCCCTAACCCTCGCTTCTGTGACTTCAGTCCTGGATAACAGAGGTTTCCTCTGGTGCCAGCCTCGACCTCGTGGTGCTGACAGGCTGACGGCTGGAGTTGGCATCCTGGCCACATCCAGCTCCGCAGAAAGGAGTGTGGGATCGGCTGGGGACATCTGCCCCATGCAAGGGTTTGCAGAGGGGCCACTCTGGCCCTCCGGGGTCAGGACTGGGGGTTCAGAACTGAGCTCGGGGCTCCTAGTGTACACAGGGCCTGTTTAACCCTCTCCTTCCTCCCTGGCGGGTGGACCACAGAGGGCAGTCCCCCTACTTCCTGGGGTCCTTAGCTCCTAGGG
Organism: Mesoplodon mirus; assembly: GCF_964341445.2. NCBI lineage: Eukaryota > Metazoa > Chordata > Mammalia > Artiodactyla > Ziphiidae > Mesoplodon > Mesoplodon mirus. The sequence continues at coordinate 6,018,582 of NC_138989.1, forward strand.
CTTTCCTTTCCTTCCCTTCCACCCGCTCCAGACAAGATGGTTTACATTAGCACAGAATCCAGGTCAGCCCATTTTACAGATGAGAAGACCGAAGCCCAGAGGTTAAACCCAAGGTCGTGTAGCCAGTAAGCAGGGGACGCAGCGTTTTGTGCCAGCTGTCCCAGAGGAAGGGGAGCCTGGACACACGCACACACACGCACGCACGCACAACCCCTCCCCCCAACACACACACACGCACGTGAATGGTGAAACTTCAGGCCACAGGCTCCCATAGGAAGGTGTCTTTGGCTCCAGGGGCCTCAGATCACACCACAGAGGAGAGGCCCTGATGCTTCATGTTTCTCTAAAACCTGCTGGTTTTGAAATCATGAGCTTTAGAAGGCAGCTGCGCAGGTACCTGGGGCCAAAGCCGGGCTGCAGACACTCAAGTCCCAGCCCCACTGCATGCTGACACAGGCAGGGGATCGACGCTCCCTGATGCAGTTTTCCCTTTGTTAAAAGTGTCTCTTGCTGAGTCATCCTCACAGAGGTGTTAGGGATTAAAGGCTCCTGGGCATCCATCGGCCTCCAGTTTCAGGTGGCCCTGACCCAAGCCATGTGGGTCACTCACAGCCTTGGCGATTGTTTCTGGCAGCTGCCAGATGTGTGAGGGTCAGACTTCCCCACAGCCTCACTCCCAGGTGATGAAATCCGGTCATGGGACACACACAGGCTCACACACACACACAAACTCAGGAACACACGGATACACACACATACACAAACTCATACACACGCAGACCTACAGTGGGTGGGCTTCTATCAGCTGGCCCTGGAGGAGCCTTTCCTGATGGGATGTTGCCGGCTCCCCTGCCGTGTGCTCTCCTGATGAGAGAGGTGGCTTCCCACCCCTGGATTATCTGTCACCCAAACTAAAGCCCATTTATTCTACACTGTTTGTGCACAAGCCTTTTAAAGTGTGGCCAAGGGATCCTATCTAGGGCGTCTGCTTTGAGACGTCTCAGGAAACTGGTCTGGATTCAGGGCGTCTTGCTTTTCCCCTGCTTGCAGACCAGGGTCTGGGATGAAAGCCTGGGGTGCTAGTTGCTGCCCTTACCCCACAGAAGGATGTTTCTTGGCAGAGAAGCTCCCAGGGGGAGACTCAAAGTGCAGCAGCCTAGGGCTTGGCACGCAGTTGGAGCTGCATCTCTCAGTCAGCTCTTGGAATCGTAGAAAGAGAAGAGAGACGTCTTGATTTGGGGACAGCTTGTCTGTGACGGGTGCCTTTGAGAATCGTATACAGAGATTGTCTCCGTTTTGTAGATGTACAGGCTGAGGCTCAGAGAGGCAAAGTGACTTGACAAAAGTCACACAGCAACTTGTTGGTAAAGCTGCTGTTTGCCCTCCAGCAGTCTGACTCCAGATTCATATTCTGACCCCCCACTCGTGTTTGTGGAAGTCGCCCAAGGCAGGACACTACCCCACGTGGCTATCTTCTCTCTGCCTGAATACAACCCCCAACAGGGAGCTCACTCCCTCTAAGGCACTGTTTCTTGATCGGGGGCAGTTTTGCCTCCCAGGGGACACTGGGCAATGTCTAGGGACATTTGTGATTGTCACATCTTGGGGGGAGCAGATTGGGGGTCACAGGCACTACCGGCATCTAGTGGGTAGAGCCCGGGGGGAGGGCTGCTAAATGTCCTACGGTGCCCAGGTTGGCCCCCACCTCAAAGAATCATCTGGCCCACAGGTCACAGTGCCGAGGTTGAGAAACCCTGAGTTAGAGCTGAGATTTCTGGTGTCCTGCCCTGATTTGAGTCCCCATTCTGGTTTTGGGAATGACATGTGGCCACCGGCACGTGGCTGACATCCCAGCGTCCAGGCTCTGAGAAAGTAAAATCCATGTGGTACAGGTTGCAACACAGACTCCAGGGCCAGACTGCCTGGGTTCCAGTCCCGGCTCTGCCCCGCGTTAGCCAGGTGACCCTGGGCGAGGTCACCTTGCCTCTCGGTGCCTCCGTTTCCTCATCGGGAGTAGGCACGATAGTACCTGACTTAGGGTTATTTCCGGGGTTAAATGAGTCGATGTATAGAAAGCGTTCAGCACTTGTTAATATTACTGATGCTTTGTCCTGCGTGGTTGTGTTCCGCTGGGCTCTGCCCTTTTGAAGCAGTACCTGTGTGAACACGTGGGCACTGGCGGACACACATGTGCCTGTGTGTGGATTTGGAAGGTGCACGTGTACGCGCGCTGGGTCGTGTCTGGCGAGTGTGGGGGTCCCCGGCCGGAGCTCGCGGGCACTCACCCCCTCCGCACCCCCAGGGCACTCCAGCCGACGTCCTGTACAAGGGCACCATCACCAGGATCATCGGTGAGGACAGCCCAAGCCGCCTGGACCGCAGCCGGGAGGACGGGCTGCCCAAGGGCCACGTCATCTACGAGGGCAAGAAGGGCCACGTGCTGTCCTACGAGGGTGAGTCCCGTCGTCCGGCTCAGCTGCCGGGAGCTGGTGGGCGGGCAGGGGCTGGCCCGGCCCTCCCATCCTCGGGCCTCTTTTTTTTTTTTTTCTTTTCTGTGGTACACGGGCCTCTCACTGCTGTGGCCTCTCCCGTTGCGGAGCACAGGCTCCGGACAAGCAGGCTCAGCGGCCATGGCTCACGGGCCCAGCCGCTCCGCGGCATGTGGAATCTTCCCGGACCGGGGCACGAACCCATGTCCCCTGCATCGGCAGGCGGACTCTCAACCACTGCGCCACCAGGGAAACCCCCTCGGGCATCTTTGATGCCCGGGAAGGACCCTCTAGGTGAGAGGACCAGTGGTGACCTGGAGGTGGTTGGTCATGTGGTCACTTGGTGTTTACTGGGGGCCGCCCATATGCTGGGGGCCCAGCGGATGAAGCCCCCTCAGAGAGCTCTCAGGACACCCGCCCAGGATGCAAATGGGACGTCACCTTGTTAATCTTGAGTCATGGAAACCTGCCCGCATCCAGTGTGGCTTGGCCACCAAACCCCAGACTTTGGTGTTTCTGGAGTTGGTCAAGAGAGAAGGATCCAGAAAACATGGCTGGGGTTCAAGGGCAGCCAAATGTCTTCAGAAAACGCATCTAGGGGAGTGTGTTGCCCTCCTGTCAGCTTCGTGTGGTTGAGAGCCAGGGTGAAGGAGTGTCTTCCCATTTCACGGATGTGGGAGCTGAGGTGCAGTGATGTCCAGTGGTCCTTTTGTGTGTCGGCCCTCCTGGCCCCTCAAGAGCAAAGGAGGCCTGGGACTCGGGGAGCAGGGGTGGGGGTGTTTGGCCCATTGAGGTGGGTTCACAGGGAAGCAAGGCTGGGGTGACACCAGGAGAGGGGGTGACCTCCCCATCCCTGCAGGTATGTAAGCCAGCAGCAGGTAAGGATTGGCTTTAGCTGTCTCCACCTCTGCCCGGTTCTTTACAATTTAGGAAGCAAACTTGTGGCCAGCCTTGCCAGACGTGTAGGAGGGGAACAGGCCCAGGGGGCAGAAGCTCAGGCTCAGTCCCCCAGGCCTCTGGCCCAGCGCTCCGGGCAAACGCTGTGCTCTCTAATTGATACCACGTGGGTGGCAGGAAGGGGCGATGACCAGAGTGATGCGCCACCCCCTTGAGCCCTGGGCCCCCCACTTCAGTGCCCCTCACTCCTCTCACCCTCTCTGGTTCCCCAACCAGGGAGCCCCGCCTGGAAGGAGTTAAGGAAGTAAAGGGCTGGGACGTGAATTTCCTGGCAGCCTCGGGCACCCAGCGGCGCGGAGATAAAAGCTGCTAATGGGCGCCCCTCTCAGCGGCTGGCAGCTGTAAGGCTGCAAACTGCTTCTCCTCTGGCGGCGGTGGACGCTTTTTCCTCTCCCTCCGCCTCCGCCTGGCCTGACTGCCCTCCCGCCCCCCAGGTCCTGGGAAGCGGAGGTGGTATCGTGGGGCTTAGGCATTTGCCTCTGTCTGCTGCCAAGTGGTGGAGACAGTCTTGGGGACAGGGTGTCAGCTGCGTCTTCTGTGCCAACCTCGGTACCCGGCGGAGGGCCCTGGGGGATGGTCAGGGGCCCTGGAAGGGCAGACGGAGAGGCTGGCGGTTGAGGTGTTGTGAGCAGAGCCCTGGATGGCATCTCAGCTCAGGCCTCCCGATCAGTTCTTGAGCCCCTACAGGCCTTAAGTTTGTCATCTGCAGAATGGGTGTAAACCAAGGCTTTCAATTACTCACGTGCTTCCTGGGAATAGAGAGGGCCGCAGGCCGGGTGGAAGGCAGTAGGGGCCGGGGAGGACCCGGAGAATGATGGCTGTGACTACAGGGGCCCCGCCTCTGTTCTCCGATAGCTGACTGTCGCCCTGTAATGAGTGTGAGCTCGCTGGCCAGACTTCTTATCTCTCTGTTTTTATCTGAAATCTCTCAGTGTTTAAACATCAGCAATTAATTTTGAGCAAAATTTGGAGCAGCAACGCGGTCTATCTGCTGGCCACCAGTTTGCAGCCCCTGGAGTAGCTCATGCCCTGAGGGGTCATGATCAGAAATCCTGGGAGAGCGAGTGCGCCCTTTATCCCAAGGGGCAGGCACGGGGCTCTCGGGAACTTTCTTCTGATACCCCCGGACTCAGCCACCCTTGGGAGGAGAGGCCCACTCGAGGAGCCCCGAGCCTGATGGGCGAGACCCAGCCTTGGCCTCCTCAGGGCTCGCCTCCTGGCTGCTCAGACCCTCAGCCTGTCGGGGACCCGCGTGCCAGCCTGAGGCGCTCGCCCTTTGGGCTCAGCCTAGCTTGGCGAGGCCGCCTCTGCTGTGGACACTCCTCGTCCCCTCCCTCCCCCCTTCCCCGCAGACACGCACTCTCCCCACGTGGACACAGATGCACAGAGTTTATTCCATGTGGCCTCACTTTGCTCTCAGTGGCCAGGTGCGCACACACACACACTCTCACACGTGCACACACACAGAGACCCACAGTGACACACACAAATGGTTGTGGTAACCCTGCATGTTCGCACTCGGCTGGTGCATCTTTGCTCACATGCACGTGGTTACACATGTTCACATCACATGTCGGCTCCCACGAGTGGACGTGTTTGTGCACAGACTCACATACCCGCGCGTGGTCAAAGGCACACACCTACCTGCCAGCAGAACAGGCCCTGGGCTGGACTGCAGGCTGTTGACTCCTGCCCACTGGGCCCGGCCGGTTTGCTGGTTCTGGGCTCAGTGCACACAGTTGCCCTGGGGCTGCCCCTCATCGTGAGATCGGTCTGGTTTCCAGGTGGCATGTCCATGTCCCAGTGCTCCAAGGAGGACGGCAGGAGCAGCTCAGGACCTCCCCACGAGACGGCCGCCCCCAAGCGCACCTATGACATGATGGAGGGCCGTGTCAGCAGGGCCATCTCCTCAGCCAGCATCGAAGGTGTGTGCCCTGCCCAGCTCCCTACTCCAGGGGGCACAGAAGGGCAACGGGAGGGCCTAGGACCTGCCCCGGGGGCTTCCCTACTTGCTGGGTGATGGCAGGAAAGGGAGAGAATTTCTCTCTCTCAGCTCCCCCTGGAGGGAGGAGATGGGATGGTTGGCCCTACTTTACAGATAGGAAAACTGAGGCAGGGTTTTTCTGAAGCTCCATCCGGAGGTAGCACAGGGCCCGGGAAGTGGTCCTATGCCGCCACCACTATCATCATGGGGAGTGACACCTAGTGGCTGGAGGGACCCGCTGCTGGGAGGGGGCGCTGTAGACCCTGGCTCGTCACTGCCAAGGCCGGCTCGGGGAGCCGCGAGATGATGCTCTTGCCCTCCCCCTCCCAGGTCTCATGGGCCGCGCCATCCCGCCTGAGCGACACAGCCCCCACCATCTCAAAGAGCAGCACCACATCCGAGGCTCCATCACGCAAGGTACCCTGCCCTCTGCTCCCCAAGTGCCCCCGCATGCCTGGCCACCACGCCCTCGTGGCAGCTACAACAAGCCCTTGGGTTTACAGTCAGGGTGGGCGGGAGAGGGAAGGCATACCAGAGTGCCATGGGTGCCCAGGTATGTGGAAAGGCATGTAACACACGTGTAAATGACAGGTATGTGTGCAGGTTGAAAGGCAGAGCAAGGCATTCCTTAGGTATTTGAAAACAAAAAGAGAAAGCAAAATACTACCCATCACCCTCAACTTTGTAGATGTCATATACTGAGCATCTACTCTACTCTGCGCTGGGTGCTACCCCAAGCGCTTTCTATATATTATCGTATGGAACAGACCCCGAGAGGAAGATACAATTGGTGGGAGGATCAAAGAGGTCAGATACCCTGCCCAAGTCCTCCTGGCTGGTCAGTGGCAAGCCAGCTACTGTGAGCCCCATTTTATGCATTTTATCTGTATTATCTCACTGAATGTTCCTGACTTGGTGAGGGGTTTCAGTTACTACTCCCATTCTATGTGTGAAGAACTTGAGGCTCAGAGAGGGCAAGTCATGTGCTCAAGGTCACACAGCAAGTGAGGACTTGAACCCAGGTAGTCTGGCTCCAGAATCTGCCAGCACGGAGGCCCCAGGTTAGGATGGGCGAGGCGGGGTGCAGATGCAAGGGTCAGCGCCCCGTCCTCCCTGGCAGGGATCCCACGATCCTACGTGGAGGCCCAGGAAGACTACCAGCGTCGGGAGGCCAAGCTCCTGAAGCGTGAGGGCACGCCGCCCCCGCCCCCCCCGCCCCCACGGGACCTGGCCGAGGCCTACAAGGCCCGGCCCTTGGAGGCCCTGGGCCCCCTGAAGCTGAAGCCGGCCCACGAGGGCCTGGTGGCGACAGTGAAGGAGGCCGGCCGCTCCATCCACGAGATCCCACGGGAGGAGATGCGGCGCACGCCTGAACTGCCCCTGGCGCCGCGGCCGCTCAAGGAGGGCTCCATCACGCAGGTACGGGCACGGGGCTGGGCGGCGGGGCCGAGATCGGGGCGGTGGGTGCTGATGGGCACTGCTCTGGCCCCTACAAATGGGGAAACTGAGGCCCAGACTTGTTGAGTGCCACGCCCAAGATCACACAGCTGCTCATCACTGAGCCGTCATCACGTACATTCCAGATTCCATACCAAGGCCTTTATACTATATCCAGGACCTCGTTCAATTGTATTTACAGCCCAGGAGAGTCATACCTATCATCCCCATTCTCCGGGTGGAGAAACTGAGGCCCAGAGAGGTCAAGAAGCTTGCCAAACCCCAGAGCTAGATGTAATAATGAACGCCAGTCATGGATCGAACCCTCAATCCATAACCATAAGACATCATGACTTATCTAACCCTCACAGCAGCACTCTGAGGTAGTTCTCTTACTGTTTGCATTTTAGTGGTGAGCAAACAGGTTCAGAGAGGTTAAACAACTTGTCCAGGGTCACACAGCAAGTAAATGGCAAGTTGTGTATCTCAAATCCAGATGTCCCTAAATCTGCAACATTTTTGCTTCTTGGCATCCACTTCTCCCACCGGCATGTTGCACCTCATCCTACCCCCACCCCCGTGGCTCTGGCCCCCCAGAGGCCCCAGCCTGGTAAGGGAAGATGAGCTCTGATTGTGTGAGGAGCTGGTCGGTGGAAACCACCTAAGGACCAGTGTCTCTTCATGTGGTCAGAGGTGGCTGATGTGAATGAGGAAGGAGCGTGGGATCCATCGGGGGCTGCGTGGCTGTGACGTGGCAGGGACTAGGGAGGGTGTCCAGGAGGCCTACAGTTGGCTAACGGCACAGAGGTGCCCCGGGAGAAGGTGGGAGCGGTGGGAAGATTGTCGAAGGCCAGGGGACGGGTTTGGCTCTCAGCCTCTGGGCAGTTGTGAAGCCATTGGCAAGAGTTCCCCATGGATCCAAAAGGGAGGCCAGTCTGATTCTGGAATATTCTTTTCAAAATAAGGGCATTTCCCCTTCTTAAGAAAGTAATTAAAACACTCTTGAAGGGCTTCCCTGGTGGCGCAGTGGTTGAGTCCGCCTGCCGATGCAGGGGACACAGGTTCGTGCCCCGGTCGGGGAAGATCCCACATGCCACGGAACAGCTGGGCCCGTGAGCCATGGCCACTGAGCCTGCACGTCCAGAGCCTGTGCTCCGCAACGGGAGAGGCCACAACAGTGAGAGGCCCGCGTACCACAAAAAAAAAAAAAACAAAAAAAAAACCACTCCTGAATAAAAGCAGAGTTCTCTTACTTGGCAAAGACACAGAGCCTACCGTATCCTGGGTTTCCCCGGCCTGCGCAGACAGGGTTGGGTCTTCTCCCAGGCAGCCAGGCTGCAGCTCATCCATGACCCCTGCTTCTTCAGCTGCCCTTTCTGGCCATAGAGCAAACATAAACCTCTGCCCTGACCTCTGAGACTTGAGCCTCAGGGCGGTGGAACTGGATTTTCTGGCTGGCTTTTCTGGCTTGGCATTGGATGGGCCGCAGACAGTCCCAGACTGACAGGAAGAAGGTATTTGCCCTCATGGGGGTGTTTAAGTCTCTTTCCAGCAAACCCCAAGGGCCAACACAGGTTCCCCCACTTGCTCCAGGAAAGGCTGACCTCTGAACTTTGTGCCCCCTTCTGCAGCCCCCCTGGTGACTCTGGTGGCCAGGGTCCAGGACAGGGGTGGGCAGGGCAGGGACAGGTGTGCGCTCATCTTAGGCTTAGCAAAGCCCTTCCTCCGCCGCCCCTGGAGGCATGAGATGTCGCTCCCATTTCATAGCTGAGAAACTGAGGCTCAGAGAGGTTGTGTCGCTGATGCTCATCCCCCCCCCTTGCTCCTCAGGGCACCCCACTGAAGTATGACACCAGCACGTCCTCCACCGGCTCCAAAAAGCACGACGTGCGCTCCATCATCGGCAGCCCCGGCCGGACGTTCCCGGCGGTGCACCCGTTGGACGTGATGGCCGACACCCGGGCGCTGGAGCGCGCCTGCTACGAGGAGAGTCTGAAGAGCCGGCCGGGCACTGTCAGCAGCTCGGGGGGCTCCATCACCCGGGGGGCCCCGGTCATCGTGCCTGAGCTGGGCAAGCCACGGCAGAGCCCCCTGACCTACGAGGACCACGCGGCGCCCTTCGCCAGCCACCTACCCCGCGGATCACCAGTGACCACACGGGAGCCAACCCCGCGCCTGCAGGAGGGTGCGTGGGGCGGGGCGCGAGGTGGGGCGGGGCCACAGGGTGGGGCACGGCCTCGGTGGGCTCCGGTCTCTGAAACTGCCTTACCATCCACTCCTTAGCTCAGGAGCATCCTCGGGGCCACCACATCCATGCCACCTGCCAGACCAGTGGGTTCTACCTCCAAACCATCCTCAGGATTCTCTCCATCTCTTGGCCACCTCCAGATCACCTGGCTTCCCTGACTTCTCTCTTGTCCTGCTAATAATCTGCTCCCCAAACGACAGGCTGAATACTTTTTTGAAATATTTACATCAGATTACGCCACTGTTCTGCTTAAATCTTTCTAGTGACTTCTCACTGCGCTTAGGAAAAAAATCACCCTTTTCCTCCACGGCCTTGGGAGCCTGCAGGATCCCGCCCCACCCACCTCTCCATCTTACTACTAAATTCCTTTATCTGCTGCTTTATGTCTCTTTCTTGACCACATTCAGCTCATTCTTTGCTCTAGACCTTTGCACGTGCTGTCCCCTGTGCCTGAAATCCGACCCCCGCCCCCAGCCCACCACCCGCCTTTCAGATCTTTACCTAACTGGTTTCTTTTGCGCCCTTCAGGACTCTGTTCAAATGTCACATCCTCAGGGAGGCCTCTTATGACCGCCCTCCCCCCTTCAGTATTCTGGTCGCATTCTGTCACATTTAAAATTTTTCCTCAGAGCATTTGTTACTCTGAGATTCTGTTTCGATGACTAGGTGATCATCTATCTCCTACATTGAATGTCAGCCCCACAGGGGCCAGGATTTTTCTGTTTTGTCCAGCGGGGGAGCCCTAGCTCTTAGAAAGTGCTCAGCATGTTGTAGACACTTAATAAATATTTTTGGTTGATTGAAGGAATGCACAAGAAAGGGAACGAAGGAAAGAAAGAATGAACTTTTAAAAAGAACTAAAAAACAGAAGCAAGTGAGTGAATGAATAAATGAAAGGAAAAATGAACTAGACGCAAATGGATGGATGACAAGGCCTGGTCCCTGGGATCCCGGAGACCCTACCCTCAAATGACTTCCCATAAGCACTAGCCTTGGCAGCCCCCGTGTTGGAGGCTGGGACACCTATGGCACAGAGGTCTGATGCCATCCCCACTTGGCCCTTCCCCACAGGCAGCCTCTCGTCCAGCAAGACATCCCAGGATCGAAAGTTGACGTCCACGCCCCGTGAGATTGCCAAGTCCCCACACAGCACCGTGCCTGAGCATCACCCCCACCCCATGTCGCCCTACGAGCACCTGCTCCGGGGCGTGAGTGGCGTGGACCTGTACCGCGGCCACATCCCGCTGGCCTTTGACCCCACCTCCATACCCCGTGGGATCCCTCTGGATGCAGGTGATTGCCCCGGACCCATAGAACCCTGCGGCATCAGTGTCAGCCCGAGGGCTCCTCAGGCATCAACTAGGCGCCACTAGGTGGGGAAACTGAGGCATGGTGTGGGGGAGACCCAACAGTGTAATCACGTCAACAGTTTAGGTGAGAAACAGAATTTCTCTTAGGGGTCTGAGGGACGTGCTGGGTTAAACGTTTTTCAGTGGTTTTCTTTTCCTGCGGAACTTATCAGTGCTTTTAAAATCGCAAATGTATCAAAAGAGGGCTCAAGGGTGAGCGTTCCCCAGACGGACATGATCTGAAAATCCGTTTAGCAGGATGCAGCCCTTAGAGGGATTTTAGTGATCCCCATTTTGGATGCCCTGTGTTTGGGGGAATTTCCATCCAAAGAACATTATCAGTCAGAGGCACCCGCATGTGTGTTGGGGCAGCGAGGGGTTTTCTCCTTCTAGGCTCTTAGTTCTGTTTTCTGGGGGGTGTTTGGGAGAAGCTGTGAGGGCACTGGGACCGGCGGGGCGGGCGTGGCATTCCCAGCCGAGGTGTGGGCCGGCCTGACCTTGTTCCCTTTCTCCCGGCAGCCGCTGCCTATTACCTGCCCCGGCACCTGGCCCCCAACCCCACCTACCCACACCTGTACCCACCTTACCTCATCCGCGGCTACCCCGACACGGCGGCACTGGAGAACCGCCAGACAATCATCAACGACTACATCACCTCGCAGCAGATGCACCACAACGCGGCCACCGCCATGGCCCAGCGAGCTGACATGCTGAGGGGCCTGTCGCCCCGCGAGTCCTCGCTGGCGCTCAACTACGCCGCCGGCCCGCGAGGTGGGTGGGGCAGAGAGCTGCCAGTCGCGCGGGTGGGCAGAACCCGCCCCCCAGAATTGCCCTTATTCCTGGTCTGCCCAGGGTCCTGAGAGCACAGGACACGTGCGTGCCCACGCGTGCACGTCTGTCCTTGCCGAGGCGGCTAGAGCAGTTGCCTTAGAGGCTCGGGTTGTATCGCTGCGCTGAGAGCACACAGAGACCTGGCGGGTGGTGCAGGGCTGTGTGTGGTGTGTGTCCTGGATGCGTACACACGGGCTCTGCGTGTGCTTGTGTCCTCTTGGTATGTGTGGTCCTTGGAGTTTAAAAAAAAAAAAAAAAGATGGAAATGTGAGGCTGTTTGATTCTGGAATGTGCTTCCGGAACAACCAAGTACTAGTTACGGCCCAGTTGGTAAAATCGGTCACACTAGGTATTTCGTACAGTGGGGATTGAATACCAGGAAAGGACTGCATAGGGTCAAAGGCAAAAAGGGCACACCAAGGGCACAGCAAAAGAGCAAAATGGGCATAGCAAGGTATGCAGGGGTGCCAACTGCAAGCCACACCCACTTCAGGGTTTGGGAGTGAAGGGACGGGGTGCTGTAAGCACCCGGCATTCAGAGAAGGGTCCTGCGGGCCCGGTGCGGGGACCGAGGAGGGAGCATCCGGCCGTGCTGCTTCTCCGAGGACGCGCGGTGCTCCACTGGCTGGGGGGGTCCCGCCAGCAGGCAGCCGGGCCCCTCTCCTCCCCCGCCCGCTGCAGCCCGGCCCCGCCTCCTCCCTCACAGGCATCATCGACCTGTCCCAAGTGCCACACCTGCCCGTGCTGGTGCCCCCGACACCAGGCACTCCAGCCACCGCCATGGACCGCCTAGCCTACCTCCCCACGGCACCGCAGCACTTCAGCAGCCGGCTCAGCAGCTCCCCGCTCTCCCCAGGTGATGCCCCCACCCACCCCCGTTCTGGGCGTCCTCGGGCAGATGCCTTGCCCTCTCTGTTCCACCCCGGAAGACAAGTCCAGGGCCCTTCCTGTGTCCGGGGCTGAGCCGCAGGCCTTTGGGTTTCCAGGAGGCCCCACTCACTTGACAAAACCCGCGGCCACGTCCTCGTCCGAGAGGGAGCGGGAACGGGAGAAGTCCATCCTCGCGTCCAGCACCACGGTGGAGCACGCGCCCATCTGGAGGCCCGGTAGGACGGCGCAGCCGCCAGCACGCGCCCCAGCGGTCCCCGTGGCTGCGCGTGGCCCGTCCCTCTGATCGCGCGGCTTGTCTCCACCAGGTACGGAGCAGAGTGGCGGCGGCGGCGGCGGGGGTGGGAGCAGCGGCAGCCGCCCCGCCTCCCACTCCCACCAGCACTCGCCCATCTCACCCCGGACCCAGGACGCCATCCAGCAGAGGCCCAGCGTGCTGCACAACACGGGCATGAAGAGCATCATCACCTCCGTGGAGCCCAGCACGCCCACGGTCCTGAGGTGGGCAAGGTTGGCACCGGGGAGGGGACAGGTGGGGGGGTGGCTGGTCACTGGATACGGGTTGGGGGGATGCGCACGTGTACCGATGGGTTGGGAGGTATACGGGAGAGTGAGGGATGGCTGGGCAGGTGGGTGGCCAGGTGGGTGAGAAGGTAAATAGATGGGTGACTGGGTTAGTTGGATGGGTGGGTGGATAGATGATTGGATGGATGGGCGGATAACAGACTTCAGATGGGTAAGTAGATGGATGACAGGTAAGTAGGTAGATGCATAGGTGGGTCAGTGGTGGATAGACAGGTGGTGGAGCTGGATGAACGGGCAGGTCGGGGGGCAGATGGATAGGTGACAGCGGGTGGGCGGGTGGTGGATGGATGGTTGTGTTAGAGAGCCGGGTGAACAGGTGGATGGACGGAGGTGGGTGAACAGATGGGTGGGTAGTTGGATGGAGGTTGGGTTAGATGGGTGAGCAGGTAGGTGAATGGATGGGCAGATGCGTGAGTCGACAGGTGATGGGTTGAGTCGGTGCGTGGATGAGTGGTCGGGTTGGGTTAGGTCGGTAGGTGGGGAGGTGGGTGGATAGATGGGTAGGTGGACAGGGGACGAGTTGGGTAGATGGCTGGGGGGTTGGGTGGGTAGATGGATGAGTAGATGGTTCATCGGGTAGATGGATGATGAGTTGGGTGGGTGGGTGGGTGAGTAGTCGGGTAGGTTGTCGAGTTCAGGAATGGAGTCTGTGGAGCGGAGAGGGAGAGACAGGGTGAGGCCTGTGAGGTGAGCCTTTCCTGTTCCTCCCAGGATTCAGCAGGGCCCTACAGGGAGGAGATAGTGTCTCTCTTGCCCGGACAAAGTCCAGAGGTTCCGTGAAGATGGGAGAAGCTTCAGAGGTCCCATAGGTGTCCCCCCCGCCACCCCCCGGAGTCCACTTCCTATCACAACAGGCCCAAGGCCCACCTCCCAACCCCCGCCCAAGGACTGTGGGCAGAGCTGCCTGATGGGGGAGGGAGCTTCCCCAGTACCCCTCCCTGCCCGGGGACAGTTTGGAGGCGGCTGCTTCTTCCAGAATGAAGTATCCACTCATGCAAGTATCCTTCCATCTGGCTGCTCTAAATCATACCTTCCCCACCACCATTCCAGTTATGAAAAATGACATCATTTCCCAAGAGCATAGGCTTGTCCCCTCTGAGTCAGGTCCCCAGCAGGTACGCAGGGCAGGAGCACCTGACTCGCAGAGCGGGGTACCCAGGCGTGAGCTCCCACCAGCAGCCACCGGGGAGAAGCTGTAGCGGGGACATGAAGCCCTTTCCCAATGGCAGCTGAGTAAGACCCCTGGGAGAGAGGGTTCACACAAGGCTTCCTCATGGAAACGCTAGGCTTGACAGGCCACGAGAGATGGGGTCGGGCCAGCTCATGTCCAAGCCTGTTTCCTCGTGTGCAGAGCAGGGGTGGTTACATTGACCCTGTGAAGGTCAGAGAGACTGCATCTGTGCACTCCTTCTTCCTCGTGGGCCTGTGGTGGGTCTCCTGCCCTGTGCTGGGTTTGGGGGACACGGTAATGGTTGACGCACGCAGTGCCCTCTCAGGGCTTATGGCCTAGACCCATAAGCCTCTGGGGTGAGGAAGAGCGCTCCAGGCAGAGGGGATGACAGGGAGCCCTGTGTGGCCCCTGATGGCGGAGGTGGGAGCATCATCACCTTGCCCTTAGTGTTCTGAGTCTCCCCGTGGCTCACTCACTTCCTACCTAGCACGTGTGCCAGCCCCTCAGAGAGTCCCCCGGGAGCCCGGCCTACGAGCTCCCTTGCCGTTCTCTTAGTAGAACGTAACCCAGACTCGTTCACCTTCGAGCAGTTGCCATGCTGACAGGGGTTTAATTTATCACGTTATCACATTAAGACGTGCGTAGTCTTTCTTCTGACCTAGAATGTATGGCGCTTTTGTCTGTTTTGTGCACTGCCGTACCCCAGTGTCTAGAGCAGCGCCTGACACATAGTAGGTGCTCAGTAAAAAGTTTTGGGCTGACAAGCTGATGGGCTGGATGGACGACAGGTGGATGGGGTAGGTGAGGCCACGTGGCACGGGGTCTCCCAGGTCACGGTCAGCAGCGTTTATTCTGAGAGCAGTATGGAGAGAGGGAGCTCTTCCGGGCAGGGGTGACTCCGCAGGGTGTCAAAGCGAGGGAGTGACCCTGCCTCGGCCTCACAGTCCCGCAGCTGCTGACCCTCCCTCTCTCCTCCCCCAGGTCCACCTCCACCTCCTCGCCTGTCCGCCCGGCCGCCACATTCCCACCTGCCACCCACTGCCCGCTGGGTGGCACCCTCGACGGGGTCTACCCCACCCTCCTGGAGCCTGTCTTGCTGCCTAAGGAGGCCCCGCGGGTCACCCGGCCCGAGCGGCCCCGAGCGGACGCCGGCCACACCTTCCTCGCCAAGCCCCCAGCCCGTGCAGGGCTGGAGCCCGCATCCTCCCCCGGCAAGGGCTCCGAGCCCCGGCCCCTGGCGCCGCCTGGCTCCGGCCACGCAGCCATCACCCGCGCCCCGGCGAAGGGCCTCACGCCCCACCACGCCAGCCCGGACCAGCCAGCGCCGCCCGCCTCGGCCTCGGACCTGCACCGGGAAAAGACTCAAAGTAAACCCTTTTCCATCCAGGAATTGGAACTCCGTTCTCTGGGTAAGACCACCCTGACAGCGGCCACCTTCATAGACGCGATAATCATGCGTCAAATTGCTCACGATAAAGGGCCGCGAGAAGGAGGTTCGCTGGCCAACGACTCCCCTCGCGATGGTAAGACTTCTGGCCCCGCCGCCCACCCGCTCCGTCTTGTGGCCTAAAGATATTTTCAGATCTCTGCTTTTTATTTTTCCCCCATTTTTCGTTGGTTTTGGTATTTTGTTTTGAAAGTCGTCTTCGTCGATTGCACGCTCTGATGGTTCCTCCAGCCGCGCACACCCCCTCTGAGCGGGGGGGGGCAGCCTCATCCTTTGCACATCGTTCTATCATGATTTTTTTGTGTTGTTTTGGATTTTCGCTTTTTTTCCTTTAATGAATGGATCTGTGATTTTGACTTTAGCCGCGCCTCCCATCTCCCCCTTTGCGCCTTTGTCTGGGGAGTGGGGCTGCAGAGGGGCGCAGGCCGATGCCTCCCACCCCCCCCACCCCCCCGGCATACGGTGGAGAGAAGACGGGGAGGGGGGGAGCGCCGCCACTCTCCAGGAGGACCTGGGAACCTGCCCCCTGCGTCCTGCCCAGGTCGTGAGGGAGTCTTGGGGGTACCCTGCCCCACGCTCCCCTTGCCAGCCCGCCGGCCAGGAGCCCCGGGGACGAGGGGGGTCCTCCGTGCTGGAGCGGGGCTGTGGCCCGGCGGGGACACTGGGACCTGAGGGTCGCTCCCGCCCCAGCCCTCACCGACCTCACTCCCTCACCGCCCGTCCCGTCCGCTGCCCCTACACTCCCTTCGCAGACTCCTCCTCCCCCATCTCACTCTCCCCGCCCCCAGGCCAGCACCACCGGGCTGTGTCTCCGTCCCTTTCCCCACCTGTGCTGCTGTCCAGCTCTCCCTCTGCTTGGATCTCTCCCCGCCCCCCTCCGCCCGCCTGCCTGTGCGTCCTGTTCTCTGCGCTGCGTCTGCGTCCGGCCCTCTCTACGCCCTCTCCCCCTGCAGCCCCCGTCCCTCTTTTCTCACTCTGCCCCCACCCCTGGCCGGCCGGCCAGCAGACCCCACTCTGGCTCTCTCCCTCTCTCTCCCTCCGCGCCAGCTCCCACCCCCAGCCTGGGGGCCCCCGCCAGCTGGGAGGGTAGGCAGGGAGGGACAGCCTGGCCCTCGCGCTGGCCTGACTCGCGGCCTCACCCGGCTTCAGGTTACCACAGCGGCGGCTACAGCCCTGATGGGGTGGAGCCCGTCAGCCCCGTGAGCTCACCCAGCCTGACCCATGACAAGGGGCTCCCCAAGCACCTGGAGGAACTCGACAAGAGCCACCTGGAAGGGGACCTGCGGCACAAGCAGCCAGGTAGGGTCCCCCCTGCCTCTGAGCCCCCTCCCGCCCCCCCCCCGCGTGTGAGACAGGGACCGTTGTCACCCCATCGCACAGGTGGGGAAACTGAGGCACTCAGAGGTGGCGGAATCGGCCTCGCACCACAGCTCAGAGGGCAGAGCCGGGCTCTGAGGGCAGCAGCCCCGCCAGGCACACGCCTCGCCCCCCCCAGCCACGCCCTGACCTGCCCTGCTCTGCCCGCAGGCCCGGGGAAGCTCAGCGGCGAGGCTGCACACCTCCCACACCTGCGGCCGCTGCCCGAGAGCCAGCCCTCGTCCAGCCCGCTGCTTCAGACCACCCCAGGCGTCAAAGGTCACCAGCGGGTGGTCACGCTGGCACAGCACATCAGTGTAACTACCCCTCCTGTGCCCCCTCCTCGTTGCCTTTGTACCTGGGGTGGGACCCGGCCCCGAGGAAGGGTGGGGGGGAGGGTCCACGCACCACCTGGTGGGTAAACTGAGTCCTGGTGAGGTGAGCCAGGGATCCGGGGTTGGTGAGGGCAAGCCATGCCAGGGGTCCCAGAGTCTCAAACTCAGGTGCTATATCCGCCCCCTCATCCAGCTGACGGAGCCTCAGGTGCACGAGCCCAGCCGCGATCCACATCTTACACACGCTGGTCAGGGGAACCCGACCCACCTGGGGGCCCACTTTGAGACTTGGGCCAGTGCCCCCACCCCATGCACTTGGGGGCATTGAGGCTGTGTGGGCAGGCCCGAAGCCCCTGGCGAGCCAAGGACCAAGCCCCCGGGTTCTGCCCCCAAAGCTCAGTCCAGCCCTCACCCCGCCTGGAAGGTCCTGGCAGATGGCTGGCGCCTGACCCTGCTCCTGTCCCCTGACCCTCGGCCTGCAGGAGGTCATCACGCAGGACTACACGCGACACCACCCACAGCAGCTCAGCGCGCCCCTCCCGGCCCCCCTTTACTCCTTCCCTGGGGCCAGCTGCCCCATCCTGGACCTGCGCCGCCCACCCAGCGACCTCTACCTCCCAGCCCCGGACCACGGCGCCCCGGCCCGTGGCTCACCCCACAGTGAAGGGGGCAAGAGGTGAGCGGCGGTGGGAGACGGGTGCCCCTTGCTGGTCACCACCGAGAGGGCTCTGTTAGGTGTCTGCTGCGGGAAGCTTGAGCCCAGTAAAGTGCGAGGCCCACCCGGAGCCATCGCACATATGAGAAACCGAGGTTCAGGAAGACTGGGGAGTTTGCTCAAGGTCACGGCGCAGCTGGACCATAGCTGTTACATACGCCGCACTCGGGGGGTTCCAGGCACCAAGCTGACTACGTCACGCCTGTTAACCAGGATCCTCACCACAACCTTAGGAAGTGTAGGCAGTGTTATCCCATTTCACAGACGAAGAAACTGAGGCATAGAGCAGTGAATTCACTTGCCTAGAGGGACGCAGCCAGTAAGTGGTGGAGCTGGGATTCGAAGCAGAGCCGTGTGATTTGAGAGCCGCCTCCTAACGGGCACATACACACTTGCACTCCTGGTTATCCCTGGGGGGGTCCCTGGTCCGAGAGGAGAGGAACGGGGAGGGACCCCCGCTCTGGGATGGAGGAGCCATTGCGGGTGGCGCCCAGAGCTGGGGAGACAACAGCGTGTCTTTGGGGGGACAGTGGGGTCCCTGGCGCTGGGGTGCAGCGGGGGTTCCACAAAGTGCCACCCGCGGGCCAGATCCAGCCCACGGCCTGTTCTTGCATGGTCCGTGAGCGAAAGATGATTTTACGTTTTTAAAGGAGGAGAATATGCAGCAGAGACTACTGAAGTGTTTGCTGTCTGACCCTTTGCAGGAAAAGCGTGCCGACCCCCGGTTTAGAACGAGGCAGGGCTTAGCGGGGAGCGGAGGGAGGGGTGCGCCCCCTGCAAGAGGGAGAGCTCTGAGCTCTGACCACCGCAGGGACCCTCTCTCCATCCAGGTCTCCAGAGCCAAGCAAGACGTCAGCCTTGGGCAGCAGTGAGGACGGTATAGAACCTGTGTCCCCGCCGGAGGGCATGGCAGAGCCCGGGCATCCCCGGAGCACCGTGTACCCGCTGCTGTACCGGCACGGGGAGCAGGTGGAGCCCAGGTACCTGCACGGCAGCCCCTCCCCTTCCTGGGACGCTCAGGACTCGGGCCCTTGCCCACCTGCGGCCTCGATCCACCACTGTGCAGCTGGGGGCTTGGCAAGGGCTTTGGGGTGCAGCCGGGGGGCTTCAGACCCGCTAAACAAGGTCAAAACTTGGCGCACCTCCACGGCAGCTTCCTGAGCCTTGGGCTGGGGTCTCTTAGCTCAGGCCCGGCCCCTGTTGCCGGCCCTTGAGGATCTGAGAAATAAAGAGCTAAGTGTGCTGGACCAAACTGGGGCCCCGGGGAGGGGGGGGGAGGGGGGGAGAGAAAGGGCCCCCTGACCTCAGGGGAAGATGTGGTCTGAGCCCACTTTGGTTCCCGAGGCTCTTTTCTGGGAGTCCGGCTATTGCAGGGAGACAGGCGTGGCCCACCAGGGCAGCCGGGGCTCTGCAGAGACACCCTGAGCCCAAGGATAGGTGGATGACAGAGGGGATTTCGGAAGACATGGGCCCTAAGAGGTGGGGGAAGCAAGCACGAGGTGGGAGAAGCTTCATTCTGAATTTCTAAGGCAGCTTAGGTGGTAAGCACCCCGTTCATCAAGGGTGTGCAAGCTCAGCACCAAGTGAACTGACCCGGGGTGTCTGATCCTCGCAGCAGGATGGGCTCCAAATCCCCAGGCAACACCAGCCAGCCGCCGGCCTTCTTCAGCAAGCTGACCGAGAGCAACTCGGCCATGGTCAAATCTAAGAAACAGGAGATCAACAAGAAGCTCAACACCCACAACCGGAACGAGCCAGAATACAGTAAGGGGCCCGCCCTCCCTGGGAGCGGGGCTGCCGGGGGCCGGGGGTTAGCACAGCCGGGTGGACCCGCCAGCCACCTCTCCCACTGGCCCGTCACCTCACGTTCAGGGAGCCCGTGTTGTCCGTCTTTTTCCCGTAGGCATTTGCTGGGTTATCACAGGGGGCACTCGGGGGATATTGGCATGCACGGGTCTGTTCGTACTGGGCGCCAGAGGTCGGGGCCACGCCCTTACAAGGACCCCGTGTGTACCCCGTGCACGATGCGCCTCACATCTGTGATTTGTTTACCCCACTTACGAGGTTACTGGACGTAAGTCCTAGCTTAGCTGTACCCTCTCGGCACAGCGCCTGGCACATAGCAGATGCTCAAGAGAACACAGGAGTGGGTGAACCAATGAAAGAAGGAACATCACATCCCCGGCCTCAAAAAGCTCATTAGCGCGGGGAGCTTGGGGACCTTGCAGAGGCTTTTCTCTTTCTGGGGCTGGAGTTGCAGCCTTGCAGACAGTCACTGGCCCAGGCTGCTAAGTCCAGAACCTTGCCAAGTGTTGTGCCTGGGCCAGTAGGTCAGCAGCCTCAGCGAGCTGGCTCCAAATGCCGACTCTCAGGCCCTGCCCCAGCCCTGCTAAATCTGTCTGCGCTGCGCAAGCTCCCAGGTGGCGCACCTTGCCGAGACCAGACAGGGGACATAGCGGGGCAGGTGCTTTCCAGGACCTGTAGGCCTCACCCATCTCGTCATCCCCCTCCAGATATTGGCCAGCCCGGGACGGAGATTTTCAACATGCCCGCCATCACCGGAGCAGGTAACCGGCCACCCCGGGCTGCTCGGCCGACAGCCCGTCCCCTCCCTCCCCCTCCCCCGTCACTGTGCGCCCAGGGAGGTCAAGCTGGGTGTCTGGACCTGGAAGGAGACTTGGGAGTGAGGCCTCAGAGGTCACTGGGCCTCACATCAGCCGTAGCCATGGTGACAGGTGGCCTTTCATAGTTCAAGTGTGTCCCCTTCTCTGCAGTGGGGATGCAGAGGGGACAGACACCTGCCGTGGGGATGCAGACACACACAAAAGGCCGGCGGGGCCTGGCAAGGAGTGTCTATTTGGAGTTCAATTTCAAGGCCTTCTAGTGCATGTAGTTCAGTATCAGAATTACACACAAATACCCGGAACCTGTCTGTTGGGATCTCAGGTGGAGATGTGAGTGTGTGGAGTGGGCCTGTGTGTGCATGTGGTCCACGTGGGCCTTTTTTATAGGTGGAGCATCAGTTTTACTTGAAAATTCCATCCAGGGAGCTGGGGAAACAGTGCAGATGTATTCCAGAGATGAGTGTAAAATTCACACACATTTTTTTTTATATATAAATTTATTGTATTTATTCATTTTTGACTGTGTTGGGTCTTCGTTGCTGTGCACGGGCTTTCTCTAGTTGCGGTGAGCGGGGACAACTTTTTGTTGCGGTGCGCGGGCTTCTCACTGCGGTGGCTTCTCTTGTTGCAGAGCACAGGCTCGAGGCGCGTGGGCTTCAGTAGTTGCAGCACGCGAGCTCAGTAGTTGTGGCTCGCGGGCTCTAGAGCCTGCGCAGGCTCGGTAGTTGTGGCGCACGGGCTTAGTTGCTCCGTGGCATGTGGGATCTTCCCGGACTAGGGCTCGACCCCATGTCGCCTGCACTGGCAGGCGGACGCTCAACCACCGCGCCGCCAGGGAAGCCCCCACACACATGTTTACACTGCAACTGAAGCCTTCTGTGATGGTTTGGAGCCCGTGGGGTTACACTGTGCGTTTCCGCTGCCTCTGTAGAAGGACTGGGATGGGGCTCTGGGGAAGCACCTGGTGTCTGGTGTGAAGCGGCTGAGCCAGAGCAGACAGGGCTGACCCCCTCCGCCAGAGGCCTGCCCGGTGTGGGGAGGAACGAGGAGTCTTTGGGGGGATGTGCTGACCTTCCCTGAGGGCCGTCACAGCTCTGGGAATGTGGTGAGCAAAAGGCAGCCATTGGATTTTATCAGGGGGCCACGGGGCCTCTAAATGGGGGTCCCAACCGGGGAATGTCCGCCCACCCGGAGACTAGACGCTGGGGGCTTGGCTGAGCCTCAGGCAATGGGGAGGAGACAATTCGGTCAAAACAACAAGATGGACAGAAATGAATGTCTTCATGTTTTCATTTCAGAGATGCTCGTACACCGACACAGGTGCGTGTGTGCTGTAGAAATTCATGCGGTACAAGGAACTTGTATATAAATTAGATTCAACGTTTTTTCAAAGCAGTTTAGGCCACACACACAAAATTTCCCCAGACCCCGGTCTCTGCTGCTTAATTAGCTCCTGCTTTAGGACCTGAGACGGTCAGCTTCCTGCCTAGCACTGACAGACCATGGACCCGTGACCTTGGGTGGCAGGTTCAGTAACGTCTGTGATCGTAGGATGCTAACCTACCGAGGAACCATCGTGACCTGTATCCCTCGCATCTTTTATTTCCACTTCCCAGTGTCTCAGTTTGTAGGATCATAAATGCTTCTCCCCACTCCCCGCCCCACTCACCCCTGCTGGAAATTTTGCTTTTTCTTGACCGACATGACTTTTTTAACGTGCTGATGAAGCATGGCCCAGACACAGCTAAAAACCTGTCAAGGGGTCCTGTGGCTGTGAATGAGTTTGAAACTAAAAGGAAGAAAAGAAAATGAACACGTAGACGGCAAATAGTCGCTTAAGAAATGTGATTTCAGATGCTGCCACGTTGCTCCCAGCCTCCCAGTAACCATCAGTCCGGTTTACAGACGCGTTAGGGGTCAGCAAGACCCGTTATTCGGCCACTTGGTAATCATACAATTGACTTAGAGTGGAAGTTTTAAAATCCATGAAAATTTTGCCCAGTGGCAGGCAGAGAGCTTCGTTGGAGGTTTTTGGAAGCAAAGTCTGGTTTAACAAAAATGCCAAAAAGAGACACATTCCCCAGGGTTTGCAAACGTCCCCAGAATGGTTCACAAGTAAACAAGAGAGGGACAGAAAACCTGGTAAACAGAAAAAGAGGCATAACTGGCGTGACTTTGAAGCGGGTGTCTGGAAGGATTCATGAGGGACAGTTGTTGATCAGACCACTTTGTGCCGGGTGGCCGGGCCGGGGGCGGCCATGTGATTGTTTCCAGCTCTGCCCTGACCCCCGCACGCACCGTAACTGCATGGCTGCGACCCCCCTCTCCACCGTCCGTCTCTGCACCTCTTTCTCCTTGTGGCTCCCGGGCGGGGAGAGGGGGTGGGAGGAGAGTTAGGCCCAGCTGCGGGGGCAGACAGGGGGCTTGAGGGTCCCAGGCCTCGCAGGCAGGGGCGGCCGGAGGACCGTCTGGTCACCTTCCCTCCATTCCTCCCAGCAGCCCCCGGGAACCAGGGTGGACCCCCCCCCCCAACGCCCAGCACTGAGCTCTGGCTTGACTTAGTTTCCCAGCAGCCCTTCCCCCAAATAAGGGGACCCCCTGATCCCGCTCCCCGCTCCTTTTTAAGGTCACTCGATTTTTTTAAAAAAGAAGCAGCCCCAGCTGGGGGTTAGGGATCCAGAAGGGGCTTCTGATTTCCCCGAGGGCAGCGTAGGAATGAGGCTTGGGGGGCGGTCATCTAACCACCCCGAGCCCACCTCTTCCCCCACCGGGAATTCCTGAGGGCTTCCAGGGCCCGAGTCAGAAGGAGCCCTCCGCCCCCATCACCCTGCAGCGGAAACACGGGGGGAAGATAGGGAAATCAAGAATCGTTGCTTTGCCAAAATGTGCTCACTGTGTATTCTTTCTTCTCCTCCCTCTCTCCCTCTCTGCTTCTCTCTCCCTCTCTCCCCCTTGTCCCTCTGGCCCCTGCGGCCCCCTTTGTGTGTGTGTCTCTCTCCCAGGCCTCATGACCTGCAGAAGCCAGGCGGTGCAGGAGCATGCCAGCACCAACATGGGGCTGGAGGCCATTATTAGAAAGGCGCTCATGGGTAAATATGATCAGTGGGAGGAGCACCCGCTCAGCGCCAATGCTTTTAACCCTCTGAATGCCAGTGCCAGCCTGCCCGCTGCTATGCCCGTAACCGCTGCTGACGGACGGAGGGAACACGCGCTCACCTCGCCAGGTCTGCAGGCCTCCTCCACCCCGTCTGTCCCAAGCCGGTGTCATTAATCCTCCCGCCTCCCTCCGCGTTCCTCTGACCAACCCCCCTCCAGCTTTGGAGCTTGTGACTCTATTTTTGTGCGTGTTTGACGTGGTCCTGGAGTTGGGTAACCCCGAGCCGGGCGGACACCCCCAGGTGTCTGCGCGGCCCCGGCCCGCCCTCGCCCGCTGGGCCCGAAGGAGCTGCCGCTTTTCTAAAAACACTCACGCCGCTGCCCGAGCCCTGCCCTGCCTTCCTCCCCGGCTGGACATTCGTCCCGGGATGCCCACGTCCTGGCCCAGCTTGTGTCTCCTTGGGGGAGATCAGGCTGGAGTGAGGACCCACCTTCTCTGTGTGGATCGGGGGGACCCTTGGGCTCACGGCAGCCAGGCCAGTGGGCCCAGTGTCTGCTGCGGCCAGCAGGCATGTTCACGGCTGGCCCTCGGGGCTGATGGGGTGGAGACCAGCATCTGTGTGCCAGATCCAAACTCAGATGAATCAGGGAAACCAGACGGGCTGGCTCGCCCTCTGCCCTGGGTCCCTAATCAACACTCTGCATATCAGAGCAAGGGCCAGGCAGAGAGTTCTGGAGCCATTTTTCTGACCTAGACACTGTGACCCCCAGAA
Organism: Mesoplodon mirus; assembly: GCF_964341445.2. NCBI lineage: Eukaryota > Metazoa > Chordata > Mammalia > Artiodactyla > Ziphiidae > Mesoplodon > Mesoplodon mirus. Next base: position 6,042,867 of record NC_138989.1, read on the forward strand.
GTTTCTGGACTTAATGAAGGCCCAGGCCTGGCCTCAGGGGCCCTGGCTTCTCTGCAGAGGGCCTGCAGCCTGCCCAGCCCCAGCACAGTCCTGGGGCAGTGGTCAGGGTCAAGCCAGAGGCCTGAGGCTCCGTGCTTGAGGTGTTAGCCCCTGGTGGGTAGGGGGCCTCAGGGCAGCCTGAGGGGGCTTTGCAAGTAGTTCTACTCACTCCCCTAGTAGAAACCCCCTCCAAATCCAGGCTCCTGGCTGGGTCTGGCCATCTGGTCGACCTCCTTGGCTTCCCAGGGGGCTGGGCTGCTGTTCCCCCTCCCTGGGGGGCCCGGGAAGCAGGGGTCCAGGGCCTCACCCACCCACCCCCACCCGTACAGTGCGAGCGCTGTCCTCAGTCCAACTCGGCCCTTTCCCACGTGTCCCCCTGCAGGTGGTGGCGGGAAGGCCAAAGTCTCTGGCAGACCCAGCAGCCGAAAAGCCAAGTCCCCGGCCCCAGGCCTGGCGTCTGGGGACCGGCCACCCTCCGTCTCCTCAGTGCATTCGGAGGGAGACTGCAACCGCCGGACCCCACTCACCAACCGCGTGTGGGAGGACCGGCCCTCGTCCGCAGGTGGGCACCGGGGGCGGGCAGGTGGGCCCGGTCAGCTGCCCGAGCACCTACTGTGTGCAGAGCGCATGGTCAGGCCTGTTCTGAGACACTCGCCCAGGGCCGTGGCCAGCTGAACTGGGGCTCACAGGTGGTCAGGATGCTTCTCGTAAGGGCCCAGGTGGAGAGAAAGAGCACGATTTAGAAAGAGGATACAGGATTCAGGAAGTGACGAGAGAGGCCTGTGGGCAGGGCCGGTCCCACAGGCTTGGGGGGGCCTCAGGGGAGCCCCCGACTCCTCTGTGCGTGCGAGGAGGTCCCTGGGGGAGGTGCGTGATCTCCCGCAGGTCCAAGAGAGCTCTTGGCTGCAGGACAGACGCAGGGGGGCGAGGGCAGGAACAGCGAGGCGGCTCCCGCTGGGCCGGGCAACAGGCTGCCGGGCATGAGTGGCGTGGGAGTGCTGGAAGTGAGGCCAGGCGGGCAGTTTGAGAAAGCTTCCAGGAGATAGAAGGGGTGGGAGGCAGGAGGCCAAGGCCCCAGTTCCCGGGGTGGCGGGTGGGTGGGCCCCTGGGGGCCGCCAGGCTCACCGGGGCCCCCGGGGCTTCTGTCCCGACCTCTCCGCAGGGTCCACACCGTTTCCCTACAACCCCCTGATCATGCGGCTGCAGGCGGGGGTCATGGCCTCCCCGCCCCCGCCTGGCCTCCCCGCGGGCAGCGGGCCCCTGGCCGGCCCCCATCACGCCTGGGACGAGGAGCCCAAGCCGCTGCTCTGCTCGCAGTACGAGACGCTCTCCGACAGCGAGTGAGGCTCAGAACGGGGTGGGCCGGCGAGCGGCCGGAGCAGCGGGACGAGGAGCGGGCGGCTGCCGACTCCCCCCACCGAGGAAGGAGCCCCTGAGTCTGCCTGTGCGCCCGTCTGTCCGTCCGTCCGTCCAGAGCCGGCATCCTTGCCTGTCTAAAGCCTTAACTACGACTCCCGCCCCGGCTGGCCCTGTGCAGTGACCTTACTCAGGGGATGTTTACCTGGTGCTCGGGAGGGGAGGGGCCGGGGAGGGGGCACGGCAGGCGTGTGGCGGCCACACGCGCACAGCCGGGGCGGCCAGGGACCCAAAGCAGGACGACCACGCACCTCCCACGCCACTGCCTCCCCACCTAACGCATTTGGAACCAAAGTCTAAACTGAGCTGGCAGCCCCCGCACCCGCCCTCCCTCCCCATCCCGCTTAGCACTCTGGACAGACGGACACAGGCCCTGTCCAGGCCCCAGCGCTCTTGTCCCAGTCCCCACGGGCTGCCCCAGCCGACGAGACCGCTGGAAACCAAGTCAGGCCAGATGGGCGGGCGACAGGGCCGGGTGCGGCCTGGGGTGAGCGGCTGCTCCGAGGAACTGGACTGTTTTTTTCATACATCGTTGCCGCAGCGGTGGGAAGGAAAGGCAGGTGTAAATGATATATTGGTTTACAGGGTATATTTTTGATACCTTCAATGAATTAATTCAGATGTTTTAAGCAAGGAAGGACTTACCCAGTATTATTGCTGCTGTGCTTTCGATCTCTGCTTACCGTTCAAGAGGCGTGCGCAGGCCAACAGTCGGCGACCCCATAGTCCGCAGGACCGAGGTGGGGCAGGGGCTGCCAGCTCTCGAGCCCCCCTGCGTCCTCCCTCCCTCCCCTCCTTGGGCAGAATGAATTTGAAGGGGATTCTGTGACCACCATCTGCGCACGGCGGTGGCGTCCTGTCATTTACACACGTTCTTCTCATTAAAAAGCGAATTATACTCGACTTACAGAGGCTCCTTCTCTATCTTGGCCCCGGCAGCCAGGAGGACAGGCGACTGGGCCGGGGTGGGGGGCGGGGGGGAACGGTGGGAGTGTAACCCTGCGGGGGACAAGGGCACATCCCCTGACTCACCAGTCTCTCCCCTCTGCAGGCGAATATTTACGCCCACGGTAAGGATGTCACCGTGCAGACCTTGAACTGTCCCACCCATGGTGAGAGTATTGAATTTTCACACCCACGAGGAGGGTGTCAGATATTCACAGCCATGGTGATGGTATCCAAGAAGGCCATCATCAGCTCTTAACTGTTAAATACTTTAAAAATTATTCCTGCCCACACTATGTTAGGGAACAAACAGACCCTTTGCCGTCACTGCTTTGGATACGCAGCAGAAGAGAGGACAGCCCTCCCTCCCAGCTTGGGTCTTGAGGCAGCTGCCAACTGGCGTCTTGCAGTCTTGGTAGAACGTGTCTCAGACACGAGCTGTGTTCCTTCAGGAGCAGGGCTGGAGCTCCAGAGAGGCTGCGACTCTTCACCATGGACGTGCCTGCAGCATTGGGGCGGGGCAGGGTGTGGGGAGCAGTGGAGGGGAGAACCGAGACCCACTGGATGCAGAAATTCCCATCCCCTGCCCTACCTGTGAACTGCTGGTCAGCCCGGCACCTCGTCTCCCCAGGGTGTGGACCTGGGCATGCAGAGAGATCTGCGTCCTCAGGGGACTCTGCCCACCCTCCCTGGCGCTCCAAGTTTACCCTGGGAACCTGTGCTGTGAGGCGAAATGAGCAGAGGTCTTTGGAGCCCCGCAGGGCTCAGCTTGGCGCCTGGGCTGTAGTACTGATGCCGACAGGCAGGTGGCAGTGTTGGGCCAGAAAAGAGTCTTGTCCTGCTCCGGGCCTCCCTCCGGTCCCGGGTGCAGGCCAGCCCCCACCTGGAATCCAGGATGGGTCAGGTCGTGCTGGCCACACCAGCCACAAGGGGTTGGCCATGCCTGCTGGTGCCACCCAGCATCCCATGGCACTTCCCTCAGCTGTAGTCAGACCAGAGTGATACGGGGGTGGGAGGGACACAAGTGTCAGCCCACAGGCTCATCTCTGCCATCCCCCTGTCTCCATGGCCTCAGAATTGACACCACTTGGCACCCAGTGGCACAGACCCCACACAGTGATGTTTGTGGGGTGTAGGGAGAGCTCATGGCCTCCTGGTGCCTGTGAAGGGTCCACCCTCTCTTCCAACCTCACCCAGCGAGTCCTCAGCAACCCCCCCAGAGGGTTCATCCCACCCCCATCTTGTTTGGTTTTCTTACTGCTCCATCTTAAAATGGAGGCCCCTGCTGTTCCCTGACCCCCATCTCTCTGGAAAACTCCTACACATACTTCAAAACCCAGCTGGGTCATTCTCGCCTCTAAGAACCCATTATCCCTCCCCATCTTCTCTCTCCTCTGGGTCTTTGCTGACACCCTGCAAGCTACTGGACAGAACCCCTCGAGAGCAAAGATCTTGCCTTTCTCTTCCTGACTCTGTTGTTGACTGAGCCCCTAGCAACTGTTGAGCTGAACTGATGCTGTGAGGATCCGATTCCATAGAAAACGAGAACGTGATCTGCAAAGCGCAGGACACTTGCTGGCTAATTTCCCAGCATCTTAGAACATTGTGACGTTGGTTAGAGTGCAGATTCCTGGGCCCCACCCAGAGGATAGGAATGATTCTCTAGGTCCAGGGTTGGGGCTGGGAATCTGTGTTTTCATCCAGCGGCCCAGGTGTTTCTGATGCCGGTGACTTGCAGCCCTCACTATGATGGTGAGGGTGGTGCCCAAGGTCAGAGCTAGAACCAGGTCCCTTCACTTCTTTCTGGCCAGGAGTTCTCCAGTAAGGGCACAAGCGGCTCTGCAGAGGGAGTCCCAGCCCACCAACCCGAAGAGCTGCCGCCCACAGGGGGGGCAGGAACGGGTTGGTCCCTACAGCACTAGGGTTGGCTCAGGACAAGCCCACCTCGGGCCAGGTGACACAGACACTGTGACAGCTGACCTGGAGCAGTCGGGGTGGCTTCCTGGAGGTGGTGGTTCTTGGGGAGGGGAGGGGCTGAGTGGAAAGAACCTGTGTGGGCAAAGGCCGGGAGGTGAAACCCAGCCAGGGGCATTCAGGAGCCCAGGGTGGCTTAGACAGAAGGCAGTGTGGAGGCCCTGGAATTTCTGAGACGGAACAGTCAATGCCCAGTAAGGCGATTTGCTGGTTTTCTGAAATTGGGTCTTGTTGGCTTGCAAGGGTGCTGGGTGTATTGAGGGAGAAGCAGTCCAGGAGGCTAGTGCAGGGCCAGCATGGGGGTTGGCACGGCAGAGAAGGCCAGGACAGAGCCCCACCGCCTTGGGGAGTGGGGATGGGGCCAGGCCACGTATGAGGCAGGCGAGAGGGTGTGCAGCACGCGAGTAAAGACAAACTGTGGAGCCAGCTGCCACGTAATGGCCATGTGACCCTGGCCAAGCCATTTGAACCCTCTGTGCCTCTGTTTCCCCATCTGTAAAATGGGATAATGATACTGCTGTGAGGAGTACCTCAGAGATGGGCTGTGTAGCTCTATAGAGACACAGTTTACTCACCTGTGCAGGAGTCAGTGGAACAAGGCAAGAAAGAAAGAATGGGTTTGCAAGGAAAGGAGAGAGAAGAGAAAAAAACTCCAGGTGGTCCGGCAACGGTGAATCTTATTTGCATATTTACAGGGATAAACTGATTTGATCGCTGGCTGCTGGTGGGAGGGCCCCCTGGTCATTCCACCTTTAGAAGGCCAAGGAGGGCCATCAAAGGAGACGCCTTTGTTTTCATGGCTTCTCCAGGAAGCCGGGAGGGTTTAGCTGTGGCAGCCACGTGACGGGCTGTCCTTCCACCCGACCTCCTCCGGGGTTCAGCCAGGTCACGCTTCCTCATCAGAATGTCTCACCAGCTACCTCACAGGCTCACTGGGAAGACTAAATGCAGAAAATTCTGACAGCAGGGCCAAGCGGTCTGCAGACAGAGGCAGCGCTCCGTGTACGCGTCGGCCGCCAGGGCTGTGTGTTCTCACCAAGGCTACTCTGGGGAGGAGAGACGAGCCCTTGGACGGACGGACGGGGCACCTGTTTGTGGGGTGGGGGCCGCCGAGCTTGATTGGAGGCCTGCGAGTGTGAATCCAGAGATGAACCCAGAGATTGGCCGGGGTGACGGCACAAGAGGCTGAGCGAGGGGACTCAGGATGGGTTTTTGGGGCCAGAGCCGGCCCTCGACATTGGGAAGTGTTTCTGCCCCTCTGAGAGAGAGGATGGACACCCTGACCTGCCCCCAGCAGGGTCCCGGCTTGATTGGATGGCAGCCCGAGCTTTACCAGCACGGATTCTCACTGTCCCAGCCGCCAGGCAGGTAAGTCCATGTGCCTCCTTGCAGATGCTTAGAGAAGTTAAGCGACAGGCTTTTCCTCCAGCCACCGGGCCCTCCCCGTGTTGGTCTTCCCCTCCCAGGGGGTTTCAGTGAGTGACCTCTGCCCCCCTTGCCCAGTGCATCTGGATCCGGGGAGTGTGGAGGAAGGCAGAGGACAGGAGGAGCTTCTGCAGGCAGCACCCTAAGGCGGGCAGCGGGGTCACTGGCCTCCAGGCTCTTTATTTTGGGGGTGGAAATCCCAAGGGCTGGGACGGGACCTAGATGAAGCTGCCACTTCTTTCTGCCGGGTCTCCAAGTCCTCTGGGTTCCCGTAGGACAGACAGCTGCTTCAGAGGGAAACCGGGGTGCACCTGGGGGCCTGATGGGCCGCAGCCCTTGCACCCCACGTCCTCTTCCTCCCAGGCTGGAGTTCCAAGGTCATCGGGGAAGGCGGAAGCCGTTTGCATGATCAAAGGAGACGGTCTTGTTTGACATGTGCGGCCCGGGTCCTCAGGGTGGTGCCGAGATGGAGTCAGGAGGGTCTGAGGCCTGTCAGGGTGATGCTTGTGAAAGACAAAAGGGACAGGAAGCAGGACCTGGCAGGGACTGAGCCTCGGGCAACTGGTCCCGTCCCACCGCACTCCCGTTGGCGGGGCGCCCGGGAGGAGCCTGGCAGCTGCTGGAAAGCTCTAGTTAGAGGCCATCCGCTAACTGCACGCCTCAGAAGTTGTTTCTTGAAGGGCAATCCCAGAGGCATCTCCAAGGTCACCGGATTCGTTGGCACCGTAATTGCACGTGTCAAGAAGCCCAACCCACTTATCTTTCCAAGTGGGGAAATCAGGGTTGTGATTGGAAAGCAAACTCGTGCAGCTGCATTTGCCTGGTGCCCGCGATGCGCTCCCCAGCGTGTGTCTGCACACAGTCCCCTCTCTACACAGGCTGAGCTCTCGGAGTTCCCAAGGCTGTGTTTGCACCCCGCTTGCCCGTACTGAGCGGCCGACGCCTCCAGGTTCTTCCTCTCAGTGACATGACCCTGTCTCTTGGCCCTGCCCTCCTGGCTTTCACCCTGGCCCCGCCCTGTTAGACATCGTCCTCCATTGAGGCAGGAGCCCCTGCAAAGGCACCGGCACTCTCCCCCTCAAGGACACTGCCCCGAGAGTCCTCCTCACTCCCAGTCTGGGGCCCCGGAGGCCCCTCCAAGGATGTGGACCCGATGCGCAGAGGGTGTACTAAGGCCGAGGCCACCTGCTTTGCAGAGGCAGCCCGGGCACTTCTCCGGGGACAGAGCTGGCTTTGGGCGTCTGCAGGTGCCGAGGGCTGGCGTGCGGAGTGCAAAGCACAGGAGCATCCAACGTGCAGATTCCCGGGACCGTCCCCGGAGTCAGACCCAAGTCCCAGCGTGGGCCCTGGGCCTCTGCATTTATTACCTAGCTCCTGGGTGGAGCTGGCGCACTCTGAGGCTGTCTACAGGGATGGGGTGAGGGGCATAGGGCTCCCTCTGAGCCTTCCAAGTGTCTCCCTGCCCCCTGTGGGCAGTGGGGAGGGGCCACAGGCCTATGAAGACCAGTCCCACCCACGGTGGGGCCTGAGGGTCTCAGAAACATGGAAGAGGGAGTCTCTTCGAGTCTGCACATTTTATTAAGATAATCGATTCTTAAGTTATTTCTTTGTTAATCAGAAAGCATCTCTGTGGCGAGAACATGCACAGTCTGTAGATATATAAAAATATATCAGTCACTTCACCTCTCCTGAACGCTAGCTCCGAGCAGCCCTTCCCTGCAGCGAGGGAGCTAAAGCCCCGTCCTGGGGGGGATGCCAGAGGAGCGGCAGGGCAGCCTCCACCTGCTGGGTCCAGTCAGATCTGAAGGCATCTCCACGGCCACGCTGGGGGATTCTGGGGCACTGGTGGCGGGCAGCCCCAGGCCGTGGCCCCAGCACCCACGTATCCTGGCTCTTCCCAGGGAGACAAGGGTCTCCAGTCTTCCTCCCCTGACCTTGCACATGTGTGGTGAACCCTGCAGCACTGGCCACTGCAGCGTCATCACCGTAGGAACGGGAGGCCTGAGCGAGGGCACTGGACCCCACGGAATCTGAAAGCTGACAGCTGGCCGGGAGCCTCGGGCAGGTGGCAGTGGTCATTTCCAACGGCTTAGACGCCTCCCCTTGGCACCTGGCGCAAGGGCTCTGACGGTCCAGAGTCCTGGTCCTGAAGGTGTCAGGACAGAGGTTAGCAGGAGGCCCTGCGGGTGAGGCTCCGGACACAGAGCTCAAAGGCCTCGGTGCAGACGGGCTATGCCCTCCATCCTCCGCACTGGGGCATGGGCACTGGGACAGCGCGGGCGGGGCTCCTCCAGGCCGCTCCCCACACAACCCACAACCAGCCCTGGCAGCGTTTCTGGCTTTCGCCCAGCCTCCCGGCTCACCGTCCAGCAGAGGTTGCTGGGCTATGGCTCTGGGCGTCCAGCTGCACATATCTGAAAGGCCTGCTCTGGAAACAGCCCTCTCCAGGGGCGGTGGGTGTCTGGATGGCACCCCTCTTCCCTCCCACGTGGCCTGGGAGCCGGGGTTGGTGGGGGGGCCCCCCGGCCAAGGCTGGGACGGACGCCTCTGTCCTGCCGGCGTTCGGGGTGTCCCCCGCTTCAAGGGCAGCCAGGGACACACACCTTCTTCTCTCCCAGGCCGTCAGGGCAGGCACCGCCTACCCACCTGCCCCCGCCCCGGGCTCCTCGGGAAAGCCAGGCCCACGCTGCCTCACCAGGTAGGTGCTGAGAAAGCGGATGCGGCGCGGGCAAGACACAGTCCGGGGTCCCTCCCGATCGTGGAGCCCGTGCTCCGGCCGCCGTGGGGGCCGGGCTGCCGGTCAGAGCGGCGCGGGGCCCAGCAGGCCGGGCCCGGGGCGCGGGCACAGCTGCAGCTGCACGCTGGCCGTGAACCAGCGGCGGGGCCGGCCCAGGCTGAGGTGCAGGGTGGTGCGGAAGGAGCTGCGGGCGCGCTTGGGGAAGATGATGGTGGTGCTCCGGAAGCGCAGGGCGCGCGGCCGCGGCTCCAGGGTCAGCTGGCTGCGGTAGCTGCGCCAAGTGCAGTTAGGCGCGGCCACGATCGTCTCGCTGTAGGCCGTGACCGTAGGCACCGGCGCGTAGAAGACCTTGTCCCGGAAGTGCTTCTCCGAGGCGTACTTGACCTCAGAATTGCAGCTGCGGGGGAGGGCGGGAGCACGGGGGTGAGCCCCGGGTGGGGCAGCCAGGTCACTGTCCCGCGTGGTCGGGGGGCAGTGCGAACACAGAACGGCCTGGGCTCTTCCGACATGCCCAGGTCAGAAGGACAAGGAAGGGCTGAGGGACCCAGCTGGCTTGGAGGAAACTCGAGAGACAGGACAGTTAAATGCCGCACGTGACTCTGGCTGGATCCTGAACTGGGATAAAAATAGGCCATAAAAGGACATTTGGGGACAGTGGGCGGAACTGGACCAGGCAGTGGTCGTGTTTCAGCTTTAGCTGGCCCAATTTTGGCAAGTGCACTGTCATTATGTGAGAGGATGTCCCTGTACTTAGGAAGGACACCAGCCGGGGTTACTTAGAGGTTCAAGGTCACGGTGTCACTAACATCCTCTCAAACGGGTCAGAAGAAAGCTTCGTTTACGTAGAACGAGACAGTGAGCAGATATTCAAACCAATGGGGCCAAGTGGAAAGAGCCAATGAATCTGTCTAACGGGGGTTCCCTGTACTCTTCCTGCAACTTTCCTTAAGTTTGAAATGTTATCAAACTAAGTTTCCCCACAAGTAGCCGCAGCACCTCCAGGTGAGTGACCCTCCTTAGGAGTGACCAGCTGGCCAGTGCCCCCAGCTCTGTTCCCAGATCATCACACGGGAAGGAAGAGCTCCAGGGAGGGGCGTGGGGACTTCACCTGTCTCCCTCCCCGCTGCACCCCACAGGCGACCCGCGTGGGAAGAGAAGCAGGGCTCCCAAGAGCCCAGGCAGCTCGCATCCACCCTGGCTGGGGCCTCTGTGATAAAAACTAAAAAGGAGCGCTCTTTGGGAAGAAAAACCTTTAAAGGGGACCTGGGACCCTATCCAGAGGGGAAGCGGGAGGAGGTAGTGGGTCCCACACCCCTGGGCAGGCCGGGGTGACATGGACAAATCCATCCTGAGCGTCCCAGGGATACGTGGGTGAGACCCACGGACCCTAGACTCCACCTTCTGGAAGCCCGATCCCCAGAAGCCCTCCAAGGAGGGCAGATGGCTGGGGGAAAGCTCCTGGTGGGGTGGCCTTAACTCAGAAGTACAGGTGCCACCTGAGACGTCCTACACGTGGGAGGGCACCTAATACACATTCAGGGCAATGGCTCCCCGGGGGATAAAGGGGCAAATTCAAAATAAAACCCAGCCAGGTTGGGGGTGAAGGTCAGCGTGGACATGGTCGCATGTGGGCCCGGGACGGGCTGGAGGGGTGGCAGGGAAGGCCACCTGGGGACAGAGTCTCTTCAAATCACAGCCATGCCTCCTCGGGGAGCAGCACGTGGAGGGGCTGCCGCGCCCCGGCCTGGCCACCCCGCCCCACCCAGCCCAGCCGCCCCACTCACCGGATCTCGGGCGTGGGTTCTGGGTTCACCTCAATGCTCTCCCCAAAGAACACGGGCAGCATCCGGGGCCTCATCTCGCGCGCCGGGGTGCTCAGGGGGAGGGGGAGGGGCTGCGGGGAGAGCCAGGGACACAGGGTCACGTGAGCAGCCCTTTGCCACAGGGTTGCCCCACACCACTCCAGTCCTGGTTTTCTGGAAGCCTGCTTTGCGGGGTCCATCAGGGTCCATCGGGAAGCCCACCCCAGCGTCCCTCTGTGGAATCCAAGCGCTCTGATGCCCACCCAGCCACCGGCCTGCCCCTCAGTTCCTGGGCATCTCAATAAGGGGATGTGGTAACGGCCTCTTTCTACAACGCCCAGCCCACCCGAGCTCCAGGAGCCAGGCTCAGAACCCTGTAGAACTGGGACCCCTCTCAGGGAGCCCCTGAGCCTAAGCCTCGCAAGCTGTGCCCCTGGGTGACACGGCAGGTCAGAGCTCTGCGAGGGACTGAAAACCGTGCTCATCGAGGGAAGAGTTCCCGGCCCTTCTTGGTGCGTGGCTGTGGGCCCCTCATTCAACGCCTTCACAGGGCTTTCTTTGTCCTCACCTGGACGAGGAGAGATCACAGCAGCTATGCTTTTTGAGCGCTAACCACACCAGTCGTGGCTCTGAGCACTCCATGCTTCCATACATTCGATCATGGGAGGGAGCTGTTACTAGCATCCCCATTTTATAGATGCTGAAACTGAGGCCCAGGGTGGCTAAGTAACTTGCCTGAGGCCACACAGCTGGGCAGAGGCCGAGCTGGGGTTGGAACCCTGGCGGTCTGGCTCCAGAGTCTGCGCCCTCACCCATGTCCCCCGGCCGCCTCTCAGGCCCACGGGACGGGTGCTGCAGCCCCAAGACCTGTCCAGTCACCTCCTGCTCAGAGCAAGCTTGCCCTCACACACAGGATCAGGGCGCTTCCCACACAGGCCTCTGCCCACATACCTTTCACTCGCCTTGGCCACGGCCCAGGCTGCCTCTGTGCCTTGCCTTATGCTGTTCCCTGTACTAGGAACGTCCTTCCCTTTCCTTCTCACTTGGTCCGTCCAGGGTGACAACTCAGGCATCAGCTCCCGTGTCTTCCCCCAACATCCTCTGAGGGGCTCCTGGAGCTCCCACCTGCTGGTCTCCATCGCTGTGACCCCTTTGGGTGTCGCCCCCAGACCACGAGCTCCTTAAGATTCAGGACCTGATGACCCCTCTGGCCCCAGCGCCTGGCACCTCGCAGACCCCATGCTGTCCAAAGGCAGGACCTCACACGCGCAAAGCAGCGCCCTGCCCCCCTTCCACCTCTCCCCACCCCCGTCCTATGAGCCCTTGGGCCAGGCCCACACCTGTCTTCAAATCCGCTATCAGCCTATGGACATGGTCCCCGCAGCCCCCTCCTCAGCCCCCTCACAGCGTCCCCAGAACAGGGGCCGAGGAAGGACCACAGGAAGAAAAGATCTAAGACTTGGAGAAAGAGGGGGTTCTCCCTAGGCCCCCAGCAGCTGTCATCAAGCTGTCCTATCTCTCCCTTGCTGGGCATAGCAGGTGGAATAATGGCCCCCAAAATGTGCACGTCCTAATTCCCAGAACCTGGGAATGCGTGACCTTACAGGGCACAAGGGACTTTGCACATGTGGTTAAGGATCTTGAGATGGGGAGGCTGTCCTGGAGTATCCAGCGGGCCCCCAATGTCTTCACAAGGGGTCCTTATAAGTGAAAGAGGGAGGCAGGGGGGTCAGAGTCAGAAAGAAATTGAGGACATTATGCTGCTGCCTTAAGGATGGACGGGGCCAGGAGCCAAGGACTGTGGACGGCCTCTAGAAGGTGGGAAAGGTGAGAATTCTCCCCTAGAGCAGCCAGAGAGGATGCCTTGCCAAAATCCTTGCTTTTAGCCCGTGAAAGCTGTTTTAGATTTCTAACCTTTGGAACTGTAAGCTATTAAATCTGTGTTGTTTTAACCCACTATGCGCGGGGTCATCTGTTAGGGCAGCGACAGGAAGCTACTACACCATGTGACCCAGAGAACAACTCCCCTCTCGGGGCTGCAGCCTGCTGGTCCCCAAAGCGGGGCAACAGGAGCACCCGCCTCCCAGGCCGCAGTCAGGACAATGCTTCAAAGTGTGTGAATGTGTGGGATAGTGCCCGGCACGGAGCAAGCGCCACACAAGTCTTGTATAAAAGTCTCAGAATACAAGCCTACGGAGAAAAGGCTTGTATTCTGAGTGCTTTTCACAAAGGCTCGAGGGGTGGTGCCTGGGTGGGGGGGTCCTCTCAGGAGAGAGAGGTACAATCCACACCCTTTTTAACCTTGAGACAACCCTGCTCCTACCTTTCAGAAGCAAGTATACATCATTCAGGAGCTTTAAGTTTAAAAATAAAATAGTGATGGGAATTCCCAGGCGGTCCAGTGGTTAGGACTCCATACTTTCACTGCCATGGTCCGAGTTCAATCCCTGTTTGGGGAACTAAGATCCTACAAGCTGCGCGGTGTGGCCAAAAATTTAAAAAAAAAAAAAGTTAAAAAAATAAAACAGTGACAAGATATAGGCACTTCTGGCATCCTCTGTGGCTCTGGCCTCAGCTGTAAAACTCCATGACTTGATGCTTATAAAAATCATACTCTCTCCCCGTAAGACTATCTGAAGCGTGAAGTATGGCGCTTTCCCAGATGTGTGCAGGGGTTTGCTGAGCACCTACTGTGCGCCAAACACCTATTGTGCGCCAGGCCCTGTGTGAGTCGGATGAGGCACAGTGCCTCCCAGGGCCCTTCTTGTGGACATTGAAGAGGAGAGAGGATGAGGCAGGCGTGTGAGGGGCTATGGACATGGGTGCTAAGGTTTTGGGAGGTGTCTCTAGGTGGAAGGACTGGAGCGGGGGAGCGGCAGCCTGCTACTGGTCTCCATCCCCCCACTGCACCCCCAAGAAAGAACCATTCCCAAGCTCATGGGCAGGGAGGACTTCCTTGGGAAGCAAAGCCTTCGGTACAGAGCTGGGTACCACCATCCCTCTCGGGTCCCCCTGAGCCTCCTGGCGCGGCCCGAGTGCACATTTGGGGCCCCATTCTGGCCGGATCTCACTCCCCACACTGGCTGCCAACAGAGGGGACAAAGCTGACTTCACAGACTAGGCCAGGAAGCTGGAGCTCTGGGCACCGTTTTCCAAAGGGCCCTGGTGGAAAAACAGCTAAAATCTGCCCCACCTGGGAACACGATACAAGAGGGAGAGGAAGCCTCTGAAAATCCAGACGCAGGCTGGCATCCAGGGGCCCCGGGGGTGACGAGCCAGCTCAGGCAGTCTCTGCCGAGGCCTGAGGCTGCCCCCGCAGGGCTCCAGGGACCAGTGGCAGTTCCGGCCATCCCACAGCCGCTGGGCTCCGGAAGCTCAGAGCCGAGTCTTGCAGCCGCAGCGGTGTTTTAACATCAACATGGCAGCGCTGTGTGCGGAGCCCAGCCAGCCCCGGGAGCCGGCCAGGAAGGCACACTGCTGGCCCTACAAGGGCAGCCCTCCAGCCACGCTGGACTCACATTCCCATCGGAGCCGCCAGCGTGGGGGGCGGGCTGAGGATGGGGCTTGGGCTCCAGCACCCAGGGGACCCCCTGCTGCTGCCGCTGTACCTGATGGCCTGGCCTGGGCCACCTGGAGCAAAGAAAGCTCCCAGGCGCCCTGTTCCCCTCACCGCCCCCCAACCCTGGGGCAGCCACATCCCAGCTCGTTTCCCCAAAGGCCCTGGTGCTTGCTTCCCTCTGAAGAGGACCCGTCGAGAAAGCCACCTGTGCCAGCCACCTGTTCACAGTACCTCAGTTTGCTCATCTGTACAATGTGGCTGATGCCCGGGCGCAAGCTGGCCGGTGTCCTCGGGTCCCCTCGCAGCCCTGGGCTGCAGGGGCAGGGGAACGCACGGGGGAGCTGAGAGCTGAAGGCCGGACCCCAGACTCCCAGACGCCACACACGCCCACCCTGGGATGGAGACACAGCTGGGCCAGCCTCCAGCCCCCAGCTCCTTCTAGGGACCGGGAAAACCCTGTTCTAGCCTGGGGAGGGGGCTGGTCTGGCTCCCTGGTCTCCTGGGCAGGCAGGGTGTGTTTGTAGGGACTAGGGAGTGCTTCTGAGAAAGTGGGACCCAGAGAACAGCGGGCTGCCCTCCGCCTACCATGCCCCCACGCCCCGCCTCACCCAGTGATTCATGTGCCTTCCCTGGAGCCGCCGGGTGAGGATACATACTCCACGCCTGGAAGTAAAAATACACCCCGGCGTCTGGAGAGCTCCCCCTTCCTGGCTGCGGTACAGGGCACGGCCCACAGGACGGCAGAGAAAGATAAGTCCTCCGTCCTGAGAGCTCCGTGCCGCGCGGTGACAGCCCAGCCCCACCGGGGGGTCCGGGCCTGGCTGGCAGGGACAGGTAGGGATGGCGCAGCAGTGTGACGCACGGCGGTCCCCCACCTGCCACCGCACGGGACGTGGCTGAAGCCACATGTGACCCACAGAACCTTCCACTTAGGGAGTATCAAGCCCCCATCAGCGGAGGGTCAGTGTCAGGAGGAAGGGTCCGGGGAGACCCCACACAGACATGGGAGGGGGGGTCCTCACCACAGCCACAGGGAACCTTTGTAAGGGCCGAAACAGCCTCTCTCAGGCCACTGACCTCACTGGTGGGGGATGGCTTCTACCGCGACTGGAATTAAACTGAGTATCTTCGGCGTGTTTTGGGATTTGAGACCCAAAGCTCCCATGCTGGGCTAAGGTGGACGCTGACCTGCACCCATGAGGAAAGTGATCCAAGGAGGGACATTTACGCCCCAAGAATTCTTATCATTTTTATGAAAGGCCTTGGGTATGGGTGGCAACTCCTGGGGTGAGGGGAGGGACTCCAAAAGGCTCGTTGCACAACACGGCACAACAGAGGTGGTTAGTGGGCCAGGCTCGGGGAGTCCAGGAGACCCCAAACAGGGCAGGCGCAGGGTCTGGCACTCAGAGCAGTGAAACTGAGCAAACCCATACATCACAGGTCAGAGGCAGGGCTCAGGGACGGGCCCGCTCCCCAAGATGCCCTTGGGCGCCTGATGGACCCAAGCCAGCAGGATGCTGGTGGGTTGGTTTGTGGCCTCCACAAAGATATGTTCATGTCCTAATCCCCAGGACCTGTGAATGTGACCCTCTTTGGAAGCAGGGTCTTTGCACATGTGATCAAGTTAAGATGCGGTCCCACTGGACGGGGGCGGGCCCTAATTCAACACGGCTGGTGTCCTTATAAAAAGAGGGAACTTTGGACACAGGACACACAGAGGGAAGACGGCCAAGGGGGAACGGAGGGAGGGATGGAGGGGTGCATCTCCACGGTAAGGCGTGCCGAGGATGGCCGGCCACCACCAGAAGTTGGGACAGACACAAGGGATGGATTCTTCCCTAGAGCCTCCGGAGGGAATATGGCCCTGCTGACACCCGGATCTCAGACTTCAGGCCTCTTTGTACCATATCTGTTTCCCCCACCCCACAGCAGGGAGGCCAGGAGTCCCAAGGGCACAAAGGACAGGCCACGCCCACCCCAAGGAGAGTCCCTGTCAGTCCCCGCCTAGGGGCATTTTCCCAGGAAGGTGGCTCCTGTTCACTCCCTCGCCCCCAGAGCACCTGGCAGGGCATGGGCCTATTTGTCTTCTTTGCACACTAAAGCTACGGGTAGAACTTCTCGCTCAGATGAGCCTTTCACAGAGATGCAAGGCTGTCAGAGACGTTGCTGAATTTCCTCTGGAGGCCACTTCATCCAGGATTAAGCGGACGGGGGCTGAAAGGAGGCACCAGGGTTTCTGGCCCCTCATGGCCTTCCTTTCCGCCAACAGGCTCCTCCCTCCGTGGCCTGACACACCTGGTTCTCTTGCACCTGAGCTTGCTCACAGGCACCTTCGCTGGTCAGGGACACAGCGTGAGCCTGCAAGGGGGCCATGGGGGCTGACCCCTGTCTCCTCAGTCCATCTGTCCATCCACCGGTCCATCCATTTTTCTCTTCATCCGTCCATCCACTTGCCTGTCCATCCATCCATCCATCCCTCCATCCATCCATCCATCCGTGTGTCCATCTACCCATCCATCTATTCATCCATCCGTGTGTCCATCCATGCATCCATTCATCCATCGGTCCATTTATCCATCCACCCATCCATCCATCCATCTATCCATTTGTCCATCCATCTGTCCACGCACGCGCTCACCTGTCCATCCTTCCGTCTGTCCATCCATCCATCCATCCATCCGTGTGTCCGTCCATCCGTGCTTCTGTCCTTCCTAACGCTGGGTGCTGACGCCCTAAATTCCTAACTCGCTTCCCTCTCTGCCCTCAGCCTTGGTTTCACCATCACAGACCAGAAACAGAGAAATGAGAAAATCCAGGTGTCCTGGGCTGGGGGCAGGGGTGGTGACAGCCAAGATCCTAAGAGTTGGCAGTGACAAAGATTTCCAAGAGCTGGGCAGCCCCGGGAAATTTTCGAGGATGGGCAAAGACAACCCACTCCCCACCCCCAATTCTACCCGGATCCGGCCCCAAGGGCTTCCCTCGGAATCTGGGCCCGGGGAACCAGCACCTCGTCCTTAGGGAAATTCCCCGGTGTGCCACTCGGACATACACTCGACGTGTAATCAAAGCCCAGGAGATCAGATGGGGGTGATGGGGCAACGCACGACGGGGCCCAGGCCACTGGCTTCTAGAGAACCCATATCCACAGCTGAGGGGGTAACGGCTCAGATTGTCACCTCCGGTCACAACCCCACGGACGGCCAAGCCCCTCATGTGCCACAGGTGGGTGATCTGTCCTCACCTCACCCACCCCGGTGGTGGCTGTTCCCTCAAAGGTGCACCCAGAGAAGACGACTTGCGACCCCAAATGCCATCTGTGCTCTCCCTGAGGGTGGTAAGAGGGGACAGGGCTAGTTCCCTGAACCGGCCACGTTAACCTGGGGAGATGGGTATCTGCCACACACACTCACTCATCCTTCCTGGCAGCACGACCTCTCCCCACAGCTCCACCAGGCAGGACGGGGAGGGGGGCAGGAAGGACATAGAGTGTTCCCTCAATCTGGAGCCGGAGGTCCAGGCCCCGAGAGCTCAAAGGTGACACAGACAGCGGCTGTCCTGTTCACAGCTGTATCCCTCACCAGGCCTGGCTTAAATATTTGTGGGATGAATGCAGCTGACAGGCAAACCCTGGCTGGCCCGGCAGGCGGCCTTGGCTGTCCCGGTGTCCTGCAGGCGACCAGGGGCCCACTGCAGGGAGACAAGCCCTCCACAGAGCCTGTTCTGCACAGGCACTTCTCAGTCAAGTCTCTGATTTGGGTTTCTAATTTGGAGGGTCTGGGAGCTCATGAGGCCTTTTTAAAAAATAAAAATAAAACAGTCACAAGTACATTTTGGAAAGACCAAATGGAATTTTACTTTCTGGCCTCAGCTTAGCCCACAAGTCCCTGCACTGCCCTCCACCAGCCTCACGGCTGCAACTCAACCAGGCCTCAGGACCTTTGCACTTGCCATCCCCTTGGACTGACGCACATTTCAGCCCTATGATCATAAAGGCCACTCTCTCATGTTTTCTGGTTTCCATTAAATGTCACTTCCCTGACCATCCAGTCTAAAGGAGCTCTACCTGAACCCAGCTCTTTGTCTTAAGGGCACTTAAAAATCCACCTGGTGTTTTATCACATGTTTAAGTTGGTGACTGTCTCTCCCACTAGAATGCCAGTTCCATGAGGGCAGGGACCTCGAACATCTTGTTCACCATTATGTCACCCACGGCCCAAAACAGCACATGGCATACAGTAGGTGCTCAATAAGTACTGGTGGGACGAATGACCGATTCCTAGATCTTCCTTTGGTTTGGGAATTCCCAGGAACGGTACCATCGTTGGTCCACAGAGTGGGCCAGAAAAAAACCTATGATCAAGTTAGGGTGGGGTTGAGGGATTCATTTATACCCAGCCTGCTCCCCAGTGCCTTTTACGTCTTGGGGGGCAATGTCGCAGCCAGCCAGTTACCCTACATCCACGGGGTACTGTCCAGAAGGTAAGTCCAGCTTATTAAAACAAAGTGGGGAGAAATGGAACCTCTTTCTAGAGGGTGAGCAAATTTAACCTGCACTTCCAGCATAATAAATACGGTGACAAGCTAGCGAGGACCTCAGTGGCCAGGGGGGTGGGGACAGGACTGCAGCTCATCCCCCTGGCTGGGGTGTGTGCCACCAGTGTTGACCAGGAAGGCAGTGCTGGAAACTGGGTGTCAGAACAAAGGTGCCTACCCCAGGCTGAACCCCAGGCCCACATGGTCTGACAGGTGCCATTAAGGGGGTGCCAGAGCAAACGTGGCCCTGCTTGCAGCCAGCCATTTGAAACCATCAACTCCAAGACGCAGGAGAGGTTTCTGTCCCTTTGTGCAAGATCGGCAGCCAATATTTTGCCTACATCTGCGCCTGGAAAGCATGGTCAGTGAGTCGCCCGCAAGCAGGGTTTTGTTAAACACCAGATTAGCAACATTTAACAGGAGTTAACCTGTGGGGGGCGGGGGGTGGTGGAGGGGGCCTGTGTGACAATAACTTAGGTGCCCGGGGCCCTAGCTGCAGGCCCCAGGGCTGAGAAGAGGCTTCCCTGTGGCAACCATTTCCTCTCTTTTTATTAAAAGCAGCATTTCCAATGGGCTTCCCTGGTGGCACAGTGGTTGAGAGTCCACCTGCCGACGCAGGGGACACGGGTTCGTGCCCCAGTCCGGGAAGATCCCACATGCCGCGGAGTGGCTGGGCCCGTGAGCCATGGCCGCTGAGCCTGCGTGTCCGGAGCCTGTGCTCCGCAACGGGAGAGGCCACAACAGTGAGAGGCCCGCGTACCAAAAAAAAAAAAAAAAAAGCAGCATTTCCAAATCCTGTAGGTTCAGAGGTATTTTGTGGTTTTTTTTTTTTAAAAAAAAAAACAAAACAACAACAACAAAACACAGGTAGTTAATTAGCTGCACAGTGAAAGGTAGGATAATGCAAGGTTCAAGGGTAGAGACTCCGGAGCCCAATTCCCTGGGTTCTAATCCAGCACCGCCACTTATCAGCTTAGGCAAGTCGCTAACCTCTGTGCCTCAGCTTCCCCCTCTGGGAAATGGGTGTAATAAGAGCACCTACATACTTCTTGGGACTACTGTGAAAATGAAATGAGTTGTCGTAAGTAAAGAGTTTAGGACAGCTCCTAGCACCTGGGAAGGCTATCTAAATGCAGACGTCATTACCTGTGTGGAAACAGCCCCAGGTCTTGCCTTCAAGCCAAATTAGAAAGATCAGAGAAGCTCAGTCCCATACCTGGCATCTAGTTAGCAAGGAGGGGGAAAAAATACAATCAACTAGGACAGCCAAGACAAGTAAGCCAGGCACACTGTTCTTATGGCTGCCCCTGGCTGGCCTGGCCGGCAGGAAAAGCATCCAAAAAACCTTCTATAAGGGGGATTCCGGGTCATCCAAAGAATAAAGAGGAAGGCTGTTTCCCTGTCCCTTTTCTCCAAGGCCCACTGTGTAGGACACCACAGGGATTTATTCCCAACGCAAGAGCCCAAATACCACCCCCTCCATTCAACTGTGCCAAGTCTGAGACACTCTTGCAGGAAAGCTGGTGCGTTCAGACAGTGGGATCAATTTCACTGCCAACAGCCTGGGTCACATCTATCAATCCCTGGACGTCCAGAACGCCTCTCCTACCCCCAGCCCCCAAAAGACAGACCAAAGTTCAAATTCAACGCATGATTTTGGTCTAAGCCAGCGGTTCCCAAACTTTGCTGCACATGAGGATAACCCGGGGAGGTTTTAAAAATCCTGATGTAGGGCTTCCCTGGTGGCGCAGTGGTTGAGAGTCCACCTGCCGATGCAGGGGACGCGGGTTCGTGCCCTGGTCCAGGAGGATCCCACATGCCGCGGAGCGGCTGGGCCCGTGAGCCATGGCCGCTGAGCCTGCGTGTCTGGAGCCTGTGCTCCGCAACGGGAGAGGCCGCAACAGTGAAAGGCCCGCGTACCTCAAAAAAAAAAAAAAATCCTGATGTCCAGGTCGCAGGCTCTACCAATCAAATGACACTGTCTGGAGGTATGAGGTGGGCATGGATATGCTTTAAAGATCTCCAAGAGAGGGATTTCCCTGGTGGTCCAGTGGTTAAGACTCCATGTTCCCAATGCAGGGGGCTGGGTTCGATCCCTGGTCGGGGAGCTAGATCCCAGATGCCGCAACTAAGAGTCCGCATGATGAAACTGAGACTTGATGCAGCCAAATCAATAAATACTTAAAAAAAAAAAATCTCTGAGAGATTCCCGTGCCCACTCAAGTTTGGGACCCACTGGACCAAGGAGCAAGGGAGACACCAGTGACATTCTCATCAATAGTCCTGGAGGCAGGGGAACCATTCCTTTCTGCTCCTGGGAGGATTTCCAACTCGGGGGAAGCATTTACTGCCCTGTGAGGTACCAGGTGGGCATTGCCGGGGCCCCAGGAAAGCGGCGCCGGACTGGAAGTCGTGCTAGGACACCCGGCAGAAACAATGTGAAGGCGTGCAGAGAGCCGCGAGAACAGGGAAACGCCACTGGGATTGTTAGCAGCCTCCGGATCTCAACTTGTCATTTCCTCAAGTCCAAAGGCGCCCGATCCCGCCTGCTTGGCTCCTGCCTGCTTGGCTCCCGCCTGCCGGGGAAGGGGTGCGGGGAGTCCAGTCTCAGCCCAGCCACCAAGCTGGGTGACCCCCGGAGCCCACCTGAAGGCCCCACTAAGTCCGGCAAGAGGTAAAACTCTCGCGTGTCCTGACCTGGGGTTCCAGCCTTCCCCAGGCACCGCCTCGGCTCCACGTCAGCAGCCCTCAACACCCCGGGAAGGAAGGGCTCCTGTCTGCGTTTGGTTAAAAAAAAAAAAAAGTCTTTCACGTTGGCAGCACAGGGAGAACAGTAAACAGGGAACCTGGGGTTCCAGCTCCCCTAGCCTGAAGCCAACCTCTCGGAGAATTTCGGACAGTCCTCAACCCCTGCTCTTTTACTGCTGACAGTAAGACAGACGATCACTCCTTAGGCCCACAGCCAGAGAGAGGGCTGCAGGGGTCAGGCTGGACCGTCCCCACCTACGCGCCCTGATCCCCACCTGCGGAGCGTGGCTGTCACTAGGCCACCTTCTTGGCTGGGGGGATGGCGGGGGGAACCCTGTCCCGGCTCCTGAAGTACCCCATCCGGGGGGCTGGCTCTGTCCCCGGTTTCTGCGCGAAGCCGCGTGCTTACCGCTTTGGCCTCGCCGGGTCCGGGGGCCTCCGAGGAGGCGCCAGAGCCCCCCGCGCGGGCGTCGAGGATGCCAGGGGCCAGGGAGTAGAAGGGCGGGCTGGGGCTGGGGCTGGGGGGCAGCCCGGAGTCGGGGCTGTCCAGCAAGCCCTCCCGGCTCTTCTCCTTGAGGCTCTCCTCCATGCCCTGCAGATGCAGGTGGCCCACCATGTCTGGGGGGCGCCGGGCGCGGGCCCCCGGCTCCTCGGGGGGCTGCTCCACCGCGCTCCGGGGCCCGGGGCGGGCGGCGGCGGGGCGGGGGCTGCGCGCCGGGGACCTGCGGGCAGAGCCGAGAGACGGTGCGTCGGGCCCGGCGCCCACCCGCCCCCCACCGCCCGAGTCCCCGGTTCCCCGGCCGGCCCGGCCGCGCGCGCGCGCGCGCCGCGCCCAGGAGGGGCCGGCGGTCGGGCGCCCGGCTCCGTGCGCTCGGGGCGGCTGCCCCTCCGCGCTGCCACGCCGGGCCTGCCGCCCGCCCGCCGCCGCCGCTGGCCGCGCTCCAGCCACGCCGGGCCCGGCCTCCCCTTCGCGCTCCGCCGCCCGCCGCCCGGCCCAGCCCGAGGCGCACGCCGCCTCCGGGCCCTCTCCGCACCTTCCCGGCCGCGCCTCCTTTTCTAGGCGCCTCCTCCTCCCCGCGCCTCCTCCCGGCCCACCCCGCCCCCGGCCTCCTCCGCGGTGGGCAACCGCCCCGTCTGGCGCCTCCACCCCCCCAGCCCGCGCCCAGGGCGTCTGCACAGCCCGGCAATCCTCCGGAATAAACACCCCAGCGGCGGCACCAAGGGGTGACTCGTGGGGTCCCCAAGTCATCCCAAGTAACAGTAGTAGGAGTAGTAATGTCTGAGGTGACCTTTCAAGGTTTCTGCAGCTCACTGAAGTCCGAATAAAAGAATCCTCAGAGACCTCTGTTTTAGAAGATCTGTAACTTACAAGGGAGCGGGCGGAAACCAGAGGCTTCAATGCTCCGCAAGCTTCAAGACCTGTTCCTTAGCTCCCCTCTTTCCAGCGGGCCGTTGCGCCCCTTTGTTGATGTTCTAAAACACGAACCCACAGTCCCGGGGTATTTGTGTCTCCATCATTTGGGTACCCAAGGCCAACATACTGGTCCCCTGGGGTGGAAAGCCTCGGGTGAAAATGGGGATGGGGCAGGTGACAGGGAGATTAGAAACATTTCCTGAATCCTCCAGCATCTGGCTGTTTCCCCAATTTCTTCCAAGCAGGTTCTTGCTTGCTGACGGAGTCTCTCCCATCTTTCCCTTCTTTTCCTTCCTCGGAAGGGAGAAGTCACTTGCTTCCCTTTCTTCAGATGACTGACAAGGAGGTCCTTGTCAGTCCAGCTCCCGCCCACTCATCCACCCACACAGACACCCCCCTCCCCCCCGCCAGGTGATCCAGCCTTCCATTCTGAAAGCAGGGACTCCAGGGGTTCCTAGAGGTTGCGCTGAAAAGAGCAGGAATGTGAGAGAGGCTCCTCGTCTAGCCAAGGGATCAGAGGAGGCAGGGAAGGTGTGAGCGTGTGGACAGATACACTAGTTCGGTTTCCCTTTGGTGTCTGCTCTTCAGACACCCCCAAACTGAGGGCACCAGGCTAAAGCACGGTCATTCCATCAGGACTGATCAAGCCGCCGCTGTGCCCCCAGCGCGGGGTCCACTTCAGAATGGCCCACGAGCAAGATAGCCTGGCCCCGGGGCGCCCAGTCAGATGAGGGGGGAAAACACACCGGGAAGCAAAGGCCGTGGGTTTCAAGGAGGGCGTTGACAAGGCACTGCCAGCAAGAATCATCAGAGGGACAGTTCATTGCTGGGGTGTTCATGAAAGCCCGCTCTGAGGAGGGGACGTTTTAAGATGAGTCCTGAACAGCCGCGTGTGAGCTGGAGAAAGAGAACTAGCCTTCCAGGCGGGGGGACAACAGGGACAAAGGTGCTCTCAGTATTGAGAATGAGTTGCATTCCAGGAAGGGACAGAAAGGTTGGGGGGCCTCCTAGAGTGCTGGGGGGGGCACAGAAGGACATGTTATCAGGTGAATTTGCAGCCCATTTCCATATCAACCAGGAAGACCATGGGAAGTCTGCTGCCCAAACAGAATAAGCCAGAGCTCTGAATATCTGGAGCATTCTGGAGGAAAAAAACAAAACAAAACACAACACAGAACAGCTGACTCCGTTTGCTTCAGTTCTTAGGCAAGCATTCAATTCTTCAATTCTTCCTCAGCCTTGGGCTCCGTGACCAGAAATACGTGGGTGACTTATCATCTCACAGGACAAAAGCGGGGGCTGTGATTTGCAGAACAGATGCACACTAAGATGCAGTTCCTTCCCAAATGCTCACTCACTCAAGCCCCCAGAAGCGAGATCGTCTTCACTGCCCTCACTGCCAGGCTGCCCTGGAGAAAATTCTTTGATAGGAACGGATTACTTCTTAGCCCAGGGAAGTGAATCTGGCAGCAACATCCACCGAAGGCTGGTGGGGAATTAGGGGGAGGCATGTGGGGCAGGATTGCATCATTGAAGTGTCATCTTGACTTTATTTAAAATGTTGCTATTTTGATCATCTGGAATCTTTTGCATTAATTTTGGCCTTTACAGCGCTGCAGTAAGATATAGTATGTGTCGCGATTTCCACGTTTGGGACATTTCCTTAAATTGTGGACTCCAGGTGAGGGCCCTACTCTCCTCACCCTAATCTTGGCTCCCTTGTGCCATTCATGCTTATCAGGGGTGCCTTCATGACCATGCCCACTCGGGTTCTGGAAGTTTCCCTGTGCCCACACACAACTTCTCCTGAAATGGAATAACGCTGAAGATGTGTCTACACCCAGCAGCAGGAAAAACATGACTGCACTACAAATGTCAAACACGCAGTTAGTGGCCCACACAAATGACCCCAGTGACCATGACCTCTGACCTATTTGGATCCACCGCCACCAGCTGGGGGCTGCCCATCCACTGAAAGCTGGTACTGTAAAAGCTTCTGTTTCTCACTGTGTCAGATGGTCTGCAAATGTCAAAGAGGGGAGAAAAAGCTGAAATTTCCATAAGTTAGCTTGAGCCAGGAGCTAGCAGTGGGTGGGGGGCTGTCTTGGCCAGTCTCTGGAGGAAAGGAAGCTTGAATCTCTGTAACGTGAGGCCAGAAGAGCAAGCAGGGCGGGGTCTTTGCAGATCCAAGTGCCTGCTCTGGACCAGGTGCTGTGGGCGGAGGACGAGATCAGGTTTGCAGAGACCGTACGTGGAGCTAAGGTATTTGGACTTTATCGGCCAGGGGATGGGGAACCTGTAGAGTTTAGGAAAGATCTGATGCAAATTGCCTCCGAAGCTGGATTACAGAGAGGAGAGTGGAGGGGCTTCCCTGGCGGTCCAGTAGTTGGGACTCTGCGTTTCACTGCGGGGGGCACGGGTCCCATCAGGGAGCTAGGATCCCACATGCCACGTGGT
This sequence comes from Mesoplodon mirus, assembly GCF_964341445.2. NCBI lineage: Eukaryota > Metazoa > Chordata > Mammalia > Artiodactyla > Ziphiidae > Mesoplodon > Mesoplodon mirus. The sequence continues at coordinate 6,067,916 of NC_138989.1, forward strand.
GCAGCCAAAAAAAGAGAGGAGAGTGGAGACTGAGCAAAATCGGGCAGAGAAAGTCGATATTTAACAGAAAAGAAGTTATTAGGCTACCCCAACAAGGGGTCCTGAAGTGGGTGTCCTGTGCTGGAGAGAAAGGGAGACCCCCCATACCACACACTCCCGGGAAGGGAGACATTCGTTCAGGAGCTCGTGGAGTCACCTGCTTTTAAGAAAGGTGACCTAGAATGGTCCCAAGCTCCATGGGGCTCACCCAGCCCCCCGGCATCAGGGGGGCTTTCCCAGGCTGCTTTGTGAGGGGGAGAGAGAAAGGCCAGACGACGAAGGGGAAGGGCACAGAGGAGAAAAGGCTTTTTCATGGACAGCCATTAGCCACTTGTTCCGAGCAGCAGTGAAGAACATTCATGAAGTGGGGCTGTGCCTTCAGGGACAGCTGACAAAGGCCTCTGCTCACACACTGTCTCACCCTGGAACCCCACAAGCTACACTGACACTCCAGATGCATGCGTATTACTTCTAATTTAAAATAAAGGAGATCAATCCATGGAGGCTCAGAGAGGTTAAGTGACTTGCCTGTGGTCACACAGCTACTAAGCAGAAAGGCAGAGGGGAGGCCGCAGGGATGGACGTGGGGGAAAGCTGTCAACGGTACTAACGTATCGTGAAATGGGAGAGGCGAGACTTAGGTCCCAATGCCTGACAAACGGGCATTTCTGTGACCTGCACAGAAAGTACCAAAGCAAACGGCCCGTCTGGGGAGCACGTTGAAGACCCCAAAGGACCAGGCTGAACTGAAAGCAAAGATCCTGCTCATGTGACATGGTGATTGTTCACGGATCACCTCCTGCTCTAGCCAACTGCATGGAAGTCCCCTGAGGACAGGGCTTGGCCATCCCGTTTCCTGGTGGGCTGTGCACACCACACACAGAAATCTGAGTAATTGTACTTACGCGACGCACCCAGAAGGGCCCTAGTCACGCACATAGCAGTCCCTGGGGAGGCGGTGGCTGGTTTATTTAATCGGATCTGTATAGTTCCCCATAGTTCCTCAATGGTTGACATCATATTCTGGAAAGATTAGCAGACTATGGAGAACTACATCACCTTTAGAGATGAGAACATGGAAGCACAGAGAGGGTGAGCGTTTTGCCTAAACTCACACAGCAGAGCCCATTCTTTATCATTCAAGAGTCTGTCTGGGGCTTCCCTGGTGGCGTAGTGGTTGAGGGTCCGCCTGCCGATGCAGGGGACACAGGTTCGTGCCCCGGTCCAGGAAGATCCCACATGCCGCGGAGCGGCTGGGCCCGTGAGCCATGGCCGTTGAGCCTGCGTATCTGGAGCCTGTGCTCCGCAACGGGAGAGACCACAACAGTGAGAGGGCCACATACCGGAAAAAAAAAAAAAAAAAGAGTCTGTCTGAAACAAGGAGCTGTCCCTTTGCGGGGGCCAAAGTCAAAACCCACCGAAAAGCCCCCTTCCTCCCCCAGTGAGAATGCAGGGCCTGCGGGCAGATCAGAGCTGTCTGCTCTTATTTCAGGAGCCTCTGTCAAATTCCAGATGGGGAGCTCTTGCTGGCAGGAATGGGGTGCACCCCTGGGTGGGGTGATGGGGCCCATGAGGCGCAGGTTCTGCCCACCGCTGGGTATGATCACAGCTGTATATACTGACCACCCCCCAGGAGAGCTCCCATTCGAAGGAAAGGGGGTCTTCTTGCTGTCGGCATGCTCAGCTGCCTGGGTTTGAACCCCAGCCCCATGTGATTTGGTCGCTTTGCATGCCCCCTCTGTGCCTAAGCATCCCCGTCTATAATGCGGGGATATTAATAAAGGGATTAAATGAGGATTCAATCTACTGGGATTAAATGTAAGGATAACTGGAGTCAGCTTCCAGGCCTGCCAGTGCCAGGCTGAGCCCTCGGCACGACGCCAGAGAAAGTTCTCCAGGCTTAGCCCGCCTCCGCTCTTAACCACAGCACCTCACTTCCTCTCTAGGTAAAGTGACCAAAGTAATTAACATAGTAAATACATATGTGTGTATGTATAATCAATATATCAACATATAATCAATATAGTGAATATATATGTATATAAGTACACATACGCATACACATACACACATATATATTTTTTTTTTTAAGAGAAGGAGGTGAAATGTGAGCTAAGTCTTTATCTTTTATGTGCAGAGTGCACAGATATTGTCTACCTTTAGGGAATCCAGCAAATAACAGTAATCAAACATTATTTAGTTTTTGAACATAGCCATCAGGACTTTAATTGGAGTTCAGAGAGGCAGAGGGCTGAGAGGTGAGAAACAGTTGCTTTGTTATCATAAACTCTGGACAAATCCCATTAGATTTTTTTTTTTTATTGAAGTAGAGTTGATTTACAATGTTGTGTTAATTTCTGCTGTACAGCAAAGTGATTCAGTTTTACATATATATATATATATATATATATATATATATATATATATATGCTTTTTTTTTGTTTTTTTGCGGTACGCGGGCCTCTCACTGTTGTGGCCTCTCCCGTTGCGGAGCACAGGCTCCAGATGCTCAGGCTCAGCGGCTATGGCTCACGGGCCCAGCCGCTCTGCGGCATGTGGGATCTTCCCGGACCAGGGCACGAACCCGCGTCCCCTGCATCGGCAGGCGGACTCTCAACCACTGTGCCACCAGGGAAGCCCTATACATGCTTTTTTCATATTCTTTTCCGTGATGGTTTATCACAGGATATTGAATGTAGTTCCCTGTGCTCTACAGTAGGACCTTGTTGTTTCTCCATCCTATACATACTAGTTTGCAGCTGCTAACCCCAAACTCCCCGTCCATCCCTCCTCACCCCCCTCCCCCTTGGCAAGCACAAGTCTGTTCTCTGTCTGTGAGTCTGTTTCTCCCATTAGATTTGTTCCCAAGGGCATGGGATCCAATGGAATAGGTTTTCAGTGAGAGGCCCAGTGCGGTACAATGACAATGATGTGAGTCCAGCCAGGCCCAGCCCTGGGGCCCGGCCAGTGGATGCCCTGCCCACCCCTGCCCTGCTGGCCATCTGGCCTGAGAGTTTTCCATAGCGCCCTTGCTCAGTCCTCAGTGCAAGCCACTGGTGTCCCCGCCGGGACGTAGCTTCACCGGTGACTCACCTCTTCATTTTTAGTACGTCCTCTGAGCCTGCGGCTCTATCTCTGCAGCAGCTGTCTGTCTGGGGGTCAGGGCCTGCTCTGGCCTCACCGCCCTCGGGCCCGTGCACAGAGGGCAGGGACCGAGGTCCGCGCAAGGACAAGCTCTTGACAACCTGCCCCACTAGGAGAGGGAGGTGAGGACAAAACGCATCCAGAGTGTATCTGGACCCGGGACTGCGTTCTTCTGGGGACCTCTGAACGCGTGGGTCTGGACCAGCCTCAGGATCCTCAATGCCTTGAGCGAAATCATTAAAACTCTGCTTTAAGGGTCTGCGGGCTGCCTCCCCAGCTTGGTATTCCTGCTGCTCTTCCCCTCTCTCCTTCCAGAAGGGGGTCGCCTGCATCACTTCACAGCCACATGCAGAGGCGCCCACAGCTGAAAGGGTTTTTGCAGCTGTTAACTTACTGGTTCACACCTTCGGGTTTACGGAGCTTTTAGCTGAAAAGGCCTTTTCTGCCAGCTTCTCCCAAGCTTGAGTAAACAGAAAACCTATTTATGTCTTCAGAGCACTTAATTAAGGCAGGGCAGGGATAAAATCAGTGACAGAGTGCAGTAAAAACACAGTCCTTTAAGTCAGGAGAAGCGGGGGGGCGGGCCAGCTGCGCGTTCTTGGGGAAGCCGTGTCCCCTTCCAATGTTTGTTCTGTAAAGTTGAAAGAATAATATCATGAAAGCCCAAACACCCTTCTCCTCCACACCTCAACTGTTAATGCAATGATATTATATAGCCTTGATTTCATATCAAAATTCCCCCAATTATCCCAAGGATGTCCTTGAAAGCTGCTTTCTTTTTCAATCTGGCGTCCAAGCATACGACGTTCTCAGTTGTCATTGCTGAGGGTCAATTCTCCGGGGGTCTCTTGTGTTTCAGAACATCTTGGGAGCAGAAGCCGTGGCTGCCCTTTGTCTGGGAAGGTAGAGATAGTGCGTCCTTCCAAAGCAAAGTGTAGGCACGCTTACTGCCCAGTATAAGAAAGATAATATCGGGCTTCCCTGGTGGCGCAGTGGTTGAGAGTCCGCCTGCCGATGCAGGGGACGCAGGTTCGTGCCCCGGTCTGGGAGGATCCCACATGCCGCGGAGCGGCTGGGCCCATGAGCCACAGCCGCTGAGCCTGTGCGTCTGGAGCCTGTGCTCCACAACGGGAGAGGCCACAGCAGTGAGAGGCCTGCGTACCACAAAAAAAAAAAAAAAAAAAGAAAAAGAAAGAAAGATAATATCTCCCTCTGGTCCGGGGCAGGCGGGGGAAGATCAGGCAGGCTTACTGTCCATTATAAAATATTTGGGTTCCCTCAACTCAAGGTTCCTCTGCTATAACGCAAGGCACTGTGAGTGCGGGTGTCACCTGGCTTTCTTTGAGTGGCCCTGTGGGACCTGGGGCTCGGGAAAAAGGGCACGAGAAAATGCTGGCACTCTGTCTACTGCAAAGGCTGTGAGTCACAACATCCTCTGTCTCTGACCCTAGAATCTCCTGTGTTTTGCCAGGGCCCAGGCGACAGTGGCAGACTAACCTCTTAGCTGGCCAGGAAGCTGAAATCTCAGATCTTTGCAGGCTTTGATAATCATTTTCAGACAAGAGCATGAGTCACTTCACACCCTCAATAGTCATTTCTCTTTTGTCCTTTCTTCTAGAATAATCCCTTGCCTTTCTATGTCCATCTAGACACTGACAGTTTCAAAGCGTTCAGGCCAGTTGTTTGTTTGTTTGTTTGTTTGTTTTGGCCGTGCCGTGCGGCATGCAGGATCTAGTTCCCCGACCAGGGATCGAACCCGCGGCCCCTGCAATGGAAGCGCAGAGTCCTAACCACTAGACCGCCAGGGAAGTCCCAATACATTCATGTTTCTGTACCACTTTTGTTATCATTTTTTCAATGTAGGGGTTCACGGTTGTCTTGCTCACAAGCTGCACTTAAAAGTAAACGCAAATATCTTTAGGGTTTGACACATGTGGACCCGGGGCCCACACACAGCGGACTAAAAGCTGTGGAAGCAGCCCTTCTTTACGCCTCTCTTTTGGCAAATCTACGCAAGGCAAAACGTTTTGGGGTTTTCCCAATGTGGCACACCATCCAAATGGGTTTCAAATGATTTTCTCTGAGTTGAAAGCCTGATGTCACATGAATTGGTGTGTATGTGTGCCTGGACCCATAATGCCAAAACATCACTTCTTGATTTAGAGGGTTTGGGGTATGAAAAAGTTGTTACACTGAGAAAAAAGTCCTCCAAAAAACACTATGGCTTTTCAAGAGCCGGTATGGCAAACACTCTAACTGGACAATCGTTCTCAGCTACATCTGAATAAAGAAGCAGACAGGATATCTGTGCACATTAAACATACATAAGACTAAGTCTAGCCTGGGTAGAGCCAAAGGGAAGCCAGAGTAACTGAGAGGGGTGCAGGGGAGAGAACAAACTCGGAGCTCTTTCTCTGCACCTCAGAGGGACCGAGGGAAAGCTGCCAGGGGCCCTGTATCCCCGCCGCGAGGGCCCCGGGGTGAGCACACTGCAGAGAAGGGCAAACAAATACCATTTCTGTTCATTCCTGAAGGAAGACACAAGTCCGGACAGATTTTTTGGTTGTGTGGTTTGCGGCTGAAAGTGGAGACCAAGGGCATCGAGTAGGAAGCAAAGGAAAGGCTCCAGGCTCCTGGCTTGATGCCCGGGGGCTCTGGGAAGGCAGAGTCTGGGTACCAGACTTGAGGGAGGGCATGGCTGTGGGCGGAGAGCTCAGCAAAGCTCCCGGTTCAGTCCCGAGACACTGAGGGAAAGGGAGAGAGCCTCTTGTCTGCTATCCCTTCAATCAGTGGTTATTAATTGAGCACCTACTGTATGTGTGGCTTTGGGGATACAGCCATGGATAAGTCAAACTTGCTCCCCATTCTTATGGAATTTCCAATCGGGGCTGGAGATGGGTGGTAGAGAAAATAGTTCAAGATAATTTCAGAGACTTATGAATACTATACAAATACAACAGGATAGAGAATAGCCACTATGGAGCTGCTGTTGATGGGGTGGTGAGGGGAGTCAAGGAAGCCCCTTGGGTGGTGGGTTTGAATGGTGAAAGGAGCTGGCCCTGAGTAGAGCCTGAGGAAGGGCATTCCTCACAGAGGACACTGAAGGTGCAAAGGCCCTGAGGCCACCACAAACTCAAGGTGCTCTTTGTAAAGGGAAGAATGTAGAGAGAGACAGAGAGAAGACTGGGGGAAAATAAACAGAGAAAGGGAGACAAGACACAGGAGATGGAAGGGGAAAAGTAAAAGAGACCAGTTGTGAAGGACTGGAGGAAAAGGACAGGAAAATTCATGGAGGGTGTGGGGAAGAAAGCCACTGCCTACAAAAATGAATCGATGCATCGTGTGCACATGGGGGACGGAGGGAGACGGGGTGTGTGCACAGAAGGCCCACATTGCCTTCTCTCCTGAATGATCCTTACTTGTCTCTGCATGTGTGGACTTGGCATTTTTGCTGCCTTCGTGTGTGTTTAGTTCTTATTTCCCCAGTTAGATTATAAATTTCACAAAGGCAGAGAGCATGCCTTGTAAACTTTTTTCCCCCTTTCTGCACAGCACTTACCACAATGCTCTGTATACTGTGAGCTCACTAATTATTGTTCGAACAAAGGGATGGATGGATGGATTCTCAAACTAGACCGTGTCTCTCTGCAATTAGCCATGCTGTTTATATTTTGCAAAGGTTGGATAAATATTTTGCACACACACATGTGCCCACGTGGAGCATAAGAATGAACATGCACTCTAGCTTAACTTAAAGAACATCTCGGACACTTGGGATCAGCAAGTTGGCAAACTGATGCTAGGAGGTTTGGGAAGAGGTAAGGATTACCTGCTACATCGGGGTGAACATGGATGCCTGAGGCAGACACACCAGTGTTTAGCAGAGATAATCAAGAACAGGGAGGAGATACCGAAAAGAAGAGGGGAAAATAGGTTAAATGCGACAAGATTGCTAACGCTCACTGGTTTTGAAGTTCCACTCTTCTTCCAGGGAACAAGGCTGTACTATATTCCCCAGGCTTCTGGGCAGTTAGGTGTGGCCACAGGATTGAGTTCCAGCTACTGGAATGTGGGTGGGATCCACGTGTGCTACTTCTAGGCCCAGTCTGTAGAACTTCTCCTGCATACCTTCTCCAGCCACTGGCTGAATGGAGAGGACTCCAAGGACCTAAAGGAGGGAGGAGCCACAGGATGGATGGAGCCTGGGTCCCTGAGTGACTGTATGGAGAAGAGCCTGCTGACTGACGGCTCTGCAGCCACTGAGATGTGGAGGTAGTTTGTTACAGCAGCTAACACTGCTTATCCTGACCCATACAGAAGAGATGGGGAAGGTGAGAAGTAGGGCTTTTCCTTCACACAGAAGAATCCAGAAGAAGGAGCTCTCCACTCAGTGGTATCTAGAGGCCAGCTACTGGGACACTGCCCAGGAGCATGAAATGCTTCTCCCTGTGACACCAGGGTAGTGGACAAGCCCAGGAAAGGAAGGATAGAAGGGCTTCATTTCCCACAGGTAACAGGTAACAGAACAGGGTCATCTGGAGTCAAGCCACTTGACATGGGGGCCACAAATTCCATATTTCAAAAACAAGAGGAAAAAAATGTATGATAAATAAATAGGAAAAAAGAGGTTTGATTGGAACTTCATCCTGAAAAATAAATCTAAAATGATAAAAACTAAAAATAAGCTAAGTTCATTTTTATTTACCAAAGTGTGGTAACCGCTTTAATGCTTAGAGCAGACAAATGACCGAGGATGATTTTTTTCTTTTACTTTCTATGTTTTCTCCCCCAAGAAAATTGTCTAAAAGCATGATTGACATCCTTCCCTTCACATTTGACCTTTTCACAGCCCTTGTGGTTCAGAGTTGATCTTTTTTTTTTTTTTTAAATTCAAGGGTTTAGTTCATTGCAGCACTATTTACAATAGCCAGGACATGGAAGCAACCTAAATGTCATAGACAGATGAATGGGTAAAGAAGATGTGGCACATGTATACAATGGAATATTACTCAGCCATAAAAAGAAACAAAATTGAGTTATTTGTAGTGAGGTGGATGGACCTAGAGTCTGTCATACCGAGTGAAGTAAGTCAGAGAGAGAAAAACAAATACCGTATGCTAACACATATATATGGAATCTAAAAAAAAAATGGTTCTAATGAACCATTAGAATAAAGACACAGTTTTACACACTGTGAATAAAGACACAGACGTAGAGAATGGACTTGACTTGGGGAGCGGGAAGGGTAAGCTGGGACGAAGTGAGAGAGTGGCATGGACACATATATACTACCCAATGTAAAATAGATAGCTAGTGGGAAGCAGCCGCATAGCACAGGGAGATCAGCTCAGTGCTTTGTGACCACCTAGAGGGGTGGGATAGAGAGGGTGGGAGGGAGACGCAAGAGGGCGGAGAAATGTGGATATATGTATATGTATAGCTGATTCACTTTGTTATAAAGCAGAAACTAACACAATATTGTAAAACAATTATACTCTGATAAAGATGTTAAAAAGAAGATGTGGTACATATATACAATGGAATACTACTCAGCCATTAAAAAGAACAAAATAATGCCATTTGCAGCAACATGGATGGACCTAGAGATTATCATACTGAGTAAAGTAAGTCAGACAAAGACAAATATCTTGATATCACTTATATGTGGACTCTAAAAAAATGGTACAAATGGACTTATTTACAAAACAGAAATAGAGTCATAGATGCAGAAAACAAACTTACGGTTAGCAGGGGGGAAGTTGGGGAGGGAGGGAGATTGGGATTGACATATACACACAGTACTATATATAAAACAGATAACTAATAAGGACCTACTGTAGAGCACAGGGAACTCTACTCAATACTCTGTTAATGGTCTATATGGGAAAAGAATCTAAAAAAGAGTGGAGATATGTATAACTGATTGACTTTACTGTACAGCAAAAACTAACACAACACTGTAAATCAACTGTACTCCAATAAAAATTTATAAATAAATAAATAGCAAACAAAGTTCAAGGCTTTAGTTGCCATTTCCAAGGACTTATGTTAATCCTTTCAAATTCAAGTCACAGCCTTGCAGGCGAGATTTAGTATCGCGGGGTGAATTCGGATCAGCCACTGTCCCTCAAGTGACTGAGGATACAAGATGCTCTATCACCAACTTCACCCAGCAGATGGTTCCAAAGTATGTGTCTTTCTTTGTTCCCTACAACAGCGGCCCCCAACCTTTTTGGTACCAGGGACTGGTTTCGTGGAAGACAATTCTTCCATGGCCTGGGGAGTGCGAGTGAAGGTTCAGGTGGTAATGCGAGCAGTGGGGGGGTGGGGGGGTGGTTCACAGCAGTGGGGGGGGGATGGTTCATGCAGTAATGCAAGCGATGGTTCAGGAGGTAATGCAAAAATGGGGAGCAATGGGGAGCGGCCGATGAAGCTTCGTTCACTAGCCCACTTCTCACCTCCAGCTGTGCGGCCTGGTCCCTAACAGCTTGCGGACCGGTACCAGGGGTTGGGGACCCCCGCCCTACAGGACGCACTAAGCCAGGCCTCTGCAATTGCCACGTCCCACCTGAGGGACTTAGAGAAGCAGCATCTTGCAAGGGGAATCCCCTCCATGGAACTTTAAGCCACTTTGGCTTTGGAGCCACTTGCTGACATGAGCTGAGGTTGGAATGCTGATCCTGGTTCTTCTGGAATGTTCCCAGGCTGCTGTTTACCCTGATTCTGGCCATCCACTGCATTTCCTACTACTGTTTTTCCATCCTACTTAGCTATTCATGGGGAAAATATCACAGTGGATAGAAAGTTTTTGCTCAAAAGCCAAACAAAGAGAAGAAAAATCAGAGCAAAGGGAAAGCAGCTTATTTAAAAACAGACTTTGAGAAATACCGAACGCTCTTGTTAAGCAAATAATTTCCCAGGGTTCCTTAACGTACAAAGAAACTCAGGAGCTGCAAAAATAATCCAAGGTCAAGAAAATACCCCCGTTTCAGATTTGCTTTCTGTACATTCGCTAGGGTTTGCCCACGGTGAGGTTCCTGGCACCTGCCAGGGTCAAGGATCCTGGGAAGACTCTACTTTGAAGCCAGCTGGACAGAAAGCTGGACATCTGGAAGCTCCTTAGGATCTCTCCTCTTGCCCGGACCCAAAAAAGTGGCTTGTCTATAGTCACCCTCTGTGCCTAGGTTTCTAATCAAAGAGGAAATGGAGGGGGAGGAAATGTTTTTCTTGGAACCAACACCTGGATTCTTCTTACCATTCAGGGCTCTGCTCTGATTCTGCCTAATCGCCCCACCCTCCTCTCCCAGTCGCTGTATTCGGGCACCTTGCTTTGTGGTCTCCATATAATGTATCGCCACCTAAAATTATGAGGTTCACTGTTTTGTGTCTCTCACACTATTAGCCGGCAACGCCATGGAGGAAGGAACTTTATCTGTTTTATGCACCAATCAATCCCTAGCCCCTGGAAAAGTGCCGGGCACATAGTAGATGCTCAATAAAGGTTTGTTGAATTAAATTGAATCCTCATGTTAGAAACATTGAAGAAGAAATGGTAGAAAACATTATTGCATTCCAGGAGGACTGGACCCTACCTCCTGGGGGTTTCTTTACAGAAAAATGGGTACATATGCTTTTTTTTTTCCCATAGGAGATGCAATGAATGCAACTCTTGTGCAAAGCATGAAAGCATGGCATGAAATAACCAAGGTCATTGTGAAGAACACAATGAGATAATTGTGTAAAGTATTAATACTTAACGGAGTGTCTGGTATATTGTGAGTGTCCAGTGAATACTGGCACTTAATAACTCATACTGAGCTCAAGGTCAGCTAAGTTCTGTCTTTTCCACAAGTGCTGTTATAAATTCATATCTTCCATTTCCAGTCCTTCTGTTTTTTTAAGATGTGGTTTGATCTCTGTACAATTCATCTTTACTATGCTTTGCTCAAAACATTACATCATTCATCAGACTGTTCTTCCCAGCTTCGTATCATTTTTTAATGTGATCAGCACATCTTTGAAGGTCTCGTGAAAAATCACTCATAAAAATGTTGACGTGAATGAGACAATGGAATATTATTCAGCACCGAAAAGAAACGGGCCACAAAAAAGACATGGAGGAAACTCAAAAGCATATTACTAAGTGAAAGAAGCTGATCTGAAAAGGCTGTATATGGTATGATTCTAACTATATGACATTCTGAATAAGGCAAAACTATGGAGACAGTAAAGGGATCTGTGGTTGCCAGGAGTTGAGGGGAGGGGATGAATAGGTGGGGCGCAGGGGAATTTTAGGGCAGTGAAGCTATTCTGTATAATAGTGTAAAGGTGGGTACACGACCTTACACATTTTTTAAAACCCGTAGAACCGTACAACAAAAAAGAGTGAATCTTAATGGGCTTTAATTAATAAAAAGAGGCCAATATTGAGTCATCGATTGTCACAAAGGTTCTGCTCTAGTGCAAGATGTTAATAACAAGGGAGGCTGTGGGGAGAAGGCAGGGTAGGTGGTGCACTCTCTGTACTTTGGCTTTATTTCCTCTAACCCTAAAGCTGCCCTATATAATAGCTTTGTGATTTTTAACAAATGCCTTCTCTACCTAAGGAGTCTGGGTTTGAATTCTGCCTCTGCCACCGACTCCACACGTCCCATCTAGTCATTACTTGGACAAGTTACTTAGCCTCTCTGAGCCTCAGTTTCCTTGTCTGTAAGATGGGGATCATAATAGCATCTACCACATCGGGCTGTTGTAGAACTGAGTGGGCTGGTACGTGAAAAGTACCTAGAACAGTGGCTGGTGCAGAAGCGTTCTGTAAGCGCTACATAAGTGTTAGCTGATGTTATTATTGCCATCATCACAGGGATACACTAGAAGCGTCAATGGTAATTGTAACTCGAGTTAATTAGAGGAAGAACAGAGCTGGTTGGGGCACCACTGATCAGCAGCCCCCCCCAAGCAGACAGAACCCCAGGACACTGGCTGTCGACAGTGCCAAGTTCTCTCCACCTGAAAAATGATTAAACATGCGCAATGCCAATTTCCTTCCAGGCTAAGCCAGTTGGGACACCACTGGTGTCTGGTTCTCTTCACCAAGAGAGTAAGCTTTTTCAGTCCTCCTGGGGAGAAGGTTTGAGGTTAGGAAGCCCCAGCACACCATTCCCTTTGGCTGAAGAGGGCCAAGCACTTGTTCACTTCATAGCAATGCTCCCAATGGGCTGCAGCAGTGGGAAGAGTAGGATCCCATGATGATGCAGGGCAGGCGGGCTCAGGCACCGTGACCCAAGCTGGTTGCTTTGCACGCCTCTTCTCTGCCACCTCCCATCACCTCACGCCACCACATCACCTCACAGGCCCCGCCCAGCTCCACGCAGCTCCGCGCAGGTGCAACGGGGCTGCTCCGACCTCAGGGCACTGCTCAGACCTCTGGATGCTTCCCTGGGGTTTCTCACACGTGTAGGGACCTGCCTGGCCCTTGTGCATTTGAAACCCAAGAGTGTGGGGCATTCAGATCCACGGGGTCACCAGTGGGGACAGCTGCTGATGCAGGAACACTGCCCCTTCCCATCCTCCCCGGGGCCAGTTGTGAGGCTGAATTTCATAAGAATGTCCTACAGGACGGAGCTCCGGCTGCTAAGGACGGCATCCCTCCTTCCCTGCTCCCTCAGTTCTGTTCCCTGGGACCACAGCTGCAAACAAACTACCTTCTTGCAAGCCTGAAGCTCTGCTTTAGGACTGAACCCAGGCTAAGACACTGGCTGTCTGCAGGTGGCATCTAATCTATCCCCACCTCTCAAGCATGAATGTGGTCCATGGACACACACACACACACACACACACACACACTGCTGTGTTCCCATCACCCTCCCAAACGCCATCCACAGGGAAAGGATCTCCCAAGCAACAGCCATGAAGAACCAAAGGACCCAGTCCCCAGGGGTAGAGTTGGGTGTGCTCTGTGCTGTCTGCAACACGCTAGCAGCACCCGAGGGGCTGGGTGCAAGCCAGCCAGGACACGGAGGTTTCTGGGGGTGGGGAGGGGTGATGTCTGGTGGAGGAGCTGCAGACGTGCACCCCTAAATTACGATATTTTCCTTCTCGAGGCGGAATGAATGCAGCCTCAGACAGATGCGGCCCCGCAGCTGTTTGCGGCAGGGGCCCGGTGGCAGGCCAGTGACTTTGACAAGGGGGATTGGGATGGAACCTGACAAAGGGACCACTGTCTCTGAGGGAACTTCACATGAGCCGGGCAGAGCCAAGCGGCGGGAGTTTGCACAGCTGCGGCTGGAAGCAAACATGTACTTTTAGCTGACCTGGGCCCGTGGCTTCGCGCATTAAACCTGACACTTTCCAGATGTACGGCGCCCTCCCTCTGGCACCGTCCACAGCACCAGGTCCCCGGGTCCACACGCACTCCCGACACAGCCCTGTCAATGCCGCATTGTGCTGGGAACCCCGGGCCTCTCCTGCAAACTCTGCACCCCGACCTGAAAGTGAGTCCCCCAGGCTGAGCTGGAGATTTATAAGCTGGATTTCAAACTAGTTCAAGTTCAAAGTCAGCTCAACAGCAGCTGCCACTCTGACGGCCATCTCTCTTCATGCCTGGCTCCAGGTTGGGTGGTGAGAGGATGCTGAGCATGCCTTCCAGAGGGTTCTTTAAAACCTGCCTTAGGGTGAACCCCAAGATTTCCACCACCAAGGGGGAGGCTCAGCTGGAGTTTGGAGGTACAGGAGAGTATCCCGACATGGCCACTGCCTCTCAGTCCCACCTGGGCTGAAGGAAATCACGTGACCCTGATACATGGACACAGGCAGGCCATGTGGGGACCCCAGCTGCCGTGGGCGCCCCAGGAGAGGGGGTCACAAACCCCCACCGTGGCACGAGCCTTCTCCAGCACCATCCGTTCTGGAAATTACTCCACTCAGCAGTCCTAACCGGAGGGTAGGGGTAACAGATGCTCTAGGGCACTACAATGGTGGAGGCCAAGTGACAGAGCCATGACAGAGGTGGGCGGGACACTTGGACATTCTCTTGGGCAGGAGGTGACTTGCTTGGCTGGGGGACTCCCCCGCCGTGGCGTCTTTGAACTCAGGCAGGAGAAGCTGGGCTGGACCCCCAAGTCCACGGAGGGTGTGGCCCCCCTGCTGGGCGGAGATACTAGAGGAGCCATTGTCCCACCCTGCTCGTGGTTGAGGAAGGGTAAAATGAGGTGACCAGTGGTGGGGAGAGTCCTTTGCTGAGTTGATAGAACTGACTCACGGGGTATTTTTCCTCCTGGGACAAACCTGAGGACACTGAGGACACACTTGCTCAGGGGAGCCAGAAAGGGCGCCTGGAGGCTCAGAGGCCCCAGAGCTCACCCCTCAGGCAACCCCAGGACGAAACGAGCACCCTTCAATTCCTTCCCTTATTCAAGCATTTATTAATGTGTGCTTTTCCATGGGCTCTGAGTGTAGGGCGCATCATTTCTTTGCATCTTCATTTTTATTGGGGTACAGTTTTCACATGTAGGGGGCACACATCTCAGACGTCCAGCTCTGTGCATTCTTACATTCCGTGACCGCCAGCCAGGTCCAGATGCAGAAGATGTCACCCAGAGGGCTCCCTCAAGCCCCCTCCCAGTCAGTAACCCCAGAGAACCCTTCACATGGACTTTTATCATCACTGACCACTTTTGCCTAAAGATGAACTAAGATTCATCTTTTTGTCTCAAGGCAGAGAGACAGACAGCTTGGTAAAATGTGAATGGTGTCATATAATATGTCATCTTGATTAACCCTTCATTTGTTTTATTCCCCTTTCTTCTTCTTGATCTTTTTTTCCATTTCTGACACCATGGAGGATGAGGCGATGGGGAAGGGGGCGGGCTGTCTTGGATCTTGCAGTCTTGTGGGGTCATCTGCTGATGGATTATTGGGCCACATGACCATCAGCCACAATACCTCAGAGAGGGGCCAGCTGAGTGACTTGGCTGATCTTGGCTGGGCTCGCTCACGTGTCTGGAGGTCAGGTGGCCACTGGCTGCTCTGGATTGACCTTGGTGGGGAGTTGACCTTGGTGGGCTAGCCTGGGCATGTTCTGCAAGTGGAAACCTGCAAGACCCCTTGAGGTCTGGCCCAGGAACTGCTTCACTATCACATTTACCTCATGTCTATTGGCCAAAGCCCAGAGTCAGAATAAGAAAGCACCACAATGTTCTAAACCGAAGAGCTCATGACCTAATCACCCCAAAGACCCCACTCCTAACACCATCCCATTGGGGGTGAGGGTTCCAGCCTATGAACATCGGGGGGGACACAAACATTCAGTCTATAGCAGTCATGGTGCAAGGGAGTGTCTGGATCCTTGAAGATAATCATCAAAGAGGGTCTTTATTAATTGAGGAGGGGGGTTTAGCCTTTTATCTCCACTAACTTCTGGGGAAGAAGGAAGGGGTGCCCTCAGAACCCACCGCAGCATTCCTGGGCCTCCCCATCGGCTGTGAGGCCCCCGGTTTGAGTCCTGAAGCTCTGTTCATTTTATTCAGTGGTGCGGAGCCCTGGTGTGGGCTGGGTCCCTGTCCTCCCAGGGGAGACGGTGTCCCGGAGGCCCTGGGGAACCACTATCCCGGCTCCCTGTTCTCCACTCCTCTGGATTCTGCAGATCTGACCTCATTTCCATCAGCCCTGTGAACTGGTCCATTCTCCTGCCCACAGCCTGATCACACGCTCCACCTGTCTGGAGCTCCACAGGTCTGAATCCTCCCTTTGTGGAGCTGGTGGGGAAAGGAGCTCTTTGGAGCACCAGAGAGACGCTCTCTGAGCCCTGCCCGAGGACAGCAAGTATGGGCTTGGTGTCTTCCGGGAAAGGAATGTGCAAAAAGAAATCCGGAGCCGTGGCTCTCAGACCGGGAGAGGTCGGGTGGCCCGGCGCACTCCTGGCCATGGGAGGAGATGCCAAGGAAGGGTCCAGTGATGCGGCTGGCAGCCTGGACAGCATCCACGAGTGTGAGCTCCTGTGGCTGGGGCGTCTGAGAAGTGCAGCCCAATTAAACACTGAGGTTCTGGGGACTTCCCTGGCGGTCCAGTGGTTAGGGATCTGCAGAGGGCACAGGTTTGATCCCTGGTCGGGGAACTAAGATCCTGCATGCCGCATGGCATGGCCAAAAAAACAAAAGCAAAACAAAAACCAAAACACTGAGGTTCTTGGAAGTGTAAGCTGGTGAGATGAATTCTCCATGAGTTAATACACACACATGTGCACATACACATGCACACAGAGGGAGACAAATCATAGGCAAAGAAGAGCCCTGTAGTGGATTGAATTGTGTCCCCCTAGAGAAAGGTTCTAACCCCGGGACTGGTAGTGTGACCTTATTTAGAAATAGTGTCTTGCAGATGTGATCGAGCAAAGATGAGGGCGCCCTGGAGTGGGGTGGGCCTAACCCCAATGTCAGGCGTCTTCAGGAGAAGGTCAGAAGACAGACATACAGAGGAGGAGGCCGCGTGCAGATGGGGGCAGAGACCAGAGTGATGCGCCTACCAGCTGAGGGGCCCAAGGATGGCCGGTGCCACCGGAAGCTGGGGGAAAGGCCTGGGACAGATCCTTCCCTGGAGGCCAGAGGGAGTGGCCCTACCCACTACCTTGATTTCAGACTTCTAGCTTTTGGAACTGTGAGAAAATAAATTTTGTTTTAAGCTGCCTCGTTGTAACTTAGCCTTCCTAAGAGGCTAATACGGGGCCTTAGGAGAGGCAGGAAAAGAAAGAAACCCCTCCCATCTCCTGCCACCTTTGCTCATACTGGCGTTTGAACAGTTTTCATTTTGCCAATGTCCTATTTGCCCAAACATATATTTATCTGCTTGAACATTTGCCACATGGCCAGCTGCCTGGACTTATGTGAAGCCCGAGGGTTACATTGCTCTGCTCAGAGGTGATAACAATGTCATTGCTACGCCCAGAAGGCCCTGCAGGATCTGGTCCCACCCTCGTGCTCTGACTGAGGCTACAGATCTGGCCTTTGCTCAAAGCTGCGCCAGCCACCCGGCCCTCTTGCTGATCATTTCTGGGAATTAGGATGTGGCTGTCTTTGTGGGGCCTTTATTCATCCTACCACACACAGCAAGCAGACTGTTGATACTGAAGATTTATTTGGGTGGCTTGGTGGGGGGGTGTCAGCGGGGATGATGGGAAGGTTCTCCTCGGAGCGTCGCCAAGTCCGTGCTCGGTAAATGTTTGCTACCCTCGTAATTAACATTGTAATTGATGACCCAGGGAGATCTGAGCTCACCCTCTACAGCAGGCGAGCTCTACAGACAAACCACTGGAAGGGATATCAACATACATACACCAACATAATGCATAAAATAGGGAGCCCCGGGGCTTCCCTGGTGGCGCAGTGGTTGAGAGTCCGCCTGCCGATGCAGGGGACACACGTTCGTGCCCCGGTCCAGGAAGATCCCACATGCCGTGGAGCGGCTGGGCCCGTGAGCCATGGCCGCTGAGCCTGCGCGTCCGGAGCCTGTGCTCCACAACGGGAGAGGCCACAACAGTGAGAGGCCCGCGTACCGGGAAAAAAATAAAATAAAAAAAAATAGGGAGCCCCTCTGAAGATGTTTAGAAGGGAAACATCATTAGAAATCCCTTAACAGGGAAAATGTCACACAAAGGAGGTAGAAGTGTGGGTCCTGAGCTAACACGGCAGTTTGGAAAGAGCTTGAGGACTGTCTTCACGAGCGCTTCGCTGAAGCCAATAAAACAAAGATTCTTCTTGCCGGCACGTTCAGGACGTGCCAAGTTCTAGCCATTCTCCTGTCCCCAGGAGCACAGGAGAGCCCTACCCACCCACCACGGCCCCAGTGCACACGCCAGCCCCAAGAAATGCAAATTCCCAAGCATTACGGAAACACGATTTGCCTCCAAAATTTGACCCAAGGTCTCAGTGACAAAGATGATGGGTCATGATTTCAAGAAAGCTGACCTCGTGCTTCTGAGATTCCACACAGAAGGAACTGCCTCTGTTTCTCTGTCACGTAATCAATACGTAGGCTGTGCTTACTCTGTTTGGTTCCCAGAAGCCTGGTCCAGGAACTCCTGGAGGATGGGACGTGGTTGGTGGTGGGGGGAGGGCGGAGGTGATGGCCATATATTTGTATCCTTATTTCTCCGTGTGGGAACCCACCTTCCCTGCACCGTCTCCCCTTCCTAGTCCCCATGTGGGAGAAAGAAGGGCTGAACAGGGCTTCCCTGGTGGCGCAGTGGTTGAGAGTCCACCTGCCGATGCAGGGGACACGGGTTCGTGCCCCGGTCCGGGAAGATCCCACATGCCGCGGAGCGGCTGGGCCCGTGAGCCATGGCCGCTGGGCCTGCGCGTCCGGAGCCTGTGCTCCGCAACGGGAGAGGCCACAGCAGTGAGAGGCCCGCGTACCACAAAAAAAAAAAAAAAAAAAAAAGAAGGGCTGAACATCCCTTCAACCCGGCCAGCTCGCTCTTCCAAACCCGTCCGTTTGCCCACGTGAGGCCCACACTGAGGCAGCCGACACTGGGCTGGGATGTGTCAGGATTCTGCAGAGCAAACAGGCTGGAGGGGCCCTGGATCACCGCTGGGCGCCTACCCGCTGGAGGCGGGGTCTGCTCGCTCCTGAGAATGGGGAGTGGGTGATTCTGATGACTTCTTTATATTTTTGGGTTCTTGGTTTTTCAATAAATTGCTGCTCAAGGTTTTATAGAAACTGGCACACGTGGAAGTGTGGAGCTCCGTACAGACTTTCTGGGATCAGGCGGGGGAGGCAGTGTGGCCAACGACAGGGAGACCTAGGGGTTGTCTGAGACCCCGCTCCTGTCTCTCCCCTTGGCATCCTAGGTCAGGGGCATCACCAGACAAGGTCCAGGCCCCCTCCTCTGCACACCCACCCTCTGCTTTAGCTCCAGCCCTCACACCTCACCTGGACGATGACCCCAATTCCCCTCCCTAAATACTTCCCGTTTATTCACCTCTACCATGTGCCAGGTGGCAGCTAAACCTTCCAGGTTTGAACTCTTCTAAGCCTCCTCATAACCTTATAATGTAGAGACTACTTTTATCCCCATTTTACAGGGAAGGAAACTTAGACACAGAGAGTGAACTCACCCAAGACCACATAACAAGGGGAAGAGCCAGGATGTGAACCCAGGCTGTTTCCCAGGGCTACGCTCTAACCACTACCCTATACTGCCACCCTCTACTCTGTCATCCTGGTGTTTTGTTTTGTGTTGTAGTGATTTTCTTTTTTTAGAGAGCAAATCTATGCGTGTCAGTTTCCTCCTTAAAGTCTTCAAAGTTCCCCCGTGGCTTTCAGGGTCTCACCTCCACGGCATGACAGGTGAGGCCTTGCGTGATCTGGCCTCCGCTGGCCCATTGCTTGTTATTTCCTCTCACGGTCCCCTGGGCGAGCCTCTGGGCCTTTGCACAGGCTCTTCCCCATCTTGGCAGTCCTTTCCCCCAACACCCACCTGGCTAATCGGTGCTGGTCTTTTAAGGT
This sequence comes from Mesoplodon mirus, assembly GCF_964341445.2. Classification (NCBI taxonomy): domain Eukaryota; kingdom Metazoa; phylum Chordata; class Mammalia; order Artiodactyla; family Ziphiidae; genus Mesoplodon; species Mesoplodon mirus. Next base: position 6,087,599 of record NC_138989.1, read on the forward strand.
TCAGCCCAAAGACCACTTCCCTCCCCCACTGTCACCTCTACGGCCCCTGTCTCCCCGACCTCAGTGAGGACCCACCCTCCTTACGGTGCTTAGAACTCAGCGTCCCAACTTTCGTTGTCTCTTTACGACTGTTTTGCCCATCAGGCTACCGGCTCTATAGGACAAAACAGTAGTTTATTCACCTCTGCATCACCGGAGGCTCAGAGAGTTGCTCCAAAAGGTTTGTTGATGCCTGAATCCTTCCCGAGGGCTCAGCTGCTCAGATGCAGCACAGAGTAGTGCTTGATAGAAGCTTGTAGCTGAGCTGGGAGGGAAAGCGACTGGCCGATCGCCAAGACACCCTCCGCGAGGCCCAGGGCGGGTCTGCATTTCCCCCAGGTCTGTGTGAAGGGCTGAAACGCGGACACTCCATGCCAGTCACGTCCTGTCCTGGGCCTCGGTTTTCCTTGGAAAGGTTGGCTGTATTCGTTTTCCTGGGGCTGCTGTGACAAGCGACCACAAAGTGGGTGGATTAGAACAGCGGCAGTGATCCTAAGAGCAGCTCGATCCTAAAGGGCCCTCCATCAAAGTTCAACACACCCCTACCCCAGCCCCGAACCTCCACTCCTAGGTAATTACCCGAGAGAATGGAGCGAGGATGTTCACGCGAAGCTCTGTGTGTGAATGTTTACAGCAGCTTTATTTGTAACAGCCTGAATCTGGAAACAACCCAAATATCCATCAGCAGGTGGATGGATAAACCACCGGCGGTGTGTTCATACGATGAAGGCCTTAGCCAGTGATCCAGATGAACTGGAGGCACACGGCGCGGATGAGCGTCCGATTCACGAGGCGTAGGGAGAGAAGCCGGATACAAAAACACCACGTGATTCCATTCATGGGACATTCTAGAGCGGATGAGACCTGGCTTAGGTGATGGAGGTCAGCCTAGCGGTTACCTCTGGGGGTATTAAAGCGGAAGAGGCTGGATTCTCTCTGCGGGGTGGGGGACGGGATGTTCTAGATCTTGATTGGGATGTTAGTGATCCGGGTGTAGACAAGTGTCAAACGCAGATCTGTGCATTTCATTATATGTAGATTACACTTCACCTTTTATATGTAGATTACGCTTCACCTTTTAAAAAGCTCTTTTCCGATTTAATCCGGAGGAAATGGCTGAGGCTGAAGCTGTGCCCCCAGGGCGCGCCTCCTCCCCCTAGATTGATCCTTTGCTCACAGCTCAGTGCCAGGGTTTGGAGGCTGCAGGTGAAGCTCTGGACCCGTGGAATCGCCCCACCTCCAGCTACCACCTCCTGGCCCTCACTCGCCTCCCAGGCTCTTATTCCACTGCTGTGGGGATGCCCTGAACAGACTGTAGGCAGGAAGCAGGTTCGAATCCTGAGCGGGGTCTGCTCCCTGCTGCCCTGAGGCTCTTGGCACACCCTCCCCTTCCAGTCTGGGATTTGAGTCCCTGGACCAGGGAAGGGCAGATTTAGCCTGTTTTCCCAGCCCTGAGCCCGCAGCGGGGTGCTCTGTGAAATGACACCTGTAGAGATGCTAAATCTTAAAATTCTTTCAGATTGCCACCCTCGGCGAGTCCAGCCTCCTCAGTTCAAACCAAAAGGCTGGGCTATTTTACTATGTTTTCACTCCTCTAAAAACTAAAATCCGAGTAAGGTCTATGCCAGAGTTCATAGCATCTTACTTGTGTGGATTCCCTACCTTGACACGTGCTCTGGGTGTCAGAGGTCAGCACGGGGAAGCTGGGTGAAGGGTACATGGGATTCAGGAGAGCAGGCAGGACTCTGTACTTTTTTTTTTAGCAACTTCTTGTGAGTCTTAACCTATGCTAAAATTAAAAGTCATAATAAAGTGAAAAAACAAACAGCAACAGCAGAATCTCTGGGCTCCTGCCATGCAGGTTGTCCAAGGAAGGAATCTTTTATTCGTGTGTGTGCTTGCATGTCTGTCTGTCTGCCCAGGGGGCTGTGCTTCTCCATGCTTTCCTCTGTCTGAAAGCATCAATATTTTGGGCACACGTGTAATGCAGGATTTTCGTGCACGGGCTCCCAGACTGCCTGGTTTTGAATCTCATATCTACGGCTTACTATCTATGTGTTCTTGGGCAAGTTACTTAACCTTTCTGTTCCTCAGTTTCCTCACCTGTAAAACAGGCGCTCACAGTGCCTGCCTCCTTGGTCTGTGGTGGGGATGAATCGACTTCTGATAATTGTAAGTGCCTGGCACTTGGCGGGCACTCAATACACGGCATGTACGGTCACCTTTGAAGCACGATGCTAGCTTGCGATCAGTCCCCTGGGAGCTGAGCATGACTTGATGGTGTCCTGTGTCCCCTACTTCATTCGAATCTTCAGGGAATGTTCATAATGAGAGCGCCTTATGTGCCTGGTGTTAAATTCCCAGAGTCGTGAGCACAGCGCCTACAGAACTACCCAGAGCCCAGCCCACCACACCCTTCTCTGTCTATACTGTGAAGAGACCTCCATGAAGTGTGTGGTTAGGGGGACAGAAGAGTCAATGGCCATTTCCAACCTCTTGAAAGCCCCCAAGCCCCTTCCTATAGGTTTGACTAAATGTGCCCCCTTTCCCTCCGCCACAAAAGTTTCACAGGCCTCTATTTCTTAAAATGAAAATTATTTTGTTTTCAAGCCACCTGAGATAAAGAAGCAGGCGGGGGATGGGGTGGGGTGAGGGGAGCTGCCACCACAGAATTAAGGGGAGACTCACTGTTCTGGGGGCCCCAGTTAAGCAAGTTCGACCCCTTGTAGCGGAACCCAAGCCCCCTGCCCTAGCTGGCAACCTCAGCCCTGCCTGCAAGGAAAGACCCATCTCAGTGCTCAGAGCTGGATCCACAGTTGTTCCCGGCTCTGGTCCTGCCTGTTCTCCTGAGCCATCAGGCTGTGATTCCAGTCTTACGGGGGCGGGGGTAGGGTGTGGCTTGGCCCTGGAAGGGCCCCCCATCTCCCCTCTGCACGGTGGCTCCCGGTACAAAGCTCCCTTTGATTCTCCACAGCCTGGTTTTCTGGTTTTTTAACAGGAGGTGGGGAGGTTTTTTTTCTCCTCTGGCAGCGTGGTGCTGAAATGTTTACACTCGAGGGGTAGAGGAAAGGGGTTCTGCTCTCCTTCAGTGCCTGCAGACATTCCCGGGAGGAAATGAAGTGAAGGGAGATCAGAAAAGGCTGCCTCTGTTCAGAGCCTAGTGGAAAAAGCACGCCATGAACAGCGTGCTCTCACTTGGTCTCCATAGGTCTGTGGTGAATCTACCCACTAAGGTAGGGACCAGAAAGGGACAGGGACCAGGAGAAGACACAGCAGCCTGACCGCAAGGTTCACAGGCCAGCGCCTCCACTTACTGGCTGACTCTGAGCCTCAGTGTTCTCATCTGTGAAATGGGAGCAATGACAGTACCTACCGTGAGGGCTGCTGAGGGGTTAAATGTGTTCACTGTGCCCAGTGAACAGCAGCCACACAGAGAGGGCTCAATAAAGCATCACTCTGTGTGTGAGAAGGGGCACTACTTGGGTAGATTTTACATTTTCTCAACTGAATATTGGGGAAAAAAAAAACATTAGAAGGGGAGGGACAGAAATAAGAAAGGAGAGGGCGGAGGAGGGAGGGAGGAAGGTGGAAGGGGTCCTTCCCATGCAGAGGCCCGTCAAAGGGGCGCCTGGGGCAGTGGTTGGGGGGTGGAGGGCTGATAGAATGTCCGTCACAGCTACACACTGTCCACCCAGCTTCCTTGAGGGCTGTCCCCAGTGTGGAGCGGGCAGTTCCATACACCAAGAGCAGAAAGGCCACTTTTCTTCCCATTTAAAAACATTGTAATAAAATACACATGACATAAAATTTACCTTGTAAGTCCTTTTTAGGTGTGCAGTTCAATGGCATTCACACGTCCACCTGTCGTGTAACCATCACCACCATCCATTTCTTTTTGTCATCGTCCCAAACAGAAACTCTGTCCCCATGAAACAGGAACTCCGCATTTTCCCTTCCCCCAGCCCTTGGCAACCTCTAATCTACTTTCTGTCTCTATGAATTTACATATTTGGGGTATTTCGTGTAAATAGAATCATACAGTTTTTGTCCTTTTGGGTCTGGCTTCTTTCACAGGACATGATGTTTTCAAGGTTCATCCATATTGTAGCACGTGTCAGGGCTTCAGCCCTTTTTATGGCTGAATCATATTCCGTTGCATGCATGGACCACATTTTGTTTATCCATCCATCCGTCAATGGACATGTGAGTTGTTTCCACTTTTTGGCTGTTGTGAAAGGAAGGCTGTACCGCTGAACACTTCAGCGTTCTCGAATCCCCAAATGGTGTGTTGGCTGGTTTCCTACAGTGCACACAAGGATGAATTTATTTCTGATCCCCAGAGAAAGCTGCCTCTTCGTGAATAAGCATGACATGCCTGGGACAGGACGAGACCCAACAGCGTGGGGAAAACAGGAGTGAACCATGAAGGCAGGTGTCAGGGAGAAAACAAGGCGTGTTGGGGAGTTTGGGGGCCTGGGGCTGCCTCGGAGATGTTTATATTCTGAATTCCAAATGCCTGGAATGATTTCTGAATATCAGCTCCTTGGAGAGAGAGAAAGGGAGGTCTCTGAGTAAAAGACTTGAAAAATATTTAGCTCACTGTCAGAACGGAGGACCAGGGAATTGTGCGGTGTGGGGGGGGGGGAGGGAAAGGAAAGGATGGAGATCAAATTTCAGGCTGGTTTCAGCTTTATCTTCTCTGCAGTGCGACCCAAAGCTGGGTTATTTGGTGCTAAGAGATTTTATCAGTATGGAGGGACCGACCTGAGGCTTTGCCCTTGAAAAGTCTCCATCCTCTGAAGAATTCAGTGCCTCGTCTGCTTTACTTGTTTTGTGTCCCTCCATCTCTCCCAATCCTGTTCTCTCTTCTGCATTTGTCCCCTCACGTTTTTGTCCCGCTGTATTTCTAACCTCACCGTGTCACTTTGTTGAGGCATGTCCCTTGTATATGGCGTGCAGTTGGATTTCGTTTTTTGAATCAGCATTAGAGTCTGTCTTTGTGTGGCTGAACCAACTTGTATTTATTTTTACAACGAATACACACTATCTCCCTTCTCTCCTCTTGTTTTAGGTTCTGTTTCAGTCATCTTTGCGATTTCTACTCTTTAATACCCTTTATCTACGGATACTGCTGTCTTCTTTTTCCCTCTAGTGATGTGAAAGATGTCAAACGGTTTTGGTTACGCTAATGTAAGCCTTTAAATAAAGAGGATTCAAGTCTCTCTGTAATTATCAAGATCAGGAATGAAATGGTCTCTGTGTAAAACGAGACAAAGAACATTAAACTAGTTTCCACTTTCTGCTGCCAGTTCCCAGTTTTTGTCTGTATGTAAACTGTGATTTTAGAGTATTATTTCTATTTTCAAACCTCATGAGATTTTCTTTCAATGACCATTTTTGACCGACATATCTGATTTTGTTGGCGGCCGTACTTTTGCCAGTTACTTAGATACTGTCATCCATCTCTACCGACATCCTCTTATCTGTTTATCTTCTCCTTCTGCAATCTGGGCAAACCCTTGTTCATTCTCTGTCTCAGATGCTATCTCTCCTTTGATTTCTCCAAAACACTGGTTTTTATTTAAATTTTTTTCTATTTTTGGCCACACCGCGCAACTTGCAGGATCTTAGTTCCCCGACCAGGGATTGAACCCAGGCCACAGCAGTGAAAGCACTGAGTCCTAACCACTGGACTGCCAGGGAAGTCCCGCCAAAACACTGTTTTAAATAGTCATCGTAGTTTCCCTTTTCTTAAAACGTTCCCTTCTCTTACCCAGATCACTTTTTGTCATTCTGGTTTGTTGTCTTGCTTTTTATCTCTTCTCGTTGAGACTGTGGTCCTGTGAGTTATGCCAGAGGTTGGATTTTTTTCCTGTAGGCCAGTGGCTCCAAGTGCCTCTGAGGACGAGAAGGACACAAGCGATTTGTGTTTTACAAAGCACTGGGGCTGCGGTGGTGCTGCACGCTTCAAGGAGAGGAGAGGCAGCAGGCGGGGGAGGGGGACCAGCTAGGAGGCTGCTGAAGGGAAGGACATTTTATTCTGCACCCACGTGATTTTGCCAGAAAAATCACACCCCCTCCCAAACCCCTGTTGAGTTACCCTTTGTTATTTTTAAGTCGTAGTGCATTAGTACACTTATCATCTGATAAACGTTTATCACCTTGTTTCAGTTTTCAGCGTAAAGTTCCAGGCACAACTCCCCGTCCTCTGCTCTTCTCTATTAAATTTGCTTCCTGGCTTAAGGAGATGACTTCAAGCAACTTTTATTGATACCGGTTTTCTTCGGTTAACAAGAAACTGACAACAACCATAATGGTAGCTGAACTTTTTGAGCACTTTTTACAGGTAAAGCATGATTCCAAGTGCTCGACCTGTATCCATCCATTTAAACCTCAAAACAATCCTATGAGGCTAAGGTTACACCCATTTCACAGATGAGGAGACAGAGGCACCGAAAGGTCACACAGCTTGAAAGCTGCAGAGCTGGGATTCCAAGCTAAGCAGCCCCTGTTCTTAACCAAGAGAACAACTGTACAGACTAAATGCCCAACAAATATTAACTCTACATACATCATGTTTAATGTGTTGCTGTGGGTCCTCCCCTCACCCCCAATGCCACCTCCTGGCAGCGGTCCCGTGGGTGCCTCTGAAGGAAGGTTGCCAGATAATACAGGACGCCCGGTTCAATCTGAATTTCAGATCATCAATGAATACTTTTTTAGTTTAAGTGGGTCCCGACTTGTGGACATTTGGGTTGTTTCCAGTGTGGCGCTATTAGGCGTAAAGGTGTAAGCCTTTGTGTTTCCATTTCTCTTGGGTGAACACCTACCAGCGGCACGGCATCCCGACCCGCTGAGAACAGGCGTTCCAGCTGCTCGCATCTTTTTAACATTAATCGCTCTAGTGGCTGAGAAATGGTAGCACCTTTGACTTCCGCCGCACCTACCTCCTTCCCTTGCCTCCCAGCTCCACTCAGTACTTCAGCAATTTGATAGCTGGATTCTTTGAGTCTCACATCCACCCAAACACAGCCCATCAGGAACAAATACAGAGGGTTAGAGGGCAACCTGGGCTGCTAAGCAGAGGCAGCATTAGCGCGTCCGCTCTTGAGATGAAGGATGTGTCGAAAGAAAGACCTAGACCTTTGTTTTTTATGCCGGGGCTCAGGGAGTTGGATTCTCCTGGGAGGTAAGCTCTGGAATGAGCCCAAAGCGATGCAGCTTGAGTGTGTGTCAGACGCTGGTCTGTGTCGAAGGGGAAAGAGGAGGCAGAGAAAAACGGCACGCCCCACTCCCGCCTCAGGGCGCAGACTCCAGTGTGAGGGGCACACGCCCTGCGGGTGCTGCCCAGCCTCTCCCCAGCCACCGGGGCCCCTCTGTTCTCTTCCAGCGATAATGAAGCTGGTGTTGCCTGAGCACCTGTTTACAGCCCGGTGCGCTGCTCAGGGCTTCAAGTCCGAGATCGCACTTGATCCTCTTCGGCCCCTGAGATGGGTACTAGTATCATCCCAACATACAGAGGAGGGGAACGGAGGCATGGCGTACCGTAAACGCCCAAGGTTATACTTGGCCAAGGTCATCCTGCCAGGGCGGGGCATTCTGTCTCAAATCTCCTTTCTTAGCCATTTCCCTGCTCTGCGTGTCCACCTCACCTTCCTCTCTAAGGACCCCAACCTCTCCTGCCTCTTACCTCGATGGAGGTCGTGGCACCAGGTCAACCCGTTATGGAGGCAAAGCTTTTGTCCCAGAGCTGATGTGTCAGTTCCAGCATGATCAATATTTTGCCTGAGATAGGTCACCGGGGGCAAGAACCCAGGGTCTCAGGGTCTGTGCCTGCGAGGACGGGGCCTCCGAGAGTGGAGGTTCCTCACGTCACCCACCTGGGAAGACAGGCCCGCAGAGGCAGATTTTCAGTAGGGTGAGGGTTGACTTTGTTTTCTACCAAATTGGGCAACAGAAGCAGGATGGAGGGCCAGCCTTCAGAGATGTGTGCTAAAGAGACCAATCAATGTCCTAGGGAAATGGTGGCGTTCCTGTGGGTTGCTCTGGCCGACCACAAAGAAACCAGCGAAAGATGGGAGCAGAGACGGGGCTGGTTAAAAGCGAGAGCGTTCCTGCCTACATCCACTCTCTAACCCCCGAGTTTTCCACACTTGTGGGGCCTTATTTCTGTTCTTGGAAACATTCCAGAATCCTCCCAAGCTGGGTCAGTGCATCATGTGATGCCTCCTGCCTTAATTTGCTCTCCAAGGAGACCCAGTTATACCCCTGTTCCCTTTCTCAGGTGCTTTAGCTGCTCAGTCAGTGACTTACTCCACAGTACCTAGCTGTGTTGTTTATAAAGGCCAGCCTGCTCGGGATCTCTATTCATTGGTTCACCATGAAGCCTTTTACAAGAGAACTGGAAAGAATTTCTTGGAGGGAAAAGGCGTGGCGGCAGAGTCATAGTAAATTTAAGTTGAGGTCCCTCCCCCAGCCCCCTCTCCTTTACTTCATTCCTTAGGCCATTAAAAGCACTAAAGACTGCATGTTTCTGAGCAGTCTTTCTTAGTTATGGGCCCAGGGCCAAGGGGCGTGCTGCAGATTTTCCCTTATAAATTACTGCACTTTAACATAGACAGTGAACTGAACACGGTGGAGCTGCCGCGCTCGCTGGGTCTTCCACGCAGCATTTGTAACTTAAGATTCTATAAAGGGTTGGAGCAAATTCTTAGTTAATAAGGGTTGGAATGCAGCAGAAACTACTCAAACTGCAGGCAAAATGGCAACTCGGCAGCCGGAAAAGAAATGGACATCAGGTTCTCAATCCTGTTATCTTTTCTTTTTTTTCTTTCCCTTATAGGCTGTTACAAGATCCTGACTATAGGTCCCTGTGCTATACAGCAGGTCCCCGTATTTTATCTCCTCTATATACAGTTGTTTGCATCTGCTAATTCCAAACTCCTAATTTATCCCTCTCCCACCTCGCTTTCCCCTTTGGTAGCCATAAATTTGTTTTCTATGCCTGTGGGTCTGTTTCTGTTTCATAAATAAATTCACTTGTGTCAGGTTTTAGATTCCACATATAAGTGATATCATATGGTATTTGTCTTTCTTTCTGACTTACTTCACTTAGTATGATCATCTCTAGGTCCACCCATGTTGCTGCAAATGGCATTATTTCATTCTTTTTTAGGGCTGAGTAGTATTCCACTGTATATATATATATATATATATATATATATATATATATATATATATATATACACACACACACACACCATATCTTCTTTATCCATTCCTCTGTTCATGAACACTTTCTTTATCCCCGTCCAAACTACATATTTAACCCACATTCACCTCATTGTTTTCCTTGATCATGTTAAAAAATACCCAAACACCTCAACCTTATAAAGTAGGAAGCAACCTTATGAAGCACTATGTCTTGATGGTCAAAATGTGGTTCTGAGGACAAACCCTTCAGCTTCACAATCTCTGCTCTGTAGTCTATTAGCTTTAAGACTTCAGGTATGTTACTAAGAAGACTCAGTGTCACCAGCTGTAAAATCAGTCGATTTGGTTACAGAAGCCTGAATGAAGACAGCAGTTTTTCTCAAACTTTTCATCATGACTCACATTTAGGAACTCTATATCTCAAACCAGGCAGCACACACAGACACACACACATACACACACTCACACACACACACATTTCTGATATAAAGTTTCATGAATCCATGCTTGGTCTTACTATGTGTGATGCACTCCAATGCTTTGTTTCCTCGTCCCCTTGTTTCATGGCACAGTGGACTTTGGCTCACTAAATTGATTTCAACCCTCATTAATGGGCACCACCCTCATTTTGAAAACAAAACTGCCCTAGAGAAACTAGGAGGCAGCTTTGTTCGTGATAGGAAAACGAACACAGTAAACAAACCACAGTAAACCAAACCAGGAAACAGCTTAAGTATCCACCAACAGGAGGATGGAAAAATACATGATACTACATTCAAACAAGGGGATATTGTACTTAGTGAAAATGAAGGAACTAACATAACATGTATCAACGTGGATGAACTTACAAAGACAATACTGAGTCAAAGACACAAGTCGTGTAAGAATAGACACAGTACTATATATATCTAAGCATATATATGTACATATTATATATGTATATATATAATAATATGTATATATATATATATGCTTAAACACATACAATGTATAGTGTTTAAGGAGATGTTCATCTATATGTAGAAATGTTTAAAAAAATGCATAGGATTAACTAACACCAAATTCAGGATAATTGTTAACTCTGGTGAGACACCAGGATTTCAATTGTTTGTTTGGTGATGTTTTCTTTCTTAAGCCAGTGGCAGGCATGTGGCTCTTGTTATATTCATCTTGAAATCTTCTTGATCATCTCTAGTTTTAATTTTTTCAAAAATCAAATGAAAGATAACAGGATTGAGAAGCAACCTAAGTGTCCATTGACAGATGAATGGATAAAGAAGATGTGGTATATATATATACAAGGAAATATTACTCAGCCATAAAAAATGAAATATTGTCATTTGCAGCAACATGGATGGATCTAGAGTTCATCATACTAAGTCAGACAAAGACAAATATCATATGATAGCACTTATACGTGGAATCTAAAAAATAATACAAATGAATCTATTTATGAAATAGAAACAGACTCACAGACCTAGAAAACAAACTTATGGTTACCAAACAGGAAAGGGAGGGAGGAGGCATAAATTAGGAGTTTGGGATTAACAGATACACTCTGCTATATATAAAAACAAGGATTAACTGTAGAGCACAGGGACCTATATTCAATAACCTATAATGGACAATAATCTAAAAAAATATTATCTGTATAACTGAATACCTGAAACTAACACAATATTGTAAATCAACTATACTCCAATAAAAAAATTAAAAATAAAAGAAAGTCCCTTCTTCCCTGGAAAGAAGAAGGAAGAAACGATACAGTTTTAGTGCATTGTGAGGAAATGCAGATTCATTGTTTGTCTACATTTACCCAACAAAAAACAAACAAAAAAGGAAAGTAAATCTGTCAGAAAAAAAACATAAAATGCATCCCAAGTAACCAAAAAGAAATGCCTTTTTAAAAAATAATTAATTCATTTATTTTTGGCTGCATTGGGTCTTCGTTGCTGCATGCAGGCTTTCTCTAGTTGTGGCGAGCGGGGGCTACCTTGTTGCGGTGCGCAGGCTTCTCATTGTAGTGGCTTCTCTTGTTGCAGAGCACGGGCTCTAGGCACACGGGCTTCAGTAGTTGTGGCACGCGGGCTCAGTAGTTGTGGCTCATGGCTCTAGAGCGCAGGCTCAGTAGTTGTGGTGTACGGGCTTAGTTGCTCTGTGGCATGTGGGATCTTCCCGGACCAAGGCTTGAACCCGTGTCACCTGCATTGGCAGGCAGATTCTTAACCACTGAGAGACTAGGGAAGTCCCAAGAAATGCCTTTTTAATGATTCACTTTTGAACATCAACATCATAACTCCTGTATTAGTTTCCTAGCGCTGCCACAATGACACACTAAGTGGTTTAAATAACAGAAATTTATTGTCTCACAGTTCTGGAGGCTAGAGGTCCGGGATCAAGGTGTTGGCAGGGCCCTGCTCCCACTGGAGGTGCCAGGCTCCTGTCCTGGCTTCTGGTAGTTCCTGGGCTTGTGGCAACGTAACTGCAGCCTTCACAGGGCCATCCCCCTGTTTGCATGTCTGTGTCCAAAGTCCCCTGTTTATAAGGACACCAGTCATATTGGATTAGCACCGCCCTACTCCAGTATAACTTCACCTTGACTAATTGCATCTGTAAAGACCGTACTTCCAAATCAGGTCCTATTCTGAGGTGCTGGGGGTTAGGACTTCAACCTATGAATCTGGGGAGGGGGACACAGTTAATCCATCACAACTTCTCTTTACTATAGAATGATATAGTGTCGACTTCTACCAGTTTTTCCAACTTATCCTTGCTGAGTGCCAGAGGGCCAAGGAAACTGAGACGAATTCATTACTTACAATTCTCTATGGTGCTAAGTTCCCAAGTTCCTATTCTCTGTCCGATTCCCCTGTAATATGTGTGTGCAGACAGGCCTACCCATGCATGCACACCCGTGCATATATGCACACACTCACATACACTCACACACCCGTACCCACACAAAGGTTAAAAAGCCCGTGGAGTTACGAATAAGGCTAAAGTGAGGGGGAAAAGCATAACTTGGAAAAACTGACTTTGGATTTTAACCAATCCCCCAGTGTTTGAAAAATAGTGTGAGGATTTCAGGGAGTCCAGAGCGGCCCCCAAGGCCCGGGACCTTGCCTCTCGGTTTTGCTCCAATTCTCTTGCACAAGGGCCCAGTGTGGGTGGGTGGGATGTCTGGGGCAAAGACACAGATACTATTATTCTGGGCTTCTCCTCATGCTGGCAGCCACAGCTCCCACCGCCCCCCAAAAAGCCAGACTGTAGGTTCAAACCAGAGGTGTAATTGATGGCCTGGAGTGGCAAAGATGCCCCATTGCCTTCAAAAAAATACCGCTTTATTTCTGCGCTAGAGCAGGGCAGACCAGACGCCGACCACACCCGCAACTTCCCAGACCTTGGCTGCTTGAGGATCTGTTACCCACCCTCAGGTTAGGAAAGTGCCCCAGGCGAGCGCTTGAAGAGCTGGGGGAAGAGCTCTAGACTTTTTCTCTCTTCAAAATTTTGCTTCAGCTGAGAACATTCATTTTTAACTCGTGTTTTTCTAGTTGGTGAAACAAAGTGGGGTTTTTGCCAAAGACCGACTCCAACTCTTAAGAATCTAAACTTCTAGAGATTAGGGACCCTATGTGAATTTTCTTTTTTGTTCACAGTATTCCTTGTATTTTTTTTTTTTTTTGGACCAGGTGGAGGAAAATAACTGGTGTCTGCTAATACCCCTTGTGATGGCTGGAGTCACTCTGAAGCATTGCTTATGCTGCTCTAACTTCTCTCTCGGCCCCAGTTGCCATCTGTCTACATCTGGCACAAACTCCTCACTTTGGTCTCCAAGGCGCCCTCACGGGGCTCCCGCAGATTCACCAAGTGTGAATTTACATGCATCACCTTCCTTGGCAAGACTTTTCTTTCCCCTGGGTTCTCAGTCCACCAGCCCCCATGCTAGATGTGGCTCCCTCTCTGTCACGTCCCGTGTCTCGTTCATTATCAGGTGGTGATCATTTTCTTGCCTAATCTGTTCCTCCTTCTCATCCCTGTCTCCATCCGCTGACTTAGGTTCCTATTATGTCTCAATCACAGATGTTGAATCAGATGACATATGAGATTAGCTCACTGTTCCAATAACAATCTCAAAATCTAAGTGGTTTGACAGCAATGAAAATGTGTTGCTCACTCACGCTGACATAGGTTGGTCTTTGCTATCATGATCTAGGGACCCAGGTGCCTTCAGTATTATGGCTCCATCCAGCATCCTCCACTGGATCTTCTGTGTTCAGCCGGGAGACTGGAAAGTGCTTGGAGCTTCTCTAGAGATGTTTTAGGGGCCAGGTCTGGAAGTGCTGGCATCATTCTTGCCCAGAACTAGTCACATGACCCCAGTGATGGGGCAAAGGGTTCTGGGAAATGTAGTCTTGTGGGGGGGGGCACCCAGGAAGGAAGGGAGTGCAGGGATATAGGGGCAGCTGGCAGTCTCTGTCATCAAGCCCTCAAATTCACCCTCCACCACACAGAGTGACTCATAGAAGATGCCAGGATGGACAGCACATCTTTCAGGGACTCTCTTATCACTTGCTGGATGCTGAGCCAGCTTCTTAAAATGGCATCAAAATCCCTCCAGACCCATATCCTGCCTCTTTGGTTTACGTCACAATACCCCCAACACCTCCCCACCCAAGAAGTGTCTCTCAGCCTCTCTTCTCTCACAGCACAAGTCCGGCCACGCTCTGACCTGGCCCCCAGAACTCGGGTGGTCTTCACTGCCCCTTCACCCTCTCTCCCAGCGCTCCCCACCTCCACCTCACTCACTCATTTGGGAGATCGTCTTAGAAGCTGACGGTGATTCTGCTTCTCTCTCCAGACGGAGAGCTCCTGCAAGGCAAGGATGGTGTTTAATCCTTGTGAGTTTCCCTGTCTACTGCTCAGCACCCAAAATGCTTAATAAATGTTGATGGAGCGAATGGAGACCAAGAAAGGGCCCCCTCCCCATACAGGCAGGGGATATCCAAGGCAGGGTTCCGGAGATGACAAGATGGATCACTGGGGCCAGCATCACCTTCCAGGCCCCCATCCCCCCTGCAGTCTCCACGAGGCTGGAATGCCCTCTTTCCCCGAGGCTCTGAGATTCAACTTGCCTTTATTTCTAAATGCAAAATTTGAAAGGCTACTTGTTGGTTGAGAAAACTGGTGCTGTGTGCTTTCATTTCTTAGGGGGCTGGGACCCTCAGATTTGGAGATGTTGGGACTTGCTGACAGGGCCTGGGACAACTCTTTCTCCCTCACGTTAAGAAGCCAAGTCATGAGAAACCAACTTGCTTGGCTTGTCTTGCTGTAATCTTGTGGCCTGCAGCTTTTGGAATTGGGTTTATTTATTCATTTAAATTGCATTCTGGCATTTACTTGTGTTTGTTCTCTCCATAAAGACCTTTTTATTTTGGTCCCAGAGAGCTGTTTATTGCTTAGCACATGTGGCAGAAAAAAACGATTGGACTGGAGATGCTAATATTGCTCTTCAGGGACCTGGGCTGGAGGGGCCCCAGGATGGGGCTCTGCCCCCCACAGGGCACCTCTTGCCTCCAGGCCACTGGGAAGGGCTCCATCCAGAATACAAACAGCCATCTGCAAACAGGAATGTCCTCATGCCCCACATGCAAGGAGGTTAGAGATGAAGATAGAGGCAGCCTCCACCACCCATCTCCAGGAAGAGGCAACCTCTCAGATACCCTTTGCAGGAAAGCTGGATTGCCGTAATAAAAAGTACTTGTAAAAAAAAGGGCATCCCTAAGTTTGTTTTTTGTTTTGTTTTTTATTCTAAAGGGTTGACAACAATGAGACTGGGCAAGAGGCAGGTGAGATAAAAGTCACTGGCTACGTTTTAAGATGGTTTTGGCCCGAGGGCGTGAGCCAAAGCTGGGTTTGCCAGGGATCCTGAAAGGGATAGATGGATCAAAAGTGCAGGAGCCAACCCACCATCCAGAAATCGCACTCCATGATATTTACCCAAAGGAGTTGAAAACTTACGCCCACATGAAAACCTGTACATGGATGTTTATAGCAGCTTTATTCCTTCAAACTTAGAAGCCACCAAGATGTCCTTCAGTAGGTGAATGGATAAATAAAACCTAGTACGCCCAGACAATGGAATATTATTCAGTGCTTTCAAGCTATCAAGCCTTGAAAAGATGCGGAGGAAACTTAAATGCATATTACTAAGTAAAAGAAGCCAATTTGAAAAGGCTATACCCTGGAAGAGTCCAACTCTATGACATTCTGGAAAAGGAAAAACTATGGGGACAGTAACAAGATCAGTGATTGCCAGGGGTTAGAGGGTAGGGAGCGATGCATAGGTAGAGCACAGAGGATGTTTAGGGCAGTGAAAACACTCTGTATGAGACCGTAACGGTGGATACATGTCACTATACATTTGTCCAAACCCACAGAATGGACAACACCAAGAGTGAACTGTAATTGTAAACCATGCATTTTGGGTGATAATGGTGTGTCCATGTAGGTTCATCAGTTGTAACAAATGTACCACCTGGTGGGGATGCTGATCACGGGGAGGCCATGCCTGGGTGGGGCAGGGGGCACATGGGAAATCTCTGTACCTTCCCCTCAATTTTGCTGGGAACCTAAACTGCTCTAAAAAAAAATGAAGTCTTGAAGAAAAAAAGTAGAGGAACGGAATGTAAGCGCTCATGTGAGTTGCAAAAGAAAGGAGAGAAATTGGACAGTAAGTCGTAAAACAAGTCCGGATAATGGTATGTTTCCCTTGAGAACTGGGGGAGACCAAGCATCTTGCAAGATGGAAGCGTTCACAGGGAAAGAGGACCAGGTGCTACCAAGGAGGGATAAGAGAGAAAACCAACCTCTGAAGGAAGTAAAAGGAGTCAGACTTAAGAGTAGGTGAAAGGAAGGGGGTTCAAGATGAAAAATAACATTTTATTGATTGATTGAAGGCTTGCAGTGTGGCGGGCAAGGCACTAAGCACTTTACATGTAACACCTCTTGTAACCCTCATAACAGTTCCCTGACGTGGACACTATTATAATACCCATTTTCCAGATGACAAAAGCGAGGCTCACATAGGTTAAGGGATCTGTCTGTGGTCACACTGGGTGGATTCAGAATGCGATCTCATGTGCGTCCATCAGAAGGGGAACATCTCACCCACTAAGGATGGAGGAAGGACCCTTTGGAGCAGCACCGTCCAATGGAAACAGGATAAGCCAAAAACGCAAGGCGCAAATGCGAACCACATGTGTATTTTAGATTTTCTAGTAGCCACGTTAACAAGGATAAAAAGAAACAGGGTAAATTCATTGTAATATATTTTATTTAACCCAATACATCTAAGCTATTATCCTTTCAACATGTAATCAATGTAGACAGATTATTAATTAGACACTTTACATTATTTTTTCATCCTAAGCCTTTTGTTTGTTTGTTTGTTTGTTTTTGCGGTACGCGGGCCTCTCACTGTTGTGGCCTCTCCTGCGGTGGAGCACAGGCTCCGGACGCGCAGGCTCAGTGGCCATGGCTCACGGGCCCAGCCGCTCCGCGGCATGTGGGATCTTCCCAGACCGGGGCACGAACCCATGTCTGTCCCCTGCATTGGCAGGCAGACTCTCAACCGCTGCGCCACCAGGGAAGCCCCATCCTAAGCCTTTGAAACATGATGTACTTTACAGTGTGGATCAAGTACTCAATAGCCGCCTGTGGCCAGTAGCTACCATGTTGATGAGTCAAGGGCAAGAGAATGAGTCCTGTAGAAAGTACTAAGCCATATGTTGCGGACATAAAATAAGGGGTCTTCTGGTTGGTTTCAAGTCCAAGACTTGTTATACACTTTTAAAAACTAAACTTTTAAATTTGAATAACTTTAGATTATGACGCTGCATCCCCGAGCAGCACTCAGACTTGGTTTTCTCATCAGCCTTCTTTCCTGGCTTTGTACCTTTCACCCAGACAAGGTTTTGCCAAAACGGTTGGCTTAAGCCAACGGCTTCTGCTTTGGAGATGGAGACTTGCCTGGGGCAGGCCTTGCCGTTGTTTTTCTAGATCCCAGTTTGACCTCTGGTGAAAAAGGGCCTTGATGTAGTCTGTAGGTCTTCTGCCTACTGGAGGAGCACTTGGCAATGCCACGGGCATTTTTGGCAGAGAAGTTGGGGAGGGAAATCGTTCTCTATGTTGATCTCTTGATTGTCTTTCCTATTCCCCCCATTTTGGCACTTGAACAACAAGCCACCGCTTCCCAGGCAATGGCTACGAGTGTGTTTGTCTTGGCATCTGGATGATGAGAGCCCTCTGAGCCTTGGTCATGCTTCTATTCTTGGTGCTTGATGGGGACTCACTCACTGAATTCTGGGTCTTTTCTAAGTGCCTAAATTAGAGTAAGCAAATACATAAAAGGAAAAAGGAGTTTTAGAAAATGTATTTGTGGGCCACTCAGATATAAAATACAGGGGCTTCCTGGGTGGGGTAGTGGCTAAGAATCCACCTGCCAAGGCAGGGGACACGGGTTCGAGCCCTGGTCCGGGAAGATCCCACATGCCGCAGAGCAACTAAACCCGTGTGCCACAACTACTGAGCCTGCATGCCACAACTACTGAGCCCGTGTGCCACAGCTACTGAAGCCTGTGCACCTAGAGTCCACGCACCACAACGAAGAGTAGCCCTTGCTCGCTGCAACTAGAGAAAGCCAGCGCACAGCAGTGAAGACCCAGTGCAGCCAAAAATAAATAAATAAACAAATAAATAAATAAATTTATAAAACTATATATATAAAATACAACTTGCTCAGCCACAAATACTTTTCCTGGAGAAGCTGATCAAAGCCGTAAGAAGATTTATCCTCCTGACACGGGACAGCCCTGACCTGTCTGTTTCCAGCCTAGTGGACATTGCAGAAGGGGGCTGGTGATTTGGCACGATAGGGGTTCCCTAATGTTCTTGAGAAGCTTTACCTCTAACACTTTGTGGCGCCCTTGGGGTATTTCAACCATTGAGGCAATTTCAGGTTGGCTCATTTATGTGATAGTGATAGTGGAGGTGATGGTGGTGATGGTGGCAGTGATGGTGGTAAAGACTGTGGTTGTGGTGAGTTCCACAAGGTGTGAATTGTCCACAAGGTGTGAATTGTCCACAAGGTGTGAATTGTCCACAAGGTGTGAATTGTCCACAAGGATAGGCCGTGTCTTTCATTTTTGTATCTCCAACTCAGAATTTAGCTCAATAACTGCTTATTGAATGGGAGGCAGATACTGTAATTAACTAATTAGCTGGGAAAAGAGGATTGCTCAGAGCTACCAGAGGACTAAATGGGAAACCAGGCATAGGTCTAGAGCCTTAAGTTAGTAGAGAAAATTAAAGTGTAACCAGACAGGAAAAGAGAAGGAGAAATTGGATATTTACACCCCTGTTCCCAATACCAGCTGCCCAGAACCAGGGAAGGATACATAACACATGGAATTCCAGCTCATGTGGTCATCATAGCAGTATCTCAGGGTGATAAGTAATCAGACAAGCAGACGTTTGGTAATTTTCTATGATTACCCAAGGCCCTGAAACTCACATTTAGTTCCATCAATAATTTCCAAATTTTAGCCCTTTGTTTATCACTTCCAAAGTTTTTGCTATATCAGTGTACCACCTATGGCAGGGATCAGTGAACTCTTCCGTAAAGGGCCAGATGGTGCATATCTCAGGCACTGTGGGCTGGACGGTCTCCGTGGAAACTACTCAACTCTGCAGCTGTACTGTTAAAGCAACCAGAGCAATATAATGTGTCAGTGGTGGGTGTGGCTAAGTGCCAATAAAACTTTATTGACAAAAAACAGGCTGCAGACTGGATTGGGCCCAGGGCCACAGTCTGTAGACCCCAATTCATACTATTATTTACAAAGTATATTAAGGACTCCGTCTAAGAATAAATAAAGTAAAATAAATTAATCTAAATTTTTTTCATATCAGTCCTCTAAATGGAAAACCATGCCATGCACACACAACTGCAAAAGTAAATTCGATGAAAATGAAACAAGGTTATTAAATTCTAACCAGGTGGATGGACTGTGTAAGACTTGCAGCCTGAAGCCTAAGCTTTCTTGTTAAAAAAAAAAATTAGGAAGTCCTAGAGAGGCAAGACTCATTAGTGCCGGGCTGAGTTTTTTTTCCTTTAAGAATCAGCTGGACTACAGAGCATTGGAGGGGGGTAACTTTCTCATGATGTGAGTTAATCTCATTTAAGTCCGTTCAATTTTCCACCTGAAGTCACCTGCTCCCCTGCAGTGACTGTTTCTGAGAAACCCTGGTTTCGTTTGCTGTTAAACTCTGACAATGAGAACCCCGCATTTAGGGAAGGTGACATCCCAAACCATCAAGGTTGATTATCTTCCAAGAGGCAGGAGGCCCCCCCAAGGAGGACAGGCCCCCGGGCAGCAAGCTCTGCTGGGATGTAGGCTCTGCCCTCCCGGATGTGGTGCAGAGAAGGCAAATAAACCCTCCTGCTGGGTTATTACCCTTGACAGGCCCTGCTGGGGAGCTTCCCGCACTGCCCCCCAGGATGATCCAGGACAGGCCGGCCCTGACACCTGGATGACTAAGCAAGGTCCAGCGTGACTCACCCAGCCCCGCCCGGTCTGGCAGCACGCTCTCTGGACCGTGCTGGTGAACCGTCCATCAGTTCATCTCCAGACCAGCAGGGGCTCCACGTGGGAGGTGGTAACCCAGCAGCAGAGGTTGTAAAGTCTGAGCCCTGGGGACCCAGATGATCCCAGGGCAGGAGGGACCAGGGGTTTCCATAGGCAGCCGTGATGCTCTTAAGCTCCTACCTATCATAGATAATAAACGAGGGATGCAAACCAAACAAGGTCTGGGAGCCAAGTGGATGTGTGTCAGCTTGGGAATTATCAGCCGCAACCACTGTGAGTGAGTCAAACACCTGATTCAGAGACAAACTCAGCTGCTGGGCTCACACGCGCTGCACGAACAGCTGGGGTAGAGGTGGAGGGCCCAGAGATGCGTGGGCACCAGGCCTAGACCCCACCCTGCCTGGAGCCTGGGAGGCTCCGGCAGGCCTTGTGGAGCTCATGAAACCGGGTATTGAAGATATCAGATGGCGACAAAGGGGGGTGGGGATTGGGCCTGAGGACTCCGAGGCCCAAACAGGGTTCCCACCCACTCAGCATCCTGGTGCTTCCCTATTGTCATCCTCCAGGGCCAGAAGGGGACCAAGAGGGGAGCAGATGCCCTGGATGCTACATACTCATGCCCTCGGCGCTCCTGGGCTGGAAGTACCGGGGAGTTCGTGCCCCTCCCCCAGGGGACGGTGTGACCAGGGCAGCCCGCTAGGGGGGTGGCTCTAAGGCATGCTCCATCCTGGCTTCCAGGGCTCCCCAGTGGCTACTGAACCTCAGTAGCGCAGCAGTGACCTGCCTGAAAATGCATCCTTTCCTGCGGCCTTCCGGTCCCCATCTCACTGCGCACATTTCCCTCTGGCTGCTTCCTGGGCTCGCCGCCCAAATCCTTATCCCCTGGTACTCAAATCCTTGTCTCAGAATTTTTACGGTTTCACATCTTATGTTTAAGTCTTTAATCCTTTTTGAGTCGATTTTTGTGTATGGTGTAGGATAAGGGTCCAATTTCATTCTTTTGTTTTGTTTTGTTTTTGCAGTACGCGGGCCCCTCACTGTTGTGGCCTCTCCCGTTGCGGAGCACAGGCTCCGGACACGCAGGCTCAGCGGCTGGGCCCGTGAGCCATGGCCACTGAGCCTGCACGTCCGGAGCCTGCGCGTCCGGAGCCTGTGCTCTGCAACGGGAGAGGCCACAACAGTGAGAGGCCCGCGTACTGCAAAAAAAAAAAAGAAAAAAAAAAAACCATAATGAGATATAACCTCACATCTGCTGTTAGAATGGTTATTATCAAGGAGACAAGGAACAGCAAGTGCTGGAGAGGGTGTGGAGAAAAGGGAACCCTCACGCACCATTGGTGGGAATGTAAATTGGTGCAGCCACTGTGGAAAACAGGATGGAGGGCCCTCAAAAATTAAAAATAGAACTACCCTATGATCCAGCAATCCCACTTCTGGGTATATATCCAAAGTATCTCAAACAGCTATCTGTACTCCTACATTCATTGCAGCCTTATTCACAAGAGCCAAGATCTGGAAACAACCTAAGTTTCTGTCGACTGATAAAGATGTGGTATAAATACATATAATGGAATATGATTCGGTCACAAAAAAGGAAATCCTGCCATTTTCGACAACATGGATGGACCTGGAAGACATTATGTTAAGTGAAATATAGTCAGACCCAGAAAGACAAATACTGTATGATCTCGCTTGTATGTGGAATCTAAAACAGATGAACTCATAGTAACAGAATAGGATGTTACCTGTCAGACGCTGGGGATTGGAATAGAGGGTGACATTGGTGAAAGGGTACAAAGTTTTAGTTAGGAATAACTTCTGGATATCTAATGTACAGCATGGTGACTATAGTTAATAATACTGTATTGTATACTTGAAATTTGCTAAGAGTAAATCTTGAGTTCTCTCTACATGCACAAGAGGTAATTACGGGAGGTGATGGATGTGTTAATTAGCTTCATGAGATCATCACTTCACAATGTGTATGTATATCAAAGCATCACATTGTACATCTTAAATATATACCATGATTATTTGCCAGTTATACCTCAACAAAGCTGGAAAAAAATAGACTCATTTTTTAAGTCCATAAAGGCTCATACTGCGTGAATTTGTTCATATGAAATTCTAGAAAAGGCAAAATCATACTGACAGAAAGAGATCAGAGATCACCTGGGGTTGGAGGCTGGGGATGAGGTTTGACTGCAAAGGGGCACGAAGGAACTTTGGGGGCGATTGGGAAGCTCTAAGTCATGATGCCAATTTGGTATAAATTACCAAAATCTATCAAACTGTACTCTGAAATAAAGCCCAATAAAGCTGGGAAAATAAGGTCCCGAGCACAGAATGTGGCTACAAAGAGAGATGAAGAATGGGAGCCATTAATGCAATCCACTGGCAGGGTGGGGTGGGGATGCAGAGCATCCTAAGATCTCCCGCGAGTGCCTGAGCCCCAGAACAGGATGGCTTTGAGGAGGGTTGAGTCAGGTGCCCGCCCAGAGCCCGCCACCATGGAGTCTCTCCTCCCCTCTGGCAGGCACCCTCTGCGGTCCTGGAGATGGTGGTCACATGCGTGTTGTAGGCAGGGGCTGGCTGGCTCGCAGGGGGCTCAGAGCTGGGGCGCACACAGCCCCGTTGTTACCTGGAAATCCAACGTGCTGAGGTCAGAAGGCTTCCCCCCTCCGCCCTCCT
The DNA here is from genome assembly GCF_964341445.2 of Mesoplodon mirus. NCBI lineage: Eukaryota > Metazoa > Chordata > Mammalia > Artiodactyla > Ziphiidae > Mesoplodon > Mesoplodon mirus. Next base: position 6,110,188 of record NC_138989.1, read on the forward strand.
CCCCAGCAAGTGCAAACGCTGTGTGGACCTGCACAGACCTATCCCAGCCCTCTTCTCTGACAGATTCAAATAAACAAAACCCTGTGGGGGTTCAGAGCGCTGCAGGGGTCCTCCCGGTCACCTGTCCCCCGGACACGCAGCCCCAGCTTCTCGCTTGCTCCTGGTTCCCACCCCACCATGAGCAAAGCTGACCGCGGGCTCCTGCCTGTTCCCAGGCCTTTTGTGTTTCTGACTCTGCTCTCACCGATGCCCACTTACTCGAGCTGTGACAGTGGCCTCCCTGCCCCGGGTCCTCCTCGCTGCCTTGGGTCCTTGGATCACAAGCAGAATGATGCAAAAGAGTGGTGTCACCTGGCCTCCCCATCACCACCGGGACGAGAGTCCAGACTCGGCTTTATCGTCCAGCATTTCTGGACTTAAACCGACTGCCAAACACACCTACCTCATGCCTCCTTTCACAATGATGATGATCTATTTCAAACATTCAAGAAATATATCTATAACAAGCCCTTCTGTGCCTATGACCCACGTTTAGGAGATAAAACATTTCAAATCGCTTGAGACCCTCTGGGCACCCTACTCAGAGGGCACCCCCAGCCTACCTGCCCCTCCCCCTCTCTGGCCGTGCCCACCGTCTTGAATTGGGGGTTGAACATTCCCAGACGTGTCTTAGCCATTTTGCTACCTGTGCGTGTATCCCCCAAGCAATACCTATAGTATTGTTTTGCGTGGCTTAACACCTTATCTGTGTGATATGATATCACCGGCGTTTGTCTAAGTTTGGGTTCCCTTCAAAGCAGAGGCTAAGAGGATTTGGTGCAGAGTTTACGTGGGAGGTGAGGCCAGGGAGGCTGGGGAGGGACTGGGGGTGGGAGGAAAGGCAATGAAGACTGAGCCGGCCAGGGGCAGCTAGGCAGCTGAGGCTGGGTCCCCGGGGGGCTCTGAGCATGTAGAGAGACTCTCAGAGCATCCGCTGAGGGCGGGGATGCTGGAGTACACATCCCCTCCCACCCCTCAAAGTTGAAGGTCACGCCCGCAGGCAGAGAGAGTCCTCGGGGAGGGGTCGCAAGTGCCTGGGTCAGGGGGGAGCGGCAGGCAAGGGCCCAAGGGGGCCGAGGGGATCCGGGCTGCTGACTGCTCCATGTTCTCCTGCAGCTGGGTTTTTCCTTCCAAAGTTCTTTTGAAATATATTCATGTTCAGTGAAATGTAGCTCTAGTAATCACCCTCCCACACACTTTTTTTTAGCCTTTAAAAATATACATAACGTACCATTCACCATTAGTGGCATTTAGTACCTTCACAATGGCGTGCAGTCACCGACTATCTACTTCCAGAACCCTGACATCACCCCAAAAGGAAACCCCATACCCATGTACCCCTTAAACTGTCACTCTCAATTCACCCCTCCCCCGGCCCCTGGCAACCACCAAACTACTTTCTATCTCTATGGATTTACCAGCTCTGGACATTTCATATAAATGGAATCATGTAATATGCAGCCTTTGGAGTCTGGCTTATTTCACTTGGAACAATATTTTCAAAGTTCGTCCATGTGGTGGCCTGTGTCAGTGCTTCACTCCTTTGAATGGCTGAATACTATTCCATTGTATGGATGGACCATGTTTTCTTTATCCATCCAACTCTTGATGGACATTGGGTTGTTTCCATCTTTTGGCTGTTGGTAATAATGCTGCTATGAACATCTGTGTACACATTCTTGTTAGAACACCTGTTTTCAGATCTCTGGGCTGTACACCCAGGAGCGGAATTGCTGGGTTCCATGGTGACTCTATGTTTCACCCACTGAAGAACTGCCAGACCATTTTCCACATCAGCTGCACCATTTTACACTCCCACCGGCAATGTGCAAAGGTTACAACTCCTCCACAGCCTCACTGACACTTGTTATTTTCTGCATTTTTCATTTAGCCACGACATGGGTATGGAGGCTAGTATTCCTTTGTATGAATCCACCAACCAATCCCTCTGTTCCTCTGTTGATGGACATGTAGGGTGTTTCTGATTGGGGTTGCTACAAACCACAGTGCTGTGAACACACCCCCACATGACAGCCTGGCTTGTGTGTCTTCATTTAACATTTTGTCCTATACCGTTCTCCTCTGGGAAAATCTTTCCTGCCCTTTCACATCCTTCCTGCCTGATGGGTTCATCCGAGGCAGTGTTCAGGGCAAGCAAGCACCCATCACTTAGACCCACACTGTCCAATTCTGCAGCCACCAACTTCACATGGCTATAAGGCACTCACAGCGTGGCCAGTCCAAACTGAGGTGGGCCATGAACGTAAAACACACACTGGATTTCAAAGATGTAACCTGAAAAAATGTGAAATATCTCATTAATAATAATGGTAATGTTCTGTATCAATTAATAATGTTGAGATGAAAATGTGTTAAATAAAACATTTATTAAAATTAATTTCACCTGTTTCTTCTCAATTTATAAAAGTGGGGCTACTAGAAAATTTACAATATGTGGCTTGCATTTGTGGCTCATAGTATATTTCCAGTGGACAGCGCTGTTCTAGATTATTCATTTGCCCTGTCATGTGTTCCCTCAACAGGGCTCTTTTCTGTTTCTTCACCCGATTGTGAACTTCTTGAGAGACAGGCCAGGTCTCGTACACCTTTCTTTCCTTCAGCCCAGAGCAGCTTTGCAGACGGTGGGAATTTAGCAGAGTGACCTTTCTAAGAGCAGATCTGATCATGTCCCCACTGTTTCAACACCAGCTGTCTTCCTTTCACATCTTTCAATGATTTCTGTTGACTTTAGGATAAAGCAAAACTCTTCAATGTGGCTGCAAGGCCTTGTGGGGTCTGGCCCCCACCCGCCTTTGTGTACCCCCTGTGCCCCGACCACCCTGGGCTTCTTTCCTCCTTGCTCCTGCCACAGGGCCTTTGCACATGCCAATCTCTCTGCTGGTGATGACCTTTCTTTCCTTCATCACTCGTACCTTCTATTCATCCTTTGGATCTGCCCTCAAACAGATTAGGCTGATTCTAATCAAGGCTCAGGACCACAGAGAGCTCCCGCACACCTAAAAATAGGCAAACCCAGCAATGCATCTTCTTGAGCTAATTTGTATGTGCCCTGAGAATCCCTGGCCCTGTGGACCGCCAGGTAACACCCCCGCAACATGCTCCCCACACTAGCTGGAGGAAGACACGTGACCTGGGGAATTCTATATCTGGGTCTCAAGTGTCTTTGAAACGAAATTTTGGTCCAAGAATAACACTGGTAACAAGATGCCTCATGTCAATTTTATGGGCTGCAAATACCTTCCAGTTAGACCATGAGGTAAGTTAAAGGCTTGAGCAGACCCTGAGAAGCTGCCAAAATGTTTCTCAGTTGCTCTTCTAAAAATGTCTTTGTCCTTGACTTTGGGTTGGCCACCCCTGGCCAGCGGGCAGAGGGAGCAGCCAGCGGTTTCCAGCTAGGACATGACCGGGGCCAAACAATCGCTGTTGTCCAACACTGGGACATCTGAGCTACTGTGGGGATGGGAGCTTCTTTCAGGCCCATACAGCGTGCCAGCTTTTGTTAGAATTGATGCCAGATTTCACGTGGAGACAAAGGAAACTTTTCCCCTGAGGCCCAAGGGAAGACAGATGAGCTGCTTTCATATCTGTAAATGAAAGCAGGCTGAGAGGACATCACCCCAAATCAAGTCACGCGGCAGCACTGGGCCACCATAGCGCTCTGTGTCTCTCTCTTTTCACACTCCCTCATTTTAAAAACGTTTAATTGAAGCATACCGTATACATAAAAGTGTACAAATCCGATACATACAGTTCACTGAATTTTCCTCAAGTGCACATACCCACGTAACCAGCACCCAGGTGGAAGACCAGCACCTTCCTAGTTCCCCAAAGGCCCTCCTTGGGTCCTGTCCCAGTTCTAATGTACACCCAACGCAACCACTGTCCTTGCCTCCTGACTCTGCCGGGACTCAAGCTGGCTTCTGACCTCCACATAAAAAGAATCAGACGGGGCTTCCCTGGTGGCGCAGTGGTTGAGAGTCCGTCTGCCGATGCAAGGGACACGGGTTCGTGCCCTGGTCCGGGAAGATTCAACGTGCTGTGGAGCGGCTGGGCCCGTGAGCCATGGTTGCTGAGCCTGCGCGTCCGGAGCCTGTGCTCCGTGACGGGAGAGGCCGCAACAGTGAGAGGCCCGCGTATCGTAAAAAAAAAAAAAAAAAAGAATCAGACGCCACGTGCCCCGCCTTGTCCCACTCAACCTCATGTCTGTCATTCTTCCATGTTGGGTGTAGCAGATGTTTGTCAATCTCACATACAGCACCTCACACAGAAACCCCATTTGTCCTGTTCACCTGTTGACGGATCTTTGGATGATCCCCAAGCTTGGGGCTATTTCAAAGAGTCCTGCTCTGCATGTTCCAGTACGTGATTTTTGGTGAACATCCGTGAACGTTTATAGAATGACTGGATCACGGGGTAGGTGTATGTTGAACATTTGAAGAAATGCCCAACTGTTTTCCAAACTGACTGCACCACGTTCCATTCCCACCTGCGCTGTAGGAGAGTTCCAGTTGCTCCACATCCTTGCCAACACTTGGTATGGCGGGTCCTTTTCATTTGGACCAGCCTTCCGGGTGTGCACCGATGGATAATGAACACTCAATATCCCTAATTAGAAAAAGCCCAAGGACTTGGAAAGTTTGGGGAAGGGCAAGACTACTTCCTTTGTGTGTGTTTGGGGGGCTGGGCAGTTAGAAAGATGCATAGGGCGGTTTTTCTTGTGTGTTTGTTTGGTTTGGTTTTGGTTTTATTTGCGGTACGCGGGCCTCTCACTGCTGTGGCCTCTCCCGTTGCGGAGCACAGGCTCCGGACGCGCAGGCTCAGCGGCCATGGCTCACGGGCCCAGCCGCTCCGCGGCATGTGGGATCCTCCCGGACCGGGGCACGAACCCGTGTCCCCTGCATCGGCAGGCGGACTCTCAACCACTGCGCCACCAGGGAAGCCCCCTTGTGTGTTTGTTTTTAATTCTTAGTTTATTTGAGCAGCTAATATACTCACGTAACTCAGAGCTGGACAAGTATAAACAGGATGTGTTGGATAAGACGTGTCTCTGAGGACAGCAGAAGGACAAGCTCCCCAGCTCTGCCCCACCCCAGGCCCCCCAGACCCAGGCGGTGGCTGTCTCCCTGGGGAGACCACCCCGGTGGGTCAGGCGAGCTCCCAGCAGGGCACCCTACCACAGTCTCCCATCCTGATGGGAGCACGGGAGCCGTTCCAAGCCAGGGGAGGGCAGGCTCATTCTCAGCTCATAAACTTGCTCCCTGGCATTTACAGTCAGCGTTTGATCTTTCAAAGGAGCCCTCTTGACCTCTCACCAGGTTCCCCATTTTGCAGAATTGTTTATGGTCTGTGCCACTTACTATTACTTTATTCACTTTATTTAGTTAGTTATTTATATGGGCATATATTTTTACCAACTTCATTTGGAACCAGGGTGATGAAAACGAAATAGGCACGAGCTCATGGGCCGAAGGAGTCTTGGCAGCCACAGGGGCCTCAGGGCCTGTGAGCTGACAGGCAGCCCTGCTTTGGTCGGCTTCTTTGGGGTCTTCTCTCTGGCCAGTGGGGAGGAGAGCTGGGATTTGAGTGCCTGATCAAGAGGCAGGCTGGAAGTGGGGCTAACGGCCTGGACTTTGGAGGTGAAGTGCATGGACTCAAAGCCTCGCCCTACTACCTAACTCTCTGTGTCTCAGTTTCCACAGCTGCCAAATGGAACCACCATGATGATTACACAAAGTGATTTATGTGAAGTGCATAGAGCAAAGTCTGGCATTCAGCAAGGGCCCTGTAAGAGTTAGCTGCTATTATTAACAGCGTGGATGACAGGACTAATGAAATCATAGCTCTTAGGTGGCAACCCTCCCTGTTTGCCAGAGACCAAGGACACTGGACTTTCAGTGCTAAGCCCGGGAAAGTCCCAGCAAACTGGGGCCTGTCAGTCACCCTACAGAGCCTTGTCATTGGATGAACCAGCTGGGACCCTTCTCTTTATTTCAACAGAAAGTCCAAATGAGGAAATAAATATTGATTAGGCATTTGTTCATTCGATAAACATTTATTAACTTCTGTCCTGTGTCAGGCACTGTTCAAGGACCTGGGAACACAGGATAGAATAAAGCAATGTCCCAGCTGCCCTCATGCAGTTGACATTCTAGTGGACAAGGTAGGTAATGAGCAAACAGACAAATAAATATTATAACATCAGGTAATAGACAGCCGACACAAAAAGCTAAACACGGTGAAGGAAGAAAGCATGATGGACGCTGGCTAAATAAGAAGGTTAAAGAAAGACCCTTTAAGGAGATGATATTTGAGCAGAAAAATAAAGTCAGAGAGCAAGCCATGAGACTATCCAAGCAAAAGTCACAGCAGGTGCAAAGGCCCTGAGGTAGGGATGTGCTATCACTGAAATGCTTTGAGAAGGCAATAGTTTGGTTGGTTTCATTTCAACCAACCTTAACCATCATTTGGAAGCCAATGCCAGGTGTTGTAGGGATAAGCAACATCAGTCCCATCTCTGGGAAGTTAGAGGCAGTGCTCAGGAAAGCTTATTTGAGAAAGAGGAGAGTATGGCGTCATGAAAAGGACACTGCTCAGAGAGGAGGGGTGACTAGAGCCTCCTCGTGGATGCTGGGTGACCCTGGTCAAGTCATTTACCTCTCTGGACTTCCCTTTTCTCAGGCTTAACATAGGAAATCAGAGAAAAGTCCTCACTCTGAATAGGCCATAAGACCTGATTTTAGGATGCCACTTTAGAGGACACAGCAGGAGACACTGTAGTGTCCTAAGAATGTTTGTCCCTGGCAGTCACTGAAGCTGGGGCAGGGCTGTGGATCTGTGTTCATGGCCCAGCTCAAAGGTTCCAAGCTTTCTCAAGTGGGCCCAAGGGTGGTTATGCCCATTTGAAAAATGGGATAATTGAGGCTCAGATGGGGAAAGTAGATTTCTTACTACCAAGATGCTTCCATTTGTTGGGGTCTCCTGGGCAGAGTAGAATAAATTGCAAGTTGGTTTCAAAAATCTCCTTCTGAGAAAACCTGTAAACAAATATCCCATGGGCTTGATGCTCAGGTTCTAGGTCTAGCACTTGCTGGTTCATCCAAAGCTGCTTTTTTTGTGAAAATTCATAGCTCTGCCTGTGTCTGAGGTGGGTAAGAAGTCTAATTTCCTGGCTTGGTTTTCACAATGGAATAGGAGCCCTGCCCCTAGTCAGTTTGGTTTTCAGACAAACGGATCTGTTGTCTGTCATTGCATGGCCTATTCCTGGCTCTCCTTAGGGAGGTGAAGTGGGGCTGGCCGAGTCAATCATGTGCCCCATGATTCAAGGAGGGAGAGGCTGCCCCACCTGCAGACCTTTTCCAGGGCAGGGCCTGTTTTGTACCATACACCTTTCACCTCATGGGTGCAGCTGATTGGACAGAGGTGACAACTCAGTGCCAGTGGCCAAGACATTAGCTGGTTGGCAGCCAATGAGGAAGCTGAGCATGAAGATTTTGCCCAAATAGGATAAATGAGACCAAAATGATATTCCCTCTGGGGAATTTGAGTTGGGAATGTGGAGAGGACTTGGTGACTGGTGACAGGAACAAAAAGGCACGAGGTTGAGAGAAGATGTGGGCAGGAGGGGCACTAGAGAGCCATGAGCAAGACAAAGCTATGACCAAGATCACCTGAATAGAAGTCCAGGTTGTCTGAATGATAGAGAGAGGACACACAAGAAGACCCAGAGAGAAAAGTTGAGACAAAGAGAGTAGTTGAGTCCTGCCAGGGGGTGTGCTCTGGAGGGAAGAGCCTCAGGTCCTGCAGCTGGCGTCTTTGCACCTTCTTGGGAATTAGGGCTTTCCAGTTCCCATCTCCAAGAGGACCCAATACCCCATGGTTGCTGCACATAGCTGTGTCAGGTGTACAGTGAAAGTCTTGGGAAGGGGAGTGCTGTACACAAGGGGCAGCACATCCTGCAGTTGTGCAGTGTACAACATCTACAACTCTCCAAGACAGCCTTGACCAGGGCTCACATTCTGGGCGTGAGACAACCAAATACCCATTGTGAGTTTATTTATTCATTCATTCCACACATCATGTTTAGGCATGTTGTAACTGCCTGGCACTGTTTAGGGTATTGGAGTAAGAGACACGATCCTGGGTCTCATGAGGAGAAGAGACAGAAAGTAAACAAGTAAACAAGATAATTTCAGAGTGACAACTGCTATGAAGACAAAGTGAAATAAAGTAACATGATGGAGAATGGCTTGAAGGTGAGAAGGGCTGCATTAATTACGTGGTCAGGGAGGGCCTCTCTAAGGAGGGGACATTTGGGCACAGATTTAAGAATAAGTAGGAGCCTAGCAATTGAAGAACTGAGGAAGGGGTGTTCTGTGTGGAGGAACAGCAGGTGCAAAGCCCTGAGGCAGGAATTGCCCCAGACAGGGCCTGATCATATAGGGTCTTGTAAGATTTACTCTAATTGTGATGAAAAGCATTTAGAAGGCATTAAGCATTTATTGTAGCCTTGCAATGGTCATTACTTAAGAAAGCCAGTGTGGGTCCCTTTTCTTTGCAACTAAAATAGTTGAAGTAGCATGGTTTGCTGGAGAATTAATATCATTCCTCCACTCCTCAGAAAGGATCCATTTTCAGATCAAATGAGGTCACAAGGAGTCTTCACACATGCACCACGTCAGATTAGCTCCTTGAAGAATTACCTTCACCATACTGGCTTTCATCCAAGATTATTTCAAGAAACCATCATAGGAATTCTATATTTGCATTTGCTCTAGAATGGTTGTAAAGAGCACTGTAACTTGATATCCTTTCTATGAAGCCCAATATAAGAAATTTATTTCAGAACTTGGTATCAGAAGTAAACTAAAGATTTGCTATTTACCTTCTTTCTATAATGAGAGAGATGAGACTTCCTGTGTTTCCCTTTTTGACCTGGATACCAGGAAGCTCAGGGCTGAATCATACGCTTTATCATAGAAACTGTTAAACCATGTAGTTGGCATAGTCACTCCCTCTTTCAGTGGACCTAACTTGCTGTTTCTGTTATACTAATCTTTTACATTTTATTTTTTAAATGATATCCTTTGCTGTAAGCTGTCTCATTCTTTTTTGGAGAGAAGTGGGGAGAGATGTAAATAAAGGCTTTATTCAACCAAGGTGTAAGCATATGCAAAGTCTGGTTGACCTAGTTCCCCAAGTCCTAAGACTTGTAAGTTCAAGCATACCCACCTAGAGGGGTGGGCTACGGAGGGTGGGAGGGAGACGCAAGAGGGAGGAGATATGGGGATATATGTATATGTATAGCTGATTCACTTTGTTATACAGCAGAAACTAACACACCATTGTAAAGCAATTATACTCCAATAAAGATGTTAAAAAAAATTCAAGCCTACCTAAAGAAAAACAAACACGAGTTTCATTTCTTACAATTAGCTTTGGGGTTAGAAATGAAAACAAATATATCTCCTGGAATAGCTCATAATTCACCCGTGCCCTGACATTTGCTGCTGTTTGTGAGCTGATACAAGCCCACTTTATTCCTAACACCACCCCCCTGCGTGGCATCTGTGTCCCAGCAGAGTGACGTGACCTTTCTGAAAGAGAACGGTGGACCCAGAAAGCAGAACAGAAACATTTTCAATTAAAAAGTCACTCGTGCTCGTGCTCAGGCTGACAGCTCACCCGAGCTCCTCTGACAGCCTGGTAACCCGTAATTTTTCCACTTTGCCAGGACTTTTATGTTCCTTCAAATGGCAGCGTCATTAACCAGTTCTATTACAGGCTCCCACATTTGTATAGTTTTGCTGGGATGTTTCTCCAGAGCTGGGGCAGCTGAGACCCATCACCGTGCCTGCTAATGAGCCTTTGCCTGTCAGGCTCCACTCACCAAGGAGGTGAGGCCATAGGTGGCACTTCCTCTGGCACAGGGACCCCCACCAGGCTGCCCCTCTCCTGCAGCATCTCAGTTCTCACCCACGGGGAAGAAACTAGCACAGCAATTCCATTCATAGTCCCAAGGCTGCTATCTTGTATCCTACGAATGCTCCCCCCCTCCTCCAAATTAAGCAGGCAACTAAGATTGAGGAATAGTCCAGCAAGCAAACCATTGATGCTTATTAGTTAAAACAGGCCAGTGGTTCTCAGAATGTGGTCCCCAGCCCGGCATCGTCTCTTGGGAACTTGATAGAAATGCAGCTTCTCTAGCCCCACTCCAGACCTGCTGAGTCAGAAAATCAGGCTTGGCCTGGCAATCTGTGTTTTCACAGGCCCTCTAAGGGATTCTGGTGCACGGTCAAGTTTGAGCATCACTGGAATGGAGCATAGCATCATTGGTCTGTTAATTTTGGAAGGTTCAAGACCTGTTAATCTAACCCATGCACAGAGCCGAAATGAGGATTCAGGAGGTACAGAAAAGATTGAGCCTTAATTCTGGTCTTCAGCTTGCTTTATCCCATCACTTCTCTCTGCATTTGTTAAGAGAAGGAAAAGGCAGGGGAGGCAGGAGAAAGATTTGAAGGGATGAGGGGGGGAAAGGATGTCGAAGAATATGCAGCCATGTTTTAAAACCTCCTCAGACAATAAACAGAAGACAAATGAATAAACAAAAGAATTACTGATGATAGCAACTGCTATGAGGAAAGGAAAAAAGAGGGGAAAGACCACATTTCATCAAGCAGGGTTCTCGTCTAGGGTGATCATGCCCCCAGGGGATACTTGGTTACTCTGGCTTCCTTTCTGTTCTGATTTATGTCTTTTGAAGGTCACTCTAATGGTTGGAAGGAGAATAAATGGATTGTGGGAGCAAGAGAGGAAGTGGGGAGATTAAGGAGAGGCTGTCACTGTCACCCTGGTGAGCAGTGTTGGTGGATTTCAAGAGAGGGCTAGGAGTGAATGCTTCTATTTGTTGGGGTCTCCTGGGCAGAGAAGAATAATTTGCAAGTTCATTTCCAAATTCCCTGGGCTTATGCTGAGGTTCTAAATCTAGCACTTGCCAGTTCATCCAAAGCTGCTCTTTGGTGAAAAATCATAGCTTTGTCTGTGTGTGACATAGATGAGTAAGAAAGCCAATTTCCTTGTTGGGTTTTCACGATGGAATAGGAGCCCTGTCCCTTGTACACCTGCTACTCTGGTAGTAGCAGGAAAGATGGAGAAGGGAGATGTGTGACAGAAAACTTCCAAGGTTTCCTGATGTGAGGGGTGAGGGAGAGAGTCCCAGATGACTCCTGAGAGAAGCAGGGGTGGACATGAACCTATAAGGCAGCCCGTATGCCAGGGACTGATGTCTGAGGCAACAGATGAGGGGGACAAGATGAAGGAAACCTAAGAGTAGACCCCCTGGAAGAGAAGTCACTAGGATGTCCACAGTTCCTGATAGCTCACTCACTCCCTGAGGACTAGGAAACTCAGCTGTCCCCACTGGAGCCTGGCATTCATTACCAAGGTTACAGACAGACCCCCCCCACCCAGGGAGAACTAGGTCCCCTTCACACGCCAGGGAGGGTGCTGAGAGCACCGCTGAGTTTCACCAACATCCGACACAGACTGGAGAGCCAGCATGGCTGTCTGGCACCTGCAGAGACCATGGATGAAATCCAACCATCATCCGTCATCTGTAATATGTGGAGATTAGGAAGTTGGTGAGGGCTGCACGTGTTTTCACATTCATCCTGCAGCATGACGAGGCCCCCATCTGGAGCCAACAATGGCGCCAGGAGAGCTTTCACAAAAAGATGTGAGTGAGCGAAATTTTCCATTCCTTTCATTGCCCTAAGTCGTACGTACAGGCTCTGGTCCACATTTGAACTTTCCAGAATAAGGTGATTATTGTTTTTCTTGGTTACCTGCTGCTCGGTCTCTGGGCTGGGCTTTTTTGGAATTTTTGTAGAAGAATTTGTAAGCACGTGTGACAATTCTGGTTTGTGGTGACAACGGATGTGCTCAGGAGAGAAAGTTCCATGCCAGGGGGTCCTCCTTAGCCCAAGCTGGGCATGTTTCAGAATCAAACCAAAAGCATCTCCCACAGACTGTCCATCCAGGCCATTTATCCTCTGGGTCAAGTCAAGCCTGTGCAACTTTCATGTTATCATTCTCATGCCTTGGAGCCCAGAGAGGGTAAAGGGGCTGTCTGAAGTCACACAGCAAAACAATCGACATACCTTCCTAATTCTAGTTTTCTGCACTAAGGAGGGAGGAATCCTTCTGCTCCAAGGAAGACATTAGTCAATTGTATTTTATATAAGTGTCTGGTAATAATGGGAACAGTTCAAAAATGGAATGAATTGCTTTTTGATTCTCTGAGCACTTCCTTGAGAGACAGCAAGGGTGTCACGGAGGGCAATCAGTGGTGTGCTAAAGCTGGCTCCCGCAGCTTGGTGAAGGTCATCCTGTGCTTCTCCCAATGCCACATGCGGTGACATCTCATGGGTACCTTAAGATCAGTCACATGGTGAGAGAATTTACACCATGGAAATTGGTAAATGCTACAAACCAAAGCTTTTCTTTTTTTTTCAGTAGAGCCAGTTGTTCAACTAAATTTTACCAGCACACTCCTAGGACTAACTCATTCATTCATTCATCCACAAACCCTGATCAGGCATCTACTGTATGCTTGACACTGGGTGAGATGTTGGGTCTCAAAGAAATGAAGGAGAGTCTGCTTTTTAAAGAGATGCACATGGGAGGGTGGAAGGGAGACGTAAGAGGGAGGAGATATGGGGATATATGTAGCTGATTCACTTTGTTATAAAGCAGAAACTAACACACCATTGTAAAGCAATTATACTCCAATAAAGACGTTAAAAAGTAAATAAATAGAGATGCACAGTATGGAAAAGTGTGTGCGGGGTAAATACCTGCCCCCTCACCTTCATTCAGGAGGCTCCTTATTTATTTGTGTGTTTGTTTGTTTGTTTAGGCAATGCCTAATGTTTGCAGGATCTTAGTTTCCTGACCAGGGATCGAACCTAGGCAGTGAAACCGCCAAGTCCTAACCACTGGATCGCCAGGGAATTCCCCCCTTAATTATTTGTAAGCAACAACCAAAAAAGTAGAACCGACAAGAGTTCCATTGTACTGTCCCAGCTATAGAAAGTCACCCAGCTCTCCAAATGGATGTATCTTACTATCAGAAGAAAGAAAACTCACGGAGAGAGCCCTCAGCTAGGGCACTGGGTAATGATGGAGGGCAAACTGACCTGGGGGTAATGTCATGATCTGAGTGTAATAATATTCAGTGAGCACTGATTCTGTGCTAGCACCGTACTACGTGCTCTGCCTACATTATTATCTCATGTGCCCCCGACCACAGCTTGTAAGGTCAATGGAGAAGTGTATGATTGTAATACATGCTGCTCCCCGCTCCAATTCCCCCACTCCACACGCTCACCCCACCCCTCCATGGAAGAACAATACATTCCCATGCTGTTGAACTTAGGTACGGCCATATGACACATTTCAGCCAATGAAATGTGATTATCAGGGATGTGTTTCACTTCCAGGTGAAAGCCTTAAAAGACAGTACGTGCCTTGTCTCATAATCTGTTCCCTCTTTCAGGAGGCTGGTAATGTTTCAGATTGAAGCTCCATCAGCCTGGTCCTGAATTGAGGATGAAATGGAGCGAAACTCTCTGCCTCCCTGGAAGGACGCGGGGTAAAAGCAAGAAATAATCCTTTGTTATAAGCAACTGAGATTTTTAGGGTTATTTGCTACTGCAGCATAACCTAGCATATCCTGAGAGATACAAGGGAGGTAATAATTCCTTTCCCCACAATATAAATGAGGAGACTGATACCCAGAGGGGTTCAGTTCTATTCCCACGCCCACACTGCTAGCAAAGAGTAGAACTTGAACCCAAGGAGGCTGATGCCAGAATTTGTGCTATAAATTATGCCATGGAACAGTGGGAAAGCAGTCAGCTGATTTTTAGTTCTAATCCTGATCGACACTTTGGGTCCTAGCAAAAACCTAAAACTCATTGCCCTGAGTCTCTTTCCAATCCACTATTCCTAAAACCCATGTTTATTTTAAAAGGAATTTAGTCCATATGTTTCTGACCCTCCGTTACTTAAGCCATTCTAACTGCATTTGGACAGAGTTTGATATTTGGAGAAACTTCTGGGTCATCTTTCTTTTTTCTTCAATAAGAGAAAGTCAGATGTTGCCTAGAGGCGAAGTGGCCCAAGCAGCCTCCTGAGGGTGAGACAGACAGTAGGATTTCTCCACTCACTTCACCATCCACTGCAGCTTCAGAAATGAGGGGAGAAAAAAAGAGTATTTTCAGACAGATTCTAAGGAAGCCAGAGTTATAGTAGATGGCTAAAGGATCACACATATTTCGCAGGGGCATGGGGAAAATGTAAATTTGCCTGGAGCTGAATTCTTGCTTGTTGATCCCATGAAGGATGTGAGATCTTTATCCCTGACTGTCTTTTAAAAAAACAAATGGAGGGTGGGAGAGGTTGAGGATCAGATGAGGGCATTCTGAGTTGAACAGTGGCCCCTCAAAAGGTGTGTCAACATCCACACCCCTGGAGCCTGTGCATACGATCTTATTTGGAAAAAGGGTCTCTGCAGATGTAATTAACTTAAGTATCTTGGGATGAGATCAGGCTGGATGATCCAGGTCAACCCTAAATCCAGTGACAATTGTTCTTATAAGAGAAAGGCCTGGGGAGATTTGAGACAGAGAAGAGAAGGCCCTGTAAAGATGGAGGTGGAGCCTGGAGTGATGTGGCCACAAGCCAAGGAACAGCAGGGACCACCATAGCTGGATTCTCCACTAGAGCCTTTGCCAGCAGTAAGGTCCTGTTGACACCTCGATTTGGGCCCAGGGATACTGATTTTGGACTTCTGGCTTCCAGGACTGTAAGAGAATAAACTTCTGTTGTTTTCAGCCACCAAGTTTGTAGCAATCCATTACGGAAGCCCTAGGACAGTAATACACAGGGCCTCTTCACATTCTTAAAACGTACTGAGGATTCCCAAACAGCTTTTGTTTTCTATGTACACTGTGTCTGTTGATACTCACTGTATTAAGAATTAAAATTGAGAAATTAAAAAAAACTATGTATTAATTCATGTAAAAATAACAATAACCTGTCTGTTGCATGTTGACACAAATAATACTTTTTTTTCAGAGCAAATAAGTTTTCCCAAAACAAAAACTGCAGTGAGAAGGGTGGCATTGTTTTACAATTTGCAAAGTTCTTTAATGTCTTTCCTTTCTTTCTACCCCAAGAAAATCTAAATTTCTTGAATCCAAAGAAAACTGGATTCTTACCTCTGCTTCTGCATCTAATCTGTTGCGATACATTGTTTTGGTTGAAGTACATGAAGAAGATCCTGCCGCACACAGATAGGCTGTTGGAAGGAGAAAGCCGAATTGTAGCCGCCTTCTCAGATAATCGTGCACGTGTTGCGCAGCCTCTGGAAGGCTCCACTGCAAACTCATAACAGAATGAGCGCAACACAGGCACTTCTCTTAGCACCATTTCAAACATGGCGTCGACGTCACGGACCCCAGAAAAGGGCTCCCTCCAGGGCGTCGACGTCACGGACCGCAGAAAAGGGTTCCCTCCAGGGCGTCGACGTCACGGACCCCAGAAAAGGGCTCCCTCCAGGGCGTCGACGTCACGGACCCCAGAAAAGGGTTCCCTCCAGGGCGTCGACGTCACGGACCCCAGAAAAGGGTTCCCTCAAGGGCGTCGACGTCACGGACCCCAGAAAAGGGTTCCCTCCAGGGCGTCGACGTCACGGACCCCAGAAAAGGGTTCCCTCAAGGGCGTCGACGTCACGGACCCCAGAAAAGGGCTCCCTCCAGGGCGTCGACGTCACGGACCCCAGAAAAGGGCTCCCTCCAGGGCGTCGACGTCACGGACCCCAGAAAAGGGCTCCCTCCAGGGCGTCGACGTCACGGACCCCAGAAAAGGGTTCCCTCCAGGGCGTTGACGTCACGGACCCCAGAAAAGGGTTCCCTCAAGGGCGTCGACGTCACGGACCCCAGAAAAGGGCTCCCTCCAGGGCGTCGACGTCACGGACCCCAGAAAAGGGTTCCCTCCAGGGCGTCGACGTCACGGACCCCAGAAAAGGGCTCCCTCCAGGGCGTCGACGTCACGGACCCCAGAAAAGGGCTCCCTCCAGGGCGTCGACGTCACGGACCCCAGAAAAGGGTTCCCTCCAGGGCGTTGACGTCACGGACCCCAGAAAAGGGTTCCCTCCAGGGCGTCGACGTCACGGACCCCAGAAAAGGGTTCCCTCAAGGGCGTCGACGTCACGGACCCCAGAAAAGGGCTCCCTCCAGGGCGTCGACGTCACGGACCCCAGAAAAGGGTTCCCTCCAGGGCGTCGACGTCACGGACCCCAGAAAAGGGTTCCCTCAAGGGCGTCGACGTCACGGACCCCAGAAAAGGGTTCCCTCCAGGGCGTCGACGTCACGGACCCCAGAAAAGGGTTCCCTCAAGGGCGTCGACGTCACGGACCCCAGAAAAGGGCTCCCTCCAGGGCATCGACGTCACGGACCCCAGAAAAGGGCTCCCTCCAGGGCGTTGACGTCACGGACCGCAGAAAAGAGTTCCCTCCAGGGCGTTGACGTCACGGACCGCAGAAAAGAGTTCCCTCAAGGGCGTCGACGTCACGGACCCCAGAAAAGGGTTCCCTCCAGGGCGTTGACGTCACGGACCCCAGAAAAGGGCTCCCTCCAGGGCATCGACGTCACGGACCCCAGAAAAGGGCTCCCTCCAGGGCGTTGACGTCACGGACCGCAGAAAAGGGTTCCCTCCAGGGCGTTGACGTCACGGACCGCAGAAAAGAGTTCCCTCAAGGGCGTCGACGTCACGGACCCCAGAAAAGGGCTCCCTCCAGGGCGTCGACGTCACGGACCCCAGAAAAGGGCTCCCTCCAGGGCGTTGACGTCACGGACCGCAGAAAAGGGCTCCCTCCAGGGCGTTGACGTCACGGACCGCCGAAAAGAGTTCCCTCAAGGGCGTCGACGTCACGGACCCCAGAAAAGGGCTCCCTCCAGGGCGTCGACGTCACGGACCCCAGAAAAGAGTTCCCTCAAGGGCGTTGACGTCACGGACCCCAGAAAAGGGCTCCCTCCAGGGCGTCGACGTCACGGACCCCAGAAAAGGGCGTTGACGTCACGGACCCCAGAAAAGAGTTCCCTCCAGGGCGTTGACGTCACGGACCCCAGAAAAGGGTTCCCTCCAGGGCGTTGACGTCACGGACCGCAGAAAAGGGTTCCCTCCAGGGCGTTGACGTCACGGACCGCAGAAAAGGGTTCCCTCCAGGGCGTTGACGTCACGGACCCCAGAAAAGAGTTCCCTCAAGGGCATTGACGTCACGGACCCCAGAAAAGAGTTCCCTCAAGGGCATTGACGTCACGGACCCCAGAAAAGGGTTCCCTCAAGGGCAGTGACGTCACGGACCCCAGAAAAGGGTTCCCTCCAGGGCGTTGACGTCACGGACCCCAGAAAAGGGTTCCCTCCAGGGCGTTGACGTCACGGACCCCAGAAAAGGGTTCCCTCCAGGGCGTTGACGTCACGGACCGCAGAAAAGGGTTCCCTCCAGGGCGTTGACGTCACGGACCGCAGAAAAGGGTTCCCTCCAGGGCGTTGACGTCACGGACCGCAGAAAAGGGTTCCCTCCAGGGCGTTGACGTCACGGACCGCAGAAAAGGGTTCCCTCCAGGGCGTTGACGTCACGGACCGCAGAAAAGAGTTCCCTCCAGGGCGTTGACGTCACGGACCGCAGAAAAGAGTTCCCTCCAGGGCGTTGACGTCACGGACCGCAGAAAAGAGTTCCCTCCAGGGCGTTGACGTCACGGACCGCAGAAAAGAGTTCCCTCCAGGGCGTTGACGTCTCGGACCCCAGAAAAGAGTTCCCTCCAGGGTTCCCTGGACCATACTTTGAGAATCAATGCCATAGAGGCAGGAAGTAAACGGACAGAGAAGAAACCAAGATTCTCCTACATGAGCTGGGTCAACCAAGGGAAGAAAATGGTGCTGGCTTGAAGTCAAAGCCCTCCTCACCCTCCTGCCACGGAAGAGTGAAGCGCAGGCACGGAGCCCCAGCCAATGGGGAGGGTGTTTTTCCTCCAGCAGTTCTGGTGGAGAAAGTCCTCGGTTTTTGTTTTGGCACCAAGACTAATGAGCTATGCAAGCTTCTGTTAACACATGGCAGGGCAGCCAAGGGTTCTGAGCCCAGCTGAGACCTGTATCCCAGGTCAACATGGCGGCCTGGAGTTCCCTCCAAGACAAAGCAGGGTGACAACCCCTGCCCCCTCCTCCACAGAAGTAGCAAGAGGGCCGCTGAGATACACAGGTGAAAGCACCTTCGAAAAACATGAACGTTTCCCTGCATAGATGAGGCTCCCGTTTTCAATCTGCAATAAGTGGCATCAAGTTTCCTGGTTAGTTTTGGTGTTGGTTATTTTGCTTCTCTGGACAAATCACCAAGCCATTCTACCTTGGTTTCCTTATCCATAAAATAAGGCTGGTGACAAATCATCCTTTCGCCTTCCTCTTGCAGCAATCCAATGAGATAAGATACGTTGAAGTGTTTTGAGGAAGTGCAGACAACAGAGAAATAAAAAAACCCTCCTTCTCTTCTTTCCAGAAACATGTGTGGAGCCCCTAGCTCATAGGTGCAGTGATACTGAGTGAGTCCCAGGTGCAGAGGTGAAATGTATGCAAATGACATGAAAATAGACACCTCCCACAAACCCAGTTCTTCCACCTGGGAGTCCTGGCTTTCACCCAGCTGTCTGAGGCAAATTAGCAGAAGCATCACAATAACATGCTCTGCCAGAACAATCCTACCCATCCCAGCGACACAAGATTATGCTCACTTGTAGTTCTGTTGCATGGGTGTTGTCAACCCTATTTGTGACATGGGATTCATGTTGGAAAAGCGAGAATCAAGTTGTGACGAGATAAGGATGTCAGCCTCAGCTCTGGGGACGGGTCTCTCTGACAAAACTCAGGGCAGTAAGGGGAAGAGGGAAGAGGGAAATATGGCCAAGCCAACTTGCCTCTCCATCCTCACATCCAGAATTATCCTGCTCGGAATCCCTTCTCTGCTAAAACCTGTCTCAGGCTCCAAACCTTTAACAGCAACAGCATTAAAGAAGAGAGGAGAGGGGATCTCCAGTTTTCCCACATGGTTGACTTTCCAGATCTCAGGTTGACCTGGATCTGGCTATTCAGCACCTCAGCAAACCCTCTCCCAACCCCAAACCTTCCAATGACCTTCCATCAAATTAGCATGTAGAAGAATCCAACTCAAGCCCTAGTGGAACTGGTCTTGTGGGGTCAGCATATTGATTACAAGGAAATCTGATTATTTGGGGTGGGGGGCGGGGGGGAAAAAAGAAAAGAAAGAAGTGAAAGGACCCAGAAAATGCCCAGAGGTCAATCCACCCATGAATCAGAGATCCTCCAGAGTGAAGACCCAACAGTTTTAGGAAAGAATTATAATCCTTTCAGGATCTTTAACTGTGTGCCAGGCACTGTTCTAAATGCTGTACGTGTCGTACCTAATCTAGTCCCTGAGCACAGAATTTCCACTGCTGCATTAACAAGGATATGATCACAGTGGGGCAAGGAGCAGACCAGGGTAGAATTCCCAAAATAAAGAAATACAACTCATTACAGAAAACAGTACACATGAGACCAAAGATGCAGAGAATTGATAAAATGGAAGAGCCTAGAAGCACGGATAAAGATTCAGGAAGAAATTTACAGAGATAAGAACGGGAGAAAGGATGAAAGTTCTTCAACCTCCCAAGTAGAAAAGACAGATTTCTCTCAAAGATGTCCAAAGCAGGATATTTCTGGGGACCCTCTTGCTGCAATGACCAAATCAGAAGTCAATCTTCAAAAATATTAAAGAAAAAAAAAAAAAAAGAAAGTGATGATAGCTAAGAAAGTGGTCTGCCTTGCATTATTCAAATGTGACTGCATTAGAAGGATATTCTTACCCTAGCAGACTTTCACAAAATTTACCACCTAAGTACCATTTCATCAGACATCAGTGGAGAAGAAATTGTCAAGAACTCCAAGGACTAAAGAAAGGGGAAAAGAATGTTTAAAACTCCTGCTGTGCTAGAAAAGTATGTATGAAGACCAGAGAAGTTTAGACAGAGTAATGTAAACTGGGATGGAACATTTTGGGGTTAAGATGGTTGATGGAACATATACACCTAACTTTGTTCCCTCCCAAAACCTCACTAAAACTACTAGAAAGGCAGTTTTTTGGTTTTTGTGTTGGTTTTGGTTTTTTAGAATCTTAAACCTTCAAGGAGGGGAGGAGGGAACAGCAAGAACATTCTGGAAGTCAAGAGGTGGATGGATGAGTCATAACTGACTTAGACTCAAAAACAGCCAAATCCTAAATCAACAATGGGAAAAGCTGAGAACAAAAAAGAGCCTACTTCTTATGGGTGATGTTCAAATGCAGGTATTTGCCATTTAAACATATTATTTATAATTGAAAACAGAAAGTTCACTAGTAAAAATCATTCTAAGAATGTGAGACTGAAGAAGCCAACTAAGAGAAAACAAAATCAATTAATCAACAAGAAAAGCAAAACCATTATAAAAATAAATGTAAATAGTCCAGATTCATTCATTAAAAGCATAGGGTTTGAAACAGGTTGTTCACAAGAGACACAAAAAGCAAATAGAAAGGCAGAATATAATGGCAGATGATTTTCAATCAAATTCATATAAAAGAAAAGGGATTAATACTCCATAATGTAATGTATAAAGCAAAATATTTATCAAGATAAAAATTGGTTATTATTAAAAGTTCTAGTTTGTAATGAAATCAAGGTAAGGATTCATAAACTATCAACTAAATAATGTTAGTATAAATTGAATAGAATAAAAACTAGTAGTAATACAGGGACAAATTAATAAAAGGGAGTATGTTTAAAGATCTGCAAGTTCATGCATAAATAAAGGAAATAAACAATAAATCGGCGGAACAGAAGTTACAGACTTGCCAAACTTATACCATATAAACAAGAATTAGACCCTCTTTTGAGAGTTCATTGTTCTTATATAAAAATTACCCACAAAAACTCAATTTGTGCAACAGAAAAAAATATGTATGTTCAATGCAGCATCATCTATAAAGTAAAAACTTGGAAACCATCTGCATGTCCCATCTGCATGAGAAGAATAGTTTCATAATTCATGGTCTAGCATCATGGTGAAATATTATGGAGCCATATAAGGTCACTTTGAAGACCATGTGGAAACAAGGGAAAATGTTTGCCATGCCAAGTTAAAAATGTATGAATAGTTTTAAAACGTATGAATACAAAATGTGATAGACACTATTATTTCATAGTGAGTGAAAGAAAATGTCCCCAAATAAAATTAGTTTTATATAGGGTGACAGATTATTGTGGCTCTTCTATATTAATATTATCATTATATTGGTTTTCAATTAAAAATAGATACAACAAGAGAGGTCAAAATAAGACAAAAATCCAAGGGAAAGAAAATAGGACTTTCTTACCAGACCTTGTATTCTGTCAGTAGGTTTTTGAATGTTTTATAAAATCCCTGGGGGGTGGATAAGGTTTTGGCACAAGGGATAATCTGAATGTTTTTATCTCTTGGATAGGGTCAAAACGTGCTGATAAATACTCCTTTGGGACAGAAATTAAATGATTTAGTAGATCCCAAACCAAGAGGTACAAATAAGAGAGATCCGTTTCCTCCAATCCAGGGACCCAAGTGGCTTGGGGATCCTTCCAAGCTAATACTCTCAGGCTGCTCCTGTGTATCCCGCTCTGTGTGTGTGTGTGTGTGTGTGTGCGCGCGCGTGGGTCCAGACAGGAAAGCATCTCTGTTTCTTTGCATCCTCTGCCCCTGATTGAGGTCTGTTGTTCAATCCCTGCCTAAGCAGCTCATTTTGTATTCCGTTTGGCAGACGCGAGTTTGATGCACACAGAGAAGGTTCCCTGGAACTGTTGACCCATTGGGAAGAGGTTACAACTTTCCAGTGAAGACAATGACAAATGTTATTTCTGGAAAAGGGGGCCTGTGAATATTTTGACATTTTCTTACAAGGTTATGCTCTCCACAGACAGTAAAGAGGTGAAGGGGTAAGAGAAAGAAAAGAAACAGATGTTTGGCACCCACCGTTTTTTGGAACAATGTTTAAAACCCTTTCTCTATTCTTGTGAAAAATTTGGGAGTCTGACAAATCTTCAACCTTTTTAAAGGTGGACTCGGTTTTTTTGCAAACAGCCTAAAGTAATTCAGAGCTCAGTGTAGTGAATAAGTGTGGTAATTTATCTTGTTAATGATGTCATTATTAAAGCAGGTATAGCTCTATAAGATTGATTTTCATGTGTAATTTATAGGCTGCCTCGAAAAGGAATTTATAAAGATAATATTAATAGCAGAGCCATTGCTGGAATAAGCATAGAACAATCCAAGGTCATTCTTTTGAAGGAAAACACTTGTTTGAGTTAAAAGACTTCATATATTTGTTCAAAGTACGGATTTATTATTTTATAGGTTATTTCACCCTTTAAAAACAGAAAACAAAGCTATCGGTTTTTCTCTAATTTTAAAAACTATACAAGACGCAAGAGGGAGGGGATATGGGGATATATGTATATGTATAACTGATTCATTTTGTTATAAAGCAGAAAGTAGGGCCTCCCTGGTGGCGCAGTGGTTGAGAGTCCGCCTGCCGATGCAGGGGATGCGGGTTCGTGCCCCGGTCTGGGAGGATCCCACGTGCCGCGGAGCGGCTGGGCCCGTGAGCCATGGCCGCTGGGCCTGCGCGTCCGGAGCCTGTGCTCCTCAACGGGAGAGGCCACAACAGTGAGAGGCCCGCATGCCGCAAAAAAAAAAAAAAAAAAAAAAGCAGAAAGTAACACACCATTGTTAAGCAATTATACTCCAATAAAGATGTAAAAAAAAAAAAAGTTTACCAACAGAAAAAAAAAAAAAAAGGAATGACCAATACAAAGGTAAAGAAGATACCACTGTGACAGCTATGTGACAGATCTAGAGAACAAACCCTTCTGATCAAAAAAAATGCCAGGAGAGATTTCTACAAGAAGATGAAATTAATTCAAGATGCATCTGTACATGATCAGAGGAAATTAAAACAATTGTCAAAAAAGCTTAGGGTTGAAATGGATATAAGCACCACCAAAGTTTAGAAGAAAATCTGGCTGAATAGATGACTTTGGACTGAGGAAACAATTCTTTAAATAAGTTATTAAAAGGACAAATAATAGAGAAAAAATTAATACTTTTAACTACATTTACCATTTTAACCATTTTAAGTGTACAATACAGTGGCACTAAGTACATTTATTGTTGTGCAACCATCACCACTGTCTACCTCCAGAACTTTTAGCCAAACTGAAACTTTGTACCCATTCAACAATAACTCCCCATGCCCTCCAGTACTATATAATATTATATAGCAACTAAAAAGAACAAATTACATGCCACAAGATGGATGAATCTTAGATAGATATTACTGAGGAGAAAAGTCACAGCAACCACATACTATATATTAGTATTTCTAAAACTCAAAAACTAGCTAAGCCAAATGACTCTTTGCTTAGAAAAACATACGTTTAATGTAAAACTATTTTTTAGAGGATAGTAATGGTATACATAAAATTCTGGATAGCAGTTACCTGTGGGAAGAGAGGGAGAATGATCAGAAAATATATGATAAAAAAGTGGCTGCAGCAATATTAATAATCTTCTGGTTCTGAACTTGGGTGGTATTCATTTTATTGATATGCTTCCTAATGTACATGTGTGTTTTGTATATTCTCTTGTATCAAACGCTACCTTAATGTATAAAGACTGAATCAAAGCTTCCTTTTAAACATGTATACTGCAAAAAAAAAAAATGATACATGGAAATCATACATTGAAAAATACAGAAGAGCATGAAGAAGAAAATAAGATTCCCACACTATCCTCCAGAGATATTCATAGTTGAAATGTTGGTGTGTATCACTCCACTTTTTTTCACTTACAGACTTTATTGGGAGGTAGATCTTAAAATTTAGACAGCCGGGGAAGCGACACTTCCTGCACCTTGATCCATCTATCAGTGGGATGATGTAAAATTCCTCCATGGCCACCTTAGGTGGCCCAAATTGCATGAAGATCCAGAGCCTACATGGTAAGGGATTTAATTAATCCTGAATGGAAGGTTCTAGAAGAATGCAATTAGCACCAAATCATTGGGAGGAAAAATTGGTTATGGGAGGAGTGTCTATACACCAGTGTTGACCCATAGAACTTTCTGCAGTGGTGGAAATATTCTACCTCTGTGCCGTCCACTATGGTAGCCACTTGCCCCCTATGGCTCTTGTGGCCTTGCAATATGGCCAGTGCAACCGAGGAACTGAATTTTAAATTTTATTTAATTTAAATGTAAAGAGTCACATGTAGCTAGTGGTTCCTGTATTAGCACAGCTCAATGCAAATACCCAGGCCTGAGATAGCAAAGAGGAACGTCGGAAAATTATTAACTTGGGGATTTGTTTTCCTGCTGTAGATGCTTCCCCTTTCAAGTAATTTAACCATGAAAATATGCCTTTAAGTTCCCTTCCAACAGCTTTGACAGATCAAAAAGATTTTTACTTAGAGCTACTGTTATAGAGGATGCTCATTTGGTCTTCATAAACACTGGATTCCCCAAGTTGGACTCATTAGTGCTTAAGAAGTTTAAACCCATTGAGAGAGAGGAAACAAAACAAAACAAAAGCTTTAAATATTTCTAAAAATGTACACCAGCTTCAGTTCAAACAGACAATTGAAATATCCAAGTGACAAGGATAGTATCCAAAGCCGAATATTGGTGGCGTTAAATTCTTGTTTTGCATGAATCTTTCTGATTTTCCTTATGGAGGTTGCCTTTCATTTCCTTTGAAAGAAGAACAATGCTTAGAGGAAGAACAAAGCCACATCTTTCTCTAACTGGACCCGCTTTTCCGGGTTTCGTGGGCAAGTTAATAAGGAATTCAAAGCCAAAGGAAATGCGGCTCAGAACCCAAATGTCAACCTAGAACTATGTTCGCCTAAAACATTTCTTTGTGGGTTGAGGGAACGTGGATAGTGGGTGATGGCGCAAAGGGGAAAAGTGAGACCGGGCCCCAGTTCTTCAGCCAGAAGAAATGCCTCAGAAAATGCACACAGTTTGGTTGAAAGTGGATACTGAGTATAAGTGCAGCACCTGGTGTTCTTAGAGCCTTTTAAAATCCCTTGTTGAATTATCCGCGGTTGGTCTCAACAGCCTCACTATCCTCTGAAAATGAAAAAGAATAAGAAGGTCAGAAAAGCCACGTAAAGTAGACAAGAGGGTCACTTGGATTCTAAGCCCGAGAGAAAGTCGAATCTAGGCATATGACTTTCCACTTTCTGTGTGTTCTCCCGGGGCCTGAGAGGCAAATGGGGGTATTGATCTGAATCCGTGGTTGGTTATATATAGGAGGGAAGCTGGCGGAAGCTTTATTTGTGGAGGGGATGGAAATGAACTTGGGATAGCTGGCTGGTCTGGGTTTAGAAGTTGCTGAAGTCGATAGATTTCTGGTGCCACCTCGCAGGACTTTCCACTGGGCGGTGTGTATTCTGCACCAGACCACATCACACAAGGTGACAGTCTATGTTTGCAGGGCAGAGGCCGACGTCTCTAGAGCAGCCTGGGCAAAGCCCCAGGAAGGCAGGGCTTCAGCTCAGGACACAGTTGTTCCATCCCCAGCCTAGCTCAGAGCAAATCAGGTGACTTCTTCAGGGCCCCAAAACCCACCCTACCCCCTTCAGGTAACTCTGGAGTGCTTGATAAGGAGATCCAGAAGATGGAGAGTTTTTGTTTTTGTTTTCCCATAGAAGCAGCATCAGCAAGTGCA
Organism: Mesoplodon mirus; assembly: GCF_964341445.2. Classification (NCBI taxonomy): domain Eukaryota; kingdom Metazoa; phylum Chordata; class Mammalia; order Artiodactyla; family Ziphiidae; genus Mesoplodon; species Mesoplodon mirus. Next base: position 6,136,155 of record NC_138989.1, read on the forward strand.
AATGCTAAAGCATTTACCTCTAAGCCAATTTTATAGCATTAAGATTAATTAGAGAGGGTTTACCCTGTTAACTTGCAAATTTTACACTCTAAGATATTTATGTTAAAGAAATTCCAAATAACAATACCTTAAATAATATAAACATATACTAGAAATCTGCAGTCAGGTAATCTAGGATTGCTAAGTTACCCCTGATATCAAGAACCTATACTCCTATCTTGTTTCTCTGCCATTCTTTGCACTGGACTTCCTCCTCAAGATACAAAATGACTGCTTAAGCTCCAGCCATCATATCCTTATTCTAGCCAGCAAGAAGGAAAGAACAAATATCAGAGTGCCCTCTCCTTTGAAAGATACTTCCTGAAAATTACACATAATTCTTCCACTTGAATCTCATTGGCCAGAATTTAATCACTTGGCCACATCTAACTGCAAGGGGGGCTGGGAAATGTAGTTTTTATTTCAGATGGCCATATGCCCAGCTGAAAATCAGGAGTTCTTATATTGGTGGAAGTGATTCTTTCTTACTTCCAAGGCTATGTCAAGGATGCACCTTCCACCTGGCTTTCTTTGGATGCTCGCTCTTGGGAACCAGCTGTCATGCTGTAAGGAAGCCCAAGCAGCCATGTGGAGAGGCTACATAAAAGTGTCCCAACTCATAGTGCCAGCTGAGGTTCCAGCCAAGAAGCAGCGTCAACTCATAGAGGCGTGAGTGAGCAAGACTTCAGGTTATTTCAGACCTGAGTCATCAAGTCACTGCCAAACTTTAAGTCCCCCCAAGTGGAGCCCCAGATGTCATGGAGTAGAGGTAAGCTATCTTCCCTTTAATTCCTTGAACCAGTAACTTTGGGGTGGTTTGGTCCTTTTTTTGAGGGGGGGGTACGTGGGCCTCTCACTGCCGCAGCCTCTCCCGTTGCAGAGCACAGGCTCCGGACACGCAGGCTCAGCGGCCATGGCTCACGGGCCCAGCCGCTCTGCAGCACGTGGGATCCTCCCGGACCGGGGCACGAACCCGTGTCCCCTGCATCGGCAGGCGGACTCTCAACCACAGCGCCACCAGGGAAGCCCCTGGTCCTTTTTTTTTTTTTTGGCCATAGCGAGCTGCTTGCAGGATCTTAGTTCCCTGACCAGGGATTGAACCCAGGCCAGGGCAGTGAAAGCACCAAGTCGTAACCACTGGATCACCAGGGAATTCCCTGGGGTGGTTTGTTATGTAGCAAAAGTAACTGGCACAGATGGCTACAGAGTTTGGCTCTTTTTCTGTAAGTGACAGATGGAGGGCTAAAATACTCAAGGAGGCCACTGCAGCCTCTCCCCTAACACCAGGCCCGCTTCCATCCGTCCCTCCAAGGGAGTAGGAGCTGCTGACCTGATCACAAGCACTGACTCAGCTAACAACAGAGTTGACGTTAATTCCTTCTCTGATACCATATCCTATGTGTATAGCAGCCCGAGGGCACGACACCCGTGGATAGGAGAGGTGGCTCCCAGGACACTATGCAGACATTCCTGGTTATAAGTCCAAGTAACATCATAAAAGTCTTTACTTCTTATCAAGTGATATTGTCAGGGTGTGTCTTACATGCATGTCTCTCTGGCGTAAAGGATGGGCTTACTGATTTAATGCAGGGTGTGGGAGGAAGGGGACAAGACTAGAGGTGGGGACACAATTAAGAGGCTGCTGCTATGCCCAGTTGAGAGGCTGAAAGGTTGCCAAATGTGAGCAGTGTTAGAAAGGAGGTAAGAAAAATATTTTGGAGGTAAAGTTAGAAGAGCTTGGGGCTTCCCTGGTGGCGCAGTGGTTGAGAGTCCGCCTGCCGAGGCAGGGGACACGGGTTCGTGCCCCGGTCTGGGAGGATCCCACATGCCGCGGGGCAGCTGGGCCCGTGAGACATGGCCGCTGAGCCTGCACGTCCGGAGCCTGTGCTCTGCAATGGGAGAGGCCACAACAGTGAGAGGCCCGTGTACCGCAAAAAAAAAAAAAAAAGAAGAGCTTGGATATAGGCTGGATTGGGGGTGGGGATGAGAGGAGAGTGAAGGGTTTTGGATAATTCTGATATTTCTGGCTTGGGTAGGTAGCCGGTGATGCCATCAACTGAAATTGAAGTTTAAGAAAGTTGATGACTTCGTTCTGGGATATGTTGAGTTATGTCCAGCCAGACAGGTGGAGATGTCTTCTGCCTGCGTGTGTGTGTGTGTGTGTGTGTGTGTTTAGGTGCGATTCTTCATCTGGGGAGGGAGGAGGTAAGATGTCTACATGATGGCTTGAATCATATTTGTCATGATTTAATAGAATACATCAAAGGCTTGAGGAAATATAAGTGCCACTTTCAAGGGTGGCTCAGCACATCTCTAGGCTGCTAGCAGAATTAGGGAAGTTAGGAGTTGGGGTGGGAATGGACAAAACAGCTCTTCCTATCCACACCTCCCTATCCACAGCCCTTGGCAAGGTCACTTTGCAGCTTCTCCCCTCAAGAAGTAGAGTCTATTTCCTCTCCCTTTGATTTGAGTTCAGCCATGTGACTTGTTTTGGCCAACGGGACACGGTGGAAGTGATGGTATTAGCCTGCAGGAGGAAGAAAGACCTATGGAACTGAATCACGTCATCCCAACTGAAGCCAAGTTCAACCAGCCAACCCCCAGCGGATGTATCAGCTGCCCACAGATACGCAGAGGTCAGCTAAACCCAGCCCAAATCAGCAGCAGAGGTCAGCTAAACCCAGCCCAAATCAGCAGCAGAGGTCAGCTAAACCCAGCCCAAATCAGCAGCAGAGGTCAGCTAAACCCAGCCCAAATCAGCAGAAGTGCCCAGTTGACCAACAGAGTCATGAGTCATAACAAATGACTGTTGTTTCAAACCATGATGTTTTGGAAAGTGTTGTTACACAGCCTGTGTGACTGATACAATGACTCTAGGAAATAAGCATGTGTGGGGGAGTTCTGTAACATACAGCTTGTTTACTTGGAAATGTTATACACAAAAAGGATAAGCCAGCTATGTGCACAAGCATTAGTCATCCTTTCTTTGCCACCTTCCTTCATACTCCCAGGACTTTGGTAATATCATCTATTTCTTGGTACCAGTCTCACCTGGGCACCTCAGAATTGAAAGGACAGAATGGCTAGTGGAGTTTCTCAACCTCAGCGTCACTGACACTTTGGGCTGGGAGATTCTTTGTGGTGGGGGTCGTCCTGTGCATTGGAGGATGCTTGGCAGCATCCTGGCCTCCACCCACTAGATGTCAGTAACATGCCTCCCCTCCCCCGACCCCAGTTGTGACAACCAAAAATGTTTCCAGGCATTGACAAATGTCCCCTGGCGAGTAAAATAGATCACCCCCAGCTGAGAACCACTGGGCTAAAGATTCCAGAAAAACCATACGACCAGCCCTCATGGAACAAACTGACAAACCAAGGTCCCCCCAAAATATGCCAATATGGCTGTTACAAGAGCTTCACGCACTCATTCACTCATTTTTGCATTCACAAGCAATCACTGCATGCCTGCTGTATGCTGGCTGCTGTACCAGGGGCTGGAGATCCCAGGCCCTGTCTGGGGGAACTCATAATCCAGCGGAACACAACCACTAGACAAGTGCAAGCCCTGAGAAGCCATAAAAGAGGCATTTAATGCAGGTTAGTGGAAGGCATTCAGGGACAACTTCCTGGAGGAGGTGGCTTCTTAGCTGAATGTTAAACCCTGAGTCACACTGCTTTCAGATGAAAAGGGGAGTGTTTAGAGCACATGAGCAGGTTCTGTAGGGAACTGGGTATAACTGGTGTGTGGAGCAGCATCTTCAGGGAAACACGACTTATTGTCCTTGGGAGCTGTGATGATCCAAACCACTCCCAGCCACACGTCAATTCCCACAAATCTGCCACAAGACAGAAAGCAGACTCGGGCATCTAAGTCTCTGCAACAGAGCTGAGCCAGGCCCCAGGGAGGACTTTGCCCAGCCGGCAGGGTTCAGGCAGAGGACAGGGGAAAACAAGGCTCTACTGTGGGTCCTGCCGTGTGGGAAGGCCCCGCCCAGCTGCTCCTAAGGACTGGCACAGGGCTGCATCTGAAAGACGTGAAAAGCAACATTGTGGACGGCCAGGCAGGAGGGGCTCTGGGTGTCTCACATCCCTGCCTTCGTCCTCCCTTGATCCGAAAGACCCATCATGCTGAAAGAGAGCCTGACACCCTTGTACCCCAGCTCCGCCTCCAGGTAGGTAAACAGAAATACCATTCATTCAGCAAATATTGACCAAGAGCCGGTGTACACAAGGCCCTGTATTAGGTGTGGCTGAGAGTATAGTCTCCAGGTTTATTGCAGGCAGGCTGATAGTACAGGGCATTCAATAGTAACTTCCAGGAAATATTTATTGTGCATCTGTTATGTGCCAGGCACTGTACTAGGGATACGATGTTGAGCAGACCCTGATGTTTCCTGGCATCATGGCGCTCACATTCCAGCAAGGGGAACAGACAGTAAACCAGTAAATCAATAAACAGGATCATTATTAGACAGCAGTAAGTACCTCTCAGGACACAATGAAATACCTCATTATCTCATTAGAAGGATTTGAATGCCAGAGAGTTTCAGTGGGAGGGCCACAGACAGCTTCTCTGATCAGGTGACAGGTGGGCTGCAACCAAGAGGATTTATTCATTCATTCAACCGATGTTTACTGGGCACTGCCCAGGTGCCAAGCATTGGAATATATCAATGAATGAAATTGACAAAGACCCCTGTTCTCAGGGAGCTAGTCTCCTGGGAGTGAGGAGAACTAAGGAAATAAAAATTACTTCATGAAAAAATTATCTTACATGTTAGAAGGTGATGAAATGCAATGAAACAAGAAAATGTGGGGCAGGAGAAATGAGACTGCAGTGCCAAGGCTAAGGGCTGGGGTAGGACAGGTTAGGGCAGGGAGGGGCTGGTCAGAGTCAACCCCCTCCGGGTGACACCTGAGCCCAGAGACAAAGGACGGAGCCACATGAATATCTGGGGAAGTGTGTCCCACGTGAGCCCAGGTGACTCACAGAACTGTGAAGGTAATAGCAAATTGTTTTTAGCCACCAAACTTGGGGATGTTTGTTACGCAGCAGTAGACAACAGGAAAGCTAAAATAAGCTCAGTACCTGGCCTAGAATCTGTCCCACCTCCAACTCCTTCCACTGTGCTGGGCTACGTCAGCTCTCTGTTGCACGTGAGCAAACACCTAAACGTCTCAGGTCAAATTTCCTTGCCTTTTTTCTCATCCCTTCCAATCTGCTGCAGCATCTACTTCCTGAGCCCACGTTCCTGACTGGGTCAGCATCCAGACCTGTCCCACCTCTGGAGTGTCCCACTGGTGGCCATCACCTCTGCCTCCCTGCCCCCTCATTGCTTCAGTTTCTTCTTTCTCGGACTTTTCACCGCCCCTTCCAAGGCCCTCAGAGCCTCAGCAACACTTCTTCTGTTGGTCGCACTTTGTAAACCTTCACTGATCTCACCTCTTTTTCCATTCTCACCGCCCCCCTCGGGATGAGCCTCCCTCATTTCTCCCTGGGTTATTGTAGAAACATCCCTCTGTCTTCAACCCTCGCAGTCTGGCTTTCTCACAGCTGTGAGTGTGTACTCTCTAAGGCACAGGTGTGGATCACCGACGGGGTACAAACACCAGTGCATCCCTAAGGCCCCCCCACAAGAGGCCCTTCCTACTGTTCCTGCCCTCATTCCACTTCCCCACAGAGGCTGTGGTTTCTCTGAAGACCCAGAGGTCCCCAGGTGGGTCAGCCTTTCCCATTCGTTCTCACATTTGCACAAGATAGCCCCTTGCCTAGATTCCTTTCCCCGACTTTGTCTTGGGTGCATGCCTTCCCCTCATCAAACATCACCTCTTCTGGAAAGCCTTCTTTGATATCGCCAAGAAGCACTTAGGATCCCCTAAGCAGAGTTGCCAATGCATCTGCATTATAGTACGGCCCATGTTGATTTGTCCTTGCTCTTTACTTGTGAGTCTATCCCATTAATCAGACTGTGAGTACCCTGAGGACAGAGCTCCTGCCTCATCCATCCATAGCCTAATGCAGCACGCAGCATAGGGTAAAGATTTATCTGAGAGGTCAGCAAAGCACAGCCCACAGGACAAATCCAGCCTGCCGGTCCCACTGCCTGTTTTGTATGGCCTGTGAGCTAAGGATGGATTTTACAGATGAACATTTGCCATCAATCTGGTGACAGGGAACACTAATTTTGTGCTCCAATTGGGCAAAAGGTTATCCCTCCCCCTAAAAGAACCCCATTCTTCTCATTCGTAGATTTGTTATCATAAAACATTGTACTCGATTGTGATGATTATTTTTTAAATTTTATCAATAAAAAATTTGTGGAAATGTGTTCTATCTCTTATTATATATGAACCTGCATTTTATCCTAGATTGTGCCTCTCAGCTCTCAAAGTCTAAAATATTTATTTGCTGCCCCTTTACTGAAAAAAGTTTGCTGACAGTGTTTGTAAGACCTAAATTTTCTTTTCTTTTTTTTTTTCTTTTCGGTAAGCGGGCCTCTCACTGCTGTGGCCTCACCCATTGCGGAGCACAGGCTCTGGACGCGCAGGCTCAGTGGCCATGGCTCATGGACCCAGCCGCTCCGTGGCATGTGGGATCTTCCCGGACCAGGACACAAACCCATGTCCCCTGCATCGGCAGGCGGACCCTCAACCACTGCGCCACCAGGGAAGCCCAAGACCTACATTTTCAAGTGCTTCCTTGACATCTTTGAACCTCACAGAGCCCCAAAGCCCCGCGTGTCCCTGCTCTTAACCAGATACACTCCCCACCCAGCCAGCTGGTCCCCAACCTGACGGATTTCACCCCTGATCAACCTGTGAAATGATTCAAACAAGCCATCACATCCTCCTGTGGAAACTATGGATCATCTCATCCTCTTGTTACTAGGAAGCTTGCCACCCGCAGACCTCGTTGCTTCTGCTGTCCCTGCATACTGGGTGGCATCCTTCTCCATGAGGCTGTGAATATGAGCTATTCATAAGCTCCTGCCAACCTCCTCTGTCCAGGGTCGGGTGTCATGTGTTTGACCACCTCATACCATTTACGGCGGGGATCCCTCCTTCATCAATGGGGTGCATAAGAGGTGATTGGCACACCGATCCCTGGTCTGAGTGAATGAATCTGCCTGATGCCGGATCCTGTTTCATCTCCTTTGTGCCATCTCGCCTCCCTGAGCCCCACCCCCAGCCATCAGGCCCCTCCCTCTCCCTTGCTCTGAAACCCAGCCCCAGATTTCACCCCTCCTCCTCCTCTTGGCCCTCTCACACCATCACACTACTTCTCCTGTGTGTCCTTCTGCCTGGAAGAATAAACCACCACATCCTGCCAGCTCGTTCTTAAAATCTTCTTGAAAGCTTGCCTCAGCCCCTCTTTTGCCCAGCTTGATCCAAGAAAAAGAAGTGATTTTTTTTTTTTTGACGTTTTGAGTTGGAAGTGTTCGCCGGCTGGTCTGTCTGGACGCTGCATCAATAACCTTCATCCTCTTATGAAAAGCCCTGTATGTGAAGGTGGGTTGGGGGTGCTTTTTTAAGGCAAGGCTGCCAGCTCCCTTCTTATTAGAAGTCTGATAGGTTTACATGACACCTGAGAAAATAAAGCAGGAACTGTGCGTGCGGCATGTTGATAAAGTGATCCGAAGGGGGAAAAAAACCCGGAATGTGCCTCCATCCCGGGGACAGAACTTTGGACCCTTTGTGTTTCTTTACAGCCTGAAGCCAACTCAAAAGCAACAAACTTTGCTTTGCTCAACCCAAGAAAACCCAGTCCGCCACTGTGTTTATTCTAGAGCAAATCTGAAGGGACTGTTGTCTGAAAATTTGCAAATGTGGGCATTTATCAAACGTCTTTGCATCTCCCTGAAAGAGACTGGGCTCCCCTGCAGCCAGCAGAGGAACAGGGCGTGTTGTGCATTTGTGTGGGTAAAGCAATTGGAAAAGTAAACTCCGTGAATGTGCCTGCATCATGGGAACTGGACGTTGGACCCTTTGGACCCTGTGTGGGTGGGTGGGTGTGCAGGAGGAATGGAGAGAGACCCCTCTGCTCTTGTTCTCAGACATGGGGGCTCGGCTCTTGTTCACATACGGCAAGTATCAGTGCGTGTAGTTGACCAGATGGCTCTTTGAGGTTCTGGTGGAGAGAGGCCAGGGCAGATGTTGGCTGAAAAGTGGCCCGAGCTTGTGATTCTTGTGCCACGCAGAGAGCATGGGCTGGATCCTGTGTGGAGAGAGACACCACAGACCAGGCAGTAAATTGTTCAACGGCCGCAGATTCTTCACCTCTCAGTGCACATGCCCCTTTGCGATGTTTGCAGTGTGACTTTGTCCCTCCTCCTTCCCAGAGACAGAGTCTATTTCTCCACCCCCTTGAATCTGAGCTGGACATGGGACGTGCTTTGACCAACAGGATCTGGTGGAAGTGATGCCACATTGGAGCCTAGGCCCTAAGAGTCTTTGCAGCTTCCTGTCTTCTTGGAACGCTACTCTAAGAGCGCCAGGCAAGGAAGCCAGTCTAGCCAACTGGAAGATGGGAGGCCACATGATGGAGACCCAAGACCAGTGCCAGCTACCTGTGAGACCCATGAGTGAAGCCATCTTGGACCTTCCAGCCCAGCAGATCATCCAGCTGAATGCACTTGAGTGAACCCAAGTAAAACCAACAGGGAATCTGAGCCAACCCCCCAAAGCACAAAAAAATTGTTATTTTAAGCCACTAAGTTGTGGGAGTGGCCTATTACACAGGCATAGATAACTGATACAGATGGATAGATAATCAGAGACTGATACACTTCAGACCAGTGCTGTCCCATAGGTATATAGGGCAAGCCACATTTAGCATTCTAAATTTTCTAGTCAGGTTAAAAAATGGTAAAACGAAACAGGTGTAATTCATTTTAATTATGTATCTTATTTACCCTAATGTATCCAAAATATCATCACTTTCAATATATGATCTATATAGAAAATATTGTTGGGTATTTTACATTTTTTTTCATACTAAGTTTACGAAATTAATGTGTACTTTACTTATAGCACAACTCAAGTCCAACTAGACACATTTCAAGTGCTCAGTCGTCACATGTGGCTAGTGGCTGCCGTACTGAAACACAGTTTCCAAAATTTGGAAGGAAAGAGACTAGAGGCAGGATGAAAAAGTGGGGACCTTCTGAGAGGCTCAGACAGAGACGATCAGGTCTGAACTGGCGTCCGCTGGGGTGGAGAGAAGGTGACGGCTTCCAGCAACATTCCTGAGCTGGAAGTTGAGGGCCGTAGTGGGTTGAACAGTGGCCTCCCCAAAAGATGTGTCTACCAAGAAGCTGTGAATGTGACCTTATCTGGAAAAAGGGTCTTTGCAGATGTGATTAAGTGTAGGATCTAGAGATGTGGGGGATCCTAATTTATCCAAGTGGGCCCTAAATCCAATGCCAAGTGTCCTTATAAGAAGAAGAGAGAAGGGAGACACCAAGGGGGGCACAGAGGGAGGCAGGGGAAGGTCCTGTGCAGACGGAGGCAGAGACTGGAGGGATGCAGCCCCAGGCCAAGGAGCACCCAGGTCCACTAGATACTGGAAGAGGCAACAGAGGATCTTCCCCTGCAGCCTTCAGAAGGAGTACCACCCTGCGGACACCGTGATTTTGGACGTCTGGCCTCCAGAACTGTGACAGAAGACATTTCTGCTGTTATAAGCCCTCAAGTCGATGGTGATTTGTTACAGCAGCTCCCGGGAAACTCAGACACTGGCCTCTTAGATCTGGGTGGTTAGCAGACTCCGGGGCTTCAGGGTGGACAAGCGGGCAGAGGGCGGGCGACGCGAGGAGCTGGATCGGGAGCCATGGGGGCGGAGCGATTCCGAGGGCGGCCGAAGGTGCAGCGCGGCTGCGGAAATACAAACAGCTGGCGCTCAGCAAACACGGAGTGTGCCGGGCACTACTTTAAATGCCTCTTTTTATGAGCTCCATTCATCCCCTCAACAGCCAGCCCTATGAGGCAGACGCTACTCTAATCGTCATTATACAGAGGACAAAATTGAGGCCCAGAAGGGGTACTTCACACAAGGTCACAATCTGGTAACTGGAAGAGCCTGGATTTGAACCCCAGCTGTGTAACCTCATTTCTGCCGGGGCTGCAGAGAGGTGGGGGGACCGGGGCAGACGCAGGCAGTATCTGCGGTAAAGGACAATTTTATCGCTATTCACATCCAGGCCGTTTTAGGTGGATGAACTGTCCATCAGTTTTCCTGTGTCCACCCGCTCAGAGGTCATCGCTGAATGACCGGGAGCCACACAGGACATGGGAAGTCTCCACGGCTGCCGGCAGAAATCAACCCAGTCAGCCCCAAATGGCAAGCAAGGCTGCATTTTCCATTTCCAAAATGCAGCCTGCTCCCCGGCTTGGCTCCCTCCAGGAAATCCTGTTTATACTATTTCAGGAAAATTGTTGGCTTTTTTTTCCTGGCTCTTCCAGAAGCCCGACAGATGGTCTCAGATTTTCATGCTGTCATCCAAGGTGGCGTCTGAGACACCGCCTTGATGATTCTTTCTACGGTCAGGCATTTTAACAATATGTGTTCCTTCAGCAGATATATATATTTTAAATTTACTTATTTTATTTATTTATTTTTGGCTGTGTTGGGTCTTCGTTGCTGTGCGCGGGCTTTCTCTACTTGTGGCGAGCAGGGGCTACTCTTTGTTGCAGTGCGCGGGCTTCTCATGGCGGTGGCTTCTCTTGTTGCGGAGCACGGGCTCTAGGCACACGGGCTTCAGTAGTTGTGGCACGTGGGCTCAGTAGTTGTGGCGCACGGGCTTAGCTGCTCCGCGGCACGTGGGATCTTCCTGGACCAGGGCTCAAACCCGTGTCCCCTGCATTGGCAGGCGGATTCTTAACCACTGCGCCACCAGGGAAGCCCCAACAGATATTTTTTGAAAGCCCACTTGTATGCAAAGTACTAGGTCTTGGGAGATGAATCAAAATGTATTGATTGCACATGTATTATGTTCTGGGGCACGTGGGAGTCCGCAAGATTGTAGGGGAGATCCCAAGCCATTCCAGGGGCTTGGGGCCCCCAAACAAAGCACATTTATGTGCTCCACGCCTGTTACCCCCAGCATATGTGCACACCCTCAGAACACTTTTATCCAAGCAAGAGCAGATTAAAAGAAATAACCATGGAAGGCTTAAGATGGAGAAAAAGTGACAAAAGAGCAAGTAGAGGGCTTGCCTTTGTGAGAGGAAGGTGTGTGTCTGATAAAGAGGAGTTTCTCGAACTTGCTGGAGATTTCATTCCTTTTCCTGTGTCTGGGGGAAAAAGGAGGGGCACCAAATAGGGCAGACAGGAGCCCGAAGGCACAGACTGCTTTGTGGAGAAGATGCTGTTCCAGCTCTCAAGGAAACTGTATTATAAGAAAGTCCAATGAGAAATGACACAAGTATTCCATGGCAATTAAGCCACAGACCCTGTGTGGATTCTGCCATGACAGCCACCATACATTTTTGGCAGTAAGAGGGCTGGTTCTGGATCCCACAGACCAGGTCCCACAGGTGGATGCCAGCTCCACCTGTCCATGTGACTTCACATAAGTAAATGCTCTCTCGGGGCCTCAGTTTTCCCATCTGTAAAGTGGGGGTTATAATGGCGCCAACCTCATAGGGTTGGGGTGGGGTTGAATGTGATGATGCTTGTCTCCCTGGCCCACAGCAATTTCATTGCCAGCATTATGCTTGGACTTGACCAGGTCAAGACTGATAAAAGGCAGCCTGTTCCTCCAGTGAATTCCATCGGGGATCGGGCTTCCTGGGGAAGATCAAACTTCCAAAGCAGAGTGATATTGTAGTCTAAGGAGAAATGGTTTCTGGACGTATGGAGCAGACTATGGCCTGTGTTGAATTTCAAGGTCAACAAGCATCCTAGCTCACGTCAACCCAACATTTTGGAGGTGTTTAGGCAAAAGAGATCAGGAAGCAAGGCCGTGCTTGCTGTCCACGCTGGCCCCAGATGCCCGATCTAGTTCCCAAAGCTGATTCTTCTGCTACCTGCCTCAATGCCAGGCTGGCGCCAGGAGATACCAGAAGCTTCTATGATCTTGAGGCTCTACTTTAGAAAACCCCAAAGGATTTTTTTTCATGGAACATGTTAGATTTATTTTTTAAGCCGTTTCCCCCCAAAGCATTAAAAATTTTTTTTTACTGTGAACATTTTCAAGCACAGAGAAAACCAGAAATACATCTACTACCCAGAGTCAACAGTTGTTAACATTTTGCTTTCTATATTCTGCCTCTCTCTCCGGCTAAACCGTTTTAAAGTAAATTACAGATAAATTACTTAGCACTTCACCTTAATACTGTGGCATGTATCTCTAAGAAGAAAGAAGAGGATTCTCCCACACATCTGCAGTTCCTTTATCATATGTAGCTAAATTAATAATAATTCCCTAATAGCATCTAATACCCAGTCCATATTCAAATTTCCCCACTCTCTCACAAATTACCTTCCCAAAGGATTCTTAAGTGGGGTCTAGACAAACAGAGCAAATAAGGCTTATCAGCCATTGAGGCGCATTCTGAATCTGACATTAGCCTGAATGGCCAGGAGCTGTCCACCAGGGTCGACTTTGCCAAGGAATGACAGGCCACACGACACCATGGGGCTTGGAGACTCGGGATAGAAAGGGGAGAATCATTCTATGTTTCTTTATGACTTTAGTTTCTGGGAAAGCCGTATCTTGCATAGGCGTTGGCCCAGCCCACTGGCTATGAAACTGGACCCCTTGGTCTCTGTTTTATATTAGGAAGGTAGAGTCCACAGCATGGGGTGCTTTTCTTTCCCTGCCCCGTAAGAATCCAGACAAAATTCTTTGGTTATCAACTTTCTTTTCTGTGGCTGAACTCCCTGGGTCCACGACGCTTCTCTCCCATCACTCCACACGGCTGCTCCCCAAGTCGGTTCTACCTCAGCAACACGCCCAACACGCAGACACACACACACACGCACGCATGCATGTATGCATATGCACACACAGGAGTGCACACCACACATGCATTCAAGCAGTGCACACACAATCACACTCACTGAAGGCACACACACGTGTGTGCACTGCACACTGCTGCATACATGAGCATACACACATACCTACACATACACACACACATTGCACACACAGGAGTGCACGTGCGTGCACACACACGTGCTCACGCACACACAGTGCGGACACACTTGCACACCCACACACACATGCATGCACACATACACACAAGCGGTGCACACACTGAATACATACACGTACACACACAAGCACACCTACGCACACATGAGCATACACACTCATACACGTACACGCACATACATACACACACACTGAATGCACAGGTCCTCCCGTCCAAGGACGAATGGAAACTCCAGCTCCCAGAAGGAGGCTTCCCCACCTTCTCCCTCCCCCTTCAACTCCACTGCCTCCAAGTCTCCCCCCAGCTTTTGATAAACGCCCCCCCCTCCGGCTCCCTCCCACCAGAAGGAAGGTTGCAGCCTGCCAACCTCTGCTTGTAAACAAGCTGACCTGGCATCCCCAGCTGGGCTGGCAAAAGAGAAGCCAAGCCTAAGAAACGGGAGGGACTCATTGGTTTCATGGCCCCGGGCGGGTTCCCTCAGCCTCTGCCCCCTTCCGGGCCCCCTCCCCTGGCAGCCCACTGCGAACAAGAGCGAGAACGCAAGCCCTTAGCTGCAAGGAGAAAGTCCCATAAAAGAGGATGTGGACCCAGGCAGGCTGTTGCGGGGGAGGGTTTAACGAGAGTCCTGGGGCCAGGGGCAGGGAGGAACTAAGGGAAAGGAACTCGAGTGCACGCTTTTAACAGGAATTTGATTCAAAACAGTAAGGGTCTGTCTCTAAATTGGCCCGCAGCAAACGCTGCAAAGCCAGTGGCGCCTCAGTTTTATAGGCTTTTAACAGTCCGGCATCAGCCACAGGTATGCTGTGTAATCACTTCTCTCTTAGCAGGGGGTGTGGGGGGTGTGACGCTGGAGCCCCGAGGGAAGGAGGGCCTCTCGCAGACATGGACTATTCCAGTCCATTCCAGAAACCAAGCCACATGCAGCCTTCAAGTCTCAACTCCGACAGGTTTGCCCGGAGATCGTGGGCACCAAGGATCCACTCCACAGTCAGTAACGGGGTTTACTGAGCACTAGACCCTCGAACTTGACCCTGCGCTCGGGCATCCAAGAGCCGAAGAAACTGCGGTTCAGTCTCACAGAGAACCTGTAATTCGATTGGGGGCATAAAAGAAATACCGCTGATTCTCACTATTCCTGGAAGTTCTGTTCTGTGAAGTCACCGCAAACACTGAATTAGCAAGTACCAAACCACTGCTCCTATAGGGGAGGATCCGGGGTTGGGTTCCTGTGAGCCTCTGGTCACAAGCGTTTCATCAACCAATCAGTGCGTCTCTGTTTAAAGATGCTTTAATTACTATATATTATGCATTCATTAACACTGGACTCACAGCCAACAGCACTGTCACTCACGCTTGAATGGAGCTTATGCAACGCAGGTATTTTCTGCGTAAGGCACGTCACAGCCTTCTTGCACTCATGGACACTAAACAGTGCTTTTGGACTACACGTGGGGCCATTTTAAACAGCAGTCACCAAGAGAAAGCAAAAGACGTGACACTACACAGACTGAAAAAAGGATGCTGGTTTACAGCAGGAGGTGAGACAAGAAGACAGAATTGCCCTGTTTGCCTTCAGCTGGAACACGCACACTGGGCAGCTCTGCGTGTGTCTGCAAATGGCCGAGAGAAATGCCACGAGCATCGATTGGGGGGTGACAGATAGATGTTAGCAAGTAGGCGAATTTGCAAATATAGAAACAACAAATGAGGATTGCCTGAACTTTAGAAACCGTGATGGAAGATCTACACATGTGGAATGCCACCCCTGCCTACACATAGCTTTGCAGGGCTAACCAGGAAGGAAAAGGAGAGACCGGCCCTGAGCAGAGAGTCAGGGCCTTTTTGCCAAATTCAGCTCAGCCCATGGGATTCGGGAGCCTGGAAAAACAATGCTTCCTAAAGGTCAGCTCACGTGGACCACTTTCTCTGCCGTCTTGATGACGTCCAAGCTGTGGCCATGAGAACTGGCTTAAGCCTCAGGCCAACTTGAGCTCGCTTTGCATGATTCTTGACCCACGGAGACTGTTTCCTCATCTGGTAAATGGGTCTGAATAATCCGTCAAAATTCAGTTATGATTGGCACAGTGTTTGCCAAATGACAGTTACTTCTCCGACAGTTATTATTACTGCTACCCAGGCAGCTATTAGTATTATTGTCGTTATCATTATTACCATCAGTATTTACTACCCAGCCAGGCATCTGGCCTGTAATCCATCACTATCTTTTTTTTTTTTTTTTTTTTTTTTTTTTTGTGGTACACGGGCCTCTCTCACTGTTGTGGCCTCTCCCATTGTGGAGCACAGGCTCCAGATGCACAGGCTCAGTGGCCATGGCTCACGGGACCAGCCGCTCTGCAGCATGTGGGATCCTCCCGGACCGGGGCACGAACCCATGTCCCCGGCATCGGCAGGCGGACTCTCAACCACTGCGCCACCAGGGAAGCCCCCATCAGTATCTTTGATGACAGGAACAGATCCAGTTTTGGGGGAGTCTGAAGCTTATACAATTTCAGAGGACTTCTTTAAAAGAAAAAAAAAATGAAATTTCAAATTAAAAACTAGATCCAGGGCCTTGGGGCAGGGAGATGTTCGCATGAGCAGCCAGAAGTTTAAGCTCCATTACCTTCAAAGTAAACCCACCTGTTTGGATCTTTCACTGATCCATAAACTAAGTCCTTGGTCATCTATTTCTTTCTTAATCAGTTAAAATAATTAAGCATGTCTTTTTATTTCCTACTCTGTGCCAAGCATAGCAGTGATCAAGACAAAGGCCCTGCTCTCATGGGAGAAGCCTTCTGGGGGTGGGGGTGAGGGACAGGAAATAAACAGGTAAACCAATAAATGATATGCAAGGAGGAGAGGTCTGCCATTGGTAGAGAACTCAGGGCAGGTTCAGAGCTGAGATTTTTCCAGTGAGAAAAAGCAAGCCCTGCAGAGCCCTAGGGGAAGAACTTCCAGACAAAGGGAACAGGAAGTGAAGGGACAAGCGTTCTGCAATCATGGAACAGCAAGGCCAGTGGCTTAGAGTGAGTGATGCAAAACTAAATTGAAGAGACAGGCAAAGGCAGATCAGGGGGGGCGTTGGAGACCATAGAGAAGAGCTTGGACTTGATGCTAAAAGCAAAGGAAAGCCCATGGGAGATTTTAAACAGAGGTGGATGCAATTTATGTTCCTGAAAGATCTTTCTGGTTCCCATGAGTAGAATGGATCATGGGGGAACTTGGCATCAGCAACTTGGGAGGCTGATCAGGTAGGGCTGGGACACAGGAGCAGAACAAGAAGAATGGAGACATCCACCCCCCGACCCCGGGTGCCACCCTCTCCCAGCAGCTCATGAGAATCAATACCTGGAACAAAGCCCTTGGGTTACTGCTTTGTTCTACTGGGAGCAAAGTAAAGAAAGAACGGAAATGGCTTGGCCAACTGGGCCCCAGTGGGGCTTGCACGGCTGGGCCCGTGGGAAGCAAGGATACAGCAACAGTGAGGAGAGGTGTCAGCCCTCCCTTCTTGTGCCAGGGCTCCCCTGGCGAGGACGCTTTATTACACGGCCTGTCAATGGGTTTCTGGCAGCAGGAGACGACTGTCAGAAGGGCTCTAGTCCCGTTTAGTGCAGTTCGGTGGAGGGAAGAGTTTGCCTCCGCGTGTTCTGCTTTCATTTGGCAAGGCGGCCTTGTGAGGGGCCCAAGGTTGTGGAATTAATTACAGCCAATTACCCTGCATATAATACTCAGGTTCCAGCTTGCTGAGAGCCTTTTAGAGGTGGGAGAAATTCACATGCAAGCAGTCAAGAAAAGGCCTCCTCCCAACCATCTCACGGCCCAGCCTCCTGTGAGATCACCCTTTAACTCCAACACTTATTTTAAATAAATATGGCCCAGCTTACCCTTCCCCCTCCCCATGTCCTCAAGTCCAAAAGTGAGAGCGTGGCATGGACATATATACACTAGCAAATGTAAAATCGATAGCTAGTGGGAAGCAGCCGCATGGCACAGGGAGATCAGCTCGGTGCTCTGTGACCACCTAGAGGGGTGGGATACGGGAGGGTGGGAGGGAGATGCAAGAGGGAGGAGATATGGGGATATATGTATACGTATAACTGATTCACTTTGTTATAAAGCAGAAACTAACACACCACTGTAAAGCACTTATACTCCAATAAAGATGTTAAATAAATAAATAAATAAATAAATAAATAAATATGGCCTCTTAAAAGCACTGGTCAAAATTCCCCCAAATAAGGATTATTGCTTATCTAGAACATTAAATAGTGCAGCAATATCAGGCATTCTTGTCTTGCTCCTGATTTTTAATGGGAGTGCCTCCATGGCTTCACCATTTAATATGATGCCGGCTATTACGCTTATGATAAATCATCTTTATCATATGAAGAAAAATTTCTGTTGTTCCAAGTGGGTTTTCTTTTTTTTACTGGTAATTTATTTTTATATTTTTTAATATGAAACGGATCATAAGAGGATATACAGTGAGAAATCACTCCTCTTTTCCTAATCCCCAGACACTCAGTTGCCCTCTTCACGGGGAACCTCTGTTATTAGTTTCTTCTGTATCTTTCTAGAGATGTTTCATGCTCATACAAAAGTATTAGTCTGCTAGGGTCCCCATAATAAAATGTCACAGAATGTGTTCTATGCTTAAACAACAGAAATGTGTTCTCTCACAATTCTGGAGGCTAAAGTCTGAGACCAAGGTGTGGGCAGGGTTGGTTTCTCCTGAGGCCTTTCTCCTTGGCTTGGAGACAGGCTTCTTCTCACTGTGTGCTCACATGGCCTTTTTCTGTGGGTGTGCATCCCTGGTGTCTTCCTCTTCTTATAAGGACACCAGTCCTATTGTATTGGGTCCCAATCTCATGATCTGCTTTAACTTTAATTACCTCCTTAAAGGCCCTTTCTCCAAATACAGTCACATTGGGGATTAGGCTTCAACATAGGAATTTGGACGGGGGGGAGCATAAGTTAGTCCATAACAACAAACAAATACGAATACGTGTGTATATGTGCAGGTGTGTGTGTATGTGTTCCTTTTTTTCCACCTTTTTCACAAATGGCAATATGCTATTCGCATCTTGCTTTTTTTTTTTTTTTGCAGTACACGGGCCTCTCACTGCTGTGGCCTCTCCCGTTGCGGAGCACAGGCTCCAGACGCACAGGCTCAGCGGTCATGGCTCACAGGCCCAGCCGCTCCACGGCATGTGGGATCATCCCGAACTGGGGCACGAACCCACGTCCCCTGCATCGGCAGGCGGACTCTCAACCACTGCGCCACCAGGGAAGTCCCACATCTTGCTTTTTAAACTGAACACTCTATCTGGGAGATCTAACCACACCAATATACAGAAAGTTTTCTAGTTTTTAATGGAATGTAATTTATGGAACCAGCCCTTTATGAATGGACTTGAGGTTGCTGCCAATATCCTGCTATATTAGGAATAAACTGCCCTGTGCAGCCTTATCTATCCTCATTTTCCGCTGGTGCACGTCTCTGTGGGATAAATTCCTAGGAGGGATGTGTGCATTCGTCATGTTGACAAATGTTAACAAACTGCCCCACGTGTGGTTGAAGTCCCTGAATTTCCCGTCAGCAGTGTCGGAGCATCCCCGCCGCCCACCCTGCCGACAGGATGCTTTCTCACTTCCAGTCTCTGCCAAACTGATGGTGTGGAAATGATGTCACAGTCTTGGTTCCAATGTGCCTTTCTCTGACTCTGAGGGCAGCCGGGAATCTTTTCACAAGTGCATGGGCCATCTGAACAGCATGTTTCTGTGGCGTCTGCCCGTGACCTTTGTCCTTTCCCAGTGTGTCACTGTCTTCCTCTTGTGGATCTGTCCAAGACGCTGATGTCATCTTCAACCTGGGATCTTTTCTCGGCTTCTTTTGGGCCTTTCTGGGTTTTGCTCTGGCTTCTTCCTCAGGACCATCCAACACTCATTACCTGACTCACTTTTCTGTCATTCATGTCCTATCACCTCCTCTGCGTGCGTTTTTTCCTCCTGCACTTAGGGGAGCTCCTCGAACTTATCCTAGATGGGTGTTTTTAGCGACAGGGAGCAGAAACTCCCCCTACCAGTGACTTAAACAATCGGAACATTTGCGGTCTCCTCATTGACATCCCTGTCCACCATCCCCCGCAGAGACCACCTCATGAGTCACTGGCCAGCTGGGCACCCATGACCAGGCTTAAGACAATCATTGACGAAGGGGAATGACACCCCCGTGGTTGGCGTAGATCAACAAAGATTCACCTCCTGGGTCTCGGAGGGGCCAGTGCCTGCCCCCCAGAAGTGCATAGGGCTCCAGGAAGATAAAGTAATAAAGGTTCCGTTTGTGTGGAAGAGATGGGGGGTGTGGATCTCGGCCAATAACCATCAGATTCCCCCATTCTCCTGAGCATCACTGATTCAATTTTCTACTGTTTCCTGCTGCTTCCAGTGTCAATGTCCTTTCTTTGGGTGTCTTGTTAGTTCCCTCATGATCCTTCTAGACGCACCCAGATCCTTTAATGCTTCTGCCTCACTTCTGCCTGCTCCCCTCCATCACAATCCAGTGCCCTGTCATCTCACGTTTACCTCCTCTTAAAATCTCAGTTTTGGGCTTCCCTGGAGGCGCAGTGCTTGAGAGTGCACCTGCCAATGCAGGGGACGCGGGTTCGTGCCCCGGTCCAGGAAGATCCCACATGCCGCAGAGCGGCTGGGCCCGTGAGCCATGGCTGCTGAGCCTGTGCGTCCGGAGCCTGTGCTCCGCAACGGGAGAGGCCACAGCAGTGAGAGGCCCGCGTACCGAAAAAAAAAAAAAAAAAAACTCAGTTCCTCAACCTATGGCGAACCCAGGATAGAGGCTTTCTACAATTCACTTCTGTTTCCTGCAGAAAATCTTTTTCAAAAGTGTGTTTTTCTTCTTGGGGGTAAATTTCCCCATCTTTCCCATTGCAGGATGGTTTCATCAAATACAGGGTTTCTTTTCTGGTGCTTTCCTTGGATCAAATGTCTGCTCAGGTCTGACATTTGGTGGGTGCTGGCTTTTTGGTCCCCCTCCCAGTCCACCTGGGTAGTTGCTTTTAGAACCTTCATTTCAGATCCTTAAGCCCGAGCCTTGGCTGTTAAGACCCAACCTGGAGCCAAGTTCCCCATGTCTGGCAGCGATTTTCCTGGAGGGGCTGTGCTAGCTGAGGAGGCATCTTCCATTTCTGCTGCCTGGTTGTCTGATGATCCAGAGGGAAATTTATTCACAGATAATTTGAAACAATCTGAAGTCCTTCCAATGTGAGATAGAGTGCATAAAAATCTACAAGCCCCCAAGGGTAGCACTCCCACCACTATTCCTGTCTTCACCATTCCTTTCTTCTAACTTGACATCCCAGAAATGATGACCACCACCCACCCACCCACTTCTGCCTCGGGCCAGGTTCACTGACGGGAATTCAAGTGCTGGATTGGGCATGAAAGAGAGGTTCTAATGGAGGAATGAGGTGCAAAATGTCTATGGTAACCTCCAGAATACAACCTCTGTGCAGCTGGGGGTAGCTACCCTCTCCGTGGTCAGAAATAGCCCTAAGTCAGAGATGATCCATGCCACAGTAGAACCCACTTACTGCCTTTCTGCTCAGCCCCGCCATTTTGCCATTTGATGGTGCCATTGATGCTTTTGCCCTTGGGTTTGACAGGCAGGAGTCCATATTCCTAGTTGTCAGGACTGTTGCAACTCTTTCTAATTCTTCAGGAGTGAGGAAGGCAAAGCTGGTCCCTTTGACTCTACATGCTTTTTACTTTTTGTTTCTCAATAGTGCACTGAGGCATTTTTCCCCTTTTGTTTGTTTGTTTGTTTGTTTTGCTAGCATGCTAGGAGGAAAAAAAGAAAAATCACCGGGACCTTTGTTTTTCTCCATATGAATCTCCAGCTGGTTCCTATTCTGGGATCCCGTTCCTGTCAGCATAACCAACTTCTGATGGTTCCACAGGCAAAGCTAGTGGTATTTTTTGTTCCATTAAAAAAAAAATCTCAAACAGAAGCCCCAAACTTCCCCCTCAGGATATCCACAATCCATATGCACAGGATCCCAAGGGTGTGTCACCAGAAGGACAGCATGCTCACACCCACAACAGCTTGGTGGCAGCTGCAAGCTTCTCGTTTGTTCCGTACCCCTTGGTGGCGCCCTGCCCAGCCAGCACCATCTTGGCTCAGGCTGCCCCCATCACTGGGTTCGGTTTGTCCCCTCTTCCCCATTGTCGTTCTCTGTTGGAGGATTCTCCAGGGCCGTGCAGTCAGGGCAGGTCCACCCAGTAACCTCCAGGAATAGATCTTCCCTTTGGAGCTGGTCACTCTGGTACACGCTCCTCTGGAACCAGGTGAGGTGAGGAACCACCTCTGAACCAGCCAACCAGCCTCCTTTTCTCCTCCTTAGTCAGGCTCCCAGCCCAGGACCCCCTGGGGAACATGTGTCTCTACAGAAAGGAGCCTGGCTGCAGAGGCTGAGGCTGGGGGCGTGGATGGTGTGGGTCTTCACGCTCCCTGAGTAGCTGGCACACACCCAGGCTGCTTGATGGGTGTGCATCACCAATGGACGGATGATGGATATTTGGGTTGATAATCAAAAGCAACATATTTCATTTCCATTCCAGTAAAAATGAGTGCCTTTAGAAAATTTATAGGGCTTCCCTGGTGGCGCAGTGGTTGAGAGCCCGCCTGCTGATGCAGGGGACACGGGTTCGTGCCCCGGTCTGGGAAGATCCCACATGCCGTGGAGCGGCTGGGCCCGTGAGCCATGGTCGCTGAGTCTGCGCGTCCGGAGCCTGTGCTCCGCAATGGGAGAGGCCATAGCAGTGAGAGGCCCGCGTACCGCAAAAAAAAAAAAAAGAAAATTTATAATGTGTGGGTATCCAGAACACTTCAGGAAACGGATACTTTTCTTTGTCCTCAAGAGTGGGTTTTCTATCATACTTTATTTTCCGAAAGTCATTGCCTTATTTTCTTGTCACCCCTTATAAAGCGAGTATAATGGGTTGAATGTTTGTGTTCCCCCAGAAATTATATGTTAAAGTCCTTACTCTCAATGTGATGGTATCTGGAGGTGGGGCCTTCGGGAGATGATTAGTGTTGGATGAGGGTGGGGCCCCCATGATGGGATTAGTGGCCTTATAAAAAGAGAAAGAGAGAAATTTCTCTCCCTCCCCCTCTCCCTCTTTCTCCCTCTTACTTCCTCTGTCTTCCTCTCTCTTCCCCAGGCCCCCAAGTGCAGGCCATATGAGCACACAGCAAGAAAGCAACTGTCTACAAGCCAAGAAACAGGTCCTCACCAGACACAGAACCTGCCAGCACCTTGATCTTGAACTTACAGCCTCCAGAACTGTGAGAGACAAATGTTTAAATCACCCACTCTGTGGTATTTTGTTATAGCAGCCTGAGCTGAATAAGACAGTCCCAATGACAGTTTTGTTCTCATTTTACAGATGGGAAAACTGAAGCCTAGAGAGGTTAATGGCTCATCAAAGAATTCATAACCATTTAGCATTAAAGCCAGGACAGAAACCTACATTCCCAGTATTTCTAACAGGACTCACTTTCCCAGACCACCATGGCTCAATTCTGGTAAGACTCTACTGAGTAAGGGAGATACCTCTCAACAGGATGGAGAGAAACTAACACTCACTGCTCACCTCCCATGTCCTAAGAGCACCAATAAGCACTTTCTCACCTATTTTCATTTTCTACAAGTTAGAACTCCGAAGATCAGAGAGGATAAGTAACTGGCCCAAAGTCACACAGCTAGTAAGCAATAGGGGTGGGATTTGAACCCAGGGGTGTCTGAACCAGGTGATGCTTTCTTCCTGAGCCACCTGGGCTCATCAAGGATCGCCAGTGTCGGCTACCTCAGACCACAGGACAAGTCTCACTTTGGGGTCTAAATGTTTCCAGCCTAATTCACAAGCAGCTTGCTGGTGGAGACATAGCACCCTGCCCTGCAGGCCCAGCCTGGAGGCCAGAAATCAGTCATTTCTCCTCAAGCAACAATTTCAATCCATTTCACATTAAATTCTTACGAGAAAACCTTCCCCCCCTTCAGTTTTTCCACGAATGTGGCAAGGCTTCGGTCCAGGAAACAAAAAATAAAAGTATCACACGATTTCAGAACGCAAGAGAAACTAATTAAATCCAAGTTTTCACAGAACGTTAAAAGTTGAACACAACTCAAAACACACTTAAGATTCAGAGTGGATTTCAAATGCTTTCTGAGAATGGAACAACAACCCCCCAAAAAAACCCCAAACAAAAAAACCCAATGACTTTTCTTTAGTAAGTTCTCCCTAAATATGCTGGAGGGAGCCAGAATTGAATGGACCACAAAAGCACGTGGGAAGACTGTGGGGTTTTCAGGGGAAGGTGAAAAAAAATTCAGGGTTGTCTCTTCATCCTCAGTAATCCTGGGGTCTAGACAGACCCCGTTGGGTGAAATGAGTATCAGGAAATATAGCTTGGAATGTGGAACCCAGGCAATTTGAAACGGGGCATGAATTAGGCAGCAAGGGAAGGGGTATTGCTCATTTGCAAAGTGCAAAAGAAAGAAAACAGAATGCTTTCACCCAGGAACTAGCTTAGAAGAGGTATTTGAAAGCTGGAGCTGGGGTTTCTCTCTGGAAAGAACATCACCAGAGGTTCATTTTACTTGTAAAGACAAAATGATCATCTCAGAGTGTCTCCTGTGAGTGAAAGTTCTCTCCAGAGAACATTTAATCTCATAAAAGTCATGCCAATAGTAGCCAACGTATAGTCGCTATTATACAGTATAAATACTATGGAGCATTTATTGAGAATGGACCCCAGGTACTATTATGATCTCCACACAGTCACAAGGCATTGGCAAGAGGCCCTCAAAGCTTCAGGCTGCACTGGCTTTAAAGCCCACCTTGGGGGAAAATCCTGAAGCCCTGGATAGCAGGGGCAGCTCTCTTTCTGCCTTGGTAGGTCTACACGACTGAGGTATCCTGCATTGTTTGGAAAGGAAGAGCTTCAGAATAACAGCTCTGACACATGCTAGCTGTGTGTTTTGGGCAAGTTACTCAACCTCTCTGTGCCTCAGTTGCCTCATCTGTATAATGGGATTGTGCCTATAACCACCTCTTGGGGTTGTCATGAGGATTGGATGAGATAAAGCAGGTGACGGACTCATCCAGGGCGTGGCACACCTCGAGAGCTTAAATATGTTCGCTGTTATTGTCATCAGCTCTCTGGGCCCCCCATCCTAGACAGTGGACCCAAACTGTGCATCCCCAGCAGGGAGCATGCCCCACTGGACACATGGTCCCTCCATTCTTGGCTTCGTTTCAATTCAGCAAACATTATGGAGTGCCCATGGCAGCCAGACTGAGGATATGGGGGGAATTCGTCTCCCACAAGGGAATGAGATGCAAGAGTTAATAGTACAGGGCGTCAAGGGTGACCAGCCAGGGGAGGGGACACAGGGGCAGCCTCAGGGGGTGGTCAGGGAAGGCCAACACCCCTCACCCCGCCTGCCTCCCTCCTGTCCCCCTGTTCTTCCTCTGCCTTCCTTTTTCCCCTTATTTAACACCTACATACATACACCTGCCCTGAAGATGTGGGAAGAAGAATATTGATTAAAAAAAAAGAGAGAGAAGAATACCCCAGGTGTACACGGCACTTAGCAATTCCAGGCAATGTTTGAAGCCTTTTGCAGGTATTAATTCATTTAATCCTCACAACAACCCTTCAAAGTAATTACTGTTATCCCTGTCCTTTTAAAGACTGAGGCACAGGGAGGTTGAATAACCTGCCCTGGGTCACACAGCCATAGATATGGAGCTGGGGTTCATGCCAGGACACTCCTCTCTATGGCTAGGAAAACACAGGTCCCTCTCGGGGGCTTACACCAACGTGTAAGAGCAGTGAACCAAAGCTCACACGGGCCCCAGGGGCACAAGGCGGACACAGGTTACCCCAGGAAAGTCTCTGGAGAGGTGAGAGCCAGGGCTGAGTCCGGAAGGGTGAGTGCGTGTTCAGGAAGAGAGGAGGGGGCGTTTCCAGGAGGGGAAGACTCCTGATCATGGGGCAGGGGTGTTTGAACACCCGGCACCCTGGAGCAAACTCAGGTCCCACCATGCAGGTCCCACCAGCGTGCATTCACGAATGTTCACTGGTCATGGCGGTGTGGGCAGGGCACTGCCTGGGGCCATGTGCTTTCTCCTGTGGGGACTCACTGTTGCCAGGCTCTGTTCAAGGGAACCGTTTAGGGGGAAGCACACATATGATGCTTGTTTATAAAAAGATGGGTGTGGCTGCCTGTGGAGGACGGACTGGAGGGAGGTAGAAGGGTGGGGTGGGGATGCTGCCATTTCCGGGGCAGAAGGCTGGTGGCCGCACCAAGGATGGTGGAGTGGAGACTGGAGGGGTTGGATGTGGGGTCCAGGGGTACGGGAGGAAAAAGGACCTGGTCTGATGAAGTGGGTGGATCATGGAGTCACTGGGCCCCCCTGGGGGGACAGAGCTACAGAGCAGGGGAGGCTGGTGGATGAGGGGAGGGCCCCAGGCAGTCTGGATTTTATCCTGACAGAGGTGAGCTGGGAGTGTCGTGGAAGGAAAATGGCATGGACCACTCTGTATATTAAAAACATCTCTCCAGAGGAATAAACAGTACAAAAACTGTTTATTTTATATGTACTAGGATCTAGCTCATATAAAAGTTTAATATACCAAAATGTAGCATTGCAAATCAATACAGAAAGAAGGAATTAGTCACTAGTGCTGGGACAATTGGTTAGTTATTTGGGGAAAGAATAATGTTGACTCCTCAACATCATAAACCAAAATAAAATCCAGATGGATGAAAGAAGTAAATGCAAAAGAATAATAATAATAGAGCTCCAAAACAAGCAGGAAAAAAATAGAGGCAAATACTTATTTGATTTCTGAATGGGACACAGCTTTTCAAGCACCAAACAATGAAAGAAATCTGAGATTGATAGATCTGACTACATTAAAGCAAAACCTCTGAACATCAGAGTGTGTCACAAAATTTAAAAGGAAACACACTGAGGAAGAATATTTGCAACCCTGCTGATGGATCAATGATCAATAGCCTTCATATATAAAAAGTTCTTAAAAACAAACAAGAAAACAGGCAATCACCCTAACAGAGAACAAAAGACCTTTGTAGAAGAAGGGAGGCACATGCTTAATAGGTGAATGAAAAAATGTTTGCCTGTGTAACTAAAGATATACAAAGACATACAAGTAAAACAACATTTTTACAAAGCTTACCAAACTGAGAAAAAATTTTTTAAATAATAATTTTTAGAAAACCAGTGTTAGTGAGGATGCAGAAAAAGGGGTACTCACACTGGTTGGGTTATAATTTGGCCTTTCCACTAGAAAAAATCTGATAACAGCAGAAGCCCTAAAAGTGTTCTCACCCTTTGGTCCAGTAAGTCCACTTCTAGAAAGGTAGTCTCAGGAAATAATCAAGAGATGTAAGCAAAGGTTCACGTAGGTGACTTATACTGCAACATAGTAATGTTAAAAAAGGAGAAATAATTCAAAACCCAAAAAAAGAAGAGTAGATAAATAAGGTGTGGTATATCCATGTGCTTGAATATTATATAGCAATTAAAATCAAGTTTCCAAAGAATATTTAAGGACATAAAAAGCCTAATAAAATAATATTATGTGAAAAAAACTGAATATAATAAAAATTCCATATGATTCAGAAATTATATATTGCACATATTATATATTACATACTATATACAGCGTATATAAAATTTTATATAGTATACCTACTATATATAATTATATAGTACATTATGCTAAATATTATATATCATATAAATTGAACTACGCAGAGGTTAGGGGCACTGGACCCTCCACGCAGTCAAAAATTCGCATGTAACTTATATTTGGCCTTCATATCCACTGCTCCTCAGTATTTACCATTGAAAGAAATCCATGCAGTTCAAACCCATTTTGTTCAAGGGTCAACTGTACTATATTATATATATTACATAATATATAGTATGTGTTATGTATATTAGTGTCTGGTCTACAAAGGGCTGTCTTCTCGCTGTGTTGTTGTTATTATTATTGAAACCTCTGGAAGTAGAACCTCCAGAAGCCAGCAAAACCAACTCCAGGGAAACTGAGTCTGGAGACTCCCCCCTCAAAGCTCACCGAACCCATGGGACTTCCCTGGAGGTCCAGTGGTTAGGACTCCATGCTTTCACTGCCGAGGGCCCAGGTTCAATCCCTGGTTGGGGAACTAGGATCCCGCAAGCCGCTGGGCATGGCCAAATAGAAAAAAAGCTAACCCAACCCAATCCACACCCAGAGAGCTATTCATGATGGCAACAGCCCCAAGAGGAAGCCAAGACCTCCAGGGCGCCACCTGGTGGTAACAGAGGTTATACCCGCACACATGCCTAAGCACACCTCTCATTTATAATTCAAACTCAGGGGCATCCTTTAAATCAGCCTCATTAGCTCTACTGATCGCCCCCAAGCAGGTACTGCGGTTGGATGTTGTGCTGGTCAGACTGCAGGATTTTAGCATTTGCTTAATAAAAGGAAATTTTGCTCTTAATTTTCTTCTGTAAGAAAAGCAGACACACTGCCATCGCATAAAAACATTAAAATCAATTCAGGTATTATAGTTCCTGTATTTGGGATTTTCAGAGGACTCTCCTTCAACAGTAGTTCCAGGGGGCAGGTTTCAGTACCTATGGTACCTGTGGCCACCCTGTAGCCCATTAATGTTTCCCTAGCTAATCTAAACACATCTTAAGGGAAGGGATGATGTATATACTAGAATATATATATTTCTAGAACCTCAAATTGAATGTGAGGCACATAATGGAAACTCAATAAACACTTAGTATTATTACCACTCATTTATTATATAAACATAGATTTATGATACCACGTGCCTATTGCTGTGTAACAAATTACCTCATAACTTAGTAACTTAGAATAACAATCAATACTTATTGTCTCACCCAGTTAGGGTGGGTCAGGAATTTGGGAGTGACTTAGCTCAGGGTCTCTCGTGTGATTGCAGTCAAGATGTTAGCCAGGGCTGTGGTCATCTGAAGGCCTGACTGGGACTGGAGGGTCCATTTTCTTTTTTTTTTTTTTTCCAGGTAAGTGATATGTTTTTATTTATTTATTTATTTAAATTGAAGTATAGTTGATTTACACCATTGTGTTAATTTCTGCTGTACAGCAAAGTGATTCAGTTATACAAACATATATATATATATATATATATATATATATATATATACTCTTTTTTTTAAATTTTCTTTTCCATTATGCTTTATCATAGGTTATTTTTTTTCTGCTTTATAACAAATTTAATCAGTTATACATATACATATGTTCCCATATCCCCTCCCTTTTGTGTCTCCCTCCCACCCTCCCTATCCCACCCCTCCAGGCCGTCACAAAGCACCGAGCTGATCTCCCTGTGCTATGCGGCTGCTTCCCACTAGCTATCTACCTTACGTTTGGTAGTGTATATATGTCCATGCTGCTCTTTCGCTTTGTCACAGCTTACCCTTCCCCCTCCCCATATCTTCAAGTCCATTCTCTAGTAGGTCTGTGTCTTTATTCCTGTCTTACCCCTATGTTCTTCATGACATTTTTTTTTCTTAAATTCCATATATATGTGTCAGCATACAGTATTTGTCTTTCTCTTTCTGACTTACTTCACTCTGTATGACAGACTCTAGGTCTATTCACCTCATTACAAATAGCTCAATTTCGTTTCTTTTTATGGCTGAGTAATATACCATTGTATATATGTGCCACATCTTCTTTATCCATTCATCCGATGATGGACACTTAGGTTGTTTCCATATCCGGGCTATTGTAAATAGGGCTGCTATGAACATTTTGGTACATGACTCTTTTTGAATTATGGTTTTCTCAGGGTATATGCCCAGTAGTGGGATTGCTGGGTCATATGGTAGTTCTATTTGTAGTTTTTTAAGGAACCTCCATACCATTCTCCATAGTGGCTGTATCAATTTACATTCCCACCAGCAGTGCAAGAGTGTTTCCTTTTTTCCACACCCTCTCCAGCATTTATTGTTTCTAGATTTTTTGATGATGGCCATTCTGACTGGTGTGAGATGATATCTCATTGTAGTTTTGATTTGCATTTCTCTAATGATTAATGATGTTGAGCATTCTTTCATGTGTTTGTTGGCAGTCTGTATATCTTCTGTGGAGAAATGTCTATTTAGGTCTTCTGCCCATTTTTGGATTGGGTTGTTTGTTTTTTTGTTATTGAGCTGCATGAGCTGCTTATAAATTTTGGAGATTAATCCTTTTTCAGTTGCTTCATTTGCAAATATTTTCTCCCATTCTGAGGGTTGGGAGATTTTCTCTATTCTTTTGGTCTTGTTTATGGTTTCCTTTGCTGTGCAAAATCTTTGAAGTTTCATTAGGTCCCATGTGTTTATTTTTGTCTTTATTTCCATTTCTCTAGGAGGTGGGTCAAAAAGGATCTTGCTGTGATTTATGTCATAGAGTGTTCTGCCTATGTTTTCCTCTAAGAGTTTGATAGTGTCTGGCCTTACATTTAGGTCTTTAATTCATTTTGAGCTTATTTTTGTGTATGGTGTTAGGGAGTGATCTAATCTCATACTTTTACATGTCCCTGTCCAGTTTTCCCAGCACCACTTATTGAAGAGACTGTCCTTTCTCCACTGTACATTCCTGCCCCCTTTATCAAAGATAAGGTGACCATATGTGCGTGGGTTTATCTCTGGGCTTTCTATCCTGTTCCACTGATCTATCTTTCTGTTTTTGTGCCAGTACCATACTGTCTTGATTACTGTAGCTTTGTAGTATAGTCTGAAGTGAGGGAGCCTGATTCCTCCAGCTCCATTTTTTGTTCTCAAGATTGCTTTGGCTATTCGGGGTCTTTTGTGTTTCCATGCAAATTGTGAAATTTTTTGTTCTAGTTCTGTGAAAAATGCCATTGGTAGTTTGATAGGGATTGCATTGAATCTGTAGATTGCTTTGGGTAGAAGAGTCATTTTCACAATGTTGATTCTTCCAATCCAAGACCATGGTACATCTCTCCATCTATTTGTATCATCTTTAATTTCTTTCATCAGTGTCTTATAATTTTCTGCATACAGGTCTTTCGTCTCCTTAGGTAGGTTTATTCCTAGATATTTTATTCTTTTTGTTGCAATGGTAAATGGGAGTGTTTCCTTGATTTCACTTTCAGATTTTTCATCATTAGTATATAGGAATGCCAGAGATTTCTGTGCATTAATTTTGTATCCTGCTACTTTACCAAATTCATTGATTAGCTCTAGTAGTTTTCTGGTAGCATCTTTAGGATTCTCTATGTATAGTATCATGTCATCTGCAAACAGTGACAGCTTTACTTCTTCTTTTCCAATTTGGATTCCTTTTATTTCCTTTTCTTCTCTGATTGCTGTGGCTAAAACTTCCAAAACTATGTTGAATAAGAGTGGTGAGAGTGGGCAACCTTGTCTTGTTCCTGATAGTGGAAATGGCTTCAGTTTTTCATCATTGAGGACGATGCTGGCTGTGGGTTTGTCATATATGGCCTTTATTACATTGAGGTAAGTTCCCTCTATGCCTACTTTATGCAGGGTTTTTATCATAAATGGGTGTTGAATTTTGTCAAAAGCTTTCTCTGCATCTATTGAGATGATCATATGGTTTTTCTCCTTCAATTTGTTAATATGGTGTATCACGTTGATTGATTTGTGTATATTAAAGAATCCTTGCATTCCTGGAATAAACCCCACTTGATCATGGTGTATGATCCTTTTAATGTGCTGTTGGATTCTGTTTGCTAGTATTTTGTTGAGGATTTTTGCATCTATGTTCATCAGTGATATTGGCCTGTAG
This sequence comes from Mesoplodon mirus, assembly GCF_964341445.2. Lineage (NCBI taxonomy): Eukaryota > Metazoa > Chordata > Mammalia > Artiodactyla > Ziphiidae > Mesoplodon > Mesoplodon mirus. Next base: position 6,167,266 of record NC_138989.1, read on the forward strand.
TTTTCTTTCCTTGTGACATCCTTGCCTGGTTTTGGTATCAGGGTGATGGTGGCCTCGTAGAATGAGTTTGGGAGTGTTCCTCCCTCTGCTATATTTTGGAAGAGTTTGAGAAGGATAGGTGTTAGCTCTTCTCTAAATGCTTGATAGAATTCGCCTGTGAAGCCATCTGGTCCTGGGCTTTTGTTTGTTGGAAGATTTTTAATCACAGTTTCAATTTCAGTGCTTGTGATTGGTCTGTTCATATTTTCTATTTCTTCCTGATTCAGTCTTGGCAGGTTGTGCATTTCTAAGAATTTGTCCATTTCTTCCAGGTTGTCCATTTTATTGGCATAGAGTTGCTTGTAGTAATCTCTCATGATCTTTTGTATTTCTGCAGTGTCAGTTGCTACTTCTTTTTCATTTCTAATTCTATTGATTTGAGTCTTCGCCCTTTTTTTCTTGATGAGTCTGGCTAATGGTTTATCAATTTTGTTTATCTTCTCAAAGAACCAGCTTTTGGTTTTATTGGTCTTTGCTATCGTTTCCTTCATTTCTTTTTCATTTATTTCTGATCTGATTTTTATGATTTCTTTCCTTCTGCTAACTTTGGGATGTTTTTGTTCTTCTTTCTCTAATTGCTTTCGGTGCAAGTTTAGGTTGTTTATTCGAGATGTTTCCTGTTTCTTAAGGTAGGATTGTATTGCTATAAACTTCCCTCTTAGAACTGCTTTTGCTGCATCCCATAGGTTTTGGGTCGTCGTGCCTCCATTGTCATTTGTTTCTAGGTATTTTTAAATTTCCTTTTTGATTTCTTCAGTGATCACTGCGTTATTAAGTAGTGTATTGTTTAGCCTCCATGTGTTTGTATTTTTTACAGCTCTTTTCCTGTAATTGATATCTAGTCTCATAGCATTGTGGTCAGAAAAGATACTTGATACAATTTCAATTTTCTTAAATTTACCAAGGCTTGATTTGTGACCCAAGATATGATCTATCCTGGAGAATATTCCATGAGCACTTGAGAAAAATGTGTATTCTGTTGTTTTTGGATGGAATGTCCTATAAATATCAATTAAGTCCATCTTGTTTAATGTATCATTTAAAGCTTGTGTTTCCTTATTTATTTTCATTTTGGATGATCTGTCCATTGGTGAAAGTGGGGTGTTAAAGTCCCCTACTATGATTGTGTTACTGTCGATTTCTCCTTTTATGGCTGTTAGTATTTGCCTTATGTATTGAGGTGCTCCTATGTTGGGTGCATAAATATTTACAATTGTTATATCTTCTTCTTGGATCAATCCCTTGATCATTATGTAGTGTCCTTCTTTGTCTCTTCTAGTAGTCTTTATTTTAAAGTCTATTTTGTCTGATATGAGAATTGCTACTCCAGCTTTCTTTTGGTTTCCATTTGCATGGAATACCTTTTTCCATCCCCTTACTTTCAGTCTGTATGTGTCTCTAAGTCTGAAGTGGGTCTCTTGTAGACAGCATATATATGGGTCTTGTTTTTGAATCCATTCAGCCAATCTGTGTCTTTTGGTGGGAGCATTTAGTCCATTTACATTTAAGTTAATTATCGATATGTATGTTCCTATTCCCATTTTCTTAATTGTTTTGGGTTCGTTATTGTAGGTGTTTTCCTTCAGCTGTGTTTCTTCCCTAGAGAAGTTCCTTTAGCATTTGTTGTAAAGCTGGTTTGGTGGTGCTGAACTCTCTCAGCTTTTGCTTGTCTGTAAACGTTTTAATTTCTCCATCAAATCTGAATGAGATCCTTGCTGGGTAGAGTAATCTTGGTTGCAGGTTTTTCTCCTTCATCACTTTAATTATGTCCTGCCACTCCCTTCTGGCTTGTAGAGTTTCTGCTGAGAGATCAGCTGTTATCCTGATGGGGATTCCCTTGTGTGTTATTTGTTGTTTTTCCCTTGCTGCTTTTAATATGATTTCTTTGTGTTTAATTTTTGACAGTTTGATTAATATGTGTCTTGGCGTATTTCTCCTTGGATTTATTCTGTATGGGACTCTCTGTGCCTCCTGGACTTGATTAACTATTTCCTTTCCCATATTAGGGAAGTTTTCAACTATAATCTCTTCAAATATTTTCTCAGTCCCTTTCTTTTTCTCTTTTTCTTCTGGAACTCCTATAATTCGAACGTTGGTGTGTTTAATGTTGTCCCAGAGGTCTCTGAGACTGTCCTCTGTTCTTTTCATTCTTTTTTCTTTACTTTGCTCTGCATCAGTTATTTCCACTATTTTATCTTCCACCTCACTTATCCGTTCTTCTGCCTCAGTTATTCTGCTATTGATCCCATCTAGAGTATTTTTCATTTCATTTATTGTGTTTTTAATCGATGCTTGATTCATCTTTAGTTCTTCTAGGTCCTTGTTAACTGTTTCTTGCATTTTGTCTATTCTATTTCCAAGATTTTGGATCTTGGAAATAGAATCTTGGATCATCTTTACTATCATTATTCTGAATTCTTTTTCAGGTAGACTGCCTATTTCCTCTTCATTTGTTAGGTCTGGTGGGTTTTTATCTTGCTCCTTCTCCTGCTGTGTGTTTTTCTGTCTTCTCATTTTGCTTATCTTACTGTGTTTGGGGTCTCCTTTTTGCAGGCTGCAGGTTTGTAGTTCCCGTTGTTTTTGGTGTCTGTCCCCAGTGGCTAAGGTTGGTTTAGTGGCTTGTGTAGGCTTCCTGGTGGAGGGGCCTAGTGCCTGTGTTCTGGTGGATGAGGCTGGATCTTGTCTTTCTGGTGGGCAGGTCCACGTCTGGTGGTGTGTTTTGGGGTGCCTGCGGACTTTTTATGATTTTAGGCAGCCTCTCTGCTAATGGGTTGCATTGTGTTCCTGTCTTGCTAGTTGTTTGGCATAGGGTGTCCAGCACTGTAGCTTGCTGGTCATTGAGTGAAGCTGGGTGTTGGTGTTGAGATGGAGATCTCTGGAAGATTTTCGCCATTTGATATTATGTGGAGCTGGGAGGTCTCTTGTGGACCAGTGTCCTGAAGTTGGCTCTTCCACCTCAGAGGCACAGCACTGACTCCTGGCTCCTCAATTTGGGATGATTTGTTGTCTATTCATGTATTCCACAGATGCAGGGTACATCAAGTTGATTGTGGAGCTTTAATCCGCTGCTTCTGAGGCTGCTGGGAGAGGTTTCCCTTTCTCTTCTTTGTTCTCACAGCTCTCGGGTCTCAGCTTTGGATTTGGCCCCGCCTCTGCGTGTAGGTCGCTGGAGGGCGTCTGTTCTTCGCTCAGACAGGACAGGGTTAAAGGAGCAGCCTCTTCGGGGACTCTGGCTCACTCAGGCCGGGCGGGAGGGAGGGGCACGGAGTGCGGGGCGAGCCTGCAGCGCCAGAGGTCGGCGTGACGTTGCACCAGCCCGAGGCGCGCCGTGCGTTCTCCCAGGGAAGCCGCCCCTGGATCCCGGGACCCCGGCAGTGGCGGGCTGCACAGGCTCCCGGAAGGGCGGCGTGGGCAGTGACCTGCGCTCGCACACAGGCCTCTTGGCGGCGGCAGCAGCAGCCCCAGCGTCCCACGCCCGTCTCTGGGCTCCGCGCTTTCAGCCGCGACTCGCGCCCGTCTGTGGAGCTCCTTTAAGCAGCGCTCTTAATCCCCTCTCCTCGCGCACCAGGAAACCAAGAGGGAAGAAAAAGTCTCTTGCCTCTTCGGCAGCTCCAGAGTTTTCCCGGACTCCCTCCCGGCTAGCTGTGGCGCATTAACCCCCTTCAGGCTGAGTTCTCGCCGCCAGCCCCAGTCCTCTCCCTGCGCTCTGACCGAAGCCCGAGCCTCAGCTTCCAGCACTGCCCGCCCCGGCGGGCGAGCAGACAAGCCTCTCGAGCTGGTGAGTGCCGCTCGGCACCGATCCTCTGTGCGGGAATCTCTCCTCTTTGCCCTACCCAGGTACGTGGGGAGTTTCTTGCCTTTTGGGAGGTCTGAGGTCTTCTGCCAGCGTTCAGTAGGTGTTCTGTAGGAGTTGTTCCACGTGTAGCTGTATTTCTGGTGTATCTGTGGGGAGGAAGGTGATCTCCGCGTCTGACTCTTCCGCCATCTTCCCCAGAAGTCTCGAGGGTCCATTTTCGAGTTGGCTCATTCATGTGACTGGCAAAATAGTGCTGGGTGTTGGCAGGAGGCCTCAGCTCCTCCATGTAGACCTGCCCAAAGGGCTGCTTGTGTGTCCTCCTGACATGGCAGCTGGTTTTCCCAGAGAAAATGATCCAAGAGAGAACAAGACGGAAGCTGCAATGTCTTCTGTGAACTAGCTTTGGAAGTCACATACCGACATTTCTGCATTGGTTACACAGCCCAGCCCAATGTGGGGTGAGAGGGGAACACCAGGAGGCCAGGATCACCAGGGCCATACTGGGGGCTGGCTGCCTGCCACACAGGGACCATATTGGGCACTTATGTATATTGTTTCTAATCTTCACAACACTGCTATGAGTTGGTTTTATTGTCCTCACTGCATGGATGAGAAGACATCCCCAAAGTAGGTAAGCGTCTTGCTCCGAATGATAAACACGGCCTTTATAAGAGGGACTCCAAAGGCACATGATGAAGGGCGTGGATTTGGGATGCAGGGAGCAATGGGGGGTCGGATTCCAGTTGGATCGCTCAGTGGTAAAACACTGCTTTCCCCCAGCCACAGGGCTCCTCCTCCATTGAAAAAAATGTACCAGCTATGTATTTTAACACCCCGCAATCGTTATTTTAAACATCTCCCTGGTTAAGAATTCTTTTTTAATATCCAAATTGGTAAGTAATGACTGCATCTTTATAAAGACATGGACCTCCCTAAGTCAGAGGTTGTGCTCCTGGAGAAATTAAACTTTTATAAAGTAGATATTATTTGATTTAGGTATGAAAGTTCTGCTATGTTGGTGAATCTTTTCCAAATTTTAAACAACGGCCTAAATGTATTAAATTAAATTTAACTTAGACGAGACACTTTAAAAGAAGAAAGCAGCAAGACTTCTGGAAGTTAGAATGAAGACCCAGGACACCAAGTTCTGAGGCTCTCTCCCCAGCCAGCCCCATTTCCCCATCTCTGAAACTGGAATCACAGCAATCGTGATGATGATGATCACGATGATGATATAATAATACTGCATATTATCTCATTTGAGTTTCCCCATAACCTCAGAAGCTGGAATGACTCCTTGCCCTTAATTGTACAGATGAGGGAAATGGGATTCCAGAAAGGGTAAGCGACTTCCTCAAAGTCACACGGTTCATCTTTGAAGCAGAGTTGAGTGAGAACCTGGGTGTCCTACCTTCCAACCCTGTGATAGTTTTCACCACTCCCAAAATTTGAAAGCCAGCAAAATGATGAACCGGGGGTTGGGGAGGGTGAAATGAATTCTCAGGGTGTTTGTGGGTTTCTCATTAGAAGAGTTCGCTGTTTCTTTCTATTGTTTTTCCACTGTGGGTGCTTTGCTTTTCAGTTTTTTTCCTGATTTGAACATGAACCACCTCATTCAGATACACCCAAACCTAGCTTCCTGGAACCGTGCAGAAAAGGAACCCCTGAACCCACCTTACTCCCGTTTTTTCTCTTCTCTTTTTCCAGCTTCAGCTGCAGGCTGAGCCCCCAGCGCCTGCTCTTCAGTGGCTGGGAAGCCCTGTCAGAGGGTGCAGTTTGGGGAATCCAATTGGCCAAGGCACTGTATTATTCTATCAGCAGCAGGCGCTTTCCCTAGAAGTTCCGCCAAACCTTTGTAGGATTCCCTGACAGTCTAGCGCTGGGCTGGAAGAAACAACTGCAGAAGGTTAAGACTAATAAAACAGATTCCATCTTAAAAGATAGCCAAGTGCTCCAGAGATGGCAGAAATGGGGACGGTTGCCTCTTGAACGAAAACAGCACGTCATCACTGGAGTACAAGGAATTTCCTGCTACTGTCATTGGAAAAGTGGGAAAAGGTCCCAAGCCACAAGCTGGAGGTTAGAAAGAGCAGAACCAGAGAAAGCCAGGAACCCCAGGCCAGCTGCTCGGGGCCACCCAGCCGACTGCTCCCAAGGCTAGCATGCATCCCAGAGCGGTACAGGGCTGTGTGGTTCTGGAATCATCCGTTGGGGGACTGAGCTGGCGTGCTTGTGGGTAACATTGAATAATCACTCTCATAGTCTATTTCAGTAAAGAACACCCTCATTCAGCTCCTCCGAGCCTCCGTCAGCTGTGCTACTGCGACCCCTCTGTGCCTCAGTGGCAGCCTGGGACCCGCCTGGGTGAGGTTCTCAGTCTCCCAACACAGGGCTAAAAGGGCTAGTCAACTGCATCCGTCCCCTGACTGAGTTTAATGGTTATGAGCAATTTCCATTTGTGGGGCTCGTATTGAGGTTAAAGAGGGTTGGCTGGTTTTTCTTTTTTTTTTTTTTAATTAGGGTATAGTTGCTTTATAACATTGTCTTAGTTTCTGCTGTACAGGTGAAGTGAATCAGCTATACGTATACATATATCCCCTCTTTTTTGGATTTCCCTCCCATTTAGGTCACCACAGAGCATTGAGTAGAGTTCCCTGTGCTCTACAGTCGGTTCTCATTAGTTATCTATTTTATACATAGTAGTGTCTATATGTCAACCTCAATCTCCCAATTCATCCCACCCCCTTCCCCCCCTTGGTGTCCACATGTTTGTCTCTACGTCTGAGTCTCTATTTCTGCTTTGCAAATAGGTTCATCTGTACCGTTTTTCTAGATTCCACATATATGCATTAATATATGATATTTGTTTTTTCTCTGACTTACTTCACTCTGTATGACAGTCTCTAGGTCCATCCACATCTCTGCAAATGGCACAATTTCATCCCTTTTTATGGCTGAGTAGTATTCCATTGTATATATGTACCACATCTTCTTTATCCATTCGTCTGTTGGTGGGCATTTAGGTTGCTTCCATGACCTGTCTATTGTAAATAGTGAGTGCTGCAATGAATATTGGGGTGCATGTGTCTTTTTGGATTATGGTTTTCTCTGGGTATATGCCCAAGAGTGGGATTGCTGGGTCATATGGTAGTTCTATTTATACTTTTTTTAAAATAAATTTATTCATTTATTTATTTATTTTTGGCTGCGTTGGGTCTTCGTTGCTGTGCGCAGGCTTTTCTCTAGTTGTGGTGAGTGGGAGCTACTCTTCGCTGCAGTGTGCAGGCTTCTCATTGTGGTGGCTTCTCTTGTGGCGGAGCACGGGCTCTAGGTGTGCGAGCTTCAGTAGTTGTGGTTCACGGGCTCTAGAGTGCAGGCTCAGTAGTTGTGGCGCACGGGCTTAGTTGCTCTGCGGCATGTGGGATCTTCCCGGACCAGGGCTCGCACCCGTGTCCCCTGCATTGGCAGGCGGATTCTCAACCACTGCACCACCAGGGAAGCCCTATTTTTAGTTTTTTAAGAAACCTCCATACTGTTCTCCATAGTGGCTATATCCATTTACATCCCCACCAACAGTGTAGGAGGGTTCCCTTTTCTCCACACCCTTGTTATTTATTTTCTATCATTTATTTAACCAATATTTATTGAGCACCTTCTATATGCCAGGTGTTGGAGAGGCAGCAGTGAAGAAAATGACCAAGATCCCTGCCCTCCTGGAGCTGACATTCCATTGGGGGAAACAGGCAATGTATCAATATACGTAAGGTAGTAGTCGATTACATACTTTGCTAGAAGAAAAGGTAGAGCAGGAGGCCTGGCTGGGCAGGACAAGCCCCACTGAGAAAGTGACACTGGAGTAAAGATCCAGGATCAGGAAGTGTGGCAGACATGTAATGGCCCCAAAGATGTCCACGTCCTAACCCTGACACCTGTAAATGGCAATTTGCAGGGACCTTATGTGGCAAAAGGGACCTTGCAGGTGTGATCAAGTTGAGGATCTTGAGATGGGAAGATTATCTGGGTAAGCCCAATGCAATGACAAGGGTTCCATGTGTTGATCTGATACACTTGCATTAACCAGCACCTCCATCCCATCCCATAATTACCATTTCTTTTTTTTTTTTTTTTCTTGGCCGTCCCATGCGGCTTGCGGGATCTTAGTTCCCTGACCAGGGATCAAACCCAGGTCCTCTGCAGTGAAAATGCAGAGCTCTAACCACTGTACCACCAGGGAATTCCCACCATTTCTTTTTCATGGTGAGAACCTTTAAGATCTACTGTCTTAGCAACTTCAAGTATATAATACAATCTTTTTAACTATAATCACCATGCTGTACGTTAGATTCCCAGAACTTATTTGTCTTATAAGTGGGAATTTGTACCCTTTGGCCAACATCTCCCCAATTCCCCCAACCCCCCAGCCTCTGGTAACCACCATTCTACCCTCTGTTTCATGAAACTCATAGAGTTCAGCTTTTTTCGATTCCACATATAAGTGAGATCATTCAGTATTTGTGTCTGTGTCTGACTTATCTCACTCAGCGTAATGCCCTCAAGGTCCATTCATGATGTCGCAAAAAACAGGATTTCCTTTTTTCTCATGTCTGAATAATATTCCATTGCGTATATACACCACATCTTCTCTATATTTATCCATTCATCCCTTGACGGACATTTATGTTGTTTCCATATCCAGGCTATTGTGAATAATGTATCTCCTGTGTTTTCAACGCAGCACCTAAGACACAAGAACTGACCTATTATTCTATGTAAAGAAAAAAAAGTAACTTCCTGTGGCTTCCCACCTCTATAATGTTTTAGAAGTTAGCAGAAATAACTATCCTGCCCCCCAAATATCAGCACTCTTATCACAGTGCCTGAAATTCCACTATTTGACATTAGCTCCTTTAGATACAATCCCCTATGCATTCATTCATTCAATGCCTGCCATGTTGATCGAAGGCTTGCCGTGTGCCAGGCACTATTCTGTGTGCTGAGAATTTAGCAATAAACAAAACAGTCGTGTTTGGGGATGACAGTGAGGCTGAAAAGTCATAACTAGTGCAGTAGGAAGAAAACCCAGAGAATGGAGACCCAGAAGCCAGGGCAAGGAAGAGTTTTAAGAAAGAGGTGTGATTGACAAATGCTGCTTGCTGCTAAACCGGGTAAGGTGAGGACTGAGAATTTACCTGTGGATTTCGTAAGATGGTTGTCACTGGGAACCTTGACAAGAGCTGTTTATCTAGAGTAGTGGAAGCAAATGTCTGATTAGATTAGGTTCAAAAGAGCCTGGTAGTTAAGGCAGTGGAAGCAGCGAGTATAGTCCAAAACTCCGATGTGCAGATCTGCAAGTTGCACACTGCACAACTCAGAGGTGCCCTTAATATAGGCCATGATGTGAATGCTGCTTCTTGGAGTTATCCAGCTCGATAGCCCTGGTACAGATGAATCTTTCTGGAATTTTTGCTATAAAGGGGAGCAGAGAAATGGGGCAATCGTTGTAGAGGGATGTTGAATCAAAGAAGAAATTTTTTTCAAGATTGGAGCTATAATGACAAGTTTGTCACTAATCGGAGTGACTTAGTAGGGAATGACAAATTGATTGAAACCAAATATCCCATAAGACGTAAGTGACTTATCAGCCGGGGGAAAATTACTTGACAGCCAACTAAAAGCAAACCAAAGCTGGGGGAGAGGGAAGAGACCAAAGCCTGGAAGGAGAGAACCAAACTCAGAACGTTCAAAGATGAACTTCATCGGTCCTACTGCTTCTACTTTAATATGAGTTGATGTGCCCGTAAATGGCAAGCTTAACACAAAGGATGCATCTCTAGTAGGTGAATGACACGCACAGTGGCAACTGGATAATAGAGAGGAAATTTGATAGGTGTATCAATCAGGAATACCTTTGGCTGCAAATAAGAGACAATCTAAACTATCAGTAAACTAAACAGGATACAAGTTTATTTCTTTGTCACTTAAAAGAAACCTGTTAATAGGCAGCCAAAGGTTGGCATGGTAGCTCCATGATGCCATCAGAGACTCAGGCTCTTTCTATATTTCTGTTTCATTCTTCCAGCCTGTAGCTTCCATCCTCAAGGTCATCTCATGGTCCAAGATGGCTGCTGGAGCTCCAGCCATCAAGACTACCTTCCAGGAAATAGGAAAAACGAAAAACCAAAAAGGGCTATCTTCCCAGTTGAGTCAGCTCTCTTTAAGAAGACTTCTTGGAGAATAAAAAAAACCCCAAAGTTAGCAGAAGGAAAGAAATCATAAAGATCAGATCAGAAATAAATGAAAAAGAAATGAAGGAAACAATAGCAAAGATCAATAAAACTAAAAGCTGGTTTTTGGAGAAGATAAACAAAATTAGCCAGACTCTTCAAGAAAAAAAGGGAGAAGACTCAAATCAATAGAATTAGAAATGAAAACGAAGAAATAACAACTGACACCGCAGAAATACAAAGGATCATGAGAGATTACTACAAGCAACTGTATGCCAATAAAATGGACTACCTGGAAGAAATGGACAAATTCTTAGAAATGCACAACCTTCCGAGACTGAACCAGGAAGAAAGAGAAAATATAAACAAACCAATCACAGGCACTGAAATTGACACTGTGATTAAAAATCTTCCAACAAACAAAAGCCCAGAACCAGATGGCTTCACAGGCAAATTCTATCAAACATTTAGAGAAGAGCTAACACCTATCCTTCTCAAACTCTTCCAAAATATAGCAGAGGGAGAAACACTCCCAAACTCATTCTACGAGGCAACCATCACCCTGATACCAAAACCAGACAAAGATGTCACAGAGAAAGAAAACTACAGGCCAATATCACTGATGAACATAGATGCAAAAATCCTCAACAAAATACTAGCAAACAGAATCCAACAGCACATTAGAAGGATCACACACCATGATCAAGTGGGGTTTATCCCAGGAATGCAAGGATTCTTCAGTATACACAAATCAATCAACGTGATACACCATATTAACAAATTGAAGGAGAAAAACCATATGATCATCTCAATAGATGCAGAGAAAGCTTTCAACAAAATTCAACACCGATTTATGATAAAAACCCTGCATAAAGTAGGCATAGAGGGAACTTACCTCAATGTAATAAAGGCCATATATGACAAACCCACAGCCAGCATCGTCCTCAATGGTGAAAAACTGAAACCATTTCCACTAAGATCAGGAACAAGACAAGGTTGCCCACTCTCACCACTCTTATTCAACATAGTTTTGGAAGTTTTAGCCACAGCAATCAGAGAAGAAAAAGAAATAAAAGGAATCCAAATTGGAAAAGAAGAAGTAAAGCTGTCACTGCTGCAGATGACATGATATTATACATAGAGAATCCTAAAGATGCTACCAGAAAACTACTAGAGGTAATCAATGAATTTGGTAAAGTAGCAGGATACAAAATTAATGCACAGAAATCTCTTGCATTCCTATACAGTAATGAAAAATCTGAAAGAGAAATTAAGGAAACACTCCCATTTACCACTGCAACAAAAAGAATAAAATACCTAGGAATAAACCTACCTAAGCAGACAAAAGACCTGTATGCAGAAAATTATGACACTGATGAAAGAAATTAAAGATGATACAAACAGATGGAGAGATATACCATGTTCTTGTACTGGAAGAATCAACATTGTGAAAGTGACTGTACCACACAAAGCAACCTACAGATTCAATGCAATCCCTATCAAACTACCAATGGCATTTTTCACAGAACTAGAACAAAAAATTTCACAATTTGTATGGAAACACAAAAGACCCCGAATAGCCAAAGCAATCTTGAGAACGAAAAACAGAGCTGGAGGAATCAGGCTCCTGAACTTCAGACTAAATTACAAAGCTATAGTAATGAAGAAAGTATCGTACTGGCACAAAAACAGAAAGATCAGTGGAACAGGATAGAAAGCCCAGAGATAAACCCATGCACATATAGTCACCTTATTTTTGATAAGGGAGGCAAGAATATACAATGGAGAAAAGACAGCCTCTTCAATAAGTGGTGCTGGGAAAACTGGACAGCTACATGTAAAAGAGTGAAATTAGAACACTTCCTAACACCATACACAAAAATAAACTCAAAATGGATTAAAGACCTAAACATAAGGCCAGACACTATAAAACTCTTAGAGGAAAACATAGGCAGAACACTCTGACATAAATTACAGCAAGGTCCTTTTTGACCCACCTCCTAGAGAAATGGAAATAAAAACAAAAATAAACAAATGGGACCTAGTGAGACTTAAAAGCTTTTGCACAGCAAAGGAAAACACAAACAAGAGGAAAAGACAACCCTCAGAATGGGAGAAAATATTTGCAACTGAAACAACGGACAAAGGATTAATCTCCAAAATTTACAAGCAGCTCATGCAGCTCCATATCAAAAAACAAACAACCCAATCCAAAAATGAGCAGAAGATCTAAATCTAAACATTTCTTCAAAGAAGGTATACAGATAGCCAACAAACACATGAAAGGATGCTCAACATCACTAATCATTAGAGAAATGCAAATCAAAACTACAATGAAGTATCACCTCACACTGGTCAGAATGGCCATCATCAAAAAATCTACAAACAATAAATGCTGGAGAGGGTGTGGAGAAAAGAGAACCCTCTTGCACTGTTGGTGGGAATGTAAATTGATACAGCCACTATGGAGAACAGTATGGAGGTTCCTTAAAAAACTACAAATAGAACTATCATATGACCCAGCCATCCCACTACTGGGCATATACCCTGAGAAAACCATAATTCAAAAAGAGTCATGTACCAAAATGTTCATTGCAGCTCTGTTTACAATAGCCAGGACATGGAAGCGACTTAAGTGTCCATTGACAGATGAATGGTTAAAGAAGATGTGGTACATATATACAATGGAATATTACTCAGCCATAAAAAGAAATGAAACCAAGGTATTTGTAGTGAGATGGATGGACCTAGAGTCTGTCATACAGAGTGAAGTAAGTCAGAAAGAGAAAAACAAATACCATATGCTAACACAAATATATGGAATCTAAAAAAAAATGGTTCTGAAGAACCTAGGGGCAGGACAGGAATAAAGACACAGACATAGAGAATGGACTTGAGGACACGGGGAGGGGGAAGGGTAAGCTGGGACGAAGTGAGAGAGTGGCATGGACATATATACACGACCAAATGTAAAACAGATAGCTAGTGGGAAGCAGCCGCATAGCACAGGGAGATCAGCTCGGTGCTTTGTGACCACCTAGAGGGGTGGGATAGGGAGGGTGGGAGGGAGGGAGACGCAAGAGGGAGGGGATATGGGGATGTATGTATACGTATAGCTGATTCACTTTGTTATTAAGCAGAAACTAACACACCATTGTAAAGCAATTATACTCCAATAAAGATGTTTTAAAAAAAATCTCCTGACAAAAAAATAAAATAAAGTAGCTGAGGCTTCACAGACGACGCCTCAGGCATCTTGGCCCTGGTGAACGGAAAGCGCTGAGGGGAGTGTATTGTGGTGAATGATAGTCCTGTGAACTGAGGGTTGAACAAAAACCGGTATAAAGGACAGGTACACACCTTTTCACAAATGCGAAATGTCTTTGTTTTTGAATGCCCGTGGAACGTTCTACATTAAAGCCTGATAATTTTACTTTTCTAAATTTTTAAAAACTTTTTTATTGAAGTACAGTTGATGTATAATAAATATTATATAAGTTACAGGTGTACAATATAGTGATTCACAACTTTTAAAGGTTATACTCCATTTATAGTTATTCTAGAATATTGCCTATATTTCCTGTATTGTGCAATGTATCCTTGTAGCTTATTTTATACATAATAGTTTGTACCTCTTACTCCCCTACTTCTATCTTGCTGCTCCCCCCTTTCCCACTGGTAACCATCAATTTGTTCTCTATATCTGTGATTCTGTTTCTTTTTTTGTTATATTCACTAGTTTGTTGTATTTTTTAGATTCCATATTTAAGTGATATCATATATTTGTCTTTCTCTGCCTGACTTATTTCATCCAGCGCAGTGCCCTCCAAGTCCATCCATGTTGTTGCAAACGGTTCCTTCTTTTTTATGGCTGAGTAGTATTCCAGTATTCCTGCACGTACATACCACGTCATCTTTATCCGTTCATCTGTAGACAGACACTTAGGCTGTCCCCATGTCCTGGCAGCTGTAAACAGTGCTGCTGTGAACACCCAGGTGCATGCATCTTTCCAAGCCTGATGAATTTTAATAGATACATGGCCATGAAATATCACTGCATGCAGTGTTGAATTTTTCATGATTATTGGTTAGTTTGCCTGCTGCTTGCACTGATCCGCATTTATGTCTGTTATTTTATACATGGTGTAGAATTAGATTCAGGGTCAACAAATACAGTAGGCTTTTTAACACACTTTTGATTCTTCTGAGTTTTATCCTTAAGCATCTGTCACTTCCTGGAATCCACTCCAACCAGGAGGAAGAGAGGCATTCCAATGCCTATAAAATGTAATCTGAGTTTTTAAAACTACAAATTTGGATGATTCAGTTCTTCATGATTGCAAAACATTTATTTCTTGATATTTTGGTTTTTCAAAAACTGGTGCTTTCGAAAGAGATGTTAATTGAGCTGTTTTAATCTGACATCATTTTGACGTCAGTAATAATTTGGATGGCAGTAGTGAATTTGGGTCCAATTTCATATGCAGGGTGTAGGTTCATGTAATTGAAACTTTTCCACTTATTTTCAATTTGATAACTTCACAGTGTTACCCTCTCCCTGAGTTATGATGATTCTTTTCTGACACTTTTGAATATGTTTTATTAAACTTTAGGTGACTTTTTTTTTTTTTGGTAAATTAAAACATGGAAATCCTCATGAGTATTTCAGTATGTCATAGTGCATTGAACATTAACCAAAAGAATTCCTCTGGGGTTTCATTGCCCTCGTTTTGGTCCTTTAAACTGAGTGAACAAGATTCTGTACTCTCTTCTGGGGGCTTACTTTATATGTTGGCAATATGTAATGCAGTCTTTTAATCATTGTAACAGCTTTGTTGAGATACAGTTCACTTACAATACAAGTCACACTTTAAGGTGTGAAATACCTCATTTTTTAGAATATTTACAGAATGCTGCAATATCACCACAATCAATTTTAGAAGCTTTACATAATTCCCCTCAAAGAAATACCTTACTCAGTAGCAGACAATCCCTATTTCCCCTAACCCCTAAGGCATAGGCAAACACTAATTTACTCTCTATTTCTGTGGATTTACTTATTTTGAACATTTCATATAAATGGAATAATGCAATGTATGACCTCTTGTGTCAGGCTTCTTGGCTTAGTGTAATGTTTTCAAGGTCCATCCATATTGTAGTGTGTATCAGTACTTGATTTATTCTTTATTGCTGAATAATATTCCATTGTATAGATGGAGCACAGTTTACTTATCCATTCCTCAGTTGATGGACGTTTGGGTTGTTGATACTTTTTGGCTATTATGAGGAATGCTGCTGTGAACATTCATGAACAGGGTGTTGCATGAACATAGGCTTTTATTGCTTTTGAGTGTATACCCAGGAGTGAAATTGCTGGGCCATATGGTAACTCTCCGTTTCACTGTTTGAACACCTGCAAGACTTTTTTTCCAAAGTGACTGAACCATTTTACATTCCTGCCAGCAGTGTGTGAGGGTTCCAATTTCTCCACATCCTCACCAATACTTGTCATCTGTCTTTTTGATTATAGCCATCCTATGGGTGTGAAATGATATCTCATTGTGGTATTGATTTGTATTTCTCTGATGGCTAAAGTTGTATTATATCCTTTCATGTGCTTAAGGGCCATTTGTCTGTCTTCTTTGGGGAAATGTCTGTTCAACTCATTTTCCCATTTAAAAAATCAGGTTATATGTCTTTTATAACTGAGTTGTAATAGTTCTTAAATATTCTAGATTTATTTTATCAGGCATATGAGTTGCAATTTTTTCTTTATATTGGGGGTTGTCTTTTCACTTTCTTAATGGTGTCCTTTGAATCACAACAGTTTTACATTTTAGTGATGTGTCATTTATGCATAAGGGAGTCTTACTGGCTGGGAATTATTGAGACATTAAATCACATCCTCATCAGTATTTTGGTTATATAAATTAAAAGCTAAATGTGAAAAGGTTAGGGAAAGATTTGAATTAGTTCATTTCAAACTTTGCTATAGATGCTAAAGAACTCATCAGGGACATGTCATTCCCCTGTTCAAATATTTCTTTGTTTTTTTTCTTATTTACAACGTTGTGTTTAATTTCTGCTGTATAGCAAAGTGACTCAGTTATACACATGTATAGTCTTTTTCATATTATTTTCCATTATGGTTTATCACAGGATATTGAATATAGTTCCCTGTGCTGTACAGTAGGACCTTGATTTTTATCCATCCTATGTACAATAGTTTGCATCTTCTAATCCCAAACTCCCAATCCTTCCCTCCCTCACCCTCCCCTTGTCAACCGTAAATCCTTTCTCTGTACTTGTGAGTCTGTTTTTGTTTCCTAGATATGTTCATTTGCGTTGTATTTTAGATTCCACATATAAGTGATATCATATGGTACCCTGTTCAAATATTTCTTGATTATCCTTTTAATGTCCATGCAATTAGCAATAATAGTCCCTCTCTCACTTCTGATATTAGTAATTTGTGCCTTCTCTCTATTTTTTGTTAAAGTTTGCCTAGCTAGTTTATCAATTTTTAAAAATATTTTCAAAGAACTAGTTTTGGTTTTAATGATTTCTCTACTGATTTCCCATTTTTTCAATTTCATTAATTTCTGCTGTAATTTGTATTATTTCTTTTCTTCTTTTTTGCTTTGGGCTCAACGTTGTTCTTCTTCCTCTAAGCATTGTTTCAGATCTTTCTTTTTTCTAATATATGCATTTAATGCTATAAATGTCCCTCTGAGTGCTGCTTTTACTGCATTTCATAAATTTTGATAAGTTGTATGTTTATATTCATTTTCATTTAGTGAAACATATGTAAAATTTCTCTGGAGACTGTTTTTTTTTGATCCATGTGTCATTTAATCTCCAAATATTGGCGCATTTTGCAGCTATTTTTCTGTTCTTTTTTTCTACTTTACAGTTGCGTGTTGTTTGTTTTGGGGTTTGAGAACATATTTTGTGTAATTTATATTGTTCTAAGTTTTTTGGGGTGTGAGGTTTTTTTACCCATCTGGCCTATCTGGTGAATGTTTCATATCAGCTTGAGGAGGCTGTATTCTGCTGTTGTTGGACGTAGTACTTTCTACAGGTTGATTGGATCTAGTGGATTGGTGATGCTGTTCTGTTCATCCTTACTGATTTCCTGCCTCCTGCATCTACTCATTACTGAAAGAGCAGTGTTTAGAGCTACAATAGTAGACTTGTCTATTTCTATGTCTATCCAATGTGATAGTGGATTTGTTTCTTTCTCCTTTTTGCAATTTTAAAAAAAAATTATTTATTTATTTATTTATTTTTGGCTGTGTTGGGTCTTTGTTGCTGCGAGAGGGCTTTCTCTAGTGGTGGTGAGCGGGGGCTACTCTTCATGGTGGTGTGTGGGCTTCTCAATGCCATGGCTTCTCTTGCTGTGGAGCATGGGCTCTAGGCGCACGGGCTTGCTTGACGGTGATGAGCTTCCTGGCAGGACAGCTGGCCCTTCTCCCCTGGCCTGGCCCCAGTGCTGTTGGGGGAACTCACTGTACTGGACGGGGTCCCTGCCCAGCAAAGTGGAGCAAGGTTGCTGGCTGTGCAGCTCCCACGAGAGGCGGCAGCTTTGGCAGCAGCGCCTCTGCGTCCTCCTGCCCTTTCCCCTGGCGGCACTGGAGGGGAGAGCCGCTAAGAACGGAAGTGCCCACACCACCCAGATCCTGCTGGGGTGACACCTGAAGTGGTGGCCAGGGCTGGCTGAGAGGGCCATACTTACCATATGACCCCAAAGCCCACTCCTAGGCAATTAACCAAGAGAAAAGCTTTTCACAAAACACGTATGTGAATGTTGTAGCTATCTTGTCCACAATTCCTAAATATAGGACTATTGAGGTTATCCAATTTTCTTGAGTTTGTCATTTTTTAATTGTTCTTGGAATAACACTATGTATACGTATTGTTTCACAGTCTAGAGTTACTATTTTACCAATTAAATAAAATTCAGAAGCCTTACATCCATATAGATTCTTTTACCTTCCACTCTTTGTTATAGCTGTCCTACGGGTCACCTATATGTGACTTGAACGCCACCCTCTGAGACTGTGGTATCCTTTTTTCATACATATACAGGGAATTCCCTGGCTGTCCAGTGGTTAGGACTCAGCACTTTCACTGCTGGGGCCCTGGGTTCAGTCCCTGGCAGGGGAACTAAGATCCCGCAAGCCACGCAGGCGCGGCCAAAAAAAAAAAAAAAAAAAAAGTCATACATATATAAAATAATGAAGAGGATAATTTTTCCAGACACGTGCCATTGTGTTGTTGCCCTTCCTTTGTTCCCGAAGTTGCAAGCTTACTTCTTTCTTGTGTCATTTCACTTCAGCCTGAAGAATTTCCTTTCATGTAATATTTTTATAGCAAATTGTCTGGTGATGAATTCTCTTTGTTTTCTCTCATCTCCATCAGCCTTCGTTTTGGCTTTTGTTTGGCTTTCAGTCTTTAAGGATATCCCTGCTTTAAGGATATAATATCCTGGTTTGGTCTTTTCCTTTAATACTTTAAAGATGTTATTCCATTCTTTTCTGCTCTCTATGTTTTCTGATGAGAAATCACAGTCCTTCAAGTTGACATTCTGTGATGTATAATAGGTCGTTTTCCTTGACTGCTTTCAAGATTATTCTTCACCTTGGCTGTTTTTATCAGATTGTGTGTCAGGGTGAGGCTTTCTGAGCTTAGATCTGTGTCTCTAGATCAGTGATGTTTTCAACTATTCTTTTCCTCATATATTTTCTTCTGCACCTTTCCCTCAGACCCTCCAATGGCACAAAAGGTAGAACTTGCAATATTGTTTCACATGTCTCTGAGACTTAATTTTTTGTTCAGTCATTTTTCCTCTTTGTTTTTCAGATTGTGCCATTTCTATGGATCCATGAGTTTTCTGAATCTTTCCTCTGTTTTCTCTGTTCTGTTATTCAGCCCATCCAGTGAATGTTCTAAACTTCCCATTTGCTTCTTTTTCATAGTTTTTACTTCTCTGTAAAGAACTTCTTTCCATTAATTTCAAGAGGATTTACCTTTACCTCATTGAGCATGGTTGTAATGGATGCTTTGTCTGCTAATTCCTCCATGTGGGTTATTTCAGGGCTGGGTCTGTTGATTGCCTTTTTCTCTTGAGAATCGGTCACATTTTCCTAGTTCTTTGTATGCTCTGTTGTGTGATTTTGGGTGGTATCCTGGAACGTTTGCTTATTATGTTTCGAGACTCTGGTTCCTATTAAAATCCTCTGGAGATTGTTACTTTTTCTTTTTCTGTTGTTTTTGTTAAGCAATTCATGAACCTGTGGTCAAACAGGTATTGTGCCTTGTCTTCTGAGCTGTTCCAGTCTTGGTGCAGTTTTCAGGACACTGCTGTGCTGTTTGTATCCACATGGTGCACGTACCACTCGGGGGTTAATCTGGGAATTGAGTGGCAGTTTATACTGTAGTTCACTTCTGTAACTCTGTACTCTGCCTTGTTGGGTCTGTCTGTGCATGAGGCTCAGGGGGATCCCAGGACTTATGTTGGCTCATACACAGACCTAAATAGTCTCCTCCTCTAGCTCTCTCCTCTTTGGGCTTCTACCCACATTCTCAGGCTTCAGGGGCCCCTCCTACATGTTCCTCAACGTGTTTCAGCCTCCATGCTGTCATGCAGTTCCCTATGGCCAGGTTGACCTTTCAGGTGAAATAGCAAGAGAAAAGATAGGAAAATAACGGGCATTCCCCCACACTCTTCAGACAATAGGAGCCTCTTTACTTGTTCCTTTGTCCAGAGACACAGGCCATTTCTCAGTGAAGGCCTCTGCCATCACTGAGGTTGCAGGGGAGATGTGGTAACTGGGGAGAAAAAGACCAATGGGGTGACCCCCTCACTCCTCAACATGCAAGCCCCCCACTTTCTCACTTATCTGGCTAGAAATAAAAGGTTGATCCCATGGTTTTAACTTTCAGCTGCTGCTGGACTTTGCGTGCCTTGCATAAGCTGGGAGACAGAGGCAGGAAAAAAACCACCATAATCACCCTGTTACGGGCTGTTATTCAACTTTGGACTTCCAGGCCCCATCTGCTTGTTAGTGTTCACTTCTTAGAGTTTCAAGTTCATGCTTTTTGTCCTCTATCTTGCTCCATGCGGCTCTTGAGCCCTTGTAATATGACCACATTTCTCGTGACACATGTAAAAATTCTAACATTTTGCAGATACTGAATTAAAAATCTATTATTTACATTGACTTCACCATTTTCATTTTCCTGGTGTGTTCATTAGAAAATTCAAAATTACATATGTGCCTGGCATTATGTATTTTTTGGTGAGAAGTGATCCAGAGGATGAAAATGTATGCCTCCTTCGACTCCTTAAACTCAACCCCACTCTGGGGCAATGTCCCAGCCAGGCAGAAACTGCAGGAGGAGCTGGAGACCTTGAAAAGTTTGGCTATACTTCCAGCTGAGCCCAAAGCCCAAGGATGATTCTGGACTTTCATTCTGACTCGTGCACTTCAGATCTTTCTGGGTTTGGACCTGGTATATATGTCCCTCCCAGCCCGCCCTGGCTGCCCCTTCAGTTGTCACCCCAGAAGGATCTGGGCGGCTTGGGCACTTCTGGGTTTTTTGTTTTTGTTTTTTGTTTTTTGCACTTCTGTTCTTAGCAGCTCTCCCCTCCAATGTTACGACGCGGGAGGGCAGGCGGACGCACAGGCGCTGATACCAAAGCTGCCACCTCGGGCGGCGGCTGCTGAGCCAGGTACCCTGCTCTCCAGCTTTCCCGCTCCGGTAGCCGGGGACCCATCCTGTACAGTTAGAACCGGCCGGGGGAGGAGGGGCAGCTGCCCTGGCAAGCAACTCATCACCCTCAAGGCAAACACCTCCAACCCTCAGACCCCAGGAGATTCAGAAGCGCTAGACGGTCCAGGCGCGTATCCTCACCTGTGCGCCCCAGGGCCTGATGTGTACTCTGCGCATGCGCCACCCCTCCCCAACCTCTTTATTGCGTCCCGCAAACGCAAGCCCATTGTTCGCTCACAGGTTGCAGAGCTATAAATCCCAGCAACAGGCCAAACAGTGCGCGCTCCGCTTTTGGCCGAGTTGGCAGCTGAAGGAGCGTGCTCGGCGCTCAGCCTCTATCCAAGGACCGATCTCACCCAAGTTCTCTATGGGCAGTGACTTAGGTAGGCCCTGCCCCTCACCCCCGCCCCAGGCACTGGGGGACCAGCACCTGCCAGGAGGGCTCGGCTGCCCCCAGCCCGCTCCCCGCGCCCACCGACTTCCCGTGGCCGGCCCGGGTCACCCAGCTGTCTATGGCCGGCTATCCACTCGCAGGCCAGCCCACAAGTGTCCAGTGACTCCGCATCTGCGCTTTGCCACAGAGTCTCTGAGACCCCCTTCCACCATCCCGCAGGCCCTGCGCTCCTTTCTGGGGGTCCTTATCTCCATCTGCAGGCGAGGCCATCGGAAGAAGGCGGTGACGGGTGCTCTCACCTCCACGATGATCCGCAGCTCAGTGTCCGCGGTGGACACAGTCACTGTCAGTGTGGCGCGGGGGGCAGCCAGTGCCGCCCACGACACCCAGCTGTGTCCCGAACTGCAGCACAGAGCAGACGGCGTTGAGGGCCCTGGGAGAGAGCGGGAAAGGGATGGCCAACGACCAGAGAAGCGGCCCCGATGGCACCGGGGGTGCACGATCTGCATTTAGGCCCCTGGGGGTCTCTTTACTCGTGCCCAGGCCTGGACCTCTGCAGAGAAACCTCCACGCCAAGAGGGCAGAAGACAGATCCAACAGGACACCCCACACCTCCTGTATGAGCTCCTGCCCCAAAAGAAACGCCATCACGAGCTCGTATAGCTCCACCCGAGGTTTCCCGCCCGTGAACGGTAGGAGGGGTTCCGCCATACCGCAAGGGCTGCCCCGGAAGTCCTCAAAGAAAGGGAGCGAGGAGGGCCCTCCGTCGCCCTCTGCAGCTCCGGTGGTTTCCCAGAGAAAAAGCCAGCCTGACAAGCATGCAGAGGCAACAAGAGGGCAGAAACGGCCCTGGAGGGACTGCTCCCCAACATCTGACAGTCCCGGGCCCCGGAAACGCAGGTTTCCTCTGCTGCCGCACAGGCGAGGGGAGCCTCTGAGGCTGCCCCCACCCCCTCAGCTGGGTTTCCGGGTCACCGCCGAAGACCTAGACTCCGAGAAGGAAGCAGCGCTCCGGCGCATCAACAGTGTGCTGTGGGGTGAGACCTAGGCCATCGGGGGCCTGGGCGCCACGCAGCCTTCCTGTCCCTTCCCGCTGCCTGCCGCAGGGGCTGCTTCTCCGCAGAAAATGTTTCATAGTTATTTCTATTTTAATATGATCATGGTACATTAAAATGTGTTAGTGCTTGCCTGTGAACACTAAGTTCACTTGATTTGTAATTTTCTATATTGTTCTATATTTTTGTGACTAAAGGCATTACTTGGGGGAATTAAAAGAATATCTTGAAGCGATTTTGGCTTTTGATCTGCCACTAGTTCCTATTTAACCTTAATTCAGGGGTCGGATTCTTTGACCCAAGGAAACAGAATAGTATAAAAAGAAAGAATGTGAGTGTCAGATGGTGGCAAGAGATGCATGCCTTTGCAAGAGATGCCTTTGCAAAAGTTACTGTTGGTTCCAGAAGACTCTCACTTAGCTGTGTGACCCTGGGCAAGTCACTTCACCTAAATCTCTGAATTATAGGGCTGTGGTGATGATTTAAAAGTGACTCGGCGGGGCTTCCCTGGTGGCGCAGTGGTTGAGAGTCTGCCTGCCGATGCAGGGGACACGGGTTCGTGCCCCGGTCCGGGAAGATCCCACATGCCACGGAGCGGCTGGGCCAGTGAGCCATGGCCGCTGAGCCTGCACGTCCGGAGCCTGTGCTCCGCAACGGGTGAGGCCACAGCAGTGAGAGGTCTGTGTACCAAAAAAAAAAAAAAAAAAAGTGACTCGGCACAGTGGACACTCGGAAATCCTGGGTTCTCAATAAAGCCACTGCCCTGCTCCTTGGTCCTTTGGAATTACTATATTAGTAAAATTTATACTTGACATTTTTTTTTTTTTTTTTTTTTTTTTCCGTACGCGGGCCTCTCACTGTTGTGGCCTCTCCCGTTGCGGAGCACAGGCTCCGGATGCGCAGGCTCAGCGGCCATGGCTCACGGGCCCAGCCGCTCCGCGGCATATGGGATCCTCCCAGACCGGGGCACGAACCCGTATCCCCTGCATCGGCAGGCGGACTCTCAACCACTGCGCCACCAGGGAGGCCCTCAGCTTAAAGTTTATTTTGTCTATTTCATCTCAGCCTTTTGGCTAAGATCAAGTGTAGCATCTGTTCTTGTCAATTTAAAGTTTAGTTTCTCTGATATCATTGCAGCTGTTCCCACTTTTGCTTTCCACTTGCATTGACTATCTTTTTCCATCCCTTCACTTTGAGCCTATATGTGTCCTTAAAGCTGAAGCGATTCTACTGTAGGCAGCATACAGTTGCATCTTTTTAAAAAAATCTATCCATATGTCTTTGGGTTGGTGAATTCAATCCACTGAATTTAGAATTATTGAGAACTTACTAATGCCATCTTACTGTTTTCTGGTTGTTTTGTATTCCCGTTGTCCCTTTTCCCCTCTGTTTCTGTCTACCTTTGTAAATTGGTTATTTTCTGTGGTGGTGTGCTGTTTCCCCTTTGTTTATCTTTGGTGCATCTGCTCTAGATTTTGCTTTGTCGTTACCATGATGCTTATGTAAGACATCTCATAGATTTAAATCGTCCATTTTTTTTTTTTTTTTTTTTTTTGCGGTATGCGGGCCTCTCACTGTTGTGGCCTCCCCCGTTGCGGAGCACAGGCTCCGGATGCGCAGGCCCAGCGGCCATGGCTCACGGGCCCAGCCGCTCCGCGGCATATGGGATCCTCCCAGACTGGGGCACGAACCCGTATCCCCTGCATCGGCAGGCGGACTCTCAACCACTGCGCCACCAGGGAGGCCCAATCGTCCATTTTTAAGCTGACAGCGTCTTAACCTCAATTGCCTACAAAAGCTTTACCTTTTTACTCCCCACTCTTCATGGTTTTTATGTCGTTATTTACATCTTTTTATATTGTGTTTGTTAATACATTACAGTAGCTATAATTATTTTAAATACTCTTTTCCTTTGACTTTTATAATTAAGTGGCTAACACACCTTCCTGTTACAGATTTAGAGTTTTCTGATTGTATATTTACCTTTACCAATGTGTTGTATACTTTTATACATTTTCATGTTGCTGATTACTGTCTTTTCATTTCGGCTTGAAGAGTTCTTTTCAGCATTTCTTTCAAGGCAGGTCTAATGGTGATGAACTCCCTCAGCTTTTGTCTGCCTAGGAAAATCTTTATTTCTCCTTCATATCTGAAGGATAACTTTGATGGATAGAGTATTTTTGGTTGGCATTTTTTTTTCTTTCAACATGTTGAATATGTCATTCCACTCTCTCCTGGCCTGTTGGGTTTCTGCTGAGAAATCTGCCGATAGTGTAATGGGGGTTCCTTTGTAAGTTAAAATCTTTTTTCCCCTGACTGCTTTTAGAATTCTTTATCCTTTGATTTTTGACAATTTCATTATAATGTGTCTTGGAGAAGGTCTTTTGCATTGAGATAGTAGGATGCTCTTTTAGCTTCAAGAACTTGGATGTTGTTGAGATTAACTGGTATAAATTCAAGTTAGAGTGTTTTAATTTTAGGATGTTAAAGGTAATCCCCATGGTAAACACAAAGAAAATAGCTATAGAATATACCCAAAAGGAAGTGAGAAAGTAATTTAAATATTTTACTGTAAGAAATCAGCTAAACACACACAACGAAAGATAGGAATGCAGGAAATGAGGGGCAAAAAAGCTTTGGGCATATGGAAAACTAATAGCACAATAGCAGAAATAAGTATTTTTTTTTGTCAGTAATTACTTTAAATGTAAATGGATTAAACTCTCCAATCAAAATACAAAGATTGGCGGAATAGGTAAAAACATATAATCCAACTATATGCTGTCTACAAGAGACTCACTTGAGATCAAAAGACTCAAACAGGTTTAAAGTTAAAGGATAGAAAAAGGAATTCCAAACTCAAATTCCAAACTGTATAGTAACCAAAAGAGAGCAGGAGTGTCTATACCAATATCAGACAAAATAGACTTTGAATTTAAAATGGATCAAAGACTTAAATATAAGAGCTGAACTATACAAATTTCTGAAGAGAAAAAGGGATAAATCTTCATAGTCTTGGATTTGGCAATGAACTCTGAAATATGAGAGCAAAAGCACAAGCAACAAAAGGAAAAAGAAATAGGACTTTATCAGAATTAAAATCCTTTGTGTTTCAAAGAACACCATCAAGAAAGACATAATACAACCTTCAGAATGAAGGAAAATGTTTGCAAATCATATATCTGATAAAGCTTAGTATTCAGAATATGTAAAGAACACTGGCAACTCAACAATAAAATGTCAAATAACCAAATTTTAAAAATGAGAAAAAGAATTTGCATAGATACTGCTCCAAAGAAGAGACACAAATTGCCAATAAGCACATGAAAACATGTCCAAAATTATTAGTCAAAATTATGCAAACTGAAACCACAGTGAGATACCACTTCACACCCACTAGTATGTATATAATTTTTTTAAAAACAAGGGCTGGCAATGATGTGGGGAAATTGGCACTTTCAAGCATTGCTGGTGCAAATATGAAAAAGAAAATAGTTTGGCAGTTCCTCAAAAAGTTAAACACAGAGATACAATATGGCCCAGGAACTCCAGTCCCAGGTATATGTCCAGGAGAAATAAAAAACATATGTTCACACAAAAACTTGTACATGAGTGTTATATCGTCGTATCATTATTCATAATAGCCAAAAAGTGGAAACAACCCAACTATTTGCCAACGGATGAATGGAAAAATAAAATGTGTTATATCCATACAATGAATATTATTCAGCCATAAAAAGGGTGAAGGACAGATACATGCTACAACCTGGATGCACCTTGAACACATTTTGCTTACTGCAAAAGTCAGACACAGAAGTCTGCACATTGTGTGGTTCTATTCCTATGAAATGTCCAGCATAGGAAAATCAATAGAGACAGAAAGACCCAGGGCTGGGGTGAAAGGGGAGGAGAGAATGAGAATGACTGATACTAGGTATGAGGTTTCTCTTGGGGATGATGAAAATGTACTGGAATTAGAGATGTTGATTGCAAAACCTGAGTACACTAAAAGCCGCCGAATCACACAGTTCAAGGAAAATGTGAATTGATGGAATGTTAATTATATCTCAATAAAAAGATAATATGACTTAACATTTTTATAGTCATTACTCGATCAGTTTCATGATGGAATTCCCAGTGACTTCAATGGAGTGGCTTGTATGGGATGATATTTGAGGTTCAACCCTTTGGGACTAGATGTTCATTTTGAGCTGTTGAATGACGGTGAGGGCCAGCCAGTATATTTTCTTAACTGAGGATCAATCCCCATATGTATTCTTGGTTTGAATCCTTGTCTTTTTCTCTTCATATTCCTGAAACGAGTTCCTAGGAAATACATTCACAATAGCGAGAGGCGTTGACATCTTCCTGGCAAAAGTCTTAA
This sequence comes from Mesoplodon mirus, assembly GCF_964341445.2. NCBI lineage: Eukaryota > Metazoa > Chordata > Mammalia > Artiodactyla > Ziphiidae > Mesoplodon > Mesoplodon mirus. Next base: position 6,193,934 of record NC_138989.1, read on the forward strand.
CTAATTCACAGGTCAAACTTCAGATCTCCTTATTACTAGCTGCCCGGGGAGCCCCCTGAATCAAAGTAGGGCTTACGAAGATGGACCTTGCATTTTAGCGTACACTTAAAATACCCAAAAGGCTGATCGCATGGGGAAAATAACTTTATTTACATGAGACAAGTCCAAAGTCAGCACAATACAGTGAGGGAGAGTATGGGTGCTGGTGCCTGATGGCCTGAAATCAAATCCTCTTTGAAAGCCACGTGTACCTGGGAAGGTTAGTTACTTAGCCCTTCTGTTTCTCAGTTCCCTGGCCAGTGATATGGAAATATTAATAGGACCTGCTTATTTGTATTATGTTCTGAGGCTAAAAATTAGTAAATACAAAGCCTGAAGAAAAATGATGGGTACTTCAATTCATTAGCTGGGAACAGGGTCTACTGGGCTGGTGTTTTGGTGGCTTAACAGATGACGTTTACAGGCCCCCAGGGTCTCACTGACTAGAAACTGACCAGTCGTCTGAGCAGCTTGGACTAAGGCCTGGCTAAGAGCGGGCAGTGGCTGCACGGGCTCTGAGTGGGCACCATCCCTGCCCAATCCTCCCTCAGCCAGATCCAGGCTCTGCTGTACAAACGACAGCCATTACTCCTGAATCTACTTACTGGTATTATTTCCACAGTACCTTTGATGGAGTGGTTAGTGGGGGCGCTATTTGTGGCCCTACCCTGCTGTTTGGCCAGATGCTGATTCTGATGTGTCTGAACCACCGCTGCGGATGGCCAGCAGATTACCTTGATCGCAGATGATATTCTTGTGCATCCTGTGTTTGATTCCTTTATAATCTTCCTTTTCTTCTTGGTACCCGAGTCATGATCCTGGAAAACACAACAAAAACTGAGAGAACTATTGATATGTTGCTGGGAGAAGACCATGCGGAGGTGTCAATTCATTCCCAGGTCACACGTCTGTTCTCTTTGTTCACCAGCCTCCTAGGGGAGTCTAGGGGAGTCAAGTGAATCAAAGTGGGGCTTGAGAAGAGGGTGTTGCAATGTGGTGTGCACCTACAATAGCCAGCAGGCTGACTGCACGGGGACACGACTTTATTTAGTGAGATAATATAGAAAGGGAGCACAGCACAGTGACCGACAGAGTGGGGGCTGGTGCCTGGTGGTCTGGATTCAAATCCTACCAGAAGCCACATGAACCTGGGAAAGTCATGCAGACCCTCTGTCCTCAGTTCCTTGTTCTGTGATGATGGAAATGTTAATAGGGCCCACGTATTAGTATTACGTGATGAAGCTTAATACAACAGATCAGGTAGACCCTGACGAAAAATGATGGGCACTTCATAAGTGCTACCTAAGTGTTCAAATAGTACATGTCTGGAAGAATAAGCAAGACATGTGGTAGTGCTGCGTCCAGAGAGGGGACCTGGATGCCACAGGCCAGGGCAGCGGGGAAGGTTATGGGTGTGATGCTTTAGAGCTTGGGAAGAATATCTGTCATCATCTCCTGTGATCCCCACATCAGCCCCGTGGGGAACTCACGGCAGGTGCTGTGATCCATATTTTATGGTACGTGGCACTAAAATGTTGAGATTTTAAGTGACTTTCCCAGAGTCGCAAAGCAGATGACAGATGGATGTGGGACAGGAATGTAGCTGGTTCCCTGGGACAGACATCCCTGAACCCCTGAATCCTCTAGATGGTGCCCTGGACTCCTGAGCCCAGGGCTCCCCTCCCTCCATCCCCCCAATCCTCCTGCCTGCCCCATGGTTGCTCCAAGGACAGGAGGGGTCTGAGCCAACAGGAGGGCCCATGCCTGACCCGCTGCCTCCCTTACATGTTGATCCCTGACCCCACAGCTCTTCAATATCCCTGAAAGAAGGTCCCTTGAAGGATCAGGGGGTCCCATCTACGTCCCTCCTCCCTCAGCATCTTCACACACCGGGTGAGCCTCCGGGTGGTCTGACCAGTGTCGGCTTGTCTCCACGTGGCTCAGAGCCCCGGTCTCCCCAAGCCAGCTGCCCACACGGCACGTCTCTCACAGATGAGCTGGGCCTTCAACAGCCAGCCCCGGATGTACGGTTAGTGCTGATTAGTGACAGTGGCCTGCTGGGCTGTGCCTGGTGGTTTAGTGGGTGAAGCTGGCGTGCCCCACTGTCGCCTGACTATTGACGTGAGCACCGTCTGAGTAGCCTGGGCTACGGCCTGGCTGGGGAGGGGCCGTGGCTGCTCCGGCTCTGAGGGCGCACCTTCCCTGCTCTTCCTTCCTCATCAAAATCCAGCCCCTACAAACTCCTCCTCCATCCCTAGACCCTGCAGTGGCACAGGAGAGAGGCCCATGTCCTCCTAGAGGGACCCCGCCATAGCCACAGCCTAGAGACCCCATCCCAGGACTGTCTCTGAGGATGACCCAGGCCCTCCTAATCTCTGTCACCAAATAAATGTTCATTCCACTAACCCGATGGCATTGCCCCTTCTCTCCACGTTCCCAGGCAGCGCCCAAACACCCAGTGATCCTGTCCACATCAACCACTGGAAATACCGCCACGAAATCCCAGTTTCCTTCCTTTCTGAAAACCTCTAGATGTAGACTGCTAATATTTGCTTTTGGATTTTGACATCGACATTCAGAAGTGTTTAGCCTGTAATTTCTCCTGTCCTGTAATATCTGCTGCTGGTATGACATCAGTATTCTCCTGGTCCGATGAAAGCAGTGAGGGTGTGTTCCCTCTGTATCTGTTCTCTGGAAGAGTGTGTAGGAGACGGGCATCATTTCTGTCTTAAATGTCTGGTAGAAATCAGAGGAAGCCACCTGGGCCTGAAGTTTGTTTTGTGGGGAAATATTTTTTGTATCTCTTTCTAATTGAAGTTTACTTGGTGTATTGTACAGGGCACAGATCTTAAGCCTAGAGCTTCATGGTTTCTTGTAAATATAAACACATCTGTTACCAACACCCAGTTCAATATACAGGACGTCCCCAGCCCCCTGGCAGCCCCCTGTAGAAGGGGAGAAGAATAAGTGCTAACTTATTCGGTTCTAAGAATGAAATCAGTTACTCCATGTATATTCCAAGTGCAGTGATTTACACACAAACAACTCAAAATTAGTGTGGCAGCACAATCAGAAAGTAGTGGAGGGCGCTGGAGGGCTGGGAGAATCCAGTCCCTTTGGGATTTCCGCTGTGGAGGTCTGGGGCCAGAGTAAGGAAGCTGAGAGGAGCTTCTCAGAAGCATCTGGGCTTTTACAGAGGGAAAAACTACTGCTCCCCAGAGTGGAGCGCCCATTGTAATTCACTGAGGCCTCCCTTTGCGGAGGGTGCTTTTCTATACTTGTGTGTTATTCTACATAGAAATGTTTAAAAAATAAACCAAGGAGGAGACCAATTTTGCTTGATGTAAGAGCCTCCAGTGCTAAAAATAAGACATATCTCTAAAATTAATGCTAAATCTGTGCAGCTCAGACAGGAAGTAACCGGCACTCACTAGCTGACTCAGGAGCGGAGGGGGAGCAGAGAGGCGGCCCTCCTTCCTTGGCCTCGGGTCTCATTTAAGCTGCCAGATGCTGCACAAGCTCCATCCCCTCTGAGTCTCAGGCTGAGGCCTCCAGGTCAAGGTCTTCACAGGTGTCAGACCAGAACCTGCCACACAAAGGCAGGGACTGGAGTCAGTGGGGAGGTGGGCTCCCTGGGGTCGGTGTGTGGGACCCAGGGGGCTACTCAGACCCTGGAAGTGACTTTGGGCCCTGACATCCCCAGGGCTCACATCCCCAGGACACTGGGGCCTGTTTGCTGCTCTTTGCCAAGTGTGTTCTGGTAGCAGGGAGACATGTCCTACAGGGGCGGTTTAACCTGGGCATTTGGCCAGGCGGCGTTCAAGTGACTGGTCCCCTGAACAGTGAAAGTGATGCAGAGGAAAGGGGAGGCTCTGGGGCTCCAGGATGAAAATTGTGGGTCCCTCCCACCTGGGCACTCTGAGGAGTGGGAGGTCTGATGACACAGGTGGGAGTAGTGACCCTGTCCCTCCAGCCCTACTCAACCCAACCCATCAGGAGACCTGCACAGTGGAAATGAACAATTAATTGTTAAGTTACATTTTACCCCCAATATTTTTTTTCCTAACATCCCCACCAAGCCTTGCTTGCTTCTTTCACTTTAGAAAAAGATTATTCAGTGGTAATAAAAAAAATAAGGTTTATGGCCTAAGTACTCCAATGTGAAAAGGTTATAGAAAACACTGCTATGTAAAATATAATGAGGGCTTCCCTGGTGGTGCAGTGGTTAAGAATCTGCCTGCCAATGCAGGGGACACGGGTTCGAGCCCTGGTCTGGGAAGATCCCACATGCTGCGGAGCAACTATGCCCACGTGCCACAACTACTGAGCCTGCGCTCTAGAGCCTGCGAGCCACAACTACCAAGCCCACGTGCCACAACTACCAAGCCCACGTGCCACAACTACCGAAGCCTGTGCGCCTAGAGCCCGAGCTCCGCAAAAAGAGAAGCCACCGCAATGAGAAGCCCGCGCACCGCAACGAAGGGTAGCCCCCACTCGCCACAACTAGAGAAAGCCCGCGCTCAGCAACGAAGACCCAACGCAACCAATAAATAAATAAATAGATAAATTTATTTAAAAAAATAATAATAAAATAAAATATAATGAAATAAGGACTTCCCTGGTGGGCCAGTGGCTAAGGCTCCGTGCTCCCAATGCAGGGGGCCCAGGTTCGATCCCTGGTCAGGGAACTAGATCCCACATGCCCTAACTAAGAGCTTGTATGCTGCAACTAGGAGTCCGCATGCACAACTAAAGATCCCACGTGCTGCAACTAAAGATCCCACATGCCACAACCAAGACCCGATGCAGCCAAATAAATAAATAAATATTTAATAAATAAATAATGAAATGTAGTCAAATATATAATTTTTTTTACTTATTTACAAATTTGGAAATTAAAGAAACATAAGCAATTTATAATTCTGCCCCCTTACCCTATCCCAAATGAGCATGGCATTGAGTTTCCTTCCATTTTTGTGTGTGTGTTTTGTTCTTACATACATATGACAAATCTACAGAACCTCAGCCTGAGAAACGTTGCCATGAGATGACTCAGGCCCTCCGCAGGGCTCTGTAGAGGCTGAGGGGCCCCCAGGGGTTGGCTCCCTCCCAGCTGGGTGTGGATCCTGCGGAGTCCCCTACTTGATCCTGAGACTACTACGGGCAGACAGGGCTCTAAGCTGGCCCCGGTGAGCTGTCCTGATTGCATGAGAAGGAGTCCCAGGTGCCTCTGTCCTTCTCACCCTTTTCCTAGGAGGCCTGAAGGAGGGGGAGGGTCAGGACCACACCATGCTATCTCATCGTATCCAATGTTAGCGGATCTAGCATTCAGCCACTGAGTGGGGGATGCCGCCTGTTGCTGTTAAGGGGGTTGGTGGAGCACAGCTGGGTCCCGCACTACCAAGATATTCAATGAATCCTGGAAGACTCTTACAGACGTGTATGACGTGAACAACGCAGCCTGGAGTCAGGCACAGGTGGCCTTACAGCAACCCACAGCCCTCTCCTCCACATGGAGGAGCCATTGGAGGGTTTGGCCCAGCAACCTTAAAAGGTTGTGTGGAGTGGGTTATCGCTTCCAGGAGAGACGTTCTCAGGGCACCCTTCATTTGTCTGCATAGATTTCTACCATCCTCTTGTCTCCTTGCATGCAATGCTGGCCACCCCAGTGTGCTCCTCAGTTTTGCTGGTTCTACCAAAGTGCCAGAAAGAAAGTTAGGAAGCAATGGAGCCCATGTGCCCTTATGTGCCTCCCCTCCGCAGTTTACTTGTTTCATACTCCCATGTCCTCTTATTCTTCCACTTGATCTCCTTCCTTCATTCTAATAGAGCAGGAGAGAATTTCTTGACAGCTGGAGCGAAAACAATGGCACACGTCAGAGGCGCCCAGGGCAGGACTACACCCATTGGTGGCAGTGGTGGGAGGGGCAGGGCAGAGCCAGACTTCACAGGTGGGGCTGGGGTGGCTCCAGCAGGGTGGGCCCAGTCCTCTGACTCCGACCTGCCTCCTGCCCCAGGGAGGGGGGCACTCAGGGCTGCTCAACACGACTCAGTGATACAGACAGCGTGGTGGGCGGGCACTCTGGAGCCAGGGCAATGCTAGGAAAGTGGAGGAGGACAGCTGCAGAGGGTTTGTACAGATTTTATAGAAGATCCCAGGACCTCAAGTGCCTGGATGAGAACAGGTCCTTCTGGATGAGAATCATTAAAAAGAGGGAAGGAGGGGACGGGGAAGAGCTACATAGAGGAGCTTATGGATTAGAAAAGAGAGAAAATGTAAAGGAGATGAAAGAGTAAGTAAGTTACATGCAGATCACTGCCCTCCCGTTCAAAGTCTTCACTGTCGGCAAACGAGTATTTTAGTGCCCAAGGACAGCAATGATACTGGGGGGGGGGACATGTGAAAGGAGAGCTGAGAATCAGTCAAGGTCAGAACTCGGGGCCCCTTCTGTCCCCATCTCTCCCAGGGTCTTGATGGCTTCACCTCTGCAATGAGGGAGAGGGTCTAGCATCTCTAGGGCCCCTTTTCCAGCCCTCGAATTCTGTAACTATGACCAGGAAGCCATGCCTGTGTCCTCCTGTGCCTCCAACAGCCAGTCACATCTCCACGGCTTTCTGTGCACAACACTGGAAGTGACTTTGAAAGTCACTTTGACTTTGAAAGTCACAGCCGCAGAGCGGCTGGCCCCTGAGCCATGGCCCCTGAGCCACGCCTCTGACGTGTGCCATTGTTTTCTCTCCAGCTGTCAAGAAATTCCCTCCTCCCAGCGCCCTCCTCTTCCTTACGTCTTCCCTTCCTTGTCGGCTTAAAGTCCCTTCTCCTTGACAACCTCCACCAACCATATTGTTCTCCAACATATGGGAACATCGCAGGAACAGCTGTGGGTATCCTGCCACTCTCCCTAATCAATCAATGGATCGAAGGATGAACCAATCCAACCAAATGCAGGAAGCACCTGTCACGGACCTAGGGTTTCGATGGGCCTCCTGGGAGAGGATGGCAGCCAATTCCACATACAACTTATCTGTCCTGTGCCTGAGGCGATGACCTTAGTTACTTGCTAGATACTTAGTCCTCACAACGACCCTGTAAGTTTTCTAGCTCCTTAGAGGGGAGGAACACAAGCTTGGAGGTCAAGTAACTTGTCCAAATTCTCTTGCTCTGCAAGTGATGCAACAAGGGTTCTCCAGCAGGAGGATATATGCCCACATGAGTAAACAGTACCTGCTAGATTTTCCCGGAGTCCTGGAAGGACTGGGGAGGAAGGGGACCTGGGCCGGCCTGGGGGAAGGGCACAGGGTGGGCATGGCTGGGGTACGGGGGAGCAGGGGCAGCGCTGCCTGGCTGCAGCAGTGGGTCTGAGAGGAGAAGCGACCCCCTGGCCCTGCCTCCCAGACGCTCCGTCCTGGGGCAGGTCAGTCCCAGAGGACCAGGTCAGCAGGGCTATGAGGACACGTGTGTGGGGCCGGCCCGGCAACCCCTCACAGCATCCTCGAGAATTCCTGCCAGCCATGGAGGGGCTCGAGGGGCAGCTGAACATGGGTCTCATTCCTGGTCCCAGGATTTGGGCTGTGGGTGAGCAGTGGAGGCGAGAAATGTGCTCCAGGGTGTGTTCCCCCCTCACCTCTCCAGGAGGACCCAGGAACCCGTGCAGGAAGCTGGGAGGACGTCATCTCTAACCTCCCCACCCCTGGGAGCGCCCTTAAAGCAGGAGTAAACCTGAGGACAGGACATGAAGGTGCCGCCGCAAGACCTGACTGTGCAGAGGGAGAGCGTCTGCTTCTCACCCAGCACCGGGATCGCACACGAAGAACTGTGTCTCCAGGTTCAAGTGTTCGTGAGGGAGCCGTGTCCCACCAGATGGCCTCATCCCAGCTCAACCCCCAAACCCCAACCCAATAACACTTGTGCTTTATTCCCAAGAGATGCCAACCAAACGTAAGCAAAGGTTCTGGTGTTTGGCGGGGGCCAAATATCTTATAATGTTTTAGGTCATAAGGAAAGTTTCAGTAGATTCCAAAGACTCAGCATCATACAAACACATTATCTGTGTATAAAATAACTCTCAAAAATCAACAATAAAAACCAAACACCCCAATTTTTAAATTGGTAAAAGACATGAAGAGTCATTTCACCAAAGAGGAATTTACAGAGAAAAAATAAGTTTTGACATTCATTAGCCATCAGGGATGAAAACCACAATGAGATACCACTATATATCTATCAGAACGGCTAAAATAAAAAAGAGTGAGAACATCAAATTTTACTGAGGTTGGAGAGGATCTGGATCACTCATAGATTGCTGGTACAGTGTAAAATGGTACAGCCACTCCAGGAAACACTTGGGCAGTTTTTACCGGTAAACTAAACATGCCCCAGCAACTGCGCATCTCGTTTTTTCCCAGAGACATGAAGACTTATGTTTACACAGAAACCCTGTACATGGATGTTTATAGCAGCTATATTCATAATAGCTAAAAACTAGAAAGAACCCAGATGTCCTTCAGTGGGTGAAAGGCTAAACTGACTGTAGAACATCCAAACTACCGAATAGTAGTTAGCCGTAAAGAGGAACAGACTATTTATTTACCTGACATCTTGGATGAACCTTCAGAGAATTATGTGAGTGAAAAAAGCCAATCTCAAAAGGACTGTATGGTGTATTTACACATTCTTGCAACTACAGAGAAAAGAAAAGAAAAAAAAAAAAGTAGTGGAGGGGCTTCCCTGGTGGCGCAGTGGTTGAGAGTCCGCCTGCCGATGCAGGGGACACGGGTTCGTGCCCCGGTCCAGGAAGATCCCACATGCCGCGGAGCGGCTGGGCCCGTGAGCCATGGCCGCTGAGCCTGCACGTCCAGAGCCTGTGCTCCGCAGCGAGAGAGGCCGCGGCAGTGGGAGGCCCGCGTACCGCTAAAAAAAAAAAAAAAAAAAAAAAAGTAGTGGAATCCAGGGGTTAAGGAGAGGCCGCATGAGAAGGGAAGAGGATGTGGGAATTAAAGGGATATGAGGGACCCTTGTAGTGATGGATCAGTTCTGTACCCTGACTGGACCAATGTCAATATCCAGGTGGTGACACTGTACTATTGTTTTGCAAGATGTTACCATTAGGGGAAACTGGGTCAAAGATCCATGGGACCTCTTTGTATTATTTCTCACAACTGCGTGTGAATCGACAGCGATCTCAAAATGAAAACTTTGATTACAAAAAAATGAGGCATCTCATTCGCAGCGGGATCCTTCGGTACTTTTCCAGCCCCCTATTTTCCAGAAAGAAGAACCCCCATTGCAGTGAGACTCCAAGATTATTAAGGTAGTATTAATTTTAATATTTTCCAAGCTTTGTCCACGTCTATCACTCAGTGAGGCGTCCTGCCTACTCAAATTACTCTACGGGCTTCTAGTCTCTCATTTATTTCGTAGTAGTATTCATTAATACATCCAAAAGAGTAATTGACTCACCTTCCAGGGTCCCGGACTGTTGAGATTTCAGGTGATTACGCAAATAAAGCACTCAGCATAGCACCTGGCACATATAAGTAGAGCTTATGTTAGTCCTAAAGGCCGAAGTCTGGCTGGGGAAAGCCTGCTGGGACTCCATTTGGGCCCCACCTTCCTCCTTGGCACTTGTGCCTCCCTCAGAGGGACAAGAGGCGGCGCAAAAGGGCGCGGGTCTTGGCGTAGGAATTGACCTTCTCTCCGGGATGGGGATGGGGCGGGGGCGGGGCGGGGCGGGGGCGGGGCCCGCCCCAGTCCAGCCCCAGTCAGGAGGCCCTGGTTGGACACGGTGTTGAGGGGGCGGGGCCTCTGCGCAAGGCGTGGTCTGCACTGCCCGCGCTTTTCCGTCCAGGCCCTCAGCCGGGGGAAGGCAGAGGTACTGCTTTGAAGTAGCCGGCCTAGAGTCTGTCATCCAGAGTGAAGTTAAGTCAGAAAGAGAAAAACAAATACGGTCTGCTAACACATGTATAGGGCATCTAAAAAAGAAACAAAAGGTTCTGAAGAGCCTAGGGGCAGGACAGGAAGAAAGACGCAGACGTAGAGAACGGACTTGAGGACACGGGGAGGGGGAAGGGTAAGCTGGGACAAAGGGAGGGAGTGGCATGGACATATACACACTACCAAACGTGAAATAGATAGCTAGTGGGACGCAGCCGCATAGCACAGGGAGATCAGCTCGGGGCTTTGTGACCACCTAGAGGGGTGGGATAGGGAGGGTGGGAGGGAGACGCAAGAGGGAGGGGACATGGGGATATATGTATATGCATAGCTGATTCACTTTGTTATACAGCAGACACGAACACACCATTGTAAAGCAATTATATTCCAATAAAGATGTTTAAAAAAAAAAGAAGACGACTTCTTGGAAGTGCCATGCCACACTTTCACTTCCACTGGTCAGAACTCAGTCACAAGGGCATACTGAGCCACAAGGGAAGCCAAGAAATGCAGTTTGTGGTTGGCACATTATCCGGACTCTCTTTCTGAGGAACAAGGAAAAAATGGCTATTTAGGTAGGCAACTAGATGTCACTGACTCACAGTTTTCCCAGAGTCATTCAAATGATGCCTTATCATCAATACCGAGGTTAACCTCAGACCAACCAGGGAGGGAGATGGGGAGGCCCTTGATCTTGAGCTTGGAAAGGACAGAGAATTCACATTTAAGTGTGACAGCTCCATGTGGGCGGAGACATAGCTACTGCTGGGAATTGGATGACCCTCAGAGACCAGCTGCAAGCTCCCCAGGGCCCACCAAAGCCACATGCTTGACCTGGGGCTTGTAGCATTAACCCTAGGATGCCCATGGGGTTCTAGGTTTTCAGGGGATGTGTTCCCAGGACACAAGCAGGAAATCCAAGCCTCTAGGCCGTCTCCCCTGTTGTGGCTGGTGCGTTTTACCTCATTGCAGCCTCTGAGCTTTGGCAGAGAACGTGAATTCCTTCCTGTTCCCTTCACTTTCCAGCTCAGGAAATGGTGGATAGATGTTGGGGTCCCAGAACATGCCTCATGTGGCCCAATATTTCTCGTGGCTGCTGAGCTGACATCAATTCACGGAATTTTTGACAACAGGCTTCTCTCTTCCTGTTGAGAAGTTCCCCAGATATAACAACAGAGAGAGACCTACGGGGGTTCAGCCAGAAAGAAAGGGCTATGGGTAAGTCAGACCTCATGGCTCCTTCAAACACTCAGAGGCAACATTAATCTGGACACTTGGATGAAAGGCCTAGCTCCCTGTGCCAGGCCATTTGTAAACTACATGGCCAGAAAGCATCTCTGGACGCGGAGACCTACTGCTGTCCTTTGTGGGGCGCAAGCACAGGGCTGGGAGGACTCATGCTTTCCCTGGCCATCTCACCGTCTTTTTTTTCAGCTACAAATTTAGAAGCAGCATTTAATAAGAAAAACAGAAGCCACAGGAAGAAGGAGGCCCCGGAAACAATATATGTTGCAAAAGACGTTGCATCTCGGCTGCTCCCAATTAGAGGACATCCGGCTATCTCTAGGGCAAGAACCCAGTGAGGGGCTGATTGATCAGGAATTAAAGATCAGTGATGACCACATCTGAACGCGGCCCCCCTCCCCCCGGGAATGTTCTTTGCTAGCCAGGGCATGACGGTCCCTGTGGACCCCCTCCCCCGCTCTCCTTGACATTGGCTGCTTTTTCTTCCTCCCCTCTTTCCCTCCTGCTCTCTCTCCACCTCTTCTCACTCTTTCTTCTCCCTGTCCCGTTACCCTTTTCCTCCTCCTTGGTCAAGGTCTCTAGGCCTGTTAGAAGACATCCCTCAAACATTACAGACTGACTGTGTGATGTGTAAGCTAAATGCATCCCTGCTTAAGACATCACCTGTCAAAGAGGAGAAGAATTAATAATAACAATAGCCATGCTTACTGATGGCGTATTATGTGCCAGGCAGGGTTCTCAGCACTTAACAATCATTATTAGCTCATTCGTTCCCCAGAACGATCTCATGTTACAGGTATGTATGTTGCCCCCATTGAACAGAGAAGGTGGTGTTCAGATGAGAAGGTCTGAGGAAGAGACTGAGTGACTTCTTCCTTTCTGCTGTTTCTGCGGGGAACTCCTCCTGAAACTCCCCGTGGGGTCCTTGTGAAGAAGCTCATTTCCTTCAAAGAGGCTGGAGAAGACGCAGGCTTGTGACCTGGCTATAAAAAGGCAGTGGAACTTCTCATTCTATAGGCACAGGTTGATGAGGCAGGCGACAATGGGTTAACTGGTATGGTATTTTCCCTAGACGCAACTGGTCAACCAGTTGTCCCACCTGTTACTTCTATTCCACATGATTTGGAGTCATTGAATCAGTTGGCATGTGCTTCTTTGGAAGTAATGGGAAGCCCAACGTGTTTCAATGATGAAGACATTGATCATCTCCCCTAACAAGACATCCAGAGGTAGAGTGGTTCCAGGGCTGGTTAATTCAACAGCTCACTGATCACATCAAGGACTCAGGTTCCTTCTATCTTTCTCCCTATCATCCTCAATGGCACCCCTCGTGGTCTGAAGATGGCTGCCACAGCTCCAGGCAAACATCCACACACAACATCCAGAAGTGGAAAGGGGGCTATCTCCTCCTTGTGTCTCTTTATAGGAGCTAAGAATCCTTTCCCAGAAGCACCCAGGAGACTTCTCACACCTCTCATTGGCCAGAACTGGTCACATGTCCATGTCTAAGCCAGAAACAGGAAAAAGGGATGGAGCCACATGTTTGCATCAGGATCCGTTTGCAACGGATCAGGATTTACCCACATCTGTGTGGGGGAGCAGTGGGCATGGAAGGGGCACACGGCTGTTGGGTTGAAAACCAATATGTTCCGCCTCAAGTATCTTCCTTAATGACACATTCCCATCTACCCCACCTTACAAAGTGTTGTCATGCCAATGAGTTCAATGCTCAGTTTCTTTGCAGGCTAGGGAAACTACCTGTTCTAAATGCAAAACATGTGAAATTCACCTTTTTCCGATTCTTTTAGTCTTTTGCCTGGACACACAGAGCTTTGCCTTGCCAGTGTGTATCTGATCAAACACCAATAACGATACAGTTAAAACAAAAACAGCCCCAAATTCCTGGCTTGGCTCGATTCAGAGGTAACTACATACAGACTTTCTGGGTGTTTCTGTAACGGATTTTGAGCTCTGCCTGTGTTTAGAAGAGATTGGTGTCACATATAAGCAATGTGGAGCCAGGGAAAGTTTAGGCTGATTCAGCAGGAGGTCTGAAAGAGGGAGCCAGAGAGTCACGAGAGACCGAGATGGACAGATGGACACCACGGAAAGATACGGACAGACAGCGAGAGAGCTCGTACTGGGCTTCTCTCATCTCCTTCCCATGCGGGATATGCAAAGACTGCTCCAAAGAAGTGGACAGCTGATCTCTTAAGACGCAGAACATCTCATGGAATCCCCAAATACGTCACCATATCATCACGTAATCAGTCCTAAATCCTAAACCACAGGACCACTTGTGCAAAATCTCACAGCTAGCCCGGAATAGAACTCAGTATGCTTAGATCCCACCACCAAACCTGGCACTGTTACAAAATAATAAGAAAAATAACCCCCACATGATGAGCTTTCACCATGTGCCAGGGACTGTCCTCAGTATTTTATATTCCTCACCTCATTTGCTCTTCCCAAGAATGCTGGGAGGTGGGTGTTATTTTTAATGCTCGTTTTTCAGTTACCCATTAACACCGTGGTGAGGCTGTTCAGTGATCCACCTCAGGTTCCCTAGCTAGTAAGCGGCAGAGCCAGGAGTGTAGCCTAAGCCTGTCTGTCTAACAATAAGCTACGTACACTGCCATAAGCATTCCAAGCATCTTCCTAGCACTGAAGTATTTTTTTTAAGTCTTTATTGAATTTGTTACAATATTGCTTCTGTTTTATGTTTTGATTTTTTGGCCCTGAGGCATGTGGGATCCTAGCTCCCCAACCAGGGATCGAACCCGCACCCTCTACATTGGAAGGCGAAGTCTTAACCACTGGACTGTCAGGGAAGTCCCTAGCACTGAAGTATTTTATTAACATGGACAGTGGTGGCAATGAGCGAAGATTATTCTAGAGGCCGATTAATAGCATTATTATTATTTAGAAAACTCTAATAATCCAATAAATGGCCATGCATGGAAGTAATGCAGAAAACTGTGTGAAGCCACCAGGAAAAGAAAGCAGTATGGGAACATTTCCTTGGGGAGAGAGTGGTCTCGCTGGCCCGCTGTCTCAAGAATCACTCACTCCTCAAACAATTATATGTATACAAAGGTTCACAGCAGCTTTATTCAAAATAACCAAAAAGTGGAAACAACTCAAATGTCCATCAATGGATGAACAGATAAATTGTAGTCTACCTATAGGGTGGAATATTATTCAGCCATAAAGATGAATGAAATTCTGACACATGCTACCATGTAGATGAACCTCAAAAACATCATGCTGAGGGAAAGAAGTCAGACACAAAATGTCACATATTGTATGATTCCTTTTCTTGATTATTATTTTGTTTGGCCACGTGCGCAGCTTGTGGGATCTTAGTTCCTCTGCCAGGGATCGAACCCAGACCCTCAGCAGTGGAAGCACGGATTCCTAACCACTGGACCACAGGGAAGTCCCAGTACGATACCTTTATATGAAATATCTAGAATAGGCAAATTCAAAGAGATAGGAAGCAGATTGTTGGTGTCCAGGGGCTGGGGGAGGGGGAAATGCAGAGCAGCTATTTAATGGGTATGGGGTCTTCTCCTGGGGTGACAAAAATGTACTGGAACTAGATAAAGGTGATGCTTAGACAACATCACAAATGTACTAAATGCCCCTGAATTATTCCACTTAAAATGGTTAATTTTATGTTATGTGAATTTCACCTCAATGAAGAGAAGAAGAAAAGAATCAGTTATCCTGATTATAAAATCATCACATTCTCATCAAAACATCTGAAAGGGACACAGCCACTCTCCTTCCAACAGGTGGGGTGAGAGCTGGCACTCTAAGAATGGCTGAAGCCATTAGCAACTGCTAATATCGGGGCTGCTTGACAAAGTCAGATTGCTAAGTGCGGAGGAGCCCAATGGAAAAACTTAACAACATTTTAAGAAAGCAGGATGTATTTCTGATGGCTGAGGTCTGCAGGACCACTGCAGGGAAGCAGCAGCACCACTGAGAGATCTGACCACATATCAGAAAGGCTGGCTGACTCTGGGTCTGCCTGGGGAAACATCTCTGAAATTAGTATGTTAGAGAAAAATGCAATCATTAGGTCTGAAATCGGCTTTGTCCTCCAGGAGGAAATTGAATTGGCTTTCTCTGACATCAGTTACCTTTTAGACGAAGCCTCCTGTGTTCCTGATTTGAAATTTCATTGTGCAGGGGGGCAGGATCTGTTTTCTGTCTGCTTGGGATGGGAGTGGTGGGGGGCAGGTGGAGAAGAAAGGGGATCAGGCAGCAGTTACAGGGCTGGCGGAGGGAATTCTCAGCCACAAACATCCAAGGCACCTCGTTTGTTGAGAAAGAGAAAATTGCAGTGACCCTCAGCTTTTGATTTTCAAAAGCTGGGTGACTGTCGAGTGTGTATGCAAACACTGACATCTCAATGACAAAGCTACGCTGGAATATAGGCTCCAGATTTCCTAAGGGGTGAGGGTAGATGGCCTTCATCTAGTGGAAGGAAAGGGGAGAAATCCCAGCCCTGCACACGAAACAAAGAACTTCTGGAAAATATCTGGATCCGTCACTTCTGCAGGACCTACCCTCCACCCACCGGGAGTGGCATGTGCATTGTCCAAGGGGATGTTACAGCAGGTTGGCGTATCCCTTCGGAGATGGTACACGGTAATGTGACAAAAGACAGAGGCCTCCCGGCTCCCAAAGTTTCCTTCTTCTGTTTGCCCCTTTAGCGAAGATGTCGCTGCCTTACCTCCTGCGCCTGGATCAAAATGGGCTTTCACCCAGTCTTTCCCAAAGTCTTCCCCGTGGTCCACCTTGGCCTCACCTGACCCTCTCTGCATCCCACCACCTATAATAATTTTCTTTCCTCATCTGTGCTAAAGCCATAACTATGGCCCAATCATTCTTACAGTCCTTTACGTACTTCTTGGAGGGTTCCTCACTTGGTTCCACTGGCCTTTGCTGACTCATCCTCCCCTCCTTGAAGGCTCCCTCTACTATCTAGCACTTCCCCCTGCACTGGGACCTCCCCAGCTTTAAGTCTCACCCACAGTAAATATACGGGTGTCTTTCCGTTCAACACACCTATTGGGAATCACTCTTATCCAGGTATCGAGTTGAGAGTTTTCACATTATGTTCACATCTATATGAGAACTTTGGAAGACTTGAATGAACCCTGTTTCATCAACACTATGGAATATTATGCAGCTATTGAAAAGAATGCATAAGGGCCATGTGTTAACCTGAAGAGGTAGCTGATATACCAAGTTAAAAAACAATCAGGGGGGCTTCCCTGGTGGCGCAGTGGTTGAGAGTCCGCCTGCCGATGCAGGGGACGCGGGTTCGTGCCCCGGTCCGGGAGGATACCACGTGCCGCGGAGAGGCTGGGCCCGTGAGCCATGGCTGCTGGGCCTGCGCGTCCGGAGCCTGTGCTCCGCAACGGGAGAGGCCACAGCGGTGGGAGGCCCGCGTGCAGCAAAAAAAAAAAAAAAAAAAATCAGGGGCTTCCCTGGTGGTGCAGTGATTGAGAGTCCGCCTGCCAATGCAGGGGACACGAGTTCGTGCCCCGGTCCAGGAAGATCCCACATGCCGCGGAGCGGCTGGGCCCGTGAGCCATGGCCACTGAGCCTGCACGTCCGGAGCCTGTGCTCCGCAACGGGAGAGGCCACAACAGTGAGAGGCCCCCGTACCGCAAAAAAAAAAATAAAAACAATCAGCATGTGTTCAAGGTTAACCTCATCAGCAACAGGCTGATGGCACGTACTGCTGATATGATGTGATGAGAATTTGCCTCTGTGTTCTTCCTCCCCAGAACCTATCGCAGAGTCTACGCAAGAGAAATAAATCAGACAAAGACCCACTGAGGGGCATTCTACAAAATAATTGGCCAGTATTCCTCAAAAGTGTCAAGGTCATGAGAGACATAGAAGGACTAAGGAACTGTCTCAGATTGGAGGAGACTAAGCAGACATGATGACTGAATGCAGTGTGGTGCCCTGGATGGGGATATTGGGGGGGAACGGGTGACACGTGAATGAGGGTGGAGTTTCGTTCATAGTAACGTATTGGAGTTGGTTTCTTGGTTTTGACAAATGTACCATAGGAGAAACTGGGTGAGGGCATGCGGGAACTCTTTGCAACTTGTCTGCAAATCTAAAACTATTCCAAAATTTAAAGTTTTTCAAAACAACAGCAGGTTGTAAGGTGAATAGTATACTCTCATTTGTTTTTAAAAATCAAAACCAATAATGGATGGACCTAGAAATGACCATACTAAGCGAAGTAAGTCATCTGTAGTGAGGTGGATGGACCTAGAGTCTGTCATACAGAGTGAAGTAAGTCAGAAAGAGAAAAACAAATACCATATATTAACGCATATATACGGAATCTAGAAAAATGGTACTGATGAACCTAGTGGCAGGGTAGGAATAGAGACGCAGACATAGAGAACGGAATTGAGGACACAGTGGGGGAAGGGGAGGCTGGGAAGAAGTGAGAGAGTGGCCTGGACGTATATATACTACCATGTATAAAATAGATAGCTAGTGGGAAGCAGCCGCAGAGCACAGGGAGATCAGCTCGGTGCTTTGTGACCACCTAGAGGGGTGGGATGGGGAGGGTGGGAGGGAGGCTCAAGAGGGAGGGGATATATGTATACATATAGATGATTCATCTTGTTGTGCAGCAGAAACGAACACAACATTGTAAAGCAATTATAATTCAATAAAGATGTAATAAAACAAAGAAAAAATCAAAACCAATAATGGATGGACCTAGAGGTGATCATACTAAGTGAAGTATGTCAGACAGAGAAAGACAAATACTATTGTATCATTTATATGTGGAATCTAAAAAACAGTACAAATGAGCTTATTTACAAAACAGAAACAGATTCATAGACATAGAAAACAAACTTATAGTTACCAAAGGGGAAGGAGAGAGAGATAAACTGGGAGTATGGGATTAACAGATGCACACTACCGTATATAAAACAGATAAACACAAGGATTTACTGTATAGCACAGGGAATTATATTCAATATCTTGTAATACACTATAATGGAAAAGAATCGAAAGAAGAATACAGATATATATATATATATATATATATATACATGTATAACCAAATCACTGCTGTACACCTGAAACTAACACAATATTGTAGATCAACTATACTTCCATTAAAAAAAAATAAACATGCCCCTATGTACAAACATGGCATGGAAGGACACACGCTAAACTGTGGGGTGGGGGTGAGATGAAGGGTAAGGGGATTTTTTTTTTTTTTTGCGGTACGCGGGCCTCTCACTGCTGTGGCCTCTCCCGTTGTGGAGCACAGGCTCCAGACGTGCAGGCTCAGCGGCCATGGCCCACGGGCCCAGCCGCTCCGCAGCACGTGGGATCCTCCCAGACCGGGGTACGAACCCGCATCCCCTGCATCGGCAGGTGGACCCCCAATCACTGTGCCACCAGGGAAGCCCGGGTAAGGGGATTATTAACATCTTTCTGTTACTTGGACTGCTGAGATTAACAACCAGTTTTTATGCTATCTAACCTGTTGCAGATTGTAAAATATGCAATCTTTTAAAAATCTAATAAAGTTTGAGGTGGGGGGGATGCTTCTCTATCTCCAAAAGCAGTGGCAGGAGGATATTTATTGGAGCTTTAACAAGGAGGGCCAAATTACTCCCTCCCCCAACCCCTGAAATAGTTTCTCTCTCCAGACACACAGTGGTATTTCCACTGGCCCCATTAGGCAGTTAAACTTGATGCCAAGTATGAGAACAATTATTACCCAAAGTTTGGCAGCTTGTAAATAACAGCCCTCAGTGGTATCCCGCAAAGAATTTTATATATTAAGAGAGGTTTACGGGAAAATGTCCACTTCTTACTACCCATGAAACCTGAAGATGTCGAATATGATTTTGACTCATGGAATGGAGGAGTTCTGGTAGGGGCTGGATGGTCTAGGATGAAGCAGGAAGAGCAAAGAGGGAAAAGCTCTAAGAAGAGGTGGAGGGAACTGACGATTCAGAAACCACTTATGTGCCATTTGCAGAGATGTGGATGGGCCTAGAGACTGTCGTACAGAGTGAAGTCAGTCAGAAAGAGAAAAACAAATATCGTATAATATCGCTTATAGGTGGAATCTAGGCAAATGGTACAGATGAACTCACTTGCAAAGCAGAAACAGAGACACAGATGTAGAGAACAAACTTATGGACACCAAGGGGGTGAAGGGGGGTGGGATGAATTGGGAGATTGGGATTGACACATTTACACTACTATGTATACAACAGGTAACTAATGAGAACTTACTGTAGAGCACAGGGGACTCTACTCATTGCTCTTTGGTCACCTAAATGGGAAGGAAATCCAAAAAAGAGAGGATAGATGCATACATAGAGCTGATTCGCTTTGCTGTACAGTGGAAACTAACACAATATTGTAAAGCAACTACACTCCAATAAAAATTAATAAATATAAAATAAAATAAAATTTGGGAGAGCAAGCAATATGGTAATATTCATTTAATGAAAAAAAAAAAACAAAAGAAAAAGAAAAGAAACCACTCCTGAGAGAAGAGACTGAGACAAACTGCAGAGCATCTGAGGAGAGAAAGGGGGCAAAGATTCCCATGAGGAGAACCAGCTGAAATAGCGTTATAACTAAGAAGGTTTCGTAGGGTGTCCAGATACAAGATAAATACACAAACACCAGTAACTTTCCTTTATGGCAGCCTCAATCAATTACACAACGTCAGGGGCCAAAAGATCTATCCATGTCAACCACAAAAAGCAGACAATACTGAGGCATAAAGTTACAAGAAATACCCAAGATCTATGTGGTAATACTTATAAAACTTCACTGGAGAACATGAGTAGACCTGAAAAATGGAAAGACTTATCCTGTTCTTTGGGTAAAAAGGCTCAACATTGTAAAGATGTTGATTTCACCCCCACTTTAATCCAGAACTTCCATGCAATTCCAAGCAACCTCCTAAGAGGGTTTGTAATATAACTTGAAAGGCTGATGCTAAAATTCACCTAAAATGAAAAGCCATGAAATTGTAAAAGAACAGCCATGAGATAGTAAAATATACTAAAAGCTGTAATCATCAAAAAGGTGTGGTCTCAGTAAATGGAGGTGTAATTGTTTTTTGTTTGTCTGTTGTGTTATTTTAAATTGTTTGGCCACGCTGTGCGGCATGTGGGATCTTACTTCCCCAACCAGGGATGGAACCCACACCCCCTGCATTGGAAGCACAGGGTCTTAACCACTGGACTGCCAGGGAAGTCCCTGGAGGTGCAATTGTTGATTCCTTGCCATCCCGAGCATCCAACCTCCCTTTCCCATTGCCAAAGAGCACCGTGAATAGCCAGAGTTTATGTGGGATTGACCTTATCCCCACCTCTAGGGTGACATCTGATTAGCATAAGCCAGTCTGCATGTTCCATTCTCCTACCCCAGTGCTGGGTTCAAATCAGATCAAAGAAGGGCAACTTCACCTAATTCTGGAATGCCTATTTATGTAGACTCTCTCTTTTTCCTGTTGGAAATGACCAAGGAAGCATGTAACCTTGGAAGCTCCTGGATTCAAACCAAGGTGGTATCAAGACAAAGAAAGCAGAGCCAGTAAATGCAGAGAGAGAAGGCAAGTCCTGCCTACGTCATCTGGGTTGTGAGATCCTGCCTTGCCGGAAGTCCTGGACTTCTCAGTTATAAGTCAATAAATTCATTGTATTTTTTTAATCAGTTCTATTAAGTTTTCCTTGTTTGCAACTAAAAATACCTTCCCTGCTTCGATACAGATTGGACACATAGATAAATGGAATAACATAGAGTATCCAGAAAAGTGTGTGTGTGTGTGTGTGTGTGTTTCACATCCCAGTGTGTGTAACAGGGAAGAACAAAATCTGACTCCATGTTGGATCTGTTTACCTTTGCTCTGTTGCTTTTGTTACTGTAATCACTAAAAGGATGTTGTCTATAGCTATTGGCATACATAATGGCCTCCCTTGGGGAACCCTGCCCCTCTACCTAAACGTTAAACTAAAGTGCATTTGTTCAGCTCACAGGGAAACATTCTGACCCTGCTTACCTGTGAATGCCTGTAAGAAAGAAGAAATAACACATCCCCTCCCCAAGGCTGGCCAAACCAGGAGATGTTCTGCAAGACTTATGGCCTTTTTACTTTACTTCCTCACCTCCTCCCCTTCTCTGCTCTATAGAAGAAACTAGCATCCAGACCCCGATAAGATGGTACTCTAGGACGTTAGTCTGCCATCTTCTCGGAGATGGCTTTCTGAATAAAATTGCTGTTTCCTGCCTCAACACCTCATCTCCTGGTTTATTGGCCTGTCGTGCAGTGAGCAGATCGAGCTTGGACTTGGTAACATGTGGATGTGTGTTTTTGCACGAGTGGTTCTTTTTTTTTTTTTTTTTTTTTTTTTTTTCTTTTTGCGGTATGCGGGCTTCTCACTGTTGTGGCCTCTCCCGTTGCGGAGCACAGGCTCCGGATGCGCAGGCCCAGCGGCCATGGCTCACGGGCCCAGCCGCTCCGCGGCATATGGGATCCTCCCAGACCGGGGCACGAACCCGTATCCCCTGCATCGGCAGGCGGACTCTCAACCACTGCGCCACCAGGGAGGCCCTGCACGAGTGGTTCTTAAGCCACCCTCCTTGTCAGCATCACTTTGGGGACTTTGGGGACTTCTGAAATGCAGGCTGCAGGTGAGCAGAATTAGAATGGGGACTCTGCCTTTGTAAGAAGCTTCCCAGCTATTTCTTAGGCATGGGGAATTTTGAGAGCTACCAGAAAAGAGAATTGTTTCAAACTGTGGGTCATGACCAATCAGTGGGTTGCGAAATCAACTTAGAAGTTCTGGGTCAGCATTTTTTTAAATGAAAGAATGGGCTGGGGTGGGATGGAATGGAACAAAACAGAATAAAGCAGAACACATCAGAGAGTGTCACAGCAGAAAAGGTAAATATTGCTTTATGGAATTTTTGTTTTAGTTATACATATGCAAAGCTGAGATCCAGCTGGCATTCAGAACTACAACTGTACCCGTGGTTAAAATACCAAAATGCATTTCTGCTGGTTGGGAGACAGCTGCTGCCTGCCCACGTGCCCTCCTGCTGTCTTGGGATACCCTCTCCCCACAACCTCACTCAGATTCGGCAACAAAAGGGTTAACTTCTGACACAGCAGGGGGCTTCCAAAACCTGGCTCAGCTTTAAGACCAAATTCTGATGGGTCAGCCTCCTGGCCTTCCCAGATGTTAAATATTTTGACTCTCACCTCTGTACATGTGTGTGAGCATAACGGATTGGAATATTTAAATGGACTGCAATTACTGAGAAAGTTTGAAAAGCACAATTAAGGGCCAAGGGTTCTCAGAGGGCCCCGGTGATGGGAAGGTGGCGGGGGGCGGGGGCGCTGGGTGCATTCAGGTTCGTTTGTCCATCCCTTCACCTGGCCGGGCTTCACAAGGCAAAGCAAACAAGGAATGGCCTTTGCTTCTTTTGCACATATTTAATATGAAAGCAAACAGTGGGAGGTGTGTAAATACACGCGCCAAACCCAGCACTGGAAGAGCAGGTGGTGAGAACACCAGATCGAACAGGACGATAGTGACGTCCAACTACTAGCCAATGTCCAGAGGGGACCCAGAGATTGGGAGGAAACTGAGAGAAGACGGAAATGAAACACTGCTTCCCTGGTCCACTGAACCAGCATGATCAAATTCCAGCACTGATGAGAATTTTAAATACATCAGTTCTTCGAGTGCTAAATGATCAACCTTATGTTTTGAGATAAGATTCGGCAAGAGACGACGTTTTCATGAATTCCACATGGCCCATATCATTCAAACCTTAGACTCCAAATAAAATCCATTTCCTAAGATGCCGCCCACCTTGTGACTCTCTGTCTTCCTATCCCACTTGCTCGCTTAAATATGATCTGCCCCCTTTTTAAAGAACTGTTCATCCTTAGGGGCAGGACAGGAATAAAGACACAGACGTAGAGAATGGACTTGAGGACACGGGGAGGGGGAAGGGTAAGCTGGGACGAAGTGAGAGAGTGGCATGGACATATACACACTACCAATCGTAAAACAGATAGCTAGTGGGAAGCAGCTGCATAGCACAGGGAGATCAGCTCGGTGCTTTGTGACCACCTAGAGGGGTGGGGTAGGGAGGGTGGGAGGGAGACGCAAGAGGGAGGGGATATGGGGATGTATGTATACGTATAGCTGATTCACTTTGTTATTAAGCAGAAACTAACACACCATTGTAAAGCAATTATACTCCAATAAAGATGTTCAAATAAATAAATAAATAAATAAATAACTGTTCATCTTTAAGTCCACTCTCCATGATTTTGGAAATAAGTACACACCCTTGAAACCATCACCACAATCAATGCCATAAGCGTATCCATCGCTTCCAAAAGGGTCCTCCTGTTCTCTTATTTTGGGTGTGTGATAAGAACACTTATTAAACTTAGCAAAACTTTAAGCATACAGTACAGTGTTGTCAACTACAGGCACCGTGCTGTACAGGAGGAGGCCCCTAGGACTTCCTATTCATCTTCTATAACCGAAACTTTGTGTTCTTTGACAAATCCTTCCTGTTCCCTCCTCCCCTCAGCCCCTGGCAACCCCTATTCTACTGTCTGCTTCTGAGTTCTGTTCGTTTATATTCATCAGGTGAGTGGGATCATGCAGTATTTGTCCTTCTGTATCTGGCTTATTTCACTTAGGGTAACATCCTCCAGGGGTATCCATGTTGTCACAAATGGCAGTATTTCCTGCTTTCCCGTGGCTGAAGACCATTTCATCGACTTAGACACCACATTTTCTTTATCCATTTGTCTGTCAATGGACACTTAGGTTGCTTCCATATCTTGGTTATTGTGGATAATGCTGCCCTGAGCATATAATGAGAATAACACTGCATCTTCGAGATCCTGATTTCAATCCCTTTGGATATATATCCAGTAGTGGGATTGCTGGATCGTACGGTAGTTCTATTTTAAATTTTTTGAGGAACCTACGTACGGTTCTCCATGGTGGCTGCACCAATTTATATTCCCACCAACAATGCACAAGGGTTCCCTTTTTTCCACATCCTCACCAACATTTGTTTTTTGTTTGTTTGTTTTGTTTTGTTTTGAAATAACAGACATCCTAACAGGTGTGAAGTGGTTTTTCATCAGGGTTTTAATTTGCCTTCCCTTGATAATTAGTGATGCTGAGCATCTTTTCATGTATCTGTTGGCCATCTGTACATATTCCTTGGAAAAATATCTGGCCAAGACCTTTGCCCATTTTTAAATCAGGTTATTTGGTTTTTTTGCTATGGAGCTGTAGGAGTTCTTCAGATATTTTAGGTATTAACCCTTTGTCAGATAGATGGTTTGCAAATACTTTCCCCCATTCTGTAGGTTGTCTTTTCAGTCTGTTGATTGTTTCCTTTGTTGCAAGGATCCAGCTGTTGCCAGCACTTGAAAAAATGTTCCACAGGAAGACTGGCAGAATGAAGCTCACTGCAGTGCTCAATTTACTCCAGTCAACTCCTCCAACCCAGCCTCAGTTCAGCTAGATTCTTCTGACCCTCGATCCTACTGCTAGGGATTTACCCCACAGATGTGCTTTGGGGAGAGGGTCTAGGCGGGGAAGGGATAGGGTTGCCAGACACAATACAGGATGCCCAGTTAAAATTGAATTTCAGATCAACAAAAATTTTTAGCATAAGTGTGTCCCATGCAATATGTGGGATATACTAAAAAAAACATTGTTTATCTGCAATTCCGATTTAACTGGGCATCCTGTATCTTAATTTGCTAAACCGGGCAGCTCAAGGAAGGAGGGGCTGCAGGAGAGAGGAGAGGCGTTCATTTTCCACGTTGTACTTTTCTGTACTGTTTGAATTTTCAAACATTATAAAATTTAGGATATTTTCATGGAAGCAGGAATTACATGAGACCTCGACCATTTCTGTGGATTTGCTTTCCTCTTAATTCTTTGTCATTTTTATACATTTCTTAACGGTTAAAGCCATCTTTTAAGATTAAAAAAAAAATCAGCTCCGCATAAGTAGAAAAAGGGCAATAAAGAAGCGCTTTTCAGATTAACGGACGGGGGAAGAAAGGGTTAAAGTTAAATATGGAAAGTGACCGGAAAGTCAGGGCTGTTTGAACAGTAAATGAACCGAAAGAAAATACCAGAAATGGAAGCAAAGCCAAAACACGGCGAGAGGGAGAAGTGGAAACAGCAGTGGGTGTCAGTGTCAGGTGGCCGCATGGTAGAACTCTGCGTCTTATTTTAATCAGCCCTGAACCCTCTCCGGTATTTATTTTAGCATGACTCTTATATGATAAACTACATCTCCCTCATTCCTATCATTCTGGTTTCAACACCCTTATTGCACAATCCATCTGCAGAATGCAGACAATCCTGAATAGTTTACACTTTGCTTTTGTGACGCTGGAATTCACACATGTATGAA
Organism: Mesoplodon mirus; assembly: GCF_964341445.2. Lineage (NCBI taxonomy): Eukaryota > Metazoa > Chordata > Mammalia > Artiodactyla > Ziphiidae > Mesoplodon > Mesoplodon mirus. The sequence goes on from NC_138989.1 coordinate 6,219,663, forward strand.
TTAAAAATGTTTGCCCTAGGCTGAAAATAAATATTTTCTCTGTCCTTGACAGCATTTCAGTTCCCGTCAGGCAACCGGAAACTTTCCCCTGAAGGTTGGACAACTGTCCTTCTGCCCGCAGGGACTTGCCAGCCCCGGTTGGGCCTCCAGAGGCAATTGAGAAAGTCGAGTGAACATTTTCCCTTAAATCCTCCTGGTGCATCATTTATCTTTCTCAAACCTTCCTAGGAAAAATTTCCCTGTGAAAACCAAAAAAAAAAAAAAAGTCATTTTGTAAACTGTGAAATGTAGCACACACCACACTGCTCAGGAGGAGGCCGGTCTCGCCAGGCCAGGCATTCTGGAAAGTTCTGTCTGCCTCTAGCCGGTTTGTTTGTTCTGTACACTGGCCCTTGTGGTTGGGAATTCGCAGCTGCACAAAAGGAGCTTTCTTGGAGTGAAGAGGAATAGCCAAAAGGCCTGCATAACAGGTGATGGTAATGAAGCCAGTGGCCAAAGCAGCAGGTGGTGTCTGTAACACGCATGTCATTTGGGTCGGGTCCCTGGGAGCCCTGGGGTTGGGCGGCCCAGCCCGGGGACCTTCCTGATGAGGTGTGTATGTATCTGGTCCCCACTGTCTGCGGCTCTGAGGATGAGGGGCTCGGTGGGACACAGTGCCTCACATTCCTTCCACCTCTGCTGCTCCTTCTCGATTCAGAAAACACATCGACTCCATTCCCTGGAACCCTGAGCTTGGCACAGACTAGGCTGCTCCTACCCGGAGACCTCCAGGGGCCCAGAGCAGAGACCTAGGAGGAGGGAGGGGGTGGGGAACACCCTGTGACAGTAGACAGGCCTGGGCTCACCCAGCCACGCCTTCTTTAGCCCAGCTCACCTGCAGAGGGAGCATCCTCGCTACACCAGGCAGACTGGCCCTCTGGTTCCAACAGCAAGTGACAGGCACTTGAGAAAGGAAAGAAAATGACCTCTGGGGTGACATTCAGGACATAAAGGGGAAGATTGCACAGGGTGAACCTGAAGCCAGGTGGCCTGGGGTTCAAATGCTGCCCCATCACTCCTGGCTGTGACCCCGGGGAGGTGCTGAAATATTCAGTGTCTCCATCTGGGAACTGGAACCCCGCCTCAGGCGGGGTGACAGGTTCCTCTCTGGGTACACTTAGAGCAACAGCGCTGAGTGCTGAATATGAGCTGTCGCTGTTCTGACAGTCAAACAGGTCATTTTCTTGGCAAACTTCCACAGAAAAAGTAGGAGGAAAATTGGATGAGTGTCCACACTGGGCTCAGCAGACCAGCACCTCTGATGCAGCAAACGCTGCAGGGCAAGGAGACTGATAAAAACTTCTTTCCTTTGATGTGATCCTTCACGGCTCTCTATCTCCTTCCCCTCGGAAGGCTTCCGCCCACCCTTGGGAAGTTAATGAAAGAGCAGGGGAGGGAATTCCCTGGTGGTCCAATGGTTAGGACTCCATGCTCTCAATGTCAGGGGCCCAGGTTCAATCCCTGGTCGGGGAACTAAGATCCCACAAGCCACACGGTGTGGCAAAAAAATTAATAAATAAAAAAAATAAAAATAAAAACACCTGACAATAGCCAGTACTGGAACGCCCCCACACACACAAAAAAAAGAGCAGGGGAAAGACAGTGGTGCCCGGTTTGTGCCACGCAGCTAACGGGGAAGCAGAACGGCCTCGGGTGACGCACGTTTGGTTTCCGCTGTCAACTTGAGCAGGTGCATGCACTTAAGTGCTGAACAAAAATGTCGGAAAAGCATTTGAACCAGAAACCGTGTGTTCACAGGAAGGGGTTAAATGACGGTGGACTAAGGTGTACCCAACATACGAGGCATTTCAACCCCCCGCAGATACAAGCAGATGCTGAGCGTTCCTATGATATGGTGGTTCCAAGCTCAGGTTCTCGAGCCAAAGACACTGGGTTCAAACCCCGACTCTCCCACTTTCTAATTGTGTGATCTTGGCAAAGACATCTATCCTCTCCAGCAGCGCTGCCTGGTAGAACTTTCTGCAGGAATGGAAATGCTCTGTACCTGTGCTGGGCTGTGTATGGAGCACCTGAGACACTGGCTAGCCCACAGTTTAGTTAATTAAGGCTCATTTTAATTTAATTCAATGCTGTTCATTACGGCAGCCTCTAGCCACATGTGACTATTTATTTTACTGGAGTAGTTGATTTATAATGTAGTCGTTTCAGGATTCAGTTATAATATATAGACATAGATAGACATAGATATGTTCTTTTTCAGATTCTTTCCATTATAGGTTATTGCAAGATATTGAGTATAGGTCCCTGTGCTCTACAGTAGGTCCCTGTTGTTTATCTATTTTATACATAGTCGTGTATATCTGTTAATCCCAAACTCCTAATTTATCCCTCCCCCAGTTTCCCCTTTGGTAACCAGAAGTTTGTTTTCTATGCCTGTGAGTCTATTTCTGTTTTTAAAAAAAAGTTCATTTGCATCATTTTTTTTAGATTCTACATATAAGTGATGTCATATGGTATTTGTCTTTCTTTGTCTTACTTCACTTAGTATGATCATCTCTAGGTCCATCCATGTTGCTGCAAATGGCATTATTTCATTCTTTTTTAGGGCTGAGTAGTATTCCATTGTATATATGTACCACATCTTCTTTATCCATTCATCTGTCTATGTACCACATGTGACTATTAAAACTGAATTAGCTAATTCATTTTATTTCATAAGCCTCTGTTTTTCCCCTCTGTAACATGGGTATAATAATAGTATCCACCCCACAGAATTAAATGAGATAAAGTGTAATAGGCCAAGTTCATGGTAAGCATTGAATAAATGTTAGCTACTAATATGGTGAATTTTATTGGGTACCCAGTAATCTCTCCTCCCTGCCCACAGCTTACAACTCCTCTTGTGTGACTTTCTCACCCCACCTTGGGGAGGCAAAATAACGGCCTCCCAAAGATGTACACGGTACAATTCCCTGAACCTGTCAACTTGTTAGGCTACATGGCTAAGAGGAATTAAGGTTACACATGGAATTAAGGTAGTTAATCAGCTGACCTTAAAATAAGGACACTATTGGGACTTCCCTGGCGGTCCAGTGGTTAAGACTCCGCACTCCCAAGGCAGGGAGCACAGGTTCGGTCCCTGGTCAGGGAACTAAGATCCCGCAGGCCGCAGAGCACAGCCAAAAAATAATAATAAGGACACTATTTTGGATTATTCAGTTGAGCCCAATGTAATCACGAAACTCTGGAAAAGGTGGAAAAGGGGAGAAAAAGAGAAGGTCAAAGGGATGCAGTGTGAGAAAAACTCAAACGGCCATTGTTGGCTTTGAGGATGGAGAAAGGGGCCAAGGAACGGGGCAGCCTCTAGAAGCTAGAAAAGGCAAGAAATGGACCCTCCCCTAGAATTTCCAGAAGGAACCAACCCTGCCGACACCTCCACTTTAGCTCAGTAAGACCCATTTCAGACTTTGGACTTCCAGAACCACAAGATAATAAATTTATGTGCTTTTAAGCCTCTAAGTGCGTGGCAATTTGTTACAGCCGAGGCAGGAAATGAACACAAGCACTGACTTGCTGATTCCACGAAAAGATTCCCCGTCTGGCCCAGATGAACCTCCAGCGGCGTCCGCTTTGGATTTCACTGGTCAGTGCCATGGTTAATCACAAACCTATAAATCGAACGGAGGGGAGGGGGGAACCTGAAAGACCTCTTATTTAAAATGTCTTTTCTGCAAGAGAAGGATCTGCATTCCATTATAGTTTCAAAGTCCCATTTATATGCTTCAAGTCAGTTCTTCTCTAAATGGCGCAGAACGAATTTTAGTCCCCAGTGCACACCCTTTAGAGGATTGTGGGGTTAAAATGAAAATAAATTGACAATGGGTGTATATTTTTCCTTGCAGTGAAGTATCTCTTTCTTTGCCAAACCGCTTCTCCATTTTGAGGCACCCTCCAAGGAAACAGGGCCATTTTGGGGTACCTTGGATGCCTTAGAGCTGGAGGGATGACAAAGGGAGGGGTTGTACCAGCTCCAGGGAATCTGGCCCGACGCTGGGGAGGAGGGAGGACAACCCACGATGACTTTTGACTCCTGGTTATGTACCTCTCCAGCTCACCCATAACCCCTACCACAAAGGCATTTCTGCTTCGCTCCCCAAAAGCACCACTTGGCTTCCAAGAAACAGGGAGGCAATGTTTTATACCAGATTCCGCTTGGTTCGAACAAAGATGTTGATTCAAACTTTTCCGGCAAAGGAGGAATCCTACTGTCAGCTTCTCGGGGTCAGCCTCATTTCTAATGTCAGGAAAGGAGATACAGGTCCACAACCCCTTACGCACAAATATGAAATCCAAACAGGTCCGAACACTAGAAGTGTTCTCATAACTCCTCTGGCAGCAAAACCTGAGCTGACTCACCATGAGGTGATGTGATCTTTATCCAGCTTAGTGTGACTATTCCTACAACTTACTGCAGAAAATAATGTGTTATTACAGAGTTCTTCCCCAAACCCTGCGGGCAGGGGGTTTCCATAAGATGCAGTATATGTAACAGATTACTTTTCAAAATTCCAAACAAATTCCGATTTTCTAAACGCACTTGATTTGGGTAACACAGAGGTTTTGGATAATGGATTGTGAATTTGTACTAGATTTGCCTTTCTCATTGCATCGTCATTTTCCCTCTCTTATTACTCCTAGGAACCTAAAAATTTTGAAGTATCTTTTCCCTTGATAATATTTTTCATTTAAAATGACATGCAGGGAATTCCCTCGTGGCACAGTGGTTAAGAATCTGCCTGCCAATGCAGGGGACGCGTGTTCAAGCCCTGCTCCGGGGAGATCCCACGTGCCGCGGAGCAATGAAGCCCGTGTGCCACAACTACTGAGCCTGCGCTCTAGAGCCTGCGAGCCACAACTACTGAAGCCTGTGCGCCTAGAGCCCATGATCCGAAACAAGAGAAGCCACCGCAGTGAGAAGCCCACACACCGCAACGAAGAGTAGCCCCTGCTCGCTGCAGCTAGAGAAAGCCTGTGCGTGGCAACAAAGACCCAGAGCAGCCAAAAATAGAAAAATAAATAAATAAATGTATTTTTTTTTAATGCCATGCAAATATCAACCTTGGGAAAAGGCACCATGGGGAGTCTGGATCACCTGCTGTTTTATCCATGTCCCTGACCCTTTACAATGAGGTGCCTGACTTAAGCTCTCACCAACCCCCAGTGACCTTGCTGGGGCATGGGACTCTCTAGTCAGCCGAGTCTTTGTCGATGCCCCAAGTTCAACAACACTATGGCACTCGGCACATTTACTCCCCCACCAGCCAGGTTTTCTAGAAGCCAAAGGTGAAGATGCAGTACGTCTCTGAACATCAGCAACCAGACCTGATTCCAAAATCTCTTACATCCATGGATCCTCTAGCCAGGTGCAAGGTCTGATCACCTCCATTTAGCTCTGAAGCCATTTATTTTTTCAACCAGTTGACTGCCTAAAATGTAACAGAAGGGAGGTCCTCTGGCTATCCATAACTCTGCATCTATCTCTGCTGAACACTCTTGGTTCTCCCAGAAAATAGCCTAAGTGTCCAGCTGGGTGGGAACCCAGGGCTGCCCAGAAGGAAGCCAAATTTGCGCTGCCATCTGCCTGTGCAAAAAGAATCTCATTTCTTTGGCACATTCAATTGGGTGTCTTCCAAAGATTCTAAAATATAATCTGTTAGGTTGCATTCATTAGGCAAACCAGGAGTGAAAGTTGAATTAACTAACCAGATTATTTAGAGAAAAGAGTGGTCAGCTGGGGAATAAGTGGAGGCCAGGGTTTCATGCAGATTTCATGATTCTACCCCAGTCGATTTCACTGAGTAGCTGCTCAACTAACCACAGCTCTTCCTGGGGTCACTCTCATACCTGTCCCATCTAGTCAGTGGGGAGAAAATGTTTTTGCCTCGAGAGAAGCTGTCTTACTTTGGGCTGTCGCAGAAGCTGACCCTGGGTCAGGATTTGAGTGCAGGAATGCCATTTGGAAGATGCAGGAAGCGGCACTAGGGAGTGAGGAAGGAGGGGAAAGAAAGCCAATGAAGGATCAGTCATTTCAAGCTACCACTGTGGGCAACGGAGCTCAAGCCCACGAGGAAACTTCCGGGCAGTGGTGCAAAGCACGTGCCCCAGAATAACCCATCCCGGGAGGGACAACTCTTCCTTAAAATCACACTCCAGTTCATACATGTACGACATTATGTAAGAAATAATTATGTAAATAAAATTAGACAATACATTAATAAACTCCAAGTAAATTAATGAAGGAAATACGAAATCACCATTAGGCAAACTACACTAGTAACTACGGCAGGCAAGACCCATCAATGGATGCTAAAATCACTGGGCCAAAGTTTGAGGAGAAACAGGATATCGGCAAGGTCCTCAAGGGTCTCCCCCAAGAGCGTATTCATTGTAAAGGAAAAATGGTGACATTTCAAAGGAGAAATTTGACAGGTGCTACGTTAACCAAGGGAACAAAGTTGACATCACTCGTAGGAAGGTTTATTGACAGCATTTGCCCTGGCCATCATGCCGTGGAGAGTGACTCGACATCACCCCTGGGGCTTTCTTGCCAAAAATGTATCTCATTTTTAAATATATCTCATTTTAGGGAATTCCCTGAGGGTCCAGGGGTTAGGACTCCATGCTTCCACTTCCAGGGCACTGGTTTGATCCCTGGTCGGGGAACTGGGATCCCGCAAGCTGCTCAGTGCTGCCAATTAAAAAATAAATAGATAAAATAAATAAAAATAAAATCTATCTCATTTTAAATCTCTAAATTTAAAGTTATGTGCATTTTAAATACATTTAAATTTAAATGTATCTCTGTTTTAAACATGGGAAAAACATCAGAGAAACCCAAAGTGAGGGCCGTTCTCAGAAATCACTGACCTGTGCTCTTCAAAAATGTCAAGGTCTGGACTTCCCTGGTGGTGAAGTTGTTAAGAATCTGCCTGCCAATGCAGCGGACGTGGGTTTGAGCCCTAGTCCGGGAAGATCCCACATGTCGCAGAGCAACTAAGCCCGTGCGCCACAACTACTGAGTCTGCGTTCTGGAACCCGAGAGCCACAACTACTGAAGCCCGTGCACCACAACGAAGAATAGCCCCCGCTAGCCCCAGCTCGCTGCAAATAGAGAAATTCGCCCGTGCGCAGCAACGAAGACCCAATGCCACCAAAATAAATAAATAAATTTATTTATTTTTTTAAATGTCAAGGTCAGGCCAGGCAAGGAAAGAGAGAAACTGTCACAGGTTGGAGGAGACCAAAGAGACCCCCCCCCGCAACTCACTGCACTGTGGGGAGGATCTTGGAACAGAAAAAGGACATTAGTGGAAAAACTTGTGAAAAATGGAATAAGGTTTGTTGTTTGGTTAATTGCATCATATCAACGTCAGTTTCCTAGTTTTGATCTTTGTGTTATAAATGTGTAAGATTTCAACATTGGGGAAGCTGGGTGAAGAGTATACGAGAATTCTCTGTGTTATTTTGCAACTTTTCTGTAAGTCTAAAACAGTTATTCCAAAATAGAAAAGTTTATTTATTTATTTTGAAAGAAGGGTTAGGCCACCTGAGGAGGGAGGGAACTGAGGATTTATACCTCAATTGCCCAGTGCCACTGGTTGAGGGCTTCCGGGATGGCTGGTGATGCCCTAGCATTTCCGGCTTGTTAGGTGGGCAAAGTGACCTTCCCTTCTGGGATTCAGGGAAGAGGCTTCAGGCAGTGGCGGCTGGACGGTGAGCAGAGCTGACGACCAACTGAGAGACACAGGTGGGGCCCCGGCAGCATCACCCACAGATGTCCACTGTGAGAGGCAGCAAGGAACATTTCAGGGGCTTTGAGATTAGACTCTATCTCTTCCTTCCCTGCTGGCAGAGCCTTTCCAGTCCATTTCCATGTCACCCAAATAACCATTCAACACTGACCTCTTCCCTTGCTGGAGGGGACCTGGTGATCTATCCCCCTCCCCAGTGACAGGTTCTTTGTCACCTTGGGATGTCTACATCTGTGGGCAGAGAATGGAGTCTTCTTGGAGTATTTTAGAACAAAACTCAATATAAAGTTCAGTAGATAATGACTGGTAAATTTAAACAAACAAACCACAGAACGCTGCCATGTATTCATAATTCCATTTAAGCATGTAAGTCCGACCTAAATTCAAAGGAAATGATCTGGGACAAGGAATCGGCCTTTCTTTCCACTGTGCATCAAGGAATTACCATTTATGTCATTCTAGAATCCACAGAAGGTAAGCACACTGTGCTGTCAGCTTCCCTCAAACGGCACCTACAGGTCCCCGGCTCCCAAAGGTACAGTCTTTCCGTAGGAAAAGTAACCTCTTTGGTGGATCTGATGGTGCATTTCTTTTGGAAAAGAGGGGGAGTTCCTTACACACCCTCCCAACCTCTGTTTTAAATTATTGCTCAGGCCTTTCTGCCAAACCCATCATGTATAAAGGGACTCACGGCTAAGTATGTAAATAATTTTTAAAATTCCAGTGGTAGTGATTTGGAAATAAGGGGGGTTTTCTTTTCCTTTTCTTTCCTTCTTTCTTTCTTTTTTTTTTCTCTGCTAGGGTTACTAAAGAATTTAACATTGTTTTAATTTGGAACACAAGTCAAGTCTCTTAAAACTTCTTGCTCCCTATGTATAAAACTTGTGCTTTACATCATCATAAAGCTTTAGAGTCTTAAGTAATTGATTTAATTAAACAAGCAATTTTTTTTGCCCTTGGGCCCCACCCTGGATGTGTAAAGGTTTTATAAATTTCAAAGAATGTGGAGACATGGGATAGATCTTACAGACCTAGAAAATCAAGGTCATCATTTGTGCAGATGTACGGATGAACAAAGGCCTGGGGTGCCCCCAGGTTTAGGCAAATTTGAGAGTCTTTAAATATCCGTATTTTTCATAATAGGATTTGGTCAAGCAGACATCTGCTCTTTTTGCTGCCCACCTTTTGTGCATTTTCTTTTGGAAAGGCTCTCAATTTCCCTCCAGGGAGTCAGTCCCTGACTAACTCAGATAACGATGGGTTCAGATGGGGTTCCATGCAGGGATCCAGGAACCCAGGACCCCAGTGATTGGTTCAGGGGGTGGTCATGTGACTGAATAAGAGCCAATAAGAAGCCACTGGGATGTTGATGGGAATGCTGGGACCAAGGAGCTTGCTTTGTTTTCTTTAAAGCACTAGATCTGGGGCTGCCATTTGTGACCGCCAGAGGTGAGGGTGCCAGTGGCCAACAGGAAGAGCTCAAGGATGGACTCAACATGGAAGAGATGGGGCCAAGAATTAGAGGGAAAGAGAGAGCCAGAAACTGCATCCTGATGATACTGTTTAGACCCCTATTTCCAACTATGCCCAAAGTCAGCAACTGCAGACAAATGAGTCAAGAAAGTATTTTTAGTGCTTAACCCAGTGGGGGTTTCTGTCACTTGCAACCCAAAGGGACATAAGCCAATTCGTCTGGGAAATTAACAAAGCAGAGCCCTAGTAAGTTTAAAAGTTACTCCTGAGGGCCTCCCTGGTGACGCAGTGGTTAAGAATCCGCCTGCCAATACAGGGGACACAGGTTCGAGCCCTGGTCCGGAAGATCCCACATGCTGCGGAGCAACTAAGCCCGTGCACCACAGCTACTGAAGCCCGCGCACCTAGAGCCCGCGAGCCACATCTATTGCAGCGCACTGCATCCATGTGCCACAACTACTGAGCCCGTGTGCGCCTAGAGCCCGTGCTCTACCACAAGAGAAGCCACCATAATGAGAAGCCCGCACACCGCAATGAAGAGTAGCCCCTGCTCGCCGCAACTAGAGAAAGCCTGTGCGCATCAATGAAGACCCAACGCAGCCAAAAATAAATAAATAAATTTATTTTTAAAAAAAACCCACACATCATTTAAAATAAAAAAATTTTTAAAAAGTTACTCCTGAGATGTACTATGTCAACTACACTCTTCAACCGTAGATGCTGTGTGAAGGATGGTGAGGATTCTCGCAGGGCTGGAGGGTAAGGGCCCTGGGGTCTGATGCAGGAGTGACTTTGGACAATCAATTTCTCACTCTGGAACTCAGTTGCTAAATGAGGAAGTAGATAAGGTGGTCTTTAAAACGCCACCTTCAGAATGGTCTAATCTGTGATTTTAGGGATTGTGACGAACAATCACAAACCTCATGATACCTACGTGTGTGCGCACACACACACACATATACACACACAGACACATGCACACATATACACAGACACATATACAGATGCACACACGCACACATGCATACACACATACATAAACATAAACACACACACAAGTCTCTTCCCCCATACACCCCTTATCCAACAGACTACTCAGGCTTCCTCTGTAGGATTCACTTCTCTCTGGAGCCTAAAGACTAGGTGCCCCGCTGGACACCACAATGGTGCAGGGAAAGTGGGACACAAAAGCTGAGGCACCGCTTGCTTATTGGACCCACACAAAATCCTCAACCCCATTTTAGAACGCCAATGGGAAGAACAGAGACCGTGCACATAGAGCATTCCACCCCTGAATTTCTGGGATGCCACTGTGGAAAGTTAAAGAAACTTCAAGAGAAGAGTTCTCCTTCACGACCAAGGGAATAACCGTGGCAACAGCAGCACATTGCATCCTGGGTGATATTCAATATCTTTCAAAGTGCTTTCCGGTGTTTCTACCCCTGGTCATGTTTGTAGATCCAACTCCAATCCTAATACCTGCTCAGTTTTTAAACCATTGTGATGCATATAATGATCTCCAAAGATGCCAGCAGGGCAATAGAAAAACCCAACTCTTGATATAAATTTTTTTAAAACGAGGAAAGTGGGAACAGAAGGATATGCTCTCAACTACACACACACACACACACACACACGGTGTGTACCTGTCCCGAATGGTGGGTATACGTCATATATTCTGCACTGCAAGAAGCCTTCTGCACGCTCAGAGGGAGCCCCAGCCTGCACACCCAGCCCCATGCACAGTCCCCTGAAAGCTGCCTCTTGGCCAACCCTCGGGTCTGAGGACCAGACACCAGCAAGGTGGTCTATCCCAGGCTCAGGCCATTTGGGCAGGGGATCCTGGGGTCCCGGGTACCAGGAGTTGTCTGGGGCCAGGGCTGGGATGCGGGTGAGGCAGGAGAGGGGCTCACTCTCATGCCCAGCCTTGTACTTGCACCCTCGGAGGGGAGGGCATGGCCCGAGCCGGCTCCCTAAATCCCAGGCCCAGGGCAGCCCCCAGCCCGGGCCAAGCTTCAGGGCATTGCTGGCCCCCAGAGAGCACCATCCTCCCCCCTAGGACCCTCATAGAACACCGTTTGAAAGCCACAGCCCCAAAGCACACATGTCAACCCTCGCCCCACAGCATCCATGACATATCCCCTCTGGGAGCTTTAGTTTTGGTGCCCTGAGCAGAAGCTGCCCCCCTTCCTCTGTTCTCCCAAGCGCAGCGCCTTTCAGGCCAGGCACAAACAGCACAATGGTTTCCTACTACTTGGAAAAACAGAATCTCAGCTTCCTCTGTCACAGCCAGCTTCAAAGGCATGGGGACAAATGGATTCTTCCAGGGCTTCACTAATTGTCCCAGAGAAGCACTTTAATCTCCTCCGTCCTCTTCTATTTTCAAAGACCTGTTTCTCTAGGCACCTCTGACCACTTTCAGAAGCTGGGAAGAAGCCCTCTGCCACCCTGGGCTGACATGGCCTGAGATTCCAGGAGGAAGGGATGGGGGCCGGGGTGATGCCTGCCAGGCATGGCTCCCACCTCAGTGCAACTAATCACGGTGCCTGGGGTTTGTAAAATTCTGTTCTTCCCAGGAACGTGAAGCTCACTCCTCTGTTAAACTTACCTACCTGCACATCAGTCAGATGAGGGATAAGGCATTTTTAACAGCAAGACTGGGAGCAGACCCCAAATCTCGTGTCCCATGGGTCTATCCCATACTGTCCTATCCGACGGGGGGAAGGACTGCGCTGCTTGGGGGTCAAGACAGAGACCCACCTTCCTCGGACACTTATTCGGGGGCTGTCCTGGGGAATGCTCCAGGTGAGTTAAAGAAGCCGTTTTTTTCTAAGCCAAATACCAAAGTCACTTTCATGGGACTTAAAACAAAATTGTCCTATGACCGTGGAGAAGGAGGGATGAGGCTTGCCTTGGAAAAGACTGTGATGAGCAGTTATGGGAGGAGACAGAAGAGAAATACCTGGGCACGAAAAGGTCCAGATCTTCATTTCACCATTTTAAAGGGAGCAGACAATTATTTCCACTGGAACCCAGAGAGGACTGAGATTCCCAATTTTCCTACGACACAGGAAGGAAATTGAGACTTTTAGTTCTGGTTCATTCATTTCGGCTCAGAATCAGTCTCTGGTTGGAAAACTCCAGTGGCCTCCATTCCTGCCAACTCCCCGTGCACTTAGCTCCAGATCTTCCTTTCTTTTTCCTTTGGGCTCCAAACTATTGTTGCAAAATTATCCTCCTGTTGGGAATTTACGATGCCTCCATTTTTCAAGGGTCTTCCATCAGATACTTCGGCTGTGAAAAAATGACCATTGTTTCTAGACCTTTGGTAAAATTCCTTCATCACGATTTATGGACTTAAGGGGTATCCATTCTTACTGAGGTGTCCAGGGAACCAGGAACTGTATCCACATTTGCCCCTTGGTCAATTGTCCCTCAGACTTAAGTCAAGGGTGCTGTGTTTTAGGGGAGGAACAGGGTATGTGACTGCCCTGAGGTGGGTTATTATATTTGCTTCAGATCGGCACATACTCCAAACCCTGAGACCACGGACCACCCACCATAAACCTCCAAACACGGACCCTCATGGAAACTCACAGACCACCAAACACTGGCCCTCATGGCCCCCCATCACCCACTTACACAGGGCATCTCAACAAGGACACATCAGTGTGATGCATCCTGGCCCCTGCCCACTAGAAGACAAGTGTATGATGGGAAAGACATAATTCATTTCATGCCAACTCTTTTCATTTCCTTGTTAAAAACATAAAATAGGATAAGAGTCTTTTGGGAGGGAGGGAAAGAGGTGGAGATGGGGAAAGTCAGCGTAGAGCCTAGATCTGTACTGCCAATATTTGCTATTTTCTGGAACGGAAGCTTGGCCCCATAATACTGTTCCATATATTTATCAGACTCATCCTTCTCCACATCACGTGTTCCCTGGCAGCCACCACCAGGAATACAGCCCTGTCCAGTCTTTGGAAACTTCCTTTAAAACACTCTCCATGTTCTACTTAAATGTTAGAAAGTCACAGCTTTCTTTAAGCCTGGAAAGAGAGAGCTATTTTAAAAGGTTCATGTGTCTCCCCACCAGGTATAAAACAAAGTACCTTTGTAGTTTGTACAGTGACAAAACAATGCACATAGTAGGTCCCCAATACATTTGTCGAAGTGATTTAACCTGTGTTAATTTCCTCATCTGGAAAAATGAGCATAAAAGTGTTTGCCCTGCCAATCCGGAAATGCATGGGGAGCAAAAAGGCCATTTCAAGGGCTTCCCATAAACTACCAACCTTCACGAGATACCTTTTTGTCACTAGCTCAGTCACTGTGTTTGCCAGTGAGTTACTGCTGTGTAATAAGTGGGTCCAAAAACATAGCCACTTAAAATAAGAACCATTTTATTGTATCTCACAATTCCGTGGGCAGGAATTCAGGCAGGGCTTGGCTTGCTGATGCTTCTGTTCTACATGGTGTTGACAGATCACCCAGTGGTACTCAGCTGGCTGATAGGCTGGTCCAGGAAGTCCAAGATGGCTTCACTCATATGCCACAACTTGGTGGCGATGGCTGGAAGGCTGGGCTCAGATGGACTGTCAACTGGACGATCACATGAGGTCTCCCCAGCATGGCAGGTGCAGGATAACCAGATTTCTTCCATGGTGGCTCCAGGCTCCAAGCATGAGTGTTCCAGTGAACAAAAGAGATGTTTCATGGTCTTTTATGACCTAGCCTTGTAAGTCATATGGAGTCACTTCCACCATAGTCTATGGGTCAAGGCAGTCACAAGGCTACCCAGTTTCAAGGGAAGAGAACCTGGACCCCATCTCTCAATGGAAGGAGTGTCAGACCTTTTGCGAGTAGGTCTTAAAACTGCCTCCACAGTGTTAACCATCTTCTGTTGCCCATAGTGGGTTGGAAGTTCCACAGACTAAGAGCCGGTCCTTCTGGAAGATGGGAGAGCTTTACCCAGTATACCATGGCCCAGTTTGAATTTTTTTTACACTCTTCCAGATGGAAAGAGGACATGGTGAGCTGAATCCCTGAAAACTCTGTGTGATGGGTGAGTTAGTTCCTGAGAACAGGCCCAACCAAGATGGGTAGCAGTCATACCACCCTCAATCCTGGACCCAAGCATTGGCATTTAATCCCATCTCTGCCCTCAGTCCATCCTGCTGACAGCTTTGCGTGAAGCCCAAAAAAGAAGCTGGAAACACTGAATGAGAGTTCATGAAAAGAGGGCATGACTACCTAATTCAAAAGATCAGGATTTTTAGTATCACAGATAATCATAATAATGCCCAACCATTGTTCCTTTTTTACTCTTTCTCTCTTCCTTTTATTCTCTTTTTAAAATTCCTCTCTTTATTTTTCTCCATTCATTTTCTTCCTTTCATTCAATAATATTTACTGAGTAACTGCCAAATTCTGAGCCCACGGTCTGGAAGATGTAACAGATAATCACATAATCTTAATAACAAGTGTATCATTGCAAACCAAGATTAGCACTCTGAAGCAGGGGTCAGCAAATTTTTGCATAAAGAGCCAGATAGTAAGTAAGTAAGTAGGCCACACGGTCCCTGTTGCAACTCTGCCATGGTAGCAAGAATACAACCATAAGCATTATTCACAGTAGCTAAGACATGGAAACAGCCTGAGTGTGCATGGATGCATGAATGGATAAAGAAAATGTGGAAAAAAATATATGTATATGTATTACACTGGAATATTACTCAGCCTTTAAAAGGAGGGAAATCTCACCGTATATGCAACAACAGAGGTGGACCTGGAGGGCACTGTGCTGAGTGAGATAAGCCAGGCACCGGAAGATAAAGACAGCATGATCTCACGTGTATGTGGAATCTAAAGAAAAAGCTGAAGTCACAGTAACAGAGAGTAGAATGATGGTTGCCAGAGGCCAGGGGATGGGGAAAGTGAAGACGTTGGTTAGAGAGTATGTTCTGGAGCTCTAATGCACAGCATGGTGACTATAGCTAATAATAATGTATTGTGTACTTGAAATTTGCTAAGAGAGTAGATCTCATGTTTTCTCACCACACACACACAAAAAACAGTAACTATTTGAGGTGATGGATTAGCTTGATTGTGGTACTCATTTTACAACGTATACAAAGAGTAAAACATCGCATTATACAATGCAAATAGATATAATTTTTGTCAATCCTATTTCAATAAAGCTGGGGAACATTATTTTAAAAGAGAAAAGAAAACATCCATAAACAATACATAAACCAATGAACATGGTGGTGTGCACATAAAACTTCATTTACAAAAACAGATGGAGGGACAGGTTTGGCCCAAAGGCTGTAGTTTACTTACCTCTATCCTGGAAGAAAAGAACATGGTTCTATGAAGATGTATAATAAGGCAACTTGATCTACTATGGTATGGGAAGAAAAGAGAGGAGTCTTTCCCTGAGGAAGTGACTTTTTAATAAGTAGGTATTTACCAGGTGAAGGGATGCACAGAAGGATGGTACGGACAAGTCAAAGGGGAGGCATCATTGGAAGAAGTTTAAAAAAAGGCCAGTTTGGACAGAGGGGAAATGGGTCAAGGGAAATTAGCAAGAAATGAGACTGGGGAGAAGTTGACTGTGGCCAAATCATGCAGGGTCTTGGTAATCATGTTAAAATTGGGGGAGTTTTTTTTTTTTTTTTTTTTTTTTTTTTTAATCAGTTATACATATACATATGTTTCCATATCCCCTCCCTTTTGCGTCTCCCTCCCACCCTCCCTATCCCACCCCTCCAGGCGGTCACAAAGCACCGAGCTGATCTCCCTGTGCTATGCGGCTGCTTCCCACTAGCTATCTATCTTACGTTTGGTAGTGTATATATGTCCATGCCGCTCTTTCGCTTTGTCACAGCTTACCCTTCCCCCTCCCCATATCCTCAAGTCCATTCTCTAGTAGGTCTGTGTCTTTATTCCTGTTTTACCCCTAGGTTCTTCATGACATTTTTTTTTCTTAAATTCCATATATATGTGTTAGCATACAGTATTTGTCTTTCTCTTTCTGACTTACTTCACTCTGTATGACAGACTCTAGGTCTATCCACCTCATTACAAATAGCTCAATTTCATTTCTTTTTATGGCTGAGTAATATTCCATTGTATATATGTGCCACATCTTCTTTATCCATTCATCCGATGATGGACACTTAGGTTGTTTCCATCTCCGGGCTATTGTAAATAGGGCTGCTATGAACATTTTGGTACATGTCTCTTTTTGAATTATGGTTTTCTCGGGGTATATGCCCAGTAGTGGGATTGCTGGGTCATATGGTAGTTCTATTTGTAGTTTTTTAAGGAACCTCCATACCGTTCTCCATAGCGGCTGTACCAATTCACATTCCCACCAGCAGTGCAAGAGTGTTCCCTTTTTTCCACACCCTCTCCAGCATTTATTGTTTCTAGATTTTTTGATGATGGCCATTCTGACTGGTGTGAGATGATATCTCATTGTAGTTTTGATTTGCATTTCTCTAATGAGTAAAGATGTTGAGCATCCTTTCATGTGTTTGTTGGCAGTCTGTATATCTTCTGTGGAGAAATGTCTATTTAGGTCTTCTGCCCATTTTTGGATTGGGTTGTTTGTTTTTTTGTTATTGAGCTGCATGAGCTGCTTATAAATTTTGGAGATTAATCCTTTGTCAGTTGCTTCATTTGCAAATATTTTCTCCCATTCTGAGGGTTGTCTTTTGGTCTTGTTTATGGTTTCCTTTGCTGTGCAAAAGCTTTGAAGTTTCATTAGGTCCCATGTGTTTATTTTTGTCTTTATTTCCATTTCTCTAGGAGGTGGGTCAAAAAGGATCTTGCTGTGATTTATGTCATAGAGTGTTCTGCCTATGTTTTCCTCTAAGAGTTTGATAGTGTCTGGCCTTACATTTAGGTCTTTAATCCATTTTGAGCTTATTTTTGTGTATGGTGTTAGGGAGTGATCTAATCTCATACTTTTACATGTACCTGTCCAGTTTTCCCAACACCACTTATTGAAGAGACTGTCCTTTCTCCACTGTACATTCCTGCCTCCTTTATCAAAGATAAGGTGACCATATGTCCGTGGGTTTATCTCTGGGCTTTCTATCCTGTTCCATTGATCTATCTTTCTGTTTTTGTGCCAGTACCATACTGTCTTGATTACTGTAGCTTTGTAGTATAGTCTGAAGTCAGGGAGCCTGATTCCTCCAGCTCCATTTTTCGTTCTCAAGATTGCTTTGGCTATTCGGGGTCTTTTGTGTTTCCATACAAATTGTGAAATTTTTTGTTCTAGTTCTGTGAAAAATGCCAGTGGTAGTTTGATAGGGATTGCATTGAATCTGTAGATGGCTTTGGGTAGTAGAGTCATTTTCACAATGTTGATTCTTCCAATCCAAGAACATGGTACATCTCTCCATCTATTTGTATCATCTTTAATTTCTTTCATCAGTGTCTTATAATTTTCTGCATACAGGTCTTTTGTCTCCTTAGGTAGGTTTATTCCTAGGTATTTTATTCTTTTTGTTGCAATGGTAAATGGGAGTGTTTCCTTGATTTCACTTTCAGATTTTTCATCATTAGTATATAGGAATGCCAGAGATTTCTGTGCATTAATTTTGTATCCTGCAACTTTACCAAATTCATTGATTAGCTCTAGTAGTTTTCTGGTAGCATCTTTAGGATTCTCTATGTATAGTATCATGTCATCTGCAAACAGTGACAGCTTTACTTCTTCTTTTCCGATTTGGATTCCTTTTATTTCCTTTTCTTCTCTGATTGCTGTGGCTAAAACTTCCAAAACTAGGTTGAATAAGAGTGGTGAGAGTGGGCAACCTTGTCTTGTTCCTGATCTTAGTGGAAATGGTTTCAGTTTTTCACCATTGAGGACGATGCTGGCCGTGGGTTTGTCATATATGGCCTTTATTATGTTGAGGAAAGTTCCCTCTATGCCTACTTTCTGCAGGGTTTTTATCATAAATGGGTGTTGAATTTTGTCGAAAGCTTTCTCTGCATCTATTGAGATGATCATATGGTTTTTCTCCTTCAATTTGTTAATATGGTGTATCACGTTGATTGATTTGCGTATATTGAAGAATCCTTGCATTCCTGGAATAAACCCCACTTGATCATGGTGTATGATCCTTTTAATGTGCTGTTGGATTCTGTTTGCTAGTATTTTGTTGAGGATTTTTGCATCTATGTTCATCAGTGATATTGGCCTGTAGTTTTCTTTCTTTGTGACATCCTTGTCTGGTTTTGGTATCAAGGTGATGGTGGCCTCGTAGAATGAGTTTGGGAGTGTTCCTCCCTCTGCTATATTTTGCAAGAGTTTGAGAAGGATAGGTGTTAGCTCTTCTCTAAATGCTTGATAGAATTCGCCTGTGAAGCCATCTGGTCCTGGGCTTTTGTTTGTTGGAAGATTTTTTATCACAGTTTCAATTTCAGTGCTTGTGATTGGTCTGTTCATATTTTCTATTTCTTCCTGATTCAGTCTTGGCAGGTTGTGCATTTCTAAGAATTTGTCCATTTCTTCCAGGTTGTCCATTTTATTGGCATAGAGTTGCTTATAGTAATCTCTCATGATCTTTTGTATTTCTGCAGTGTCAGTTGTTACTTCTCCTTTTTCATTTCTAATTCTATTGATTTGAGTCTTCGCCCTTTTTTTCTTGATGAGTCTGGCTAATGGTTTATCAATTTTGTTTATCTTCTCAAAGAACCAGCTTTTAGTTTTATTGATCTTTGCTATCGTTTCCTTCATTTCTTTTTCATTTATTTCTGATCTGATTTTTATGATTTCTTTCCTTCTGCTAACTTTGGGATGTTTTTGTTCTTCTTTCTCTAATTGCTTTAGGTGCAAGGTTAGGTTGTTTATTCGAGATGTTTCCTGTTTCTTAAGGTGGGATTGTATTGCTATAAACTTCCCTCTTAGAACTGCTTTTGCTGCATCCCATAGGTTTTGGGTCGTCGTGTCTCCATTGTCATTTGTTTCTAGGTATTTTTTAATTTCCTCTTTGATTTCTTCAGTGATCACTTCGTTATTAAGTAGTGTATTGTTTAGCCTCCATGTGTTTGTATTTTTTACAGATCTTTTCCTGTAATTGATATCTAGTCTCATAGCATTGTGGTCGGAAAAGATACTTGATACAATTTCAATTTTCTTAAATTTACCAAGGCTTGATTTGTGACCCAAGATATGATCTATCCTGGAGAATGTTCCATGAGCACTTGAGAAAAATGTGTATTCTGTTGTTTTTGGATGGAATGTCCTATAAATATCAATTAAGTCCATCTTGTTTAATGTATCATTTAAAGCTTGTGTTTCCTTATTTATTTTCATTTTGGATGATCTGTCCATTGGTGAAAGTGGGGTGTTAAAGTCCCCTACTATGAGTGTGTTACTGTCAATTTCTCCTTTTATGGCTGTTAGTATTTGCCTTATGTATTGAGGTGCTCCTATGTTGGGTGCATAAATATTTACAATTGTTATATCTTCTTCTTGGATCGATCCCTTGATCATTAGGTAGTGTCCTTCTTTGTCTCTTCTAGTAGTCTTTATTTTAAAGTCTATTTTGTCTGATATGAGAATTGCTACTCCAGCTTTCTTTTGGTTTCCATTTGCATGGAATATCTTTTTCCATCCCCTTACTTTCAGTCTGTATGTGTCTCTAGGTCTGAAGTGGGTCTCTTGTAGACAGCATATATATGGGTCTTGTTTTTGTATCCATTCAGCCAATCTGTGTCTTTTGGTGGGAGCATTTAGTCCATTTACATTTAAGGTAATTATTGATATGTATGTTCCTGTTCCCATTTTCTTAATTGTTTTGGGTTCATTATTGTAGGTCTTTTCCTTCTGTTGTGTTTCTTGCCTAGAGAAGTTCCTTTAGCATTTGTTGTAAAGCTGGTTTGGTGGTGCTGAATTCTCTCAGCTTTTGCTTGTCTGTAAACGTTTTAATTTCTCCATCAAATCTGAATGAGATCCTTGCTGGGTAGAGTAATCTTGGTTGCAGGTTTTTCTCCTTCATCACTTTAATTATGTCCTGCCACTCCCTTCTGGCTTGTAGAGTTTCTGCTGAGAGATCAGCTGTTATCCTGATGGGGATTCCCTTGTGTGTTATTTGTTGTTTTTCCCTTGCTGCTTTTAATATGATTTCTTTGTGTTTAATTTTTGACAGTTTGATTAATATGTGTCTTGGCGTATTTCTCCTTGGATTTATTCTGTATGGGACTCTCTGTGCCTCCTGGACTTGATTAACTATTTCCTTTCCCATATTAGGGAAGTTTTCAACTATAATCTCTTCAAATATTTTCTCAGTCCCTTTCTTTTTCTCTTCTTCTTCTGGAACCCCTATAATTCGAATGTTGGTGCGTTTAATGTTGTCCCAGAGGTCTCTGAGACTGTCCTCTGTTCGTTTCATTCTTTTTTCTTTATTTTGCTCTGCAGCAGTTATTTCCACTATTTTATCTTCCACCTCACTTATCCGTTCTTCTGCCTCAGTTATTCTACTATTGATCCCATCTAGAGTATTTTTTATTTCATGTATTGTGTTTTTAATCGATGCTTGATTCATCTTTAGTTCTTCTAGGTCCTTGTTAACTGTTTCTTGCATTTTGTCTATTCTATTTCCAAGATTTTGGATCTGGGAAATAGAATCTTGGATCATCTTTACCATCATTATTCTGAATTCTTTTTCAGGTAGACTGCCTATTACCTCTTCATTTGTTAGATCTGGTGGGTTTTTATCTTGCTCCTTCTCCTGCTGTGTGTTTTTCTGTCTTCTCATTTTGCTTATGTTACTGTGTTTGGGGTCTCCTTTTTGCAGGCTGCAGGTTCAAAGTTCCCGTTGTTTTTGGTGTCTGACCCCAGTGGCTAAGGTTGGTTTAGTGGGTTGTGTAGGCTTCCTGGTGGAGGGGACTAGTGCCTGTGTTCTGGTGGATGAGGCTGGATCTTGTCTTTCTGGTGGGCAGGTCCACGTCTGGTGGTGTGTTTTGGGGTGTCTGCAGACTTTTTATGAGTTTAGGCCACCTCTCTGCTAATGGGTGGCGTTGTGTTCCTGTCTTGCTAGTTGTTTGGCTTAAGGTGTCCAGCACTGTAGCCTGCTGGTCGTTGAGTGAAGCTGGGTGCTGGTGTTGAGATGGAGATCTCTGGAAGATTTTTGCCGTTTGATATTATGTGGAGCTGGGAGGTCTCTTGTGGACCAGTGTCCTGAAGTTGGCTCTCCCACCTCAGAGGCACAGCACTGACTCCTGGCTCCTCAATTTGGGATGATGTGTTGTCTATTCATGTATTCCACAGATGCAGGGTACATCAAGTTGATTGTGGAGCTTTAATCCGCTGCTTCTGAGGCTGCTGGGAGAGGTTTCCCTTTCTCTTCTTTGTTCTCACAGCTCCTGGGTCTCAGCTTTGGATTTGGCCCCGCCTCTGCGTGTAGGTCGCTGGAGGGCGTCTGTTCTTCGCTCAGGCAGGACAGGGTTAAAGGAGCAGCCTCTTCGGGGACTCTGGCTCACTCAGGCCGGGCGGGAGGGAGGGGCACGGAGTGCGGGGCGAGCCTGCAGCGGCAAAGGTCGGCGTGACGTTGCACCAGCCCGAGGCGCGCCGTGCGTTCTCCCAGGGAAGCCGCCCCTGGATCCCGGGACCCCGGCAGTGGCGGGCTGCACAGGCTCCCGGAAGGGCGGTGTGGGCAGTGACCTGCGGTCGCACACAGGCTTCTTGGCGGCGGCAGCAGCAGCCCCAGCGTCCCACGCCCGTCTCTGGGCTCCGCGCTTTCAGTCGCGACTCGCGCCCGTCTGCGGAGCCCTTTTAAGCAGCGCTCTTAATCCCCTCTCCTCGCGCACCAGGAAACCAAGAGGGAAGAAAAAGTCTCTTGCCTCTTCGGCAGCTCCAGAGTTTTCCCGGACTCCCTCCCGGCTAGCTGTGGCACATTAGCCCCCTTCAGGCTGAGTTCTCGCGGCCAGCCCCAGTCCTCTCCCTGCGCTCTGACCGAAGCCCGAGCCTCAGCTTCCAGCGCTGCGCGCCCCGGCGGGCGAGCAGACAAGCCTCTCGGGCTGCTGAGTGCCGCTCGGCACTGATCCTCTGTGTGGGGATCTCTCCGCTTTGCCCTACCCAGGTATGTGGGGAGTTTCTTGCCTTTTGGGAGGTCTGGGGTCTTCTGCCAGCGTTCAGTAGGTGTTCTGTAGGAGTTGTTCCACGTGTAGCTGTATTTCT
This sequence comes from Mesoplodon mirus, assembly GCF_964341445.2. Taxonomy (NCBI): domain Eukaryota; kingdom Metazoa; phylum Chordata; class Mammalia; order Artiodactyla; family Ziphiidae; genus Mesoplodon; species Mesoplodon mirus. Next base: position 6,242,148 of record NC_138989.1, read on the forward strand.
GGTGTATCCGTGGGGAGGAAGGTGATCTCCGCGTCTTACTCTTCCGCCATCTTACCCGGAAGTCTGATTGGGGGAGTTTTGATCCCAAAGCAATGGAAAACCAGTGAAGGATTTTAAGGGTTAAGAAAAAAAAGATGCATGCATAATTATCTCTTCTCTCAACTAGGTCCCATATTGACCTATCTCAATGAGCTGGGGTTGCATTTTCTCAAAGAGTTAATTTGTTAAAGAAGAGAAGGTGATGGTAATGCCAGAGAGCTGGGGTGTCACATTTTGGTGGTCTTTACAACCTTGGAAATAAAGTCACATATTCCAAAGGATCACAGAGGATAACGTATGGAAAACTACTTTCTCAAAGTATTAAAAGGCTATTCAAGCGTAAGGTCTTATTATTAGTCAAGGCTGGTGCTCGAAGGGATTCCTTGAATAATTAACTAATTGGTCTCACATGTCTCACCGTGGATTTAAAATTTGTTTCTAAGTATTTGGCTCCAAAGGTTTTTAAACTATTCTGTTTCGTGGTGTTAATTTTCCCATTGTCTAGACAGCTGGAGAGTCAGACAGGATTATCAGGAGGAAAGCGGCGATTTATGACCCGAAGTCAACCTTCTCAGCCAATGGAATTTACATATTAATGACCACTGTGGCAGCTGTCGTAAGAAACCTTTAAAAACTAAAACTTTTCATGTTTGTGCATTTCTGGAATTTGGCATTGGGTAGATATTTTGCATTTTTAATACACACGAAAGACCTTCTAATAAAACCACAGAAGAAAGATTGATGAGTGTGTACCTGGGGACTGGGGGCGGGGAATCTGGGCTTCATTTTAGAGGATACATCAACTTTCTGGAGTCTTATAAGGAATAAGATGAATTCTAACTTCCTTATTAACGTGAGGAGGAATTCTAGGAGTCTTATGGCCACTTTGCTTTGACAGAATCAAAAGGCAGAAAATGTGCCCATTAGCGCTGGGTCATAAAACTGAATTCAGAGTACGAGGAACGTCAGAGGTTACACTATTTTATGCTTGTACCCTTTGCCACATTCTCCCCAAATGGGTGTTCCATTCCTGTCTGAATATCTCTGTTGATAAAGGAATTCACTGACTTCCTAATTGGACTAACTTCTTTCTACAAATAATACCTTCTTTATTGAAGTTTCCATTCATTGGTCCCAGATCTGGCCTCTGAAGCCAGTGGAAGATGCCCAGCCTCCCAGATAGAATGTTCTTCTGCTTCCCCATCTTTACTGGGAAATATCCCTTCAGGGCCCCAAGGTGGCTGCTCCACCTCCAGCCTCAAGCCCTCAGTTGAAGCAAAATGAAAAAAAATAGCGAGGAAGAGGAGTGGTACTTATATAAGGAAAGCAAAACAATCCCAGAAGTCTCCACTGGATTTCCACTTAGAACTCATTAGCCGGAACTGAATCACATGACCACCCAATATACAGGTTCTTTATATAGACATGGGGCGCCGAGACAGAAATGTGACAGTGTGTGTCAAGAGCCTTTAAACTGTTCTTGACTTCGATTTGGCCATTCGCTTCCAAGCATGTATCCTAGACAAAACTTTGTGTTTAAGGATGTTCATCCTGACAGAAGAACCTAAATGCCCACAAACAATAAAACTGCTCAGGAAACTGTTAGAACCAACCGACATGAGACAGGCATTAAAAACTGCCTGTGAGATTATTAAAAACATGGAGAAAATTTGTAATAGAACTCAGTAAAACATCCATCAATAGGAGAACAAATGAATAAACTGTCTACTCATAAAATTTTCTATTCATACTGCTATTTTTTTACTCATACCATTGAATTGTAGAGCAGCAAAAAAGAAAAACCTTGCTGATTCATGAAGCAGCATAGATGAATCTCAAAAAGACAGTGCTGAGCGAAAGATGATAAACAAAAAAGAAAATACACTGGATGATTCCATTTATTTGAAGTTCTAGAACTTCAGAACTAATAGAAATGGAAATCAGAACAGTAGTTTCCTAGAATGGATAAAGGGGAGACTGACCAAAAAAGGGTTCAAGGGACCTTTCTGGAGTGCTGGAAATATTCTAGATCTTGACTGGGATAGAGGTTACACATGTTGTATACACTTGTAACATACACAGGTATATACATATGTTAAAACCCATCACCCTATACATTTAAAATGGATACATTTTATTAAATGTAAATTATAGTGCAATAATGTTGATATAAAACAAAATTTAAAACTAGGTGACAGGGCCTTCCCTGATGGCACAGTGGTTAAGAATCTACCTGCCAATGCAGGGGACATAGGTTTGATCCCTGGTCTGAGAAAATCCCACGTGCCGCGGAGCAACTAAACCCGTGTGCCACAACTACCGAGCCCGCGCGCCTAGGGCCCGTGCTCTGCAACAAGAGAAGCCACCGCGATGAGAAGGCCACACACCGCAACGAAGAGTAGCCCTGCTCGCCACAACTAGGGAAAGCCTGTGCACAGCGACGAAGACCCAACACAGCCAAAAATAAGTTTAAAAAATTTTTTTAATTGTGTTAAATAAAAAACACTAAGTGATAAAATCAGGTGCCATCTTGGAAACAGTATTCCCTATATTAAAACAGACAGGTGGAAAAAAGCCAGAAGGGACAATATCAAAGAGATCATAGTACGGGGTTTTATCTTGGGGTGATGGAAAGGTGTGGGAACTAGATAGAGGTGTTGGTCGCAAAACACTGTGAATGTACTAAATGCCATTGAACTGCTCACGGTAAAATGGTTAATTTTACATCATGTGACTTCCACTTCGATTAAAAAAAAGTTAATTACGGGTGTGTCTAAGGGGAGGGCTGGCAGAGAGATGACTTCTACTAATCATTTTTATCATCTTTCTCTTCCATTATCCCTTTTGAATTTTCTGCAGTGAGCGCACATTAACTTTATAATTATGCGATAACTGAGCAACTGATCTTTATAGCAGGGACCCTCAGGAGTTTCAGAGGGTAGAAGCAGAGTCAGCTTTCCTGTGGGACCCAGCTCCCAAGGGAGCTCTGGGCGCAAAGGAGATGAATTCGGGGAGTGCTTTCTGCCCTCCTGCGTCTTACAGCCGCGCCCCTTGCCACCCGTCGCAGCACTGGAGTGAGGCACCTGCCCTTGCCCATCGGGACCTTCTGACCTCACAATGGCCCCCAGAGAATTTTCTGATTGTGTATAAGGTGAAATGTACATTTCAGACATTTTCCGCGTGCAATGGAGAAGCAATGGCCCGACTCCCTGCCTGGATGTTGATGTCCAGGCTGCTTAATGGGGGTTGTCCAAGCTGTGTGTGTCACTGGAGCTTTGAGCAGAGTTGAGGCTAATGCGGGTGAGGGCTCCTGGTTCCGAATTAGGAGATCGGGGACTGTGCCTTGGATGGCCTTCCTGGGGAGAGTCCTTTGTAAGGGGTCTGAGCACCCCAGCTCAGGGCTCCAATCTGGACTCCGTCCAGGCAGCCTTCAGTGGCAATTGGCTCAGAGCAGAAACTCAACAGGGAAGCAGGCACCAACAGGCAGCCCGAATTCCTGATTCCTGAAAGCTCTGGGGCGAGGAGGGGGGCCATGGTCTCAGTAGGGAACAGCTCAGTCTCAGCAAGCTGTAGCCCTGCGGTTAAAACATGAATTCCGACAAAAGGAGCATTGTGCGAGCCACAGGAAGTCTTTAAGGGGGCATCAATCTTGTGTCACCCAGAGATGTTTATCCTAAAGGCAATGCCATGTGGCCGGGCGCGGGGGAGTCTCAGGCAGACAAACTGATCCAGGAGGTGGGGGAGGGGGACAGTGCGCCAAAAGTAGGCCAAGCACCAGCAGAGCCCACGTGCCAGGTCCGTCCACGACCAGCATCCGAGAGGTGCAGGTAGATGAAGAATAGGAGACAACTTCCTTTGGTCTCATTAGCAGGACAACACCTGAGACGAGAACCAAGCGGGTGGCAGAAGCACCTCAGTCTGGCAGGAAATCAGGACCTTGGAGCAGTGGGTCAGAGTGCTGAGTGGAGCCACATCCACCCCTTACAGAGACGCCAAGGGCAAACATTCGCACATTGGGCTTCCCTGGTGGCGCAGTGGTTGGGAGTCCGCCTGCCGATGCAGGGGACACGGGTTCGTGCCCCGGTCCGGGAAGATCCCACGTGCCGCGGAGCGGCTGGGCCCGTGAGCCATGGCCGCTGAGCCTGCGCGTCCGGAGCCTGTGCTCCGCAACGGGAGAGGCCACAACAGTGAGAGGCCCGCGTACCACAAAAAAAATTCGCATATTACGGGGAGTTGACGGGACACTCCAAGGGCTTTACTCCGAAGTGAAGCCCCGGCAGGTTGGTAAGAAGAACACAGCTTTATCCACCCTCTAAAGATAAAGACACCAGACTTATCCTCACATCAGAGAGCCAGGGTCAAGATCGAAGATGGATAGCCTTCCCGTACACAGAGCCAGCAATGGAGGCAGGTAAAGCAAACATCAGAAAGGCCAGCTGGTAATGCCTGCTTGTGGAGGCCTCTGGGCTGACACCGGCGGGACAGCACCACAATATGAGAAATAACCAGGGGGTCCAGGCCAGGGCCTCTGGACCAGAGTCCATGAGCCAGATCTCAAGAGACCTGCTTTCTTCTTCTTCCCTCTGCCATGGAAGAGTCCAGATAGCCCAGGCTGGTGTGCCTAGATGCCAGAAGCCCTGGGTTCTGGGGCCATCACTGCTGCGTACCGCCATGTGACACTGGCCATTTAACCCTCTGTGGTCCAGTTTTCTCAGTGTGAGGATTCCACGAACAACACGGGTCAGAGCCTTTCCTAACCCAGCAAGGATCCAAAGGCAGGTGCCACCGTTATGGCCTGTCTCTGGCTTTCAGCATCCATTTCTCCCACAGAGGGCAAAAGAACCCTCCAAAAGAACCTTTGGTCTTTGCAAAATCAAACTCATTCTTTCCCTAACTCACACGCAGCACCTTTCAGCCAGAGAGCAGCCAACAGGCTCATGTTTTGAGAGCTGGATTTTTCCATTTGGGGGCACCGAGGTTTATTTGGAAAGAGAAGCGCCCTCATTTTACACGCCTGGCTCCAAGTAGTGTATTGTTTCAGTTTGACTGCTGGTCTCTTTAGCCAAAGCAGACTGAGCCACACCAGAGAGGAGAAGGAAGAACAGTGGGGAGAAAGAGAGGGATAGAATGTGTGAGGTATTTCCTGAAACGAAATCCAATCTGATTGAACTTAAAAATAGCTGGAAAATCAATACTTCAGAGACCGACTTTTTTTAAAAGTCGGGGGGGGGGGCGGGGGCGGGGTGAAGGCAGTTGGAGAAAAGAAACCTCCCAGGTTTGGCCCCTGAAATGCCAAGATCTTATTTGCCAGAGTGATGGGCCTGAAGCCAGTAAAAGGAACACAGACTGTCTGTCCTTAATTTGGTGGCCACAGGAGAAAGATGGGGTTTGGATTCTGAGAAGCAGAAAAGAAATAAGGCTGGGGCTTTCCTGTCTTTCTTGGAGAAGGAAGCAAGAAAAGGCTGCCGGCTGGGAAGGATTGTTATATGGTGTTCATACAGCTAGAAGGCTGGTTCCCCCAATTAAGAAAATGTAAGGGGATTCCACACAGAGGCAGGAGAATGGAAGAGACGGTCATGGTCACGGGAGGTTGTTCAGTCTCTGATCTAGCCCACCAGGTAACCCTAGGGATGGTGGAACCAACCACGCCCCTCTCCTCCTCCAGGTGAGACAAAGATGAAGTGCTTTCCCCAGGGGCGGACAGGAATGAGCAATGGGGTCAAAAATAAGAAAGCAATGGTGGCGATTTTACTAAGCCTCTGTCTGAAGCTGGAACAATATGAGAAAAACGGTGATTTCTCACAGCGCACTTAAGAGATGAAGCGGGGGACTTCCCTGGCGATCCAGGGGTTAGGACTCCACGCTTCCACTGGCGGGCGTGCGGGTTCCATCCCTCGTCGGGGAACTAAGATCCCACAATCTGTGCAGTGCGGCCAAAAAATATAAATAAATAAATACCTTGACACTGTTTCAAAAAAAAACGAGAGAGAGAGAGAGAGAGAGAGAGAGAGAGAGAGAGAGAGAGAGAGAGACAAAGACGAGGCTGGAAGTCAGATTTCAAACAGGAGATGCAAATCTCTCTCCATGTATTGGTTAGAGATGGGGCTCTGGCAGTACCTCTCACCCCTGAAATGGGAATTGATGATTTGCAAAGGATGCTCCAGCCCCAAAAGATTTGGGGGGAATTAAGAGAATATGAGTCCTTTCTGGCTTGGCAGGAACAAACACTGGGAAAAAAAAAATAGGTTGATGAGGGTCAGAGAGCAAAACACGCTTATTTTTGTCCTTGATCTTGCATTTCTTTGGAATGTGGGTTGCAGTTACCTTTATCTTGGCATCTGAGGCCTTTCAAAATGCCGCCCCAGGTGGCCTGCGTCTTACCTGCGGGAGCCGGGAGCCACGCTCCACTCCTCTGGATGCGTTCTGCCCGACTGCATTCATTTTCCTTCTGGCAGCTCTAATTTTCCTCCCTGCAGCAACACTTTCTCCTCTTCCTGACTGTTGCCACAGCACCTGTTAGCTGTCTCATCCTGTGGGCACCCAATTCTATTTCATTTGCCCTTTGAGGCATGGTTTGGATGCGTGTGCTAATTGTTTAATTTATTTCTCACTTGTTCATTCTCTGCCGGCCCCCTCCAAGGTTACCTCCTGCCCAGCTCTTAAATCTTCTTCTCGCCTCCCTCGGTCAGTGCTCCTCCATCAATTCACCCTCTCTCCTGTCGATATAATCTCTCCCCCTACATTTGTTCCTGCTCCTTGGATATAAATTACCCAGGTCTCTGCAAGAGCACGAGCGATGATCCTCAGCCCCGCCTCTTTCCTAGCCTGCGGCGTCAACCTTCACAGAAATGCAGTCCTGGTCTCGGTTTCCCTTTGCCTCTCTTTGGCCCTCTTCCCTTGCAATATACATTTCTGCTAAAATGATTCCATCTATGCTTCCTAGCGACCTTCTGGCCAAAAAACCCCAGGATGCCCTTGGAGTCACCTGCTTTTACAAGCAAGGAGACAGAAGCCCACAGAGAACAACAGCCTTGCCCAAGGTCATAGCCATAGTCGGCGGCATAGTCATTCTAGTACCGTGTTAGTGCAAGCCACAGAAACGGTTTTTAATTTTCTAGCAGCCACATTTTAAAAAGAAGGAAAAAAGAAAAGGTGAGGTTAATTTAATAAGTAGGTGTCATCTGACTCAATATATCCAAAACCTTACCATCTCAACATGCATGTAATCAATATAAATTATTAATGAGGGCTTCCCTGGTGGCACAGTGGTTAAGAATCCGCCTGCCAATGCAGGGAACACGGGTTCGAGCCCTGGTCCGGGAAGATCCCACATGCCGTGGAGCAACAAAGCCCGTGTGCCACAACCACTGAGCCCACGTGCCACAACTACTGAAGCCTGCGCGCCTAGAGCCCGTGCTCCGCAACAAGAGAAGCCACCGCAATGAGAAGCCCACGCACCACAACGAAGAGTAGCCCCCGCTCGCCGCAACTAGAGAAAGCCCGCGCACAGCAACGAAGACCCAACACAGCCAAAGAAAAAAATTATTAATGAGATCATCTACATGCTTTTTGAAATCCAGTGTGCGCTTTACACTTGCAGCCCATCCAGACTCAGGCGAGCCCCCGCCCCAGCACTCCAGGGCCACGTGTGACTGGTGGTTTCCAGGTTGGATGGCCCAGCTCTACACCTCCAGCGCCGGGCTCCTGTCCCAGGGCTCTCTCCACCACGCCCAGCTAGGTGAGGCCGCTGGGGTCTCTGCTGTCACACCGCCCGCACCACTTGACTCTGGGCGTCACCACTGCCTGGTCCTGCCTGCGGTGCTCCCGACTCTGCATCCTTTGGGGTTTCCTTTGCACCCCTCTTCCCACTCTGGCTCTCCCTTCTTCTTCACACTCCAAATGTGGGCGTCCCTCAAGATAAGTATATTTAGGTCAATAACAGTAGTAATGATCTTCTCCATCATCATCATCATCGTCATCGTCATCACCAATGTGATATTGACCCATGCACTGTTCCAAGTGCTTTCCATGTAATAATTCATTGAATACTCATAGCTACCCTACGAGGTAGGTACTGTGATTATCCCCCATGTATTAGTTTCCTTTGGCTGCTGTAACAAATGATCACAAACTCAGTGGCTTCAAACAGCAGAATGTATTATCTTGTAGTCCTGTAGTTAGAAGTCTACCCCAGGTCTCACTGGGCTGAAATCACAGTGTCAGCGGGATCCCTTCCTTCCCGGAGCCTCTGGGAGAGAATTCATAGCTTTGCCTTTCCCAGCTCCTGGAAGCCACCTGCATTCCCCTGGCTTATGGTCTCTTGTTCTGTCTTCACAGCCAGCCATGGTGGGCTGGTTCCTCCCCCCACTGCACCTCTTCAAGCTCCTCTTCTGTCTCCCTCTTTGTTGGTTCCACCCGGATAATCCAGGGTAACCTCCCCATCTTCAAGTCAGCTGTGATCTTAACTCCCCTTTGCCAGATAATCTAACATCATCACGGGTTCAGGGATTAGGACGGGGGCATCTCTGTGGGAGGGGGCGTTATTCTGGCTCTCGCACTCCATTTTACAGATAAGGAAAGAGAAAGGTTAAGTAACTCACACAAGGTCACACAGCTGTAACTCCCCCTGACTTTGATGCTTTGACACTTTTCAGACCCAGCCCTTCCATGTCACTCCCACTGCTGGCATCCCGGTGCGGGATGTCTGAACTTAGACTTTGGGAGATGCCAATCCACCCACCAAAGCCTTTCTTTCCAAATCCCAGGCTTGTCTACAGCTGTTATTTCCTGGGTGCTTTACACCGTGTTACTTAAAACCAATGGATTAATTCAGAACGTGTAAAGAAAGATGGATTCTCTGAAGAATCATCCACTGAAATAAAGTCTTTTGCAAACGTTCATATTCGATGTCATGCTCTCCGTGGGCTGTGCACACAAGGGATTGGGGTGCAGGGGGATCGGGTCCATCTCTTCACCTTCGCCCCACCCCGAAAAGGGCAGCCTTGATTGAAATGCGCCTCAGAAAGGTCAGTTCCAATCAAGGTAACCATTCTCACCCCAGCCAAGAAAAACACCAGGGCTTGTTTTCAGACCATTAAGCACTGTCTCCCCAGTAGCCTGGTTTCCTTCGTTTTTATATACAGACTGTTCAAGAGGAGAAAGAAAACCTCAAATCCTTCCATGCACTGCAGCTGAATGTTCCAGAAAGGTCGATGTGGGACAAATCACCCACAGGCTTCTCCAGCCTCTGTCGGAAGCCCTTGTCGGAAGCCCCCTGAGCCCCACAGAAATGGAAGAATAAGGCATCCCTCTCCCCACACCCCACCCCAGCTGACTCTGGCTAATTCCCAGTGAAGGACACAGAGACCAGTGGAAAAGGAGCCAAGAGCAGCCGCAGCGCCTTCCCTGAACCTGCCTGACTGGTCAGGTCAGGTCAGGTCCTCGGTCCTGTCTCCTTACGTTCTGCCCCAAACGTCACTCATAGATAAAGGTCACTGTTTAAGGTTGAAGAAGCCTGAAGCTACGTCCACTCAAATTCCTGAGAACTCACAGACCCACCTTCTACTCACCAGAATGTAAAAGAGTAGATTCCATCTTGTGATACTGTGATTTATAATAAGAAATATGTATTTGATCTTCGTCCCTGTTCCTGGCACAGGGTTCCTAAAACCCTTGGAATTTCCTAAGAGATAAGAGAGATAAGGGTTTGTTTTGCTACTCTTTTTTTTTTTAGAATTTTTAAAAATTAATTTATTTATTTTTGGCTGGGTTGGGTCTTCGTTGCCGTGCGCAGGCTTTCTCCAGTTGCAGCGAGCGGGGCTACTCTTCGTTGCAGAGCACGGGCCTTCTCATTGTGGTGGCTTCTCTTGCTGCAGAGCACGGGCTCTAGGCGCATGGGCTTCAGTAGTTGCGGTGCGTGGGCTCAGTAGTTGTGGCATGTGGGTTTAGTTGCTCCGCGGCATGTGGGATCTTCCTGGACCAGGGCTCAAATCCGTGTGCCCTACATTGGCAGGCGGATTCTTAACCGCTGTGCCACCAGGGAAGTCGTGTTTTGCCATTCTTAACAAGCCCATTTTGACCACAGTTTATGTTAATGAGGTGACTTTCGGAAAGCCCCTAAGGATGGGGGCTGGTTGCCAAGGAAACCAACCATGTGCTTAGAGGGTTGGACCCGTCAGTCCCACCTCCTGACCTCCCACATCCAAGGAGGGGAAAGGGCTGGAGGCTGAACTGATCACCAATGGGCAGTTATTTTATCAATCATGCCTGTGTAATGGATCTCCATAAAAACCCCAAAAGGATGGGGTTCAGAGAACTTCCGGTCTGGTGAACACGCAGAGGTGCCGGGAGGGTGGTGCACCCAGAGAGGGTATGGAAGCTCCGAGTACCCCTCCCACAGGCCTTGCCCTGTGCATCTCTTCCATCTGGCTGTTCCTGAGTCGTATCCTTTGAGAATAACCAGTAATCTAGTAAGTAAATTGTTTTCCTGAGTTCTGAGCCATGCTAGCAATGATTGAGCTTCAGAAGAGGCTTGTGGAAACCTTCGATTTATAGACAGTCAATCAGAAGCACAGGTGGCAACCTGGACTCGTGACTGGCACCCGAAGCTGGGGTGCGGGCAGTCCTGGGGGACTGAGCCCTTCACCTGTGGGATCAGATGCCGTCTCCAGGTAAACAGTGGGAATGTGAGTTCAGCTGCAGGACACCCAGCTGGTGTCAGAGAGCTGGAGAATTGCTTGGTGGGGGGCGCCCTGCTCACCCCTGGTCACAGGAGTGTGAGAACTGGGAGTCCCCATCTGGCCCCAGGACCAGGCTGAGCTTCTCCTCAGCACCGGCAGGAGCGCCTGCCTGCCTGGTAGCTTGCAGTGCAACTCGCCTGCAATCACACACCTCACCGGCGGCTGCTCGTCTGACGGATGCATGCAGATGGCCCACGAAATTCATTTCAGGCCACGGTTTGAACAGCTTTCTCATCAAAACTGCAACCAGAGCTCTTCACCAGAAGCAAGGGGGTCTGTTTCAATTTCACCTCCTTTCACTTATTAAATGAAAGTAAATGGAGACTGAAAGAGACAAGGTATGTGAGAGCACCTCCAAGGTGCCCAGCAAGATCAGGAACACAGGCTACAAATTCACCCCCCCCGGGGAGTGCCTTGCAGGGGGGTCCAGGCCCCTTGGGGTGCCCCGGAAGTGAGCAGATGAGAAAAGACAGCGCCCCCAGCCCCCGGAGAATATAAATGTTAGATGCGCGTTCTTTGAGCAAGTTAAAACTCCTGAAAATAGGGACTTCCCTCGTGGTCCAGCGGTTGACTCCACGCTGCCAATGCAGGGGGCCCAGGCTTGATCCCTGGTCAGGGAACTAGATCCCGCATGTGTGCCGCAGCTAAAGATCCCGCACACGGCAACGAAGATCTCTCGTGCTGCAGCTAAGACCTAGCGCAGCCAAATAAATAGATAAATAAACGTGTTTTTTTTTAATGTCTTTTTAAAAAAATCCTGAAAATGGAATAAACTTACATGAAAAACTGAGCATTCGAAGATGAAAGGCTTAACGACATGGAATTAGACACAGACATTGTACCTGGGTCGATGTCCTGGTTTTGATAATGTGCTATTGTTATGGAAGATGGAACTATAGGGGTAAGCTGAGTACAGGGTACACCAGATGGTCTATACTATTTTTGCAACTTTCTGCAGTCTATCATTATGGCAAGATAAAAAGTTTTGTTGTTTTTTTTTTTAAAGGGGAAGGGCTTGTTGCTGAAAAAGAGGGTAAGGTGGGAGGGAGGGGGAGAGAGAGAGAGGAGACCTGGAGAAAGAGAGGGGAGAGGAAGAGAGGGATAAGAGCAGACAGACAGAGCCCTTGCACTGTATCACGGGGTAACAGACGACGCTTTCAGGGGGGTCTGGCCATGGCGGGGGCGGGGCTGGCAGCACGGCTGCCTTCGGTTTTGACACGCCCTGCTCCATTCTGCTTCCAACTGGTCTGAATTAAAAGCTATCTCCAAGAAGTGCTTGGAGGGGCAGATTTCTCGTTATTATTTATTCTGGACCCATACCCAGTGGAAAAGTGCCTTCAAAGGCATTCGCCTCAGCTCCGGGGCCTGTTTTCTTTGGAGAACAATTGGAAATGATGAGCGGCATTAAATGCAAATTCTCCTCGGCAGCTCCTTGACGGGAGGCTGGAGGGGACGCATTTCCCATCTGAGGGCCCACGTGCGGGAAGGATGAGGTGCAGGCCTGGGCTCATGGCGTCCACAAGGCAGTGGGGCTACCGGGTCTCTGTTAGTTTCCTCCGAGGAATCAGCGCTTTCCGACCGCGAGGTGGGTTAGTCCAATGGCTCCGGGCCTGACTTGCAGCTGCTCTGATCCTGGAAGATTAGTTCCAATTTCTGCCGTCTAAGGTCAAACATTTGGATGTTCTCGGCAGAAACTAGTTTTATTTGACTTAAAAGAACACAGACCATGGTGTGTGTGTGTGTTTGGGGGGATTCATTGTGAGCCATGGAAAATGTACTCCAAAGCTCCATTTCTCATTTAAAAAAAATCTTTTTCACCAAAGAGACGTACCTTTTCCTGACAATGTGGAACAGAAAAAGGCAGCCGTTCCCCAGTGTTAACTTTCAGATCATATCCACAAGGTAAATAAAGCATAAATTAACCAATTACAATAAAATACCAGATAAATGCCTTTGACAACTCTGAATTTCCCAGGAAAACGCTTCCAGCTGTGACCCCTGACGTGCAATGCATGGGCTGAAAGAGATCTGAGTTTCTTTATAAAGGATGGAGCTGTGTCACCGTCTTCCTGCTCCAAGGGGCCTCTACCTTCCATGTGAATGGAATCAAATAGAACCGAAGCATTTTAAAAGCCAGTGACAAGAAGAGATAAGCCTCGATATCCCCAGGGCATCCCATGACGACACATCAATCAGAAATCTGCTTTTTATAAATTGGAAATAGACTCCTAAGGCTGGAGCAGAAAGAATGCCAAAGTGAGCAGCCTTGCTCTGGTGAGAGTAATGGTTCATCAGACAGAGGACCGGAAGTGAATGGGGTCTGAGGGCAGGAGGGCCCACAGCTTGTTTTTGTAAATAAAGTTTTATTGGCACACAGTCACGCTCGTTCCTTTACATACTGTCTATGCCTGCTTTCTTGTCATACGGGCAGAGTCTAGTTGTGACAGAGAACAGATGGCCCGCAAAGCTAAAGATGTCTGCAGCTTACAAAATGGGGAGCTGAAATGACACTCCCTGTGGTGGCTGGAATAAGAAAAGGACATGGAAGGTCATGGTTCAACATGGCAGAGTGGCCAGCAGAGGGACTAAGGTAGCAATAGCCAGGCTGGCAAAGGCACAGGGCTGATGAGGAGTGGTGAGAGAGCTCAAGCCTCACACCGTCGTACACTGGTTGCATTAGCCGTCTACACTGAGTAACAAAGTATCACAAGCTCAGTGGCTTCAAACAACGTTTATCAGCCCACAGCTCTGTAGGTGGGCAGTCTGCGTTCCGTGAGGCTGGAGTCTCTCCTCAGCATCTCGCTTGGCTTAAATCAAAACGGCACTGTCTGGGACTTCCCTGGTGGCCCAGTGGCTGAGACTCTGTGCTCCCAATGCAGGGGGCCCAGGGTCGATCCCTGGTCAGGGACCTAGATCCCATGTGCCACAACTAAGAGTTCGCATACCGCAACTAGAGATCCCGTGTGCCACAACTAAGACCCGGCGCAGCCAAATAGATTAAAAAAACAAAACAAAGCAAAAAACTGCACTGTCATCTGGAACTTGGGGTCCTCTACCAAGGTCACGTGGCTGTGTCAGAATTCAGTTCCTTGGGCTCGTAGGACTGACGTCCTCATGTCCTTAGTGGCTGGCTGACAGCTCCCAGAGGCCACCCAAAGTTCCTTGCCACACTGTCCCCTCCATCTCCAGCAACAGAATCCTTCTCCAACATCAAATCCCCCTCATCCTTTGAATCTTTGACTTCCTCTGTCTCTGATTTCTAGACCCAGATGTAAAAGGCTCCTGTGACTAGGTCAGGCCCACCTGGCTATCTCCCTAATATAAAGTCAATTGACTGGGGACCTTAATTACATCAGTTGCACCCATAATCGTTTTTGAGTAACTGGGAGAAGGTGTGTGTACACCAGGGGCCGGAATCCTAGCCCCATCTTATAATTTTGCCTGCTCCATCATCTTACACCAGCCAGCACAGCAGGGAGTCAACAGACAATGCTGGAAGTTGGTAAACCCAAAATAAACCACAAAAGCCTGTCATTCAGAGGTGTGGGGTACCCACCAGAACTTAAACCCAAAACTGTTCAGTAGAGGTCGGCTCCAGGGCTAGAAGAGGCCAAGTGAGAGGTGGGGCAAGGAGCTGTCACTCACCACTAGAACACTATTCTAGACTCTGATTTTTTAAATTATGTGCATACATTATTTTGATTGTGTTTTTTTTTTTAAGAGGGTAAAGAAAAGAAATCAATCCCACTGGATTTCTCTCCCTGGAAGTTCTTATCTCAGTTTTCTCTGCGTTCAAGTTACCTACACCTGCAACCATCTTGGCGTTCTTTTCTCTAACCCTGAGGGTCCCTCCTCAAGAGCAAGTGGCCCCCCTGTACCCTTGACCCCAAGCCTCCCTCGGCCTCTCCTGAAACCTCACTCCATCCGATGAGCTGTGTCCATCCACCATCTGCAAACTCTCCCTCTCTTTTTGGGCTCCCCTAGAGCCAGAAGTTGAATGTAAATGGTTTCTTTGGGAGGTGACCCCAGGAAGCACCAGATGGGGAGCAGGGAAGTGACACAGAGAAGGGAGGGTGGCCCGTAAAGTGTTTCCAAGTTGGTTACCATCGGGGAATCCTAGAGGCCACGCAGAGGAGCCCTCAGCCACCCCAACCAAGGGGCGAGATGGTGAGAAGAGACCTGTTGAAGAGCAGAGTCCCAGTTTTTAGAGAACCCCCGGGGTCCGCAGGGAAGGATTCGTGTGGCACTTGCTAATATTCCTTGGGAATTCCCAGAAATACGTAGAATGAGGAACCTAGTAAAAGACCAGATTTCCTGGGTGAAGCGAATGGAAACTCAAACTGGTTAGCGGGGCAGGAAAGAGAAATATGCTATCCAGACCCAGAACCCTCAGGGGTATCCCTCCCTCCCCCTCTCCCGTCTCTTGTTTTCTTTCCTGACTTGTTCCAAAAGGGATTTGAGGCAGCTTACGAGACAACATACAATTCATCATGGTGGATTATGAGAAGATGGAAAAGAAAAAGAGACCTGGTCCAAGAATGACGCTCCTTCAAGACTGTAGCCCAAATTGCCCTGCACAGTTGAACAAGCAGATGCACGAATTTGACTCAGATTTTTCTAGAAGCCACAGTAAAAATGAAAATCTGGTTATACAACCTAACTCAGTGTCCCTAACAAAAGATGGGGCCATTGCTCAGCACTCCCAGGTGTTCTCAAGGAAAACAACCCAAAATGTCAGGGCTGACGTCATCCTAAACATCCTAAGTTTGGACACAGGGTGACTCTGGCGGGGCAGCTTCTCCAGCAACGCCACCATTGTCAAGGCAATAATTACAGGTTAACATACAGTAACCCCCTACCCTAGGTCATCTGAGATAATTCTACAGCAGCTGGCACACGTCAGTCCCCGGAAAGCACTCTGTGCTGGTTGCCTTAATCCATCCAGTGTCAGATTTCAGACTGTCTAGAGCAGGGGTCTGCAAACTACAGCCCAAGGGCCAAACCCGTCTCACAGCCCGTTTTTATAAATAAAGTTTTATTAGCACACAGTCACGTCCATTGCTTAGCGTATTGTCTGCGGCTGGTTTTGAGCTACAACAGCAGAGGTGAGTAGTTGACTGTTTGTCAACAGAGGTGACTATGTGGCTCAAAAATCGTGAAATTACCATCTGGCCCTTTACAGCAAAAACATGCAACCCCCAGTCTAGAGGAATGGAAGGACCACATGCCCTTCAGGTCAGCCCTCCATAAAGACTGTTCTCAGCCAAGTTCCCAATAGATGTGGCACAGCTGTGAGTTCAACGTCATACTTCCTGGCAAGTACCTGGCATGCAGCACCTGACTCTGACAGTTGTAAATGGGATGATGTGCCTGAACCAACATCGTGGGTTGACCTTCAGAATCCTGACAAGGACAGGTGCCTGCATAAGAACCTGTACACCCCAGGTCAGCAGTCAGAGAAGAGAACAGCCATGTGCCAAGTTGATCTTTAAAAATAACTAAGGAGGGCTTCCCTGGTGGTGCAGTGGTTGAGAGTCCGCCTGCCGAGGCAGGGGACATGGGTTCATGCCCCGGTCCGGGAAGATCCCACATGCCGTGGAGCGGCTGGGCCCGTGAGCCATGGCCCATCCGGAGAGCTGTGCTCCCAGTGGGAGAGGCCACAGCAGTGAGAGGCCTGCGTACCGCAAAAAAAAAAAAAAAAAAAACTAAGGAGCCTGAGAGCCGCAACTAAGACCTGGTGCAACCAAATAAATAAATAAATATTTAAAAAAATAATATTGATAAGTTTGCATCCCCACTCATACACAGGTCGGTGAGCTCTCCAAAGCTCCCATTTCTGTTTCACCGAGGATGGCCATGCTAATTTTAGCCCAGAAATTTCTTAAGGTCCATGCACCCAACCCAAAGCCCTGGTGGACAGCTCAGCACTGAGGTCAGTGCTTCCCTGTGAAGGGTCACAGCCCCTTTGAGATGCTGCCCGGAGCCCCTCGGCCCACCTGAGTTTACCTGCAGCTGCGGTGAGCACTTCCAGGGCAGGCAGACGGCTCCTCTCTTCAAATGCCTGCCTCTCCCGTTCTCACCACCCTGAGCTTACTCTGGGGGATGCTCAGCCTGTCCCCAGGGAAGCCTGGAAGGGCTGGGGACTTAATGCCTCCAGAGCAAATGTAACCAATAAAGAATGAGGGACTTCCCCGGCGGTCCAGTGGTTAAGACCCGCGCTTCCACTGCACAGGGCACGGGTTTGATCCCTGGTGGGGGAACTAAGACCCTGAAACCAAGTGAGGCCTCCTTTTGTCCACCATTTCTTATAGGCAAGACTCCAGCCTCCATGACCCCCTTGAGTTCCAAAGGGATTTGAACAGTTGCTAATCAAGGGGGGGGAGCAGCCAAGAAACCACCTGAGCCGAGATTAAAGGGACCAGAGAAGCTCATCACGATTAAGAGAGACCACTGTGTGACAAGATGAAGGGAGGGCAGGCCCTGCTGACACCCTGATCTTGTCAGAGATTCCACCCTTGAACGCTGCTATAAAGCCCTTCACCAAATCCTCTGGGGTGGAGACACAGTTTTTCGAGGCAGAAGCCTTACCAGAAGCAATAAAGCTACCCTTTTCTACTTCACCCAAAACCCTGTCTCTGGGATTTGATTCGGCACCGGTGCACAGAGAGGCTGAGCTTTCGGTAACAATCCCACATGCTGTGCGGCACAGCCAAAAATAAAATAAAATAAAAAATTTAAAAAGTGAGAGTCAGTGGATAAATAGCCCAGCTTGCCCACCCCTCAGTGGGTCAACTCTGAGGCTGGTCCATGCAGTTCTAAAGGGGACCCCTGGCAGGACAGAGCCCCAGTTACCCACAGTCCTGTCCACCTCCTTAACGCATCCATTTGGGGGTTTTCTCCCCTCCCAGCCCCCTCATATGTGCTTCCCAGAATCACCTCCTGGATAAACTATCTGCCCCCAAGGGCTGTCTCAGCATCTGTGTTTAAGGGACCCAAACGAGCCATGTACCCTCCGAAGATGGAGTGTTTACAAATTATACAATGAATTCGTTAACTCACATGACCCACTCCAGGGGACTGCTATTCATCAGCCTGTTCAAAAGTTGGAAAACATCCACCAAAGTTAATAACATGGGCTTTAAAAAAAAAAAAAAAGTTGAAATGCTATCCTGGTTTGTTCTGGAAAGAATTACAGAGAGGGGCTAATTGTCTGTTAAGACCACTCGAAGATGACAATGACAATACCATATCCTGCATATTAAAAAAATAATCTTACATGTGCAATCTCTGTGATGGCCCTCGCTATAATGTATGACAATTTTCTGAATATATATCTGTCTCCCCTGCCGTGCCGTGAGTTGTAGGTGGGGACACAGGAGGTACCCCTCTTTTACAGGATTAGCAGGTGTCCAACAGATTCACCTTCTAAAAATGGTCTGTTTGCTTTTTTTTGCCTGTTCGGTGGGAGGAAGCTTTTCCTGGCTTTTCTCACTGCTGGGGTATTTCTCCCAAGAGTAGCCCTGCGGGACATCACAGTGAGCCATCAACCAGAAAGTGAACTGCTCAACACACAAAGCCTTTCAGGTAAAGTGACCCACACCCTCTCCTAGACCCATATTTTCAGCAAGATCTACATCTCCTCAACCTCTTTGGATTTCAACTTTGCTTGGAATATCCATAAATCCGTTTTCCTCCAAGGTTTAACTTAATTTTTCTTTCTGCTTCCCCCAAACTGTCTCCTCCCACAATCCTTGTCTTTCTTGATTTTAAGTCATTTTTTAAATTATAAAAGTCCTGAGGTTTGTGAAAGAAAACCTAGAGACTTATAGGAAAGTGCAAAGAAGAAATGGAAATTGCCTGTTTAGTCACCACCTAAGTCCGATCACTGTTAGTTCTCAGGCTCGTGAATTTCCTCCAAGTCTCTTGTAGGTGTCACTGGGGGGGATTTTTTTTTTTTTTTTTTTTTTTTTTTTACCAATATGATCGTGCTATGGAGATCCAGCTCTTGTCCCTTAATATTATATCTTTTAGGTTAAGTTTTATGGCTAGGGTGGCTAGTATGCAGTTTGAGGTCATAAAAGGCACAAGTCTGCATTTGTTACCACGTAAAATTTCACCAAAAATATTTTTGTGGTATTTAATATCTATCCATCACAAACACCTTTTTAAATGACAACAGAATAATCCATGGGACAGGTATCTTGATAAATAATGCTTCTACAAACATGTGTGCTTGATAAACTTTATTTAGATATAATTCCTTGAGCTAGACTCCCAGAAGTGAAATTTGAAGGTCAAAGGGCATAAACCTTCTTTTCGTTTTTTTGTTTTTTTGTTTTGTTTTTTTGCGGTACACGGGCCTCTCACTGTTGTGGCCTCTCCCGTTGCGGAGCACAGGCTCCGGACGTGCAGGCTCAGTGACCATGGCTCATGGGCCCAGCAGCTCTGCGGCATGTGGGATCTTCCCAGACCGGGGCACAAACCCGTGTCCCCTGGATCGGCAGGCGGACACTGAACCACTGCGTCACCAGGGAAGCCCGCATAAATCTTCTTTTAGGTAAGCTAGTGAAGTATAATAGACTTTGCACTACTGCCTGGGTTCAAATCTCACCTCAGTTGTTAACTGGGTGATCTTGCAAATTACTGCCCTCTGCCTCTGTTTCCTCAGCTGTCAAATGGGAGTGATCATAACAGGCCTACCCATAGGGTTGTTACATTGTGAGGATGAAATGATGTGCTATATATAAGATGCTACAAAGAGCAGAGAAGGCCCTCAGCAAATGTGAACTCTTATGACTGGGATTGTTACTCTAATTACTATTACTGTTATCCTCCTCACTGCTCTGATGCCTAGTGCTAGATTGTTTCCAAAGTTCAGATCAAAAAGAACACTCTTTCATTAGAATCTCATACACTGCAACAGTATTGCCTTTTATTTTATTTTCTTCTCTGTTGATTTGATCAGATGAAAGGTGATTTTAACCAGCATTTCTTTGAATCCAATTTAGGTTGACCTTATAAAAGGTGTTTTCCATATTTTCCATGGTATAGGTTTGTCAATTACCTGTCCGTATTCTTGGCTCACTTATATAGAGAGACCCTGGTGCATTTCTAACTCTTCCTGCATTTGCCCGTTCACGAAAACATTCCTGACGGGAGCACACCTGTTCTTTGCCACATGGAGTGGGAGACCATGGGGATAGATGGAGACAAGGGAGACATAGGGGTGTCTGTGCCCCCAGAGCTTTCAGATGGGAGGAATAAACTGATTATTGCAACTTGTCACGGGTGGCAGGGTGTGTCAAGAGCAGCGTCAGAGGGATCGCCCTAGTCTAGGGGATGGAGCAAGGCTGCCCTGAGAAGGGGATGCTAAGCTGAAAGATGTGAAGGAGGGGAGACAGAAGAAGAGGTGTGAGAGGTGAGAACCACGCCAGAAAACCGGGGCTATTTTGTAATATATATATAAAGAGTAGAATTTTATTACCACAATCACAGAAACGTGGTTTTGCTACGAAATATGTAGAAGTGCTTCAGAGTCCTGGGCCGCTAAGCATGCTAAAGAAGTAGCATCATCATCGTCATCATCACCACCATCATCATCATCCAGCTCTTTCTCTGAGCCATTCATGATCTCACGTAAAGACAAATACTCCCAGGGAGATGTAGCCTTAGGTTGCCCCGTCATCCACGTTCTGCCCTGCTCTGCTTTCTCTCCATTCCTCTTTAATTGTCTCAGTCAACATAGCATTCCCTTGTGCTTCCAACTTGCCCAGAAATGCAGCTTTTTACTTCTATGTTACACCTAACAATCTATTTTAAGATCACCCCAATGGCTGGAAACCAGCTCACACTGGGACTTCTAGGAAAGATTTACTATTGGCTGTGAGGAGAGGCAAGGGCTCTCAGCTCAGTGCACCAAGCCAAAAGCTCCTGCTTTTCTCGATGCTCAAAACACTGGGCAGAAATCTGACTTTAAGGTTTTCTTCAAAATATGCAATGTTAATTCTATGCGTTATAAGGTTCCAAATAAATAATGTTGGATGTTCCCCACTGTGGACTAGACCCCCAGATATGCAAAGGTTCCCTCCTGAAACCATTTCTAAGTCTCCTGGAATGTTCTAATTAACATAGGAAAAGAATCCAAAGACTCTTCCTACAGAGAAAATATGATGACCAAAGGCAGACGATGTGATAGAAAAGAGGTGGGGACGGTACATGAAAGTCCCAAGCCCTCCTGTCCTGGTAGCTTCTCTTTCCAAACAGACCCAAGTTCATTTATCTGCAAAAACCCTCCAAAAGTGAGGAGGGAGATAGAAACCCTCATCCTAAAAATGGTAGTGAATTTCCAACTCAGAACACTGGGTGATTCAAAAGAATATAGATGGGGGTGGGGGGGTTCATCTAGAGCAGAGGGAGGGTGTTTCCCTGGATCAATGTGTACATATGTACATACACATACATCCATGTACATAATAGACATATGCTCATATGTATATACATGCATATACATATACATATATGTCAATGTGTGTATGTGCATATATATGAATAGTTTTCCTTGTTGGAAACACAATTTTACAAGCACATACACATATAGATAGACAGATATGTATATATACATATATATACATACACACATATACATGTATCTATGCATGTATCTACATCTATGTATGTATAATAGACACATACACATATACACATAGATAGGTAGATAGAAAGATAGATAGATAGATAGATAGATAATGTACGCACTTGTAAAATTCTGTTTCCAGCAAGGAAAACTATTAATAACATCTAGTATGAGACTCTTATCAGGGGGTCCTATTATCCAAGTTCCTCTAAAATCCACCTGCTCAGACTGGCCATGGGTGAGAAGAGTCAGCCTATTCATTTTTTTCTTTTTTCCTCAGGGAAAGAGGTCTGTTGTTAGAGACGTATAATGACAACAACTTTGACCAACGCTCTGACATTTCTAAGCATTTCCACATACATACGTTAATCATTTAGATCAGCGGTCAGCAAACTCTTTCTCTAAAGGGACAGTCAGTAAGTGGCTCTGTGTACCAGTCGGTCTCCGTCACAATTGTTCAGCTCTGTCCTAGGAGTTTGACAGCACTGCAGACACTGAGTAAATGAGTGGACACGGCTGCGTGTCAATAAAACTGCAGTCACAAAACGGGGGGGAAGGCTGTATTTGGCCCCAACACCATCGTGAGTCAGCCCCTGAGTTAGATGCTCTCAATGACAGATAGGTGCTGTTTTTATTCCCATCTTACAGATGAGGAAACCGAGGCTCGGCAAGGTTGGGTTCCGTTCAGCCAGTCAAGCCAGCATCAAACCCAGATGCTCAGACCCCAAAGCTCATGTTCTCTTTCTACTATATCATGTTGCAACATCTCTACCTTAAAAATAACAGATGAAAGATGGGGGGATGGGGGTTGGGGGGAGACAGTCTCTCTCTGAGCATGAGCTCATTTGTTTTGAGCTACTTGGGATAGTTGGGGCTCCTGGTATTACTGTCAATGGAAGAAAATACTAGACATGCTTCTCTCAAGGGCCACAGTTATATTAAAGGATGAAAAATCCAGTCCTCTGAAAAACGTCAACCAAGGAGAGGAGACAGTCTCATGATGAAAAATAAATGAATAAATACACTTCCAACTTCAGAACTGGCATCCGTTTTGACACATAAATGTTTTAACTAAACATTTATATTTTGAGATAACTGTAGATCCCCACACAGAAGAAATAATGCAGAGATTCCCTAGTGCCCTTTACCTGGTTTCTCCTATGGTAATTTCCTGCAAAACTGTGTCACAACCATGAGAGTGACACTGATACAGTCGAGACACAGAATCTGTCCATTGCACAGCGTCCCACACGTTGCCCTTTTATAACCACCCTCTCTTCCCTTCCATCCCCACACCCCACCAACCACGGATCCCTTCTCCATTTCTATATTTCTGCCATTTCCATCATATCATACAAATGGAATCATACAGTATGCAAACTTTGTGGACTGTTTTTTTCTTCCACAAAGCGCAGTTCTCTGGAGGTTCATCCAGGTTGTTTCAGACATATTTGCTTCTTTTTTTTTAATTAAAAAATTTTTAATTGAAGTATAGTTGATTTACAATGTTGAGTTAGTTTCAGGTGTACAGCAAAGTGATTTAGATAGATGAGAGAGAGAGAGAGAGATAGATAGATATTCTTTTTCAGATTCTTTTCCATTATAGGTTATTACAAGATATTGAATCTAGTTCCCTGTGCTATATAGTAGGTCCTTGTTGTTTATCCATTTTATATGTAGTAGTTTGTATCTGCTAATCCCAAACTCCTAATTTATCTGCCCCCCCCTTCCCCCTTTGGTCACCATAAGTTGGTTTTCTATGTCTGTGAGTCTGTTTCTGTTTTGTAAATAAGTTCATTTGTATCATTTTTTAGATTCCACATATAAGTGATATTATATGATATTTGTCTTTCTCTGTCTGACTTACTTCACTTAGTATGATCATCTCTAGGTCCACCCATGTTGCTGCCAATGGCAATATTTCATGGAGGTGCCTTAAAAAAAAACTAAAAATAGAGTTACCATAGGATCCAGCAATCCCACTCCTGGGCATCTATCTGGAAAAGATGAAAACTCTAACTCAGAAAGATACATGCGGGACTTCCTGGTGGCGCAGTGGTTAAGAATCCGCCTGCCAATGCAGGGGACACGGGTGCGAGCCCTGGTCTGGGAAGATCCCACATGCCGCGGAGCAACTAAGTCCGTGCGCCACAACTACTGAGCCTGCACTCTAGAGCCCGTGCTCCGCAACAAGAGAAGCCACCGCAATGAGAAGCCTGCGCACCGCAAAGAAGAGTAGCCCCCGCTCGCCGCAACTAGAGGAAGCCCGTGCGCAGCAACGAAGACCCAACGCAGCCAAAACCAAATTAAGTAATTAATTAATTTTTAAAAAGATACATGCACCCCAATGTTCATTGCAGCACTACGTACAATAGCCAAGACTTGGAAGCAACCTATATGTCCATCGATGGATGGATAAAGAAGTTGTGAGAGAGAAAGATATATATATGCAATCGAATAGCGTTTGTTCCTTTATTATAGTGTCCAACCACTCACGCATTGAGCTGTGAGGTCGCCTCCCGTCAGCCTCCGTCCCCACCCCTCTCTCTGCATCTTCTCTCCTCCGCCCCTCCCCAGCTGTGTGAAGGCAACAACCGTGTCACACTGTTTTCTCCTTTCTCCTGCGTGTACCGTACAGAGACCCTCTCTCTTCTTTTCAGCCTCTCACAACCTGCTGATTTCTTTCCTCAACCTGAGAACAACCTTAGATCTTCCCTATCCGGAAATCACATCTCTTCACCCAATTGTCCTTTCCAGCTAACAGTCCAGCACAGAATCTCTCTGAAAGGATATAGTAAGAACAAGGAAGCATTGGCTGCCTCTCGAAAGGCCTGGAGGGCTGGGTGCAGGAAAAGGGAGACTCTGTGCTGTGCGGGCGGGACATTACTACCTTTTGCATCGTGCAACTATTCCAACTGTACCATTGCACTCTCCCTGCCCCTTAACAAGCAGCCCCCAGGAGATCTTTACTTCAGCGATATCGGTTTTCATGTGCCACGTATTGTTCAGTTCTTGGCTGGGCCCCAGATTATTTAATCAAATCCCAGGCGTTAGACATTTTATCTGTTCCCCAGTGTTTTCACACTATGATGACTGGCATAACAGCCCTCTTCGTGCTCAAATCTTTGGCCACATCTCTGATTCTTTCCTGAGGATAAATAGTTGAAAGCCAGCGACCCACCAGATAGGTTCCTAAAAGTGGATTATTGGGTCAAAGAGGCTTCCCATCACTTGTGCCAAGCTCTCCCTGTAGAAGGTATAAACATAGATGCCCCTGGCAGCTCCTTTCCCCACACAGACTCCCAGCTTTGCGTTTAATAAGTGAAAACATGTGGTCTCAGGCTGTTCATTTACATCTCTTTTGTTACTGCTGAGGCTGACAATTCGTTCAATGTTTCATTTGCTATTACAGTTGGCCCTCTGTGTCTGCAGGTTCTGCATCCGTGGATTCAACCAACCACGAAGATGGAAACTATTTTTTAAAAAATCCAGAAAGTTCCCAAAAGGCAAACTCGAATTTGCCACTTGCCAGCAACTATTTACATAGCATTAACTTTGTAGTAGGTATTAGAAGTAATCTGGAGAGGATTTAAAGTATGAAGGAGGATGTGCATAGATTATGTGCAAGTACTGTGCCATTTTATAAAGGGACTTGAGCATCCGTGGATTTGGGTATTCACGTGGGAGGTCCTGGAATCCAATCCCCTGTGGATACCAAGGGGGTGTTTATTGTCTAATTACATTTCCTCTTCCATGAATTGTCCATTCACAGTCTTTGCTCATTTTTCTTTTAGGATCCTAGTCCTATTCTTATTAGTTTGAGTACTTTGTGCATTTAAGATTATGACTCTAAAATATTTGAACAAGCATTTATTTTCATGGTTCATTGTTGGCTTTTCACTTTCTATAGGAAAAAAGTATACATATATCTATGGAAATTTTAAAGTTTAGGTGGTCAATCAATTTCTTTCCTTAGGGCTTTCTTTCTATTGTTTTTACACTTGGAAAGAAAGAATTTCCTTATTCAGAGAGCACCTAAACACCATCACCCATATTTTCTTCTAATGTATTCTTCATTTTATTTATATATGTATTTCCTTGATGCAATTAAAGTCTATTTGGAATATGGGATGAGGTGAGACCATTAACTGATTTTTTTCCCAGAGTCCATTTTTCCTGAAACTATTCATTAACTGTTTATTAATCAAGCTTTCCCCCTTCCATTGTTTGGGAGGGCTTCCTTTAATGCAATTAAACATATCAAGTGATAGGTTTTTGAGTTCTCTCTTCTGTCCCTTGGTCTTCATATTTATTCTTGATTTAAATCCACTCTCTTTAATTATTATAGCTTTATAATATGTTTATTGTTTGGTAGGGTAAGTCCCCTCCCACTACTTTTATCAAAAATTCCCAGCTACCTTGTCTTTATTCTTCTTAAGAAACTTCAGAAACATTCTGTCAAGTTCCTAAAACTCTAATAGGTTAATTAGTTCAACTAATCCTGTTACTGAACAAACTTGGGTCTGCTCGCCCGAAGAGCAGCAAAGCCAATCTATTGACACCAGGTTGTGGTGAAGGAAGGTACAGTGTTTATTGCAGGGCACCAAGCAAGGAGAATGGGCAGCTCATGCTCAAAAGACCCAAACCCCCCAATAGCTTTCAGGGAAGGGTTTTTAAAGGGGCACACCAGGGGTGAGGGTTGTAGGGTGACCGATCAGCTCATGCACAATTCTCTGTTCGGTGGTGAGGTAACAGGATGGTGTTTCAGGAATCTCAATCATCAGCCTTCTGCTTCCAATGGTCTGGAGTCTAAGTGCCAGTGGTCAGCAGGCAGTTAACTTCCTCCACCTGCTGGGGGTTTTAGTATCTGCAAAATAACTCAAGGATATGCCTCAGGACATTATCTACAGCCCTTGAGGAGGAACTAAAAGTTCTTGACTTTGTTTTTTGGCTAAACTATTATTATTTTGTCTTGCTTGACTGCCTTCCTTTGTTTCTGCATCATTTCTCACTTCTCTGATTAAATCTGCTCTTTGGAACTCGGCGAAGGCCTAAGAGGCTAAAGCTTTTCTACAAACAAGAGGCAGGGGGACATGGGGGTGTATCCTCCCCGGGAAGGCCCCACAGGGTCCTGCTGGCTTTCAATTCTACCCGCCAACGTCTCTTCTATCCGTTCACATCTTTTTGTTTCCACTGTTACTCTCTAGGTCTGTCCATCGCTTTCCTGGTAAATAATTGATTTTTCTCCTAGTGGACTTATAAGTTGGTTTACTTAGGATATCCGGAGGCCCCCGTTAAGGAAATCAGCTGGTACTTACAACAGCAGGTTAAACTCTAACTACCCAATCAGTGCTCCCCACGCACCAACTGCGGCAAACTGTATCATTGTTCCAAAATGTCTGTTGTCCCTCCCCGAGGGAGGATTGTATTTTCTTGCCCCATGGACAACAGCCTTGGTCACATGAGTTGCTTTGGCCAATGAAGCATATGCAGAGGTGCTAAGTGTCATTTCTGAACCAACTCCATGAA
Source organism: Mesoplodon mirus (assembly GCF_964341445.2). Classification (NCBI taxonomy): domain Eukaryota; kingdom Metazoa; phylum Chordata; class Mammalia; order Artiodactyla; family Ziphiidae; genus Mesoplodon; species Mesoplodon mirus. The sequence continues at coordinate 6,269,088 of NC_138989.1, forward strand.
GCCTCTCCTGACCCCTTGCAGAATGTCACGTCTCCCTCTTAACACTTGGTGTGCACTTTCCTGGTGATGGTGACAGGCTTAACTTTCCTTTACAGCCATCTGTGAGCTGCTGGCTCCTCCCTAATCAGAGAGAGCCCTCTTGATGGCACAGACTGTGTCTCAGTCACCTCAATATTCCCTGTGGCAACCGCCACACTCATCCATGGCAGGTGATCAGCCTATGTAACTGCTGCATCAAGGATGGCAAACATACCTCTGGTTTGAACTGTAAGGTAAAAGTTGGGACGGTCTTTTTCCATTCCTTCTCTCCAGCCACGCTAAGACCCATTCTAATTCTAAAAATAATCACAGTGGTTTGTCAAGGGGAGATTTCCATATGCCTGTAAAACCCCATCATTGACATTTATACCTATGTCCCACTTCTTTCCACAATTCAGTATATTTTTCCACTCTTTATGCCCAGCCAATGGAAAATGGATTTAAAAATAGGCCAATGTATTACAGGAAACATCTTGATCCTAGACAAAAAAAAACAAAAAAAAAAACAAAAAACAAAAACAGAGAGGGACCCTTCAAACGAAATGGATGGTGTGGCTGCCCTGCCTGCTTGAGGATAGAAAGGGTCCTCGTGTCATATGTGTTGTACTTGGCTGCCCCCTTGCTGACGCTGTCCATAGCGATGTCACCAGCCTCATCCTATTCTAGCTGAGAGAGGGAGGGAGTGAGGGAGGAAGGGAGGGAGGCTTTGAAGAAATAACCTTCCCAGGAAATGTCTCCTGAAGCTGTCTGCACAGGAAATATGTACAAAGGAAGGAGGAGAAGAGAGAAATGTGGAACGGATCTAGTTTATTCTCAACTGACACATCATGGGGAACGTTTTCTATCATATTTCCTTGTTCCGAGTAGGAGATGGGGTGTTTTCCCTTCTCTCCTTCCTCTGTAACCTGCCTTTGTTTTTCTGAGAGAAGGCTTTTTGCTCAGTTCTGCTCTCTCACCTGTAAGCTCTCCCTCTACTCTCTCCTTTAAGGCAAAGACTTGTTTCCGCTCTGCCTTCTAGAGTTGAAGAGACATTGACTTTTCAAGCTGGGAGGAGACTAATCAATAGTTTACAGGGCTTTCTCATTTTCTGGAGGGTGAGCATCCTAGGAATTCCTCTCCTCTTATATTTCAGATCTTCCATTAAGGATTTTCAACTAAAAACCAGGACTGTAGAATCCAATTCATGAAAAGGCTCCCAACCAGAGCCCCTGAGAGAGGGATTTCTGAGCTTGGAGGGTGTTTTCTAAGCTTGAGGCAATATTTACATGGCCAAGGGCACCTCAGAAGCAGTGAGGTGTCTGTAGGGCCCTCGACATCGGGAAATGACATTTGGAGGCCCCTCGTGCATTTCTCAACGCCCGTTACTTTTCAGACTGTCTGTACATCTCATCTCCTCCCACGACCTCAATAAAGGAGGCAAATATTTTTTCACTTAAAAAAGAAAAAAACTGAATCCATGGGAGGTAAAATAATTTGCCAAAGGCTGTCCACCACGTTACTGCAGGGCTGGGATTCAGCTTTCCACATGCACGTATGCGGTCTCCATTCCTGTTCCTGGCACTGACTCCTAAAACCCCTGGAATTTCCTAAGTGTTGAGAGCCATAAAGGTGTCTTTTGTTATGTTAAGGAGGTGACTTTTGAAAAGGACCTGAGGGTGGCAGCTGGTTGCCAGGGGAACAAATCACGTGATTGGAGGGTTAGAACTTTCGGTCCCACCCCCTCCCACATCCATCCTGGGAGAGGAGAGGGGCCCAAGGTTGAGTCAGTCACCAGCTGCCAGTAATTTAATCAATCATGCCTACATAATGAAGCCTCCATACAAACCCAGAAGGACAGGGTTCGGGGTTCTGGGAGCTCCCAGGTTGGTGAACATGTGGAGATGCCAGGAGAGTCGAATGCCGAGAGAGCATGGAAGATCCCAACCCTTTCCCCAGACCTTGCTGTATGCATCTCTTCCATCTGGCTGTTCCTGAATTATATCCTTTGTAATAAACTGGTAATCTAGTAGGTAAAATGTATCTCTGAGTTCTGGGAGCTGCTGTAGCAAATTAACCAAACCCAAAGAGGGGATCACTGGAATCTCCAATCTATAATCGGTGGGTCAGAAGCACAGGTAACAACCTGGACTTGTGACTGACATCTGAAGTGTGTGTGGTGGGGGGAGGCAGTCTTGTGGGGCTGAGCCCTTAACCTGTGGGATCTGATGTTGTCTCCAGGTAGAGAGTGTCAGAGTTGAGCTGAATTGTAGGACACCCAGCTGGTGTTGGGGACTTGCTTGCTGGTATGAGGACCCCTCCAAAACCCACACACAAACACACTGGAATTGGTATCAGAATTGACAGGCAGTGCCATTTAACTCTACTCTGAACAATGAAAAAATTAACACTTTTTAACCCTCTCCCATTTTCCTTCCTCCAACCTCTAATTGTTGTTGGTTGTATTTTTTTTAGCTTTGTCAAGATTTATAAATATTTTCAAAATTACCATAATACGCCCCAAAAAACCCTCTTATTTAAGTGGATGATTCAGTGCTTACCACTATTTGTAAAACTGTATTTTCTCCATTCCTGAGTTCTTTATTTCAATTTATTTCTTGGTTGGTTTGATTTCAATAAGAATATTCCCTGCTTGAGAACACTTTTTTGTTGCCTTTATAAGCTAAGGACAACGTGTCTGGGTATAAAATTGTTGAATCACAGTTCTTCTCTTTGGAGTTTGGTAAACATTTCTCCACTGTGTTCCTGCACTGATATTGTATGAATCCTTCTGCTACCATGTTTCCATTGCTGGGTTTTATCTTCAAATAACTTTTTCAAAAGGAAATAAAACCTCAGAATCATTAGACTTCTCCAATATTTGAAAAAGACAGCCTGTTGCCTTTACATATGAATGCAGGGAGAATCAATAACCAGAAGAAATCATCAGATATACAGAATATGTTAGGTGGTGATAAGTGTTAACAGAGAATAAAGCATTTAATAGATATGCCTCCTCTATTTTCTAGCACTGAATATTAATGTGGAGAAGTCTAAGGTCCTATTTTCCCTTCTAAATATTATTACCTTTCATGCCCAAATGCCTGAAAAATTCATTCTCCTTAATGCTCATTTAACTGAACTTAAAGCTCATTAACTGAACCCAAGTAGTTTTAGCATCAACCAAACTGTCCAAATTTTGGCAGGAACATAGTGTACTGTCTTGAGCTGAAATTCAGCACTTCCTCCATCTCCAGGAAAGTTTCTTCCAACTTTGAATACTTTTTGGTTCCACTTGTTGATTTCTCCACTCATCCTTATGTTGGATTGTTTTTGCCCTCCATAGCTCTTACATTCTTTTTAATTACTTTACTTCCTTTATTCTATTTCCTCTGGGCCAGAGATGATTAGGGTGGACTGTCCAAAACTGTCATTTCTTTGTAGGTCAAAATCAGCAATTTCATATGGTTCAACCTAGTTTGGAGATTCATTAGAGCTTCAGTGGTAGCTGAAGTTATGGGAACGACGCTATTCTCTCCTTGTGTCCTAAAGGAAAATCATTCCCATAAGCTCCCATCAGAATTTGCCTTATGTCTCATTGGCTAAGACTGGGTCACATGCCCACGCCACTGACCAATCACTGTCAAAGGTAACAGCATGGACTTACTGACTTATCTCAGTCATGATTCATCCTATCTCAGGGCTGGACACTGGCCACCCAAACAAAACCAGGATTTGGGGTTAGCAAGGAAGAAGGAAGGATGGCTGTTAGGGAGGTGACTTAGATGGGGGGCAGGTTTAGGTGACATCATGGCTTTAGGGGTCAGCGCTCATACAGTTTTCTGGGAGACTCATACCAACAACCCAGGGTCAGGGAATTATACTTAACTAAACTTTCTGGCTCTTCAGAGGAGGCTGGTCACTGTCATGGATGAAAGGGATGAGGTCAAGGGCTCATAAAGCATGGGAGGTTCCAAAATAACATGAAGGAGCTGCATTTCTGCAATACAGGAAAAACGCTAGAAAGAAGAGACTGGATGTCTGGCTCTGCTGCCCCTTTAACTGGCCTCATATGAACGTGTTAAACAACAGATGAAGAACAAGAGTTTTGGCGGGTTTTTTGTTTGTTTTTTTTTAAGGAAAAGCAATTCAAGGACTGAGTTGCGGAGGACACATTTCAAAACTTTTTTCCAGGGCAGCTGGCACCTTGGACATTTTTGCAAACGCAAAGACGGAGTCTTTGCAGTAGCTTTTTACTTTCTCACAGCAGCTCCCGAAAAGGGGAGCTGCCAGCGTGAAAAGAAAAGACAAAGAGAAGCTTTTCCCTCTGCCTCCTGATGTCCTTTTGGGGATCCTGATCTACCAAAAAAAAAAAAAAAAAAAAAAAAAGAGGGAGAGAGAGAGAGAATTTCCATTTTGGAAACAGGCCAGCCTATTCTTGTGTTCACTAAACTCCCCAAGCCCGGATCCCAAGGCAAGTTCACCGCCTCCTGGTCTGTAAAATGCCAAGTTAGCGAAATCTCTGCACTCTCAGATTTTGCATCTGGAAAGCAGGGGTGAATGCATCCCCTCCTGCCCTACGGACCATGTGGTAGAGGATAAGTGAGGTCACCTCGGAGCCAGGGATTAGTCTCCAATCCCTCCCTCCCCTCAAAACTGTTCCACAGCGCCCTCTCCAGCAGGAGCTCAGAATATTTTTAATCACGCATCCCCAGGAGGAAACCACACGAGCACTGTGTCGACTGGGTCCTCCCGGAAGTGGATGCTGAGTTAGGAGGGCAGGAGGTTCACTGGGGGTGACACCTGTGACAGACAAAGGGGAGAGGAAGCAGGACCAGGCTGGGCAGGTCTGAGGGTCTCAACCAACCCACCGGGGCTCCAGAGCAAAGACTGCCTATTAGGGAGGTCCTGCATAGGGCAGAAATGGCCAGCCCTGGGTCCCTGCCTCGCTCAGGCACTGCCTGGCAGGCTGCCTCTGCTCAAAAGCAAAGATGGAGCCTAGATGCACATGTAACAGCTGGAGGCTGCAGTGGAGCAAGATCTTTCTGGAAGGCAGGTCTGAGCGCACACCTCCACAGTGGCCGTGCATGCATGCGTGCGCGCGTGTGTGTGTGCGACACCCTAGGAAACAGACGGCCCCGTGCACACAGCCCGGGGGGAGCCCTCCCCGTCCTGCTTCCTGAGTCGTGTCCAGCAGCTGCTGATTATTCCTTAGACCCTACGAGCTGCAGGGCCAGCTCTTTGCATTCACTTGTTAAAAACTGGAGTTGCAGTATCAAAACCCTATTGCTTCAGGTTTTTGGTTTTTGTTTTTTGTTTTTGCGGTACGCGGGCCTCTCACTGTTGTGGCCTCTCCCGTTGCGGAGCACAGGCTCCGGACGCGCAGGCTCAGCGGCCATGGCTCACGGGCCCAGCCGCTCCACGGCATTTGGGATCTTCCTGGACCGGGGCATGAACCCGCGTCCCCTGCATCCGCAGGAGGACTCCCAACCACTGCGCCACCAGGGAAACCCTTATCGCTTCAGTTTTAACGACATAAACTCACAAAGGTCCGTGCCAAACTTAACTACATGCCAGTCTTGTCCTTCTCTGGGTCCTGGAGTAAAGGAGCCACCAGGAGACAAGATCCTTCAGATCCTAAAAGGGGAGAAATCCCTACTTTGCAAAACTGTCTCCAATCTGGCTCCACAATTATTTACTTCACCCACGTGTTGAAAAATCCCCCAACGTGTGGTTCATTCCAGAAGGGTGTGGGAAAGGTCGCACACTCAGCCTCCAAGTGAAGCCCAGATACAACTTCCAGTTCTGGAGGTTACAGAGAAGCAGAGTTTCCCCGACTCTTCAGGTGTGGCTGCGCCCAGGACCAAGGAGCCCCAGGTCACTCCTCAGGTGCCTGAGAGGCACAGAACTGTGTGCTTGACTTACGTGCTCTCTGCTCTTTGCAAACTTAGAATGTGAAGCCAAGGAAAAGAGATAAAAGAAAACGCGATGTAAAAGCTTGGGAGGAGAGCTGAATAGTTTGATAGCAGCGGCTGCACAGTAATTTTATAATATCATACATAACACCGTGCTCACCGCTGCGGGAGGACAAGTCCCCTGCCCCCAACCCCGAGAGCAGATTTTTGTCTCGTTGGTTCATTTATCTTTTCAGAGAACTTGTAACAGGGCCTGACTTCAAATGTTGCTTGAAATCTGTTCTTCTCCTAGTATTTAAGTTTCATGGAGGAACTGACGCATCCACAATAAAAATATGAATGAAGGAATATGGAGAGCTGCTCTTTTTTCTTCTCTTGTGCTTTAGAAAGTCTGGCTCCTTTGTGTCCAGGGCAGGGCTGTCATCCACAGCGACTTGGTAGTGGATTTGATCTGCCTGTCTTGTCCATTGATGAAGAGCGGGCAGCAGAGACGGAGAGAAATCAAGACCTGTGCAAACGAGCCCAGAAGTTCTTCCAAGTGCCTCACGCACACATACTCTCTGCCCCGCTCCTACTTTTAGGGTTGAATCCTGATCAATCCCATGGCCCAGAGCAGTGCTTCTCAACCAGGGACATTTTGTGCCCCCTCCTACCCCCCAGGGGACGTGGAACAATGTCTGGAGACATTTTTTTTTTTTTTTTTTTTTGCGGTACGCGGGCCTCTCACTGTTGTGGCCTCTCCCGTTGCGGAGCACAGGCTCCAGACGCGCAGGCTCAGCGGCCATGGCTCACGGGCCCAGCCGCTCCGCGGCATGTGGGATCTTCCCGGACCGGGGCACGAACCCGCGTCCCCTGCATTGGCAGGTGGGCTCCCAACCACTGCGCCACCAGGGAAGCCCTGGAGACATTTTTGATTGTCACAGCTGGGAGGATGCTTCGGGCCTCTCATGGACAGAGGCCAGGGATGCTGCTCAACATCCTATAAGGGCCCAGGATGGTCCCACAGCAAAGAATGACGCATCCCAAATGCCAGTGGTGCTGAGGCTGAGAAAGCTTGACCTTAAGTAACACAGTACACCAGCAGCTTCTTAGCTTTCTGTCTTGTTGCTTTCTTCAACTTAATGATGCAAAAAACAAAACCCACACACACTTGAAAATAAAGCCTTTTGGCTGGCCCTCAGGCCCGTGGCGCTTCAGGATGACAGTGGCCAGTAATAGAAATGGTGAAGCTGGGGGTGGCCTTTGCGTGAGGCATCTGGGCAGCCTCCTGGATCACTCGGGAGCCTGGCTACAAGCTCAGATAGAGGTGCCTGGAGTGCCGGTTTCCCCAGAGCCTTTTCCCTCAGTCACGCCAAGGACCCTGTATACGATTCGTGGTGATTAGGTAGGGGCATGAGTGTGTTCAGCCAGCCGGCGGCCCGTATCCCTCGCATGGCTACTGCTTTGTGTACAGCGAGCTGCAGGTATTACTCTTCTGAACGGCCGCGCAGTGTGTGGGGCAGAGGTCAGGAAGGGCCGTGGAGGGCGGCCCCTGACTTGTCCTTGGCTTAGGTGCTCTCTGCTCTTTATGAATGTAGGACGTGCTAAGGAAGGGAGCTGGTCTCTTGGCAGCTCTGATGGTCATACTTAGGGAGGCGGGAACCCCCTCAAATCTGCAGGCCTGGGAAGAAGAAATGCCTGAGAGCCGAGACTCAGGGCCATCTCCTGTGTTCATCGTCATGGGGATAAATGTTTCTGTACCAAGAGTTCTTGGCCCCCGATGAGGGCAAAGACAAAACTTCTCACCAATCAGGCGACTCTAGGATCCCACCATAGAAGAGAAACACGTCCTGGTGGCCCTGAGGACCCTAATATGGGGAAAGATTCACTTCAATTTGAATCCATCAATTCGAATAAATTCACTCTCTGTTCATTGATGGTTGAAAAGATAATGAAAGTAGAAACAGGAGACAGTTAAGAATTAAAGATATCGCTAACTTTTAGGTTTATATGGATGGAGCTGGTGTAATCTCATTATTGCAATGAGGTCATACAGTTGGGAAGAGCCTCCCCTTTCTGACTGTCAGGCATCCAGGCATCCCTTCTACTGGGGGTGCCCCCATCGTGTGGGTCTTGCTTCGAGACAGGCCCACCTGTGTTAGCAAAGGTGGAGACGCAGACATTCCTGCTCCCTGGTAGCCCAGGTGCGGGCATGTGGTCGAGCTGTGACCACCTAGGTACTGTGCTGGGGTGAACAGTGTCCCCCCCCAAATTCATGCCCACCGTGAACCTGTGACTGTGACCTTATCTGAAACTACAGCAGCCATACAGACACCCGTGCTTGGGACCCTGAACCCTGAGGGTGTGATACAGAGCCCAGTGTCGGAGGACTGGCCGCCCAAGTAAAATGGTACGAACTTCTGGTTCTTATTTCCTTTTCCTGCCCCACCAGGAGCAAAAAAAATCTGCTTGGTTTCATCCATTTCCCTCTTTCATTCTTTTGGAGTTTCAATCCCCCAATAAACCGTTCCATGGGTAAGGATGTTTTTCGAACAAAGGATAAGGTCATTCTACCCTACTGCAAACTCACCCAGGGCTGCTGAGTGGGCAGCACAGAGAAATGAACCATAGCTGATCACATCTGACTGTGCGCTCCAGGGCCAATTTCCCAGCCACTTTCCGAGTTAATTCTATCTCTGCAAGCGCTGTGTTGAAGATGGAACTTGTTTCCTAGATGTATACACCGAGTTCCATTTTTAACATCTTGGGCTTATACACGAGGGAGAAATGGATTTTTAAAGTTGGGCGATCCCATGAAAAAGAAGCATTAAACAGGGTCTTTTGAATTTTCTTGGATCAAGGGTGTGTTGCTAACTCAGCCTTAACCACATCATACAAGAAGGTTAGGGATGCATCAAACTTCTTGGGCAAGTTGGAAAAGTGATTTCTCTTTTAATTCACGAAGCAGAGTGAATTGGCTGGACTTCCATCTTACATCAAACTTGGGTCAAAGACTGTCTCAATCGGAAACATGGACCGTGCCTGGGTGGATGCCAGGAACTGTGCCAGCCCAGTCTCACTCCTGAGAGGCTGCAGTGTTATGACCCCCATTACACAGTAGGGCAAACTGAAGCCACATGGCCGGTGTGAGAAGGTTCTTGATTCGAAGCCAGAACCCATGCACTTAATTGCCCCTTGGTGACGAAAAGGGGGAGTCTAAGGGAGAATGGGGGGAAAATATATAAATTTTCAGGAAAACATTTGTACTTTAAACTTAGTAAGGTGTGTTGGGGGAAAGATCAATATTTATGTAAATCGGTATATGTGTGTACAAATCAGCCTGTTAACTGGGGATCTAGTCATGACCAAAGACACCACCTTACTTCAATGGACCAAAAGCATTTTATATTTTCATTTTATTTAATACATCTATTTTCACTCACTAATACCATCTCTTTCAAAAGTATGAACGAAAGATCACTTAAATCCTTTCTTTATCTGCCGCTTCCTTTATTTTTGTAAATTGAACAGACTTTTCCCACCGACTTATAATGTCAAGAAGGCTTTCTATTTGTAGGAAAATGATTTCAGGTTTCATCTTGCTTAAAATGCATGTATTTCTTCATTTCACCACTCTCAGGCTCCTATTTAAAAAATACAAATACCTCCCACTTTTAAAAAATACAGACTTTCCACTTGAGCACTGCTTCCCACTTCACATATTGAAATTCGCATTTAGCGGAGATCTGGGTGGCGCCTGAGGCAGGACATGGAGCCTCTCCTTTTCCAAACCTGAGTCCGGCTCCTCTGGCCCCGCTTCTCCCCAGGCCTCACCCACGGGCCCTGTCTTCTGTCTGCTGGTCTGGCTGTAGCAAGGATCCTGCTAAGTCCCTTTAGAAAGGATCTCTTACCCTTGCTATCTGATCGCCTTGTCCTGCCTTCAGCAAGAATCCCACTAAGTTGGTTTAGCAAGAAGCCCTGCCCTTGATGTTTCCTCTTCTATCCAACGACCCGCCCCGTCATTGACTATAAATCCCCAGCTGTCTTTGCTGTGTTCAGAGTTGAGGCTGGCCTCTCCTTCACTGAGACAGTCTTGACACCTACAGTCCTAAATAAAGTCTCCTGTACTATTTTCACAAGTGTCAGAATAACTTTTTTTTTTTTTGGCTGTGCCACACGGCTTGCAGGATCTCAGTTCCCTGACCACGGATTGAACCCAGGACCACAGCAGTGAAAGCCTGGAATCCTAACCACTAGGCCACCAGGGAACTCCCCAGAATAACTTTTTTTTTTTTTAAACAGGCAAAACATCCCACCACTTGAAACCATCTGAGTGAAAGAGTATTATTAATATAATGCAATATATTAAAAACCCATATATTTAAAAACCAATATTCAAAGTAAGAGGGCTCCGAGAGCATTCCAGAACATGCCTTCTTTCTCTGCTCTCCCAGGTGGTCTTGTTCACGCCTACAGAATTCAGAGGTGATTCTCAGCCATTCTCCCCATGTCATCCCAACATAAGTCCCATCACTTCCAACTGGACCAACTGTTCTCCCCAACTCCCCCCACTGCCCCCTTTTCTCTCCAGCCCACCAACGCCACCAGTCACTGCCCCACTGAAAACTCCCCCGTGCCATTCAGAATAGTGGATACGTTCCAGACTTCCTAAACACATCCTATGTTCCAGAACCTTCCGGCCTTTCCATCTTTGCTCTTGACATCCTGACATCCCGGAACATCCCCAGTGCCAGCTCACACCCACCACCTGCATGTCTGAGCTTGACTCCTCTGACCTCAGGCTTGCGCTGAGATGTGCTGTGGCTGCCTTACCTTCCCTAAGGGGGCGGGAGAATCACCAGCCAGGAAAACGTTTCATTTCTTTGCCACCCACAGCGCCTAGCCCGATGAATCAGACGTGGTGGGTAGTCAGTAAATGCTCATTAAGCAACTGAACAAACGTCACCACTGAATTCAGCAGGACAGAAAACACGGACGGAAAATCTGAGAAGATTTGTTTTCTAGAAGGACATTTCATCCCTGCTTGCCAGGCCTGACGCATTTAAATCATTCAAAGCGAGCAAGCGCCCTCTTGTGGCCACAGGATGACAGTACACCACAGAAAAGAGTTCAATTACGGAGTTCTGAGATTTCCCACCTGGGGGTTTCTTCCTCCTGACCATAGGCAGGGGCGCAAAGAAACCATTCCCGTGAGGAACCCAAGGTCAACGCAAGTGGCTCAGCAGCTCACTCGGAGAATTTAGCTCCTCCTCACGCCAGCCAGGTAACAGGAACTGTGGCTACATCAGGGAATTTGATCCCTCCCGCTTGAAAAGCCCACCAACTAATTGCAACGTGGGGACCTTGATTGGATCGTGGTTAAAACAAACCAGCAGGGACTTCCCTGGTGGTCCAGTGGTTAAGACCTCGCCTTCCAATGCAGGGGGCGCAGGTTCCATCCCTGGTAGGGGAGCTAAGATCACATATGCCTCGGGGCCAAAAAACCAAAACATAAAACAGAAGCAATATTGTAACAAATTCAATAAAGACTTTAAAAATCATCCACATCAAAAAATAAATAAATAAAATAAAACAAACCAGCAGTAAGAGGCATTTGGGAGAATCAGCAACAACAAAAACCTGGTCCGCAAATGTACGCAAATGTTTGCTTTATTCATTAGCGACGGAAAAAAGAAACAGCCCAAGGGTCCACCAACGAATAACGGTGGTATATCCATATAATGGGATAATCCACAGCAATAAGAAGGAGGAAGCTATTGAGACACACACAGCGTGGATGAGTATTAAACATCGTGCTGCATTAAGAAGGCTCACACAAGAGTACATTCTATTTAACTGAAGTTCCAGAAGAGGCAATGGTAGGAAAAACTGGAACAGGGGTTGCCTGTGGTTGGGGGGGTTTGACTGGGGCCTGGGGGAACTTTCTGGGGTGATGATGATGATCTGTAACTTGACAGGGGTTTGGGTTACACAGATGTATGCCTTTGTCTTAACTCATCGAATGTTACACTTAAAATGGGTGTCTATCATTATATATGTAAATTTTACCCCAAGAGGAAAAAAACGACAACGAAAAGATGCTAAATCTTACAAATGATGCCCATGCTGAAGTGTCTGGGGAGAAGAATACTGAGATCCGCATCTTGCTTTGAAATGCACTGAAAAACTAAGATGGATTAATGGACGAACAGAAGGATGGCTAGATGGATAGGTACGTGATCAAGCAAACGGCAAAATGTTAATTGCAGGACTAGTGGTGGTGGATACGTATATAGATGTTCACTGTAAAATTCTTTCCACTTGTCTGATGTTTGAAAAAAATATGATAAAATCTTGGGTGGAAAAATATTGGGGGATATTTGAATATAGACTGAGCAGATGACTGAATAAATTCTGTTCATCTTTATGTATGATGGTGCTGCTGTGGTTAATAAGAAAATGTCCTTATTTTCAGAGATGCATATTCAAGTATTTAGAGTGAAGTGTCATAATGTCTGAAACACACGTTAAAATACTCCGGGGTAAAAAATGAAGCTAAAATTGCAAACTGTTAAAAATTGTTATATCCGTGTGATGGATGTAGGGGTGTCAATTATTCCATTTTCCTTCTTCGAAGTGTTTCACGGTAAAAAGGAGACACGCTCTCTCAAGGAGCTTGAACTCCAACAGTGAGTGAAAGTTCTGCCCCTTTTCCCTTGTCTGCTCGCATTGTTATATTTTTCCTTTTAAAAATTAAGTCCATGATGAGGATGAAGAAAGTCTGTTGATAATGTGTAATCTGGTGATGAGCATCTCATCAGAAGGGAAGTGTAAAGAGAATGAGTGAATGATAAGATAAAAGACAAAGTTAACAAGGAAGCGAGTAATGCAAAGGGAGAGGACAGGTGCCTGTGAGAAGGAGGGACTTTACCTGTTCCCATAATTCTAGACAGAATATTTGCAAACATGCCCCGCCCCCCAGGCTTCCTGTCTTGGTCACTGTCATTCCCCGGTATCTACCTCCAAAGTCAAGACCGAGATGCTGCTCGCCACGTTCCATCAGCCACCAAGTCCAGGGTCTTCTGCCTCCTACATCTCTCTCTCCAGTTAACCTTGTGCCCCTCAATGACCTCGTCTGTAAAATGGGCACGATGACACGCTTCCTGAGTTGTTGTCAGGATCGAATACTATAGCATAGTGTGTCTGCTGCGGCCAGAATACACAACTGTGTGTTTCTTTATTTCCCTTGCGCACACCTCCCTGGCACTTAAAGGCCTCTCCCAAGCTCTCTAAATATATCACCCAGATGCTTCAACTTCCAGCAATAACGTCTTACTTACAGTTTCCCAAATGCACGTCGTAACTTCATGCTCCAGGTCGTCATGTAAATCAGCAGCTCTCAAAGTGTGGTCAACAGGTCCCCATGGTCCCAGCATCAGCATCCCCTGGGAACTTGATAGAGACAAAAATTCTCAGGTGCCACCCCACACCCACGGAATAAGAAAATCGGGGTGGGGCTCAGTGATCTCTTTTCACGAGTCCTCCAGGTAATTCTGAAGGATGATGCATTGTGAGAACCATTGGGGTATTACATCTCCTCTGCTTGGAGTATGCTTTCTCATTGTACCTGTCAAACTCCTATGCGTCCCTTAAAGCCCTCCTGTAGGAAGCCTCTCCTGGATCCATAGCCCTAGATAAGGTTATTCATGCTTACCTCTGCACTAATGCTGTACCTTGATCCTACTTCTTCTGTAGGTGTTCTATGACCCCATGCTATAGTTATTTGTTTGGAAGTCTTTCTCTCCAACTAGGCTAAACAAAGGTAGTAAGGAGCATGTTTGATATCATCCCCTCTATTTTCAGCCCTTAGCAAGTAAGTGCCTTTCACTCAAGGAAAGTTCACCTGCTTGAGCTGCCTGGTGGCCCAGCTAGCTGTCCAGGTGAAGGAGGGAACTCCTTAACTGATAGAGCAGCGGTTTGAGATTCAGGATAGCTGGTGGAGGTGTTTGCTTTGAGTGTACTTTTATTTTATTTGAAAATCATATATATCCATCCTTCAATTTCATTTATAGGAAGAGTTGAATACTGGCAATGTTGTAACACCTTTAAATTTCTTAAATGCATTTTCTGATTATCCTTAAGCTGCAATGATTTTCCTCCAAAGATGGTAGCACTTTGCTTTCAATTCAATCCAACAAATAACATGATGTGTGATGTGTGCACCCAGATGGTGGAAAAGACTGGCTGACATGCCTTTTGCAGGAGGTGCTGCTATTTACCAGAAGCGAGTCCTTGGCCAGGTTAAACCCTCTAGTAGTGGTAATGACAGCCAATATTTACTGAATGCTCCATCTCTGCAAGGCCCTGTATTCATCTCCCTTCAGCTTTACAAGAGCCATGTGCAGTAGGTACACATCCTATTCCCATCGTACAGATGAGGAATCTGAGACACAAAGAGGTCAAGCAACTTGCTCAACATCACAAAGCTAGGAAATAGGGGACCAGGATCAAAGCCAGGAAAAGTGCCTTCACAATCCACTCCCACTGTGATGGGTTTTTGTGTTTTTTTTTCTGACTTGGCATTCTAAATATTCCTCCAAGATGCCTTTCCTTTTTCTGGTTGCTTTTTTTTTCACTGTGTTTAAATATACATCATGTTTGCCATTTTAGCCATTTTTAAGTGTATGGCTCAGTGGCATTAAGTACATTCACACTGTTGTGCGACCACCATCCGTCTCCAGAACTTTTTCATCTTCCCCAAAACAAACTGTCCCCATTAAACACTAACCCCCCCATTCCTCCTTCCCTAGCCCCTGGCACCCACCCTTCTACATTCTGTCTATGAATCTGACTACCTCAGGTATCTCATATAAGTGGAATCACACAATATTTGTACGATACTCAACCATGTTGAAGCCTGCATTGGAATTTCCTTCCTTTTTAAAGCTAGTAGCCCACTGTATGGATAAACCCCATTTTGCTTATTTGTTCATCCATCAATGGACACTTGGGTTGTTTCCACCCTTTGGCTATTATGAATGATGCTGCTATGAACATGGGTGTACAAATATCTGTTGGCGTCCCTCCTTTCAAATCTTCTGGGTATGTACCCAGAAGTGGGATTGCTAGATAGTGTGGTGATTCCAGGAGGCCTGGTTTCTTGCTTAGCTTTGCCCCCTCACTTTTGCAGGTCACTGAACACTCTTTCCAGCGTCCCATGCATAAAATGAAGACGGAATATCTTTTTCCCTTTGAATTACTAGGACCATGACAATGATAAGTACATTAAGACAGAGATATCAGCTTCTAAACTGTAAAGGTGGTTTATGAGTTCCATATATTGTTGACTGGAGGGGGAGAAAAGGAGGCAAAGAAGGAATTTTTTTGGTTTGTTTTTTTGCGGTACACAGGCCTCTCACTGTTGTGGCCTCTCCCGTTGCGGAGCACAGGCTCTGGACGCGCAGGCCCAGCGGCCATGGCTCACGGGCCCAGCCGCTCCGCGGCATGTGGGATCTTCCCGGACCGGGGCACGAACCCATGTCCCCTGCATCGGCAGGCGGACTCTCGACCACTGCGCCACCAGGGAAGCCCAAGAAGGAATATTTTTTAACCACCCATAACCTCAAAAGCTTTTCTGTTCTCTAAGCTAAAATCTGCCCTCCTGGGCTGCTGCGCCATCTAACCAACTTTTTAGCATTCTTATATTTTTAGCAGAACTTTCTTTGGTCAGATAATGGTCACTGATGAGCCCTACAGGAAAATGAAAAGGGAAGATAATGTTAATCTGCTGACACACATGCTTGGGATTTTTAGAGCCAAAAGAAATGCTTTATCAATAGGCTGTCTTATCAGAGATGATTCCTGGCATGCTTCACCAAGCAGTTGTTTAAGAGTTTTTTTAAAACATTGTCATTTGTGGTATGATTTACATGCAATGATCTGAGCCCTTGGAAGGAAACACACTTTTTCAAGCCACAGCACAAGTGAAGTAATGGTTTGTAACTCAATGATGTATACGCTAGACTATCAATTTTCATTTTATATTATCTCAGATAAATTGCCTGATGAAATCACATAGTGCTTCTATTTTTTATAGAATACTACCTCTTGTAAACGCATGCACACACGCACACACACAGTCTTCTTAGCATTATTAATTGTATCTTTCAGTCTTTTAAATCAGTGATCACTGAAGGACGAGCCTAGATATAATTAACAGAACTTAGAAAGAATTCACTAAACATATGAAACAAAGTAAATGGATTTGGGGCATGAGGTTCAACATTTAAATTGGATAAGAAAGGCGTAAGTCAGAGAGAGAATGGGTTAGAACTTGGGACCATGAAGTTATACATTAATAGTGGTTGCTATCTTTTTAAAAAGTAATTCAGAGAACAAGTGGAGGATGGCAGTTTTTGGGTCTCCCCTCCCAGGGGTAAAAATGTTTAGAAAGCTGCATGGAAATTGGGGACCCGGATGGATAATCACAAGGAACCTGTTATCCCAGCTCCTGACCCACCCCTTTTGACCACCAGAGGGGGCCATCTGTGCATTTCAAGCCACATCACTGCTTCATTTTCCAAAGCGAAATGACTCCATTTTAACTTGGTGGACCCCAAGTAATCAGGGACTCAATTTTTGGCCTCTCTAGTCATGCAGCATAGAACTGTCAGGTTTTTAATGCTCAGCAGCTCTTATTTCTTTACGTAAAATAACTTTGGCATTTGACTCTGCCATGTTAATAAAATGTATCTCAGCAGGTTTATTTTATTAATTTTGTCCTAAAATGTATCAACTCTAGAAATAGGTGAGGGAGATTAAGAGGTACAAACTTCCACTTACAAAATAAATGAGTCCTCCGGGATGAAATGTACAGCATGGAGAATACAGCTGAAATTGTAATAGCTGTGTACGGTGACAGATGGTAACTAGACTTACCCTGGTGATCATTTTGTAATGTAAAGAAACATCAAATCATTATGTTGTACATGTAGAACTAACATAGTGTTGCAGGTCCATTATACTTCAATAATAAATAAATAGATGTATCAACTCTAATAAAGGCAATAGCAACACTATTTCCAGTAAAAAGTAAATAACAAAGCAAATTGTTCTTCGGTCTTAGAGGTTTGTTTGTTTTGAAAAAGGAAAATGAACATCTCTTACTATTTTTTGGTCTTAAAAAATACCCCAAACTATCCAGAGAACATAAGTTCTTCAGTGTATGATTAATATTCAACTATCCATGAGTGAATCAGCAACTTCTAGATGACTATTCTTTACACAGAAAAAAAAAAAATGAACCCCAGGTTGGCTTTTTCCATCAAATGATTGGCTCTTTCCCAGTCACCTACATAACTTGCGTTTGCTCAAGGAATGTCAGCTAATTTGATTATATTATTCAAAACTAAATCATGAAGGCAAATGAAATATAATTAATTCGAAAGCAAGATATCTATTTTATTATTCCATATTCACGGGGGTTATCCGAGTGATTGCTTCACCCCATCAGTCTGCATACTAAACTTGTGTCAATACTCAGAGGCAGTTATCAGAGGGGCCTGAGGACTTTGGGGGACTTGCACGCTCTTCTGTGCATGTCCTCTGAGAGTGTGAGAAAAAGAAGAGAGAAGAGAGCCCAGGGGATGCCACAGAGCTGATGAGGATCACAAGCCATTTCGCTGCAGGGGCCCCTGATGAGAGCAGCCTCTCGAGCCTCCAAGGATACCCTACGCTGGGCACGTGAGGTTGACAACAATCTATGTGTCCCAGGCATCTCGAAACCCAAGGATCTCTTGAGGATCTTGATTAGCACTTCCGCTGAGATGGAAACTCTTAATGCTGGAAAGAGTTATTCACACTCGGCCTGAGTTAGGTCAGCACCTTGGCCGACGTGAGATCAGATCACGGGGGGAAATCGGGAAAAGACCTGAGAATACCGACTGGCAAATGCCCTGATGCGTGATTGAAGGCTGGAGTTCACGGGCTCTGGTTTCTGGTCCTTGCTCTCCTCAGAATGACTGTTCTGTAAGTACTATTTTTGTTTATTCACATGGGGCAGAAATTTCCGTTGGGCTGGTCTCACCTGATACGGTCGATAACTCAGTCTCTGCAGGTGCATGGTCTGGACGGCCCTTGGACCTGGTCAGGAGGGGCCCCATGCTTCAGAGGGTCCCCCTCAGACCCTCTCGGGGGCCACGGGGATGTGCCCACCTGGAGCCTTGCCTCTACACCATGCTCCAAATACACACACACACACACACACACACACACCCCGGATGTTCCTTCCCAAACAGCCCAGGCCTGCTCTCAGGGTCTACGTGAGCCTTTCTTCCTGTGCACCCCACTCCTAGCGAGCTGCTGCTAGAGATACCCCAGCCCAAGGACCCACAAGGGGGCAGCTCCGGGGTGGAGGTAGGGGATGGACAGCACTTGGACCGTGTGGGCTGGGGT
Source organism: Mesoplodon mirus (assembly GCF_964341445.2). Taxonomy (NCBI): domain Eukaryota; kingdom Metazoa; phylum Chordata; class Mammalia; order Artiodactyla; family Ziphiidae; genus Mesoplodon; species Mesoplodon mirus. The sequence continues at coordinate 6,287,450 of NC_138989.1, forward strand.
GTCCACCCTCCTGGACCACCACGGACAGCATGGAACCCTAAGCCTGAGCGGGCTTCAGTAGGAGAAGAGAATATATTTTAGTGAACGCTTCGTTAGCTTGATTTCTAACTTTTAAAGCAGCAGACACATGGGGTGTGGGCCCCCACTTGTACTCTTGCTCCAAGCACCAAACAAATTAGGGGCTGCATTAGCCAGGGCTCTCCAGAGAAACAGAGCCAATGGAATAGAGAGAGATGTAGAGAAAGAGACTTTTTACAGGGATAGGCTCAGGGGATTAGGAAGGCTGCAAAGTCCCGTGATCTGCCATCTGCAAGCTGGACACCCGCGAGAGCTGGTTCCAGTCTGACTCCACAGGCCCGAGAACCAGGAGCACTGGAGCTTCATTTGCCGGGTGTCTCTGTATTCTGCCCAATGCCACTGCCACCGCCATTGCTTCCAGGCACAGCCAGGGGTGCCAGACCCTGCACTGGCTCAGCCCAGCTCTGATGGCACTGCCCTGCACTGCCATCAGATGGCACTGTCTGCAAGATCCAAACACCCCCGGGGACCGCTGCCCCTTGGACACAGTGGGCACCCACTCTGTGCCAGGCACTGAGCTGAGGCCTGGACCGTCCTATGAGGGACAGATTCTCAGTCATTCGTTCTGTTTTACAGACGAGACTGAGGCTTGGAGGTGAATAAACTTGTTGGAGGTCACACTTAGACACGGTGGAGGGGCCCTGAATCCAGGGAGCCCAACCTCTGTGGTGTTTGGGTACCACCGCCCTCTGGCCCCGCTGATTCTTCTCACTTATGTAGCTCTGAGCACAGCACAGGTGGTATTTTGTTGGTAAGTGACTAGACCCAGGAGAACCCTGCAGTGTGAGCAGCATCAACTGAGCATCTACAGGGCGCATAAAGCCTAGTACCTGCCTCCTAGGATTTCCGCCTCATCCCCCTTTGAATAATTCCAAAACGCTAAGACTTAGAGAATCCCGGAAAACCCAGACCCCCCGCCAAGAGCTGTACCCCAGCGGGCTCTGCAGCCTACGGCGCTCTCTGGGTCCCGTCACCTCAGGGCAGCGCTGGGACGAGAGCTGACCTTGGCGTAGATGGTTGGCCCCAAGTCGGTCCGGTTCCATGTGTCTACCCTGGGGAAAGGGGTCCACGTGGTCCGGGGTGGCCCTGGCCTTGGTTCCTGAGCACCCCCCCCCCGTCTTTTCCCAAGGTGCAGGTGCCCAGAAGCCCTGGATCCGATCGTTCGTGGGAACCCAGGCCCGCCTTCCGTCTCCCCGCTCCCTGGGGAGCATGTCACCAGGGCGTGCAACCTCTCTTTGCTGTAGAAACCAGCACGGCCGTTCTGCTCCCTGGGCAGCCCAGAGGGCCCCCCACCCACCCCAGTGAGGGTCTCCTGCACTCCCCCTATGACACCCCTTCCCTGAACGCCAGAGCCCCTTCCCATCCTTCCTTCCGGCAGGTGTGCCAGGCTTGGCAAATGAACGAAATACACGGCACTCGGCTGGATGCGAACTTCAGATTGACACTGAATAAACGATGAATAGGTTTTAGCATCAGTAGGTCAAGTATCTGAAATTCAAATGGGACGGGGCATCCTGCACTTTATCAGGCCACCTTACCTAAGGGTGGCTCCCCAGGACCCAGGGGCCCCACCCCCTCTGCCGGCCCCAGCTGCCTGGGGACCTAAGGGTGCTACATGTTGTGTTATCCTTATTTTTCAAAATGACTCAGCACAATGAGGTGCGAGGAAAAGAACATATAATGGTCTTGATACAGATCAGGCATGTAAGTCCAAAGGCTTGGTTTACTTTTACTATTTCTTATCTCATAGATGAATTTAAGTCTATGAAAATTGTTACTCATTTTGGTCTCATTCGAGATGTGTTACATGATACCATCACTGACATTCATCTCGAAACAGTTTTACTGGTCTTGATTTCCTCTTTAGCCGTCAACTTGAGGGAAAGGGGATGCTTTGCTTGTTCTTTAAATCTCCAAGTGGATAGGATTTTTGTCTCTTTCTCAGCAACTTTGATGTGTATGATGTTATAGTCAGAGAACGTGGCCTGTGGGACTTATGCATTTTGGAATCTGGTGAGATTTTCTTTCTGGCATGAAACATGGTCAGTTTTTATGAATGCTCCAAGAGGGTTTGTTGGCACAGAGTTCATAGACAGCTGACAGATCAAGTTTGTTAACAGTGCTGGTTGATTTTTCTTTGTCTAGTTGATTTGCAGATTTCTGAGACAGGAGGATTAACATATTCTGTTGTGGTTGGGAATTAATTTCTCATTGTACCTCTAAAAACATAAACTGTATCTTTCAAAGCTATGTTTTTAGCCAAATAAATGTACACAACCATTTACCTTGACAAATTATTCCTCCGATAAACTGATGCTCTTTACCTTGCATTCTGTTTTCATTGGCAAGGCTGCCACCACTGGCTTTCTTTCTGTTAGCATTTTCCTGGTGTGTTTTTCCATTCCCTTATTTTCAAGCTTGTGTGTCACCTCTGTATTGTAGGTGGTCTCTTGTAATCAACGTGTACACATATTTGTGGTGAAGTTTTTCAACTTGAAAATGTCCGTAAACAGCAGAATTTAACCCATTCACGTTTACTATGATGAATGCTATGTTTACATTCACTCCTGCCATCTTATACTTTTTAATTTCTTTTCCTGATGTTTACTGGATCGAGTGAGCCGTCTTTGCATGCAATACGTAGAGAATTCATTCCTCTCCAAACATGACCTGTTGTCCACAGTGACACTGTGTGGCCTGCTGGTCATCAGCCGAAATCTCCAGCTCCTTCCCCACAGGACATGAGAGGCAGGACTTACCCTCTGGACTAAGTCCCTGTGGGTATTGAGTTTATCTCAGAAAGGGAGAAGGGCGGGGAGCATGCGGGGGCAGAGGAATTCCAGGGTAAAAAGGATATTTTGGGGACAGACAGGATGAAGGCTCAAGGTGATTGATCTAACCATTAATAAGGAGATATCTCCTTAATTCTGTAGGCCAAGCAAGTCAAGTGGACACAGAAATTAAACACACAAGGACACGACACCAAGTGATGTGAATAGGTTTATTTGAGAATCTAAACACAACCCACACAGGCACTGGGGACCTTGCTCCAGTTTTACAGCAAGAATTGCCTTCCCTGCAACCGCGAGCCAGACTCAGTTGTGGCTCCAGCACCTTCCATGCATGGAGCCGACTCTTCCCACTTCCAGCCAGTCCCTCTGAAGGACCCAGCTGTTCTCACCCACACAAACTCTCTCACATTGCTCACAGGACTTTTCTCTTGAGCACATTATACTGTAACGCGGCTCTGCACTGAGCCCAGTGAAACAGCACACGCACACGCAGCTTTCATGTTATGCCAACAGCCTCTTCTTTCTTCACAACACAGCACAAGGTTACTTTTTTTCCATGCATTACACCATTGCTCTCTGTCCCAGTGACCCACCACTGTTCTGACCTCTTAGGTGCCCCTTTGCCCAAGGTCCCTGCACGATGAATAATCGTGTGGCTCAATCAGTGTTCTTTATCCATTAGAGTCCCAAATTAAATAGGAAAGCCCGCCTTCCTAGAAAAACGTCTATACCCACAGATACACAAAACGCTGCATACACTTTAAGAAGGTTCTGGACCTCTCTGAAAACCATCTACAGACGCTAGGTTTAAAAGCTCTCCAAACATGGCACTCCTACCATAATTCATGATGCTGAGAAGATCTGGGCCAGGGCCAGCTTTACAAAGGAGGAGGGGGAGTCTGAGTGAACCCATTTTCAGAAGTGGCATCGAGGGAGCAGAACTGGCAGGGTTCACACAAAACAGGCTATAAAATGTATAAATTCACCTGAAAATCAGTAAGAGCAACTTACATATGCTATTATTTTACTTTAAAAATGTATTTTATTTGCATATACCTACATCTGAACAATAAAAGCACTTTGGTTTAACCGTCACCTTCCACCGAGACCTCCGCTGACACGTTTAACAAACACAAGGCCCTGGAATCTCTGGAATTGCTCGTGTGCCTCTTAATATTTTAAAATATAACATGAGAATGATTTTTTTTTAATGTTTTCATGTCCATCTGACCTCAGAATTACTCTACCTTATGCACACCAGGAGTGGGAACCAAGGGGTAACACACGGAGGCCTCCCTGCCCGTAGGGTTTGGGGGACCCCGGCCTGTGGGAGCCGGAAGCTCTCCCAGAATTTCTGCGCGGTCCTCTGGGCGTACGTCTCGGGGCCACCCTCTCCGGGCCCCAGTGTCTCTCAAAGTGTTGTCCTTACATGTTCTGCCCACTTCAGTGTGGACACAGCACCTGGCCCTTCCACCAGTTTCCGTAAGAAAGCCACTCAGACCCAGCAGCCCAAGCCTTTTGGGAGGGATTCTGTGGTCACAAGGGCTCCTACAGGAAAGTGTGCAACCTGACACCATTCTGCTCCGCTGGGTCCCTCTCTTCGACTCCCTTTCCAAGTCTGCTCTGTATTTTCTTGTCTCAGACTATCCCAGGAGACTGCAGTTCTTCGCTTTCTCACCACGTGGAACAATTCAGCCCTCTCCAGGTCCCACCCCAAACTGAGATGTCCAAACCCCCCACGGGGCTCAGGAGAACCAAAGAACTCCAAATAACACGATTCATCTTCCTTAATAGGCACCTGGGATTGATAATAATTTTTCTGTTGCATTACTAAAGGCTAGGCACTTTGTATGTGTTTCCTTAGTTTTCTCAAGTATCTCACAGGTTAGGTATTTTCAAAACCATCTTACAGATGAGAAGCCTGAGATTCAGAGAAGTGAAGAGACTGAGGTCACAGAGTACGCGCTGAATCACCTCCATGTTTCCTCTCTTTCTCTCAATCCACGTACCAACTCGGCAGTGCTACTGACATTTGCCTCCTGCCCTGTAATGGTATCAACCTCTTTCTCATCTCTTCCTCGGGGTGTGATTTTACCACTGAGTACTTTTTCCATCTGCTGATACTTGCTTTCACCTATTATTTTCAAATTCCTGAGGCTAACAGCAGGTTGCACAGAAAGACTCGCTTAATAATTTTAAATCAGGGGCGGATAACTGAACCAAGAGGTGGAAGGCCCCTTGGAAGGCATCATGTCCAAGCCTCACGCAACACCAAAGACACACCCACAGCTTCCTCCAGATGGCCCGCGACTGGCCTGGGTACCCACCTTCTCTAGAGCAGACCACGGCAGGCTATTGGGCTGACTTCCTGAAAGAGTTCTTCCTTTTGGTAAGAGACCGTAAAGATGCAATCTGCCATTTACTCGGGCTCCCCTTAGAAACTGTGAAGTCAGCCCTGGCTTTTCACTCTCACACCCTAACTCCTAGCAGGCACAGGAGTGACCCAGTGGGAGAGCTTGAGCCACGTGTGACCCACGTGGGGTCTCTGCCCCACCCTGCTCACATCGAAAGGGCCGTCTGGATGGCTTCCGCCTCAACCGTGGAAGCGGAGCCTAGACTCGCCCCGAGAGGCAGGTGGACACCAGACCCACTGTCAGAGATTGGTGAGCGGGGGCTGGGCCACCACTGTTTAGCTGAGAAGTGTCAGGCCTTAGCAGGGGTGGGAGACAGCCATCAGGGACCAGAGCACAGCTTGCAAAGTGAAAGAAAAGCCTATGGGCACCATGCAGGTAATACAAATGACCAAAATGGGTCACACAGGGAACACGAATTCGTTGCCAACCTTTAAAAATCATTAAATTTTATGTAAAAAACTGGGTTGTTGGTTTTTCCTTAAAAGAGCAGATGATGCGGGACCCTTAAGCCTGTATCCCACATGGAAACAAACAGCTACCACTGAGCAGGCGCTGTCTTCTCAGGAGGGCAGGCTTTCTCCAGTTTGCCAGACCTCACGACTCCTTTGTCAGTTGCTTGACCCCTGGGCCAGAGGGTCCTCGCAACTTGGTTTGCTGGGGCAGTCCCAGTTTAGGCCTATTGTCCTTGTTTAAGTATTAACAGCATCGCCCCCTCACTTTATTATATGGTCACCTAGACATAATGCACAAGCCACCACACACACACACACACACACACTGACCACTGAATTCACACAACCACATGTCAAGCACAGAACCCTGTTATAAAGTGATTTTATTAAATTGATTTGGACATACTGTAGGTCAAATAATATTTTCTGAAGATAACAATTATGGACTTTAAAGCTCGACATAAAATTAGTAGCTTCAAAAGTGTTAGTCATATTCCCCAGCAACAGCATGATAAAATAATTCAACTATGTAGAAATATAGAACTCTAGGACTAGCTGGAAACTCAGAAATCATTTAGCCTAATGTTCTCATTTTGTAAGTGAGAAAACTAGACTCAAAGATTAAGCGATTTGCCCAAGCTCACATACCTAACAGTAATACAGCTAGAAATCAAACCAATTTTTCCTAAACCTAAAATTCTAACAGTGATGTTTCAACTGGCTCTCTATCAACTAAAAGTCTAGGCTTTTCTCTAATGCTCCACACTACTGTGACATGGAAGTGTGTTAAGACACTACAGTAAATCGTAGTCGAGGAATTCAGGCCTGCAAGGGGCTTTATCAAATAACTAAGCCAGCCCTCTCTTTGTGAAAATGAGGAAACATGAGAAGCAACTTCCCAAGGGCTTGTTAACAGAGATGTCTGGATCAAAATTCAGATGGTAACAAATGTACCCCCAAATCCCACCTCCAGTTTCATGGCTCACCCAGTAAGTTATGTGCTCCTTTTAAATCTCCTTTATGCATTGAGGTTTTAGTTATACAAAAAACCCTTCCAGTCAAACAGAAGAAATTAATTCAAATATGAAGAGAAAATCAAGCTTCGTTTCAGTATTTCGATGACTATTTCGGGTAGTTCATTTTCCAACCTCTCAGACAGTGGACAGAGACCGCTAACCTGAACACCCATTTCAGAGCTTTCAAAGAGCCTTAATTTCCCCAAAGACTTCCTGAGCAAAAGGACTACATGTGGGAAATCAACGAGAATAGGAATGAGAAGGGAAACCAAGTTAAAGATTAGCTGCTTTGTGTTGTCATTGGGGACTTTGGGTCTTCTAAACATTCCTTGTGTTCCTCCACATGAGTTTTTAATACCAATCTAGCCAGAAAAAAAAAAAAGAAAAAAAAAAAAGGCCTATAAATGTCAGGATACTGAGCAGCTCAGTATCTCTCCCCCTCCCCGCTGCGCGCTGCCCTCACCGACGGCCGCCACCTCCTGCTCCGGAAGCTCCCCGGCGGGACCGCGACCCCCCTGCAGCCGCCCCTGTGCCGCCCCCGTAAAGGCCTCCCTGCCCGCTACCTACCGCTGCCCCCCGCCCCACCCCCACTGCTCTAAATCATCACCCTAGGTTATTTTCTCCGTTATCACTTAATCACTACCTCAAACTACATTATTTATTTGTTTACTTGCTTATCATCTGTCTCCTCCACCAGAAGTCAACGCCACGAGAGTAGGGCCCTTGTCTGTCTTACTCAGTGGTATTCCCGGTACCTGGCACAGTGCCCGGCACGTAGGAGGTGTTCAATAAATACTTGTTGAATGAATGAAGAAAGTTCACGCCTACAAAGGAACTGATATGTAATCCTCAATGAAAAGGTATCGAGGACTCCTACACATTACTGCCCCAAAATCACAGAATCAGAGACTATTATTGGTGAGGCCTCCTACCATCCGCTCCTCCTATGGTCTCCCCAAGCTAATAAGGGGCTCCCCTGGTTACCAAAGGAGCCTGAGAGGGCGATTCTGGATGGAGAAAAGTTCTAACTTTGCTTGCTTCTTCCTCCCTATTTACATTCAGCTATTTCCAAAAAAATTCAAGTTAAAAATATGTGATACGTAGCCACTAGAAAATTAAGTCTGACTAACGTAGAGACACAGTGATTAGCAGAATTCACAAAATTAAAGAAAAGTTCAAGGGCATGTATGTCTGTCAGTGATTTCGCCAACAGACAAAGTAAATGGAAATTATGAGTCACCTAAAATCTAAAATGAAATTTAATGCCATCTAGGAAGGGGTGGATATTTATGGGTATTTTGAGGATATACGGGTAAAATGAGTTCAGAAGTAACGGGATATATGGACAGATACGTAGAGGCTGAATCGAGTGGTAACCTCAGAAATACCAGAACGCGACTTCGTGGGAGCTGGCCGTTTTCAAATGCATTCACCAGTATGCTTGGATCAAGAGAAGGAAGGTCATGAGCTCCCGAAACAGGGGAGTATCTGGGGTAACTTTTAGGTAAAGCGTAGACAGAAGGTGACTCAGGAGGCTGGGCAAGGGTCATGGTTTCCTGTGTAGTGTTTCAACTACGGAGGCATCGCGCCAGAATCCCAGGAAACGCACACCCGCGACTGGGACCTCACAGCCTGTCCTGGGCAAACACGCGGAGGGAGGGATTCCAGATTCAAAGTCAAGCTGTGGAACACACTTGGCATGAATCCGAAAAATCAACCTCACACGTGCCTCTTGGAAAACAATGTTCTGCTGGGGCTTGCTGTAAAAATTTCTTGGGTCAATGTAGGTATATACAGGGTTTTCCTTCCTAGTGGCACTTACGGGTTTTTAAGATTTTTCTCTCTTAGCAAAACGCTTTATATAACTGATATTTTGAGATGGTTTCTCTCCTTTGTGTGCACTCTCTGGTGGATGCAGAGGCTGGTGCTCTGACTGAAGGCCTTCCCACACTCATCACATTTGAAAGGTTTCTCCCCCGTGTGCACTCTCTGGTGGATGCAGAGGCTCGAGCTCTGGCTGAAGGCCTTCCCACACCCACAGCATCTATAGGGCTTCTCCCCGGTGTGCACTCTCTGATGGATGCAGAGGCTCGAGCTCTGGCTGAAGGCCTTCCCACACTCATAGCATTTATAGGGCTTCTCTCCTGTGTGGACTCTCTGATGCATGCAGAGGCTAGAAGTGTGCCTGAAGGCCTTCCCGCACTCTTCACATTTAAAGGGCTTCTCTCCGGTGTGGACTCTCTGATGCATGCAGAGGTTTGAACTATTGCTAAAGCCCCTTCCACACTCACTACAGACATAGGGTTTCTCACCTGTGTGAACTCTCATGTGAATCTGAAGATGTGAGCTCCAGTTGAAGGCTTTGCCGCACTCGTAGCATTTATAGGGCTTCTCCACCGTGTGGATTTTCTTGTGTCTATTGAGCTTTGTCGTGGTGCTAAAGTCCTTCCCGCAATCATCACACTTATACGCCTTCTCTCCCGTGTGGTCTCTCCAATGGATATGGAGCTCTGACAGATGAAAGAAACCCTTGTCGCACTTGTCACACTTATGGGGCTTCTCAGCAGTGTGAACTTTCTGATGCATAAAGAGATCTGCTCTCTCAGAGAAGAATTCCCTACACGTGGGGCACTTGTAGATCATGTTTCCTATTTGGTACCGTGATTTAGCAGAGAAGGTTTCCTCACAACTACTACGGTTACAGGGCTGCTATTTCACAGAGTCTCTCACTTGGCCATGTTGGTGTTTATCTCAGGCCGGCTCTGTTCGGGAGGTTTAAGGTCGGCCTAAGCTTTTCCCTGCCTGGCTTTCTATGGAAGGTTTCTCCCTGCATAGTGCTCCTCACTCGGTATTATTATTGATTAGAAAGTGACCTTTACTTCCACGTGCACTCTGTAACTCGTTCACACAGAACTTTCTTTGAGATCCTGAGCTGCCAACATTCCAAGGGGCTCCCAAGGTAGAAACCTTTGCCTTTTTAAGCCCCCGGAATCTTCCTCTTGCAGAATAATCTCGTACTTCTCAGCTGCAGGAAAAGGCCTGCACAGCGTCCCCTGCAGCCAAGGGTGCGATACTGCGTGCCGGTCTCGGTCGCCAGGAGCCTCCCCTTGCAGAGTCACAGTGACATCCTGCCTCCTGCACATCAGACAGGAGCCTCCCAGGAAGCCAGCGCCTTGGGTCCAGGTGTGTCGGTCCTTCCTGGTGAGGATTCCCTACGCAGGGGTCACTCCGGTAGCCTCCTGTAACAGAAACATAAATACTGACACTGAACATGCCTTTCTTGTCCAGAAAATTGCTATGGATTCCATAATTAATTTTATAAACCTGACAACAGTAACACAGACCTTCTTGGACCTTGAGGAAGGAGCTCTGATCTTCCAGAGAGACGTGTCTCTTGGATTGGCAGGTCTGAAGAAGAGAATTTGTAGATATCATGCTCCTGTTCATAGCCCAAGTACATAATCCAATTACAACCACTTACTGTAATTATCTGAGCAACATCAAGGGAATACTATTGAACAGAAAAGAAATCCTCAGAAGACCTACATGTGAGTATGAGAAGCAGCTGTCCTGCATACATGCACAAGAAGGAAAACGCACTCTGCTTGGAACTTCAGAAGGGAAAAGGTTGCTTCTGGAGCTGAAACATAGTATCGAGTCACCTCCCAATCCACAGAAAGAATAAACAAATGACAGTATCAAGTGTCATTCCCTGGCTTCACTGTCCTCCATGGTGTCCTGATGTACCTGAGATCCAACTCCTCAACCTAAACACCAAGGTCCTGCATGGCCTTGCCCCCAAGCTCCCCGAGCTCACGCGTGGCTTGGTGTGTCAGCCACCTCTCCCCTACGTAAAGAAGGCCCCTGGCTAAGGCTCTACTGTAACTTCTTATTTGATTCCTTCAAAGCGCAGAGAACTTGTAATTATCTTATTGTTCCTTGCTTCTTGTTCTGTGTCCTGTACTAGATTATAAATGCCAGGAGGGAAGAACTCTGTATGTTGCTCGCTGTTACATTCTGGCAAAGGGGAGGTGGGGAGGTGTTTCAGTTAGTATTTGCTGAATGCATCTACAGAGTACTTTATGACACCTCCTCTCTCCTGCAGACATGGCCTGCTTTCTTCTGGTACAGCAGATAAAGGTACATTTTCCAGTGTCTTATTATCAGGCTTTTGATAACGAACATGGGACAAAATATATACCAAATAGAAGGAGAGGAAACAGAAGAAAATTCCAAAATATTCCATCTGAAATCTTTTGAGGTTTAGGATGCCTTAGCCACCTTTTCATGTCCTGTGCTTTATACTCAGTAAGTGATACTTCAATTAATTAATGAAATTAACAGATCTTAAAATAACACTCTCCATAATATGTTTTATATAAAGACAGGGTACATGAGAGACTGAGGAGATTTCTTCAACATTAAAATTGCAAAATAAATTGCACTGTTTCTAGATGGAAGTGTTAGAATAATGAAATTCAACTAGGTAAACAAAATTTCAGCAAAAAAAATGTAGTCAATGTCTGAAAAAGGATATATCATCTATCTGACCCAGTAATCACACTTCTAGAGCTCTATCCCAGATATACTGCAAAACAGGAATGACGGATGGCCCAGTTTACTGAGGCAGTACTTGTCACAGCAAAACTGCCGGCAACCCAAGGCCCGTCCACTGGGGAGTGGCTGCGTCAACTATGGGGCTTCATTCGGTGAACTACTGCTTCGCCATGTAAACCAGGGAATGAGGAAGAGCACGATGTACTGATATGAGCGAACCCAGGTAACACTGTTCAGGGGAAAAAAAAAACAAGGCATAGAATAATAGCTCAAACATGCTATCTTTTGTGCAAAGAAGGGGGGGAATATGAATTATTTAAATATGTCTTTACATGATGTATAAAAGTAAACATGGAGAAGGATAATACAGAATGAATTTTTTTATTGAAGTATAGTTAATTACAATGTTCTATTAGTTTCAGGTGTACAGCAAGTGATTCTGTTACACACATATATATATTCCTTTTCAGATTAGTTTCCATCAAAGGTGGAAGGCAAGATATTGTGTGTAGTTCCCTGTGCTATACAGGAGGTCCTTGTTGTTCACCTATTTTATATATAGTAGTGTGTATACGTTAATCCCGAACTCCTAATTTATCTCCCCACCCCCATTATCCCCTTTGGTAACCGTAAGTTTGTTTTCTATGTCTGTGAGTCTATTTCTGTTTAATACAAAATGAATTTAAATGGGAGGAAGGAGAAAAGGATGAAGTAAAGTTTCTCTGAATGTAACGTGTGATGTAGTTTTGACTTTGGAGACATATGAATGTTTATATATTCAAAAAATAAAATTAAATAAACAAGAAAAGCAATCCCTAAATTTTGAAAACAAAATGAAGAAAATGAACCTTAACTTTCACGTTGGTGACATATCCACAAATGACTTTTGAGTAGAGTAGACTGATCATACATACTCAGGGGGACATTGTGCTGATAAATAAAGCTGCAAAGAAGTCAAACTCCTTTCAACAGTTTAACTTAGTTAAAATAACGGTGGTGTATTTATAAAGTAGGATAATGCAAATAAGTCATTACAGTAATGTTAGAAACCAAGATTCAAGGTGAAACAAATGAGATACAAATATAAAATGAAAGGTAAGGAAAAAAATCCCATAACGTAAAATTTGACTTAGAAACATCAGTTTGAATTCATGTCTTTTTTTTTTTTTAAGGCTGTCCATCAAAAAGGCCTGGAGGCGGGCTTCCCTGGTGGCGCAGTGGTTGAGAGTCCGCCTGCCGATGCAGGGGAAACGGGTTCGTGCCCCGGTCTGGGAAGATCCCACATGCGGCGGAGCGGCTGAGCCCGTGAGCCATGGCCGCTGGGCCTGCGCGTCCGGAGCCTGTGCTCCGCAACGGGAGAGGCCACAACAGTGAGAGGCCCGCGTACCGCAAAAAAAAAAAAAAAAAAAAAAAAAAAAAGGCCTGGAGGCAATGACAACCGACAGCAATGGTCCCTTCCCTTACAGACCCTTTTCCACCAAATGGCACAGGGATCCTTGCAGAACGCCTGGTCTCAAGGCCAGAGCAGCACTTTATAAAGTGAGCCTGGGACACCTTGTTATGCCAGAATGTAAGAGAGTCACGGCCAAGGAACACAGATGCCAATTCATGAAGAGACTCCTGCTGGCCAAAAATGGGACAACTAAGCATCAGAAGGAATAATGAATGCAATCCACTGAAACACACTAAATATACAAAACCCCCGAGTTCACAAATGACGGCAAGGGCTGGGGAGAAGTGGAAAAAGAAAGAGGGACAGACAGAGGCAGAGGGACAGACTCAAGGCACTAGACTAAGCTGAAAGTGATAGGACACCAACTTTTACCTTTTCTGACACTTGGCAACTACAAGGAAAGAATGGAAACTCCTTCGTCTATGAACTGTCCTTCAAGACAATGCAACAATCCAGCCAGTCAACACGTAACCCTAACGAAACGCCTGATTCAGACCACGGTAAGAAATGGGCGAAAACATCAGATGAAAGGCTGATCGAGAACTTTTTACATTTGGAGGATCTGGCTGTCAACCCCAGAACCCACCAGTCCATGATGTCAGCGTAACTCCAAGGGGCAACAGGAAACACACAGCGTCACCTGCAACATTCCTGCCAACCACGCCTCCAGGACTCATTTTTATTTGAAGGAACTGGGAGGGCTAGAGGAACTACCAGGACACCAGCAGAAAAAGATCAAAATGCGAGGCAGTGCACAGGACGGCGACCCGTGTCTGCAAGAAGTAAATGGCATGGAGACAGGTGGGGGGGGGCGCTGCTCTAGATTACAAAGACTTGAGATAGAACAACCGTAACGGCCAAATGTAACTTGGAGACCTACCTTCTTCGGAATCTGATTCAAATAAGCCAGCTGCTGAAACGGGACAACTGGGGAAACACCGTTAGGCACTAGGTATCAGATCACACAGGAACACTGCTCCCTCTATTCGGTGTGATAATGCCTTTGCAGTTGTGTAAACAAATGTCTGTGTTTTTTGAGATTTATACTGAAGTTTGTAAGAACGAAAGGACACGATGTCTGAGACGTGTCCTCAAATGCTTTGGCCGGAATAAAAACGACAGGCAAAGCGCGTGAGGGAGGACTGCTGTAACCGCTGCTTCTGGGTGACGACAAATGATGAGTAAGCTGACCTATCTCCCTTTGTGTATGTCTGTAATGTTTCATGAGAACAAAACTGGTCAGTGTTGGGAAAACATTCTTTTCCTGCTCCTCTTGCAATGACAAACCGATCCCAGAGCCCGGCACGTTGCACAGAGGTGAAACTGAACTAAACAGATGCCAACCCTCCAATGGCTGTGACTTCCCCAGTCAATCCCGAGCACATGAGGACGTGTGCACCGCAGATGTCACTGGGGAGCAGAGGGGAGGGGACGGTGACCAGCAGGGGACACAGGGGGCAGTGCTGCACTCCGCCCTCCTTCCCTCCTCAGCTAGTTAACCGAGACGCCATGCGGTTCTCCTGGTGCGCTCCCTCAGCAACGAAGCAGTGAGGGCCAAGGCATCCATCCAGACTGGCCTCAGGAGAGGCTGACTCTGCTCAGAAGGGTGGAAACACCAAGCCCAGCGATGTGAAACTCCTACAGTTGTCGTACATGAACTCGTGCCAGAGTTTCTCTGGACAAGGAGTCAGGTACTGCCATTCCTTCCAGGGAAACGGCCTGGACGCACATGTAAGTCTCACCGCATGAGGGCAAGCTACATTCTGCAGGAAAAAGCTCAAGCAAAAGAACCTCCAGCAAATTTGCCATGTGACCAACCAAAAATAAAAGAAGGACAAACCACCACCAAGGCTCCTCACTGCAGCCTTTCCTAAAACAGCACCTGCCTCACTGCTTCCCTACATACACAGGAGACTGTCAACCCAGCGAGTAGGTCGATGCCACAGAATTCTACAGATCCCAGGGGCACAATGTCCCCAAGATTCTCTCACTCAAGACGATGTCTCCTATCCAATGTCCCAAAAGGGCTTTCAAGGGGACAGCCCATTGTTTTGACTGTGAGGCCACCTGGGAGACCTGAGGAGGAAGGAACCTTGCACTGAGGTCACCTGGCACTGCCACGGGCGATGTCCCATCTCTCCACGAGGCCTCAGGGGCACCCTCAGCAGTACAAGCCTTCAGTTTATATTTGAGGAGAACCTCTCAAATAGGAAGGTTAGGGTCCGGCTGAGAAGTGACAGGAAGAAAGCTTCAAGTAGCCCATCTGCCTCAAGTCCCCACCTTCCATGAAAAGAGCCCTCTTCTCTCCCTGTAGTTTGTCCATTAGCAGCTTTGCCTCATCTAAACCTTGTGACACCGAACAATACCTGAATTTGTACCCATCTCCCGGCACAGTTAAAAGTGAGGGATCAGCTAATAAACAACCGTGGCTGAAATGTGAGGAAGTAAAAAAATGAGTCCTAAATACAAAGAAACTATGCCCTGAGAGAATAAAAGCCCTGGGCCCTGGCATTGTAAAGGGTCATCTGGAAACAGAGACGCAGGATTAATGGGCTGGGAGAACGGAGCTGTTGCCCTTTGAGGGCTGATCGGGCCAAGAGCCCTCAATTCTAGACGCAGATTCAACCACCACTGTGCTCAGGAGGTAACACTACTACTGGACTGTGGTCTGAGGCACCGCGTCTGCTGCAGTGGCCTTGAATTTCCTTGCAGGCAGATATGCCTGAGAGAGAGGAGCCCGGTCTGGTCATACCTGCAGGGGGCAAAGGTCAAGAGGAAGGTACACAGGGCGACGCTGATTTTCTCTCCAAATTTCGGCCTGAATCTGTTGCAGAACTTGAAGATAACGGTCCCTACACTGTGCTGGGGAGGGAGATTCCGAATGTGGATTTTGAAAGAGGATTATTTAAACTACTTCTGTATATGCCTTTCACATATTACTCTCTTTTACACAGCTGTCCCCAAAATATGATTCTGCATAGGAAAAACGGGTGAACTAGTTTTTCACAGATTTCTTGTTAAAATGATCCGATGCTTGCAAAATAGAAGGACCCAGGCTGCACAGGGCAGGTGTTGAAGAACAAACAGAAGAGCGGGTGAGCAGGACACTGAGAGTCACTGTCCCACAGGACCCTGGTGCTGGGCCGACGGGAGGCGTCAGTGTGGCTGCACTCAGAGCAAAACCAACCACCCAACACAGAGGCGCAGGTCGGGAAACGGCGACCAGCAGATGCTCCAGAACGCTGACTCGGATCTGGATCACACTCAGCACAGGGTGGATGTGAAATCAAGACTAACCACCCTGACCCAGCAGGAGAGAAATCCAGTTACGCTCGTCAAGGAGTTGGCGAACAGAAGCCTCGCCCTCAGGCTGCACACGCACACCAGGCCGGCTGCTGTTGTGTGCTGTGCTGCAGGTCCTTCTACAGTATTATGGTTCCTATAAAGCATTAAATATAAACAACCCCGCCCTAGAGTGGCAGACTCTTTGATACATCAGTTAAATCTACGTCAACAGAGATCAAACTACCTTCCTATCTAGAACCAGATCTGCCAGAACATGTGGTTTATAGTTCTGTCACTCGAAGGGATAAGGGCACACTTTCTGGGACAGATAAAAATGAAACAGAAGAGGAAAGAAGACATTCCTATGCCTCCAGCCTCAACCAAAACCCCACCACCAACTGCAGTGGGCTGCACCGGCCATGTGACTCATCTCCCCCACTTGTAGAGCAGGCACTGTGTCACGGGGCCTGAAGAAGATTCTCAAAGATAACCAAAGTGCCGTAGCTCAGATGATGATGCCCTAGACTAGTCACTGTGAAATATAAAGACTCCAAATCAACGTCCACGTCTCTTAGTTACTGGGAAGTGTTTTACAGGAAGATCCCTGTGTTCCCAGTTGCCCTAACACACGTTGGTTCATGCCATGTTGTTTAGCGTCTGATTTTTAAATGATACTCAGGAGAATCCTGCTCACTCAGAAGCAGGCCTAGAAGAAAGTCATCATTGATGCAACAGTCCTGGAAATTGAACTCAGATGCAGGATCAGCACATGCATGCATGCGGGCATACGTTCCACGAGAATTTAGCACCCAGCATTTGTCAGGCAGCGGGCTGCACTCTGGAAGATCCTATGAAGAACACCACAGCCGTGGCTTCTGCATTCGTGTGGCTTACAGTCTAGGAGGGGAAGGAGACAGGCCCGGCATCGTTCAAGTGGTGCTGTGGCCGACCAGGCCCCAGGGACACAGCTGCACGAAGCGGGGCATCCTA
This sequence comes from Mesoplodon mirus, assembly GCF_964341445.2. Classification (NCBI taxonomy): domain Eukaryota; kingdom Metazoa; phylum Chordata; class Mammalia; order Artiodactyla; family Ziphiidae; genus Mesoplodon; species Mesoplodon mirus. The sequence goes on from NC_138989.1 coordinate 6,304,487, forward strand.
ACTAGTCTTTCGTGACAAGGAAGACTTCTAGTAAACTCTCCTTTTAGACCGAAACCGGAAGGACAAACCGAGTTAACCTGCAGGGCAGGAGGACAGAGGGTCTTGGCCTAGAGAAGGGCAAGTGTCTAGAGACAACCAGGACCACCAAGCCTAGGAGCACACGTTCAGCACGTGGAAGGCAAAAGGGGGGCTCTACCAGGTCATGGTGTGAAAGGACACTGCCTTAGAATAAAACTCTAAGGTTCAAAGTCAAAGGGGAGTGGGCAGCAACGGAAAAGAATGCTCCGTCTGGAAATGAGAGGGGAGGCTTTCTAACTGATTCGTAGCTTCTGCCGTGGCCGCCGCAGCCGCAGGAATCCCCCCTCAGAGCCTGGCCCGTGAGGGATGTGGCTCATTCCCGCGGGACCAAGACAGAGCCTGCCTGCGTGTCACAGCCTGGGACAGGGTGGGGAGCATACAAAACGCCACCCACCCGTCCCTGCCACCTCCCTTCCCACAGCAGCCGTGACTCCACATCTCCCGAAATCATCATGAACCCTGCCAAGGGACCACCTGCTGGAGCAGTCGGAAGACTACATGCCCCCTAACGGGCCAAGAATATGAAAAAGCTCCAGCCTCACCCAGAGGTCCTGATCGCTAGAAAACATTCCAAAAGGAAAGAAGATTGCACTCTTCCTCTACACACGTCAAGGCCTATGAAAACCTGCCGTCAACCCGGCAGCACGATCCTGAGAGCGTGAGTGTCTGCGCAGCGCCAGTCCCGCGTCCCCAGCTGCCCCCACTCCTCCCAACGCTCAGCCCACTGAAAGCCGCCTCTCACCCCGAGAAGTAGCACTTTCTGCCAACCTTTGTTATCCTGCAAAAAACACACACCTTCCAGCTCTTCCACCAACAGTGTGACTTTAAGCAAGTCACTTAAGCCTAAGACTCAATTACCTCAACCTCAAACGTAAGAGAGAAACGATACTCATATCCGTCTCTCGGGGCTGCTACGAAAATGAAATGAGACAATGCACGAGCCCAGGCCCCGTAAACTGTCCCCCTGTCCTTCCCTCAACTCGTTGAACAACGGGAAGGCATGCTGTTTACTGCAGGGCGGCTTCAGGAACCTGCAGTGCTCAGCCGTCAACCTGTCACCTCCCAGCGTCCATACCCTTTCCCGACTGCACGCTCACTTCCTGTTCAGGATCACCTCTCCCTGTCCACGCAGCACTGATGGGCCAGTAAATCAGGGTGCTCTCTCCTCCCACAGTGAAAACCGAGTCCCCAGACCTTCCCCTCCTGAGTTGGGGAAAATGCTAATAAATACTGGCTACAGAATGACAAAGAAATTCTTTTCCCTAAAAATTCCTCTTTTATCCAACCTCCTAGCTCCGAGTAAGCTGGGTTTGCCGTGGTATCCATCTCTTCCTTCTCTGTCCCTGCTACGCACAGAAATGTTAAAGTATGCTCTAAAATACGTCCTTCACATTCTGTTTTCCTCACTCACTCCAGGTTCAAGGCCTCTCCTACAACACACTAAGCCAAGAGCCTGGTTCACCTTAAAACCATGCTCCAGCAAAGTGTGAGAAGTCAGATGCCTTCTGGGGTCCAGTAGAGAATATAACTGTGTGCTCTTGTCCGGCTTAAGACATCGGGGTCTAGGGGGTCCCTCCCACCTACTCCCCTTAAAAGCACTCATTCCTACAAATAAAACGTCAGCAGGCTGAAATCAGTCCACCAGCCACAAGCTGAGTCTCTTGCAAAAGACCCAACTTGTGAGCACGGGATACTGAACAACTGTCCAACCTCGGGAAGCGCAGTTCTTCCCAGTTACCGTCGTAGACCAGCAGTTCTCAAAAACCAAGACTCTTGGGGGTTCCAAAACCCTTATAAAACAAGATCAAAATGATTTTCAAAATAACAGTAACATGTAGTTTGCTTTTGTCACTGTGCTGACACTTGCATGGACGGTGCAGAAGTACTGGCTGGTAAACTGCCGACTCCTCAGGCCCCTCACACAGAGCCCTACGGCAGAGGCACCAAGTGATACCGGTAGTCAAAATGTTCTTCACCTCCAGGGGCTCACAGTAAGCCAAAGTTTCACTTAAGAATATCTTTGGGCTTCCCTGGTGGCGCAGTGGTTGAGAGTCCGCCTGCCGATGCAGGGGACACGGGTTCGTGCCCCGGTCCAGGAAGATCCCACATGCCGCGGAGCAGCTGGGCCCGTGAGCCATGGCCGCTGAGCCTGCGCGTCCGGAGCCTGTGCTCCGCAATGGGAGAGGCCACGGCAGTGAGAGGCCCGCGTACCGTGCAAAAAAAAAAAAAAAAAAAAGAATATCCTTGAAGAAGCAATAAAAAAATAATTTTACTAAATCTAGACCCTTTTATTATATTTATTACATTTATGTTAAACATATTATGTTTATTACATTGATATGAAATACATACAAATATATTTTTAATGTATATTTATCATATTCTAGATTAAAATGGAAGCATACCAGGTCACATACCCAAGGGCAATGGTTGCCTAAAGGAAAAGCACTTGTATAAATGTAACTGTCTGAGCTGCAAGCTGAACCGCCTCTTCTTTTCGACAGAACATCACTTTTACTTGAGTGACTACACACTTGCTATGCAGACTTGGGTGCTGGGCAGACATCTCAGATAACAGGAAACTGATGGTATTTACTGCCAACTGTCAAATCCGAGCTTTCAAGTGAAAATTGGGATTTTGGAAAACTCCTGTCACCATGAGCTCTCCAGCTTCCTGAGACTTGAAGACTTTTCTGATGAGACTGACAGCAACACTAACCATGAATTTTCTGATATTACATGTAATGGAACATACGAACACTTTCAGGATCTGCAAAAAGTGAACCGATGTTGCCCAAATGACCAAGGTGTCAGGTAATAAATCATTGTGGGTAAAAGATCTATTCAAAGTACAAAAGAGACCAGGGATTTTAACGTAGCACAGTACAAAAGGTTCACCGATAGGACTGCACATTGCAACTAACCTGTAGGAACCTACCACTCGTCAGGTTTTGGTATCGTGTCACAAATGAACTCACAATTACCTGAAAAGGCTACTGAAAGCCCTTTTTCAATTCTCTTGTCTGTGAGGCTGGATGTCTTCATCTACTTCAGCTAAAACAACATATTGCCAGAGACTGAACACAGATGCGGATGTAAATATTGCCACTCTTCCTACTATATGTTTTCTCGTTTTAGAAAATAGCTATTTTTCATACAAATGTAATTTGTGTTAATGTGTAATGAGTTTGTCATTATTTTTTAATTAATTTTTTTGTAAAGTTTTAGTCTTCATTTCCATCATAAGCATCAATGCCCATAACCCACACAGACAGAAAGCTCTTTGAGGTTCTTGAATAACACTTCTTAAAGTGTAAAAGGATCCAAAGACCAAAAAGGGTTTGAGATTCCATCTCAAACAGACTTTTTTTTTTAAAGCTGAAAGTATGTGAACAAACTGTAAGACGAACACTTACTTACAGTAGTAATTTCCATCATCAGCCATCATTATTCTGGTTGTAAGAAAAATACCCTCCAAATTCCTCTACAATAACCCCAAAGTCGAGTTTTGTACATGAGAAGGCTAAAAGGTGAACACTGCAAGAAATAACTCTTTACCCAGAGAGACGTTTTATAAAGGATTCAGAAATTACCCCATTAGGCAGAAGCCACTAATGTGTTCCTCTAAGACCTTGATTTCGGTTCCAAGGCCTTGTGATTCTTATTATCCTATACGGTTCCCCCTGGACATAAAGGATGTCCCCGTTCGTGGAGAGAGAACATGGAACGTGTCCCCAGCGTGGCTAGGGGCTCGTCCTCCTCACAAACCATCAGGAAGTCCCACAAGTCAACTCACTCAGGTATTAATTGGGCAGTGGTATGCTAAGGAACCTCTCTGCTTGGCCCTTTTCTACAGGCCTTGGCAACAAAACATAAATGGAAAGGCTGTTCAGGTCCCTGGTGCCTGCATGCTGCAGAGGAACAGGGCTAAGAAGTTCAAGGCCACCCCCCACCGTGTGCTGCAGGGACCTGGGCACACGACAGAGCCAGCATCTACCTCCTTGTTAATCTCACTGCACCTCCAGAAAATTCCAGTCTAAACTACACAAACCAGGCTATAGCTGACCTAGATACTCAAGCTCCATAGGCCCAGTCCACCTCGTCTTTGCTCGGCTCTGCCTCAGAATTACCTAATTACAGCAGCGCTTTGTGACGCGTCGAGGAGGACTGTGAACGCCAAACCCACTCTCTTTTGCTCCTACATCACCATCGGTCCTTGAATAGAAGGTATCAGCGGCCTGGAAGACACCCAGGCTGGCTGCCCAGAAGGCCCTTCCTATTTCCCACACTTTTCCCAACACCTCACTCCTCAAGCTACCGGGGCCGCTTCTCCTCATTACAGTCCCTCCGCACGTGCCCCGGGCCGCCTCTACGGTACCGGGTCACAGGGAAGACCACCTTGTAAGGTCCTAGCCCCCTCACCTTGGTGGCTGGTTTCCCCCAACACGCTACAGCAGCCACAAAGGCCTCCAGCTAGCCCGCTCCCCACACCTCACCTGCCCTCGCTGACAGCCCCCTGCAAGGCCCAACCGCGGGCCGCTTTCCTGAGGCGTGCTTCTCGCTCACAGAGCTGAGAACGCAGGCCTCCTCATCTCCCGGGCTAACCTCAGGAGCGGGAAGCGGGGGGCAGTCCAGGCTGAGGGGGGAGCCTCGCGTACAGGGCTCGAGCACGCAGCTCTCTCCGGGGCCGACATCTCCTGGGCCAAAGCCCTCTGCACCAGGACGCCCCGCCTGAGAACACGGTCCGGGCTTCTATGCACCTGAGGGCCAGTTCAGGTGCTCACGCGCTGCACCTCTCACTGGAGTACCACACGCTTCGGAAAACCACAGTGGCCCCAGAGCAGGCTCCTGAAACGGTCCGTCCGTCACCGGCCACTGGCTGCCAGGCACGCGGCGTCTGCTCGGTGACCGCCCTAAGCCCCATCCCAACGCTCCCCGACCTGGCGCTCAAGCAGCGCTTCGTGAAGCCACCGCTGACCCTCTGCCGCCTCGGTAACTTATAGGGACAATGTCCCCGAGGGCACCGGGGCCAACTCTTTAGGTCAAAGGAGTTCCGAGTCGGAGCAGGAGTCTCCAACTCACCTGTAGTGACAACAGTGGGCTTTACATCACTCTTGAGGCCTTGCTCTCTGCTTCCCTGCCACCAGTGGGTGAGGAGAGACTCCAATCCAGTGTGGGCCCTGAGCGCTAGAAGAGAGCCCCTGCCTCTGGCTCCCTCGGCCGCTCGCCCAGGATCTCCCAGGGGGGCCACCTTATCCCTACCCCGACCACGTTTCCTACCTGGGGCCCCACGTGTGTGGGCTCCTCCCTCCCCGCCCCCTCTTCCTGCCCACACGTCCTGAGGCCTCACGCGCTACAAGTCCTAGGTTCCCTGACCTCGCGCCTAACGAAGTTCTCAGTGGCTAAGGATCTGGGCTCTGGGTTTTAATGATCTGTAGGGAAGAGAGCTGCTTTCCTCCTGTCCTTGGGACAACTGCTCTTCGTGTGACTTGGCTTAATGACTCCTAATGGAAAAAAGATAGAAGACAAAAGAAACCGCACCTGATTTTTCTTCAACTAGAAATTATCTCAGTGACTATGAACTTAGGTCTGGAGAAGGGCAACAAAAAGTACGGAGGGAGTGAGGTCAAGCTTTCTTTTGAGTCGGAGAAGGAAGTCGGAGAAGGACACTGCCTGTGTGATTACGGTGAGAAAGGGTGACACAGGTGTACACTCCTCAGCTTCCCTCCAGCCCAGTCCTCCCACAGAAATGACCTCTGGAATGACCCAGCGGGGCGTGGGCCTGGCTCTGCCGCTTGCGGTGTGACCCCGGCTGATCTAAGACGGATCTGTAAAAATATGGATAATCGTGTCTACAACCCTCTGCTGTGATAACTAAAGAAGACAGTAAGTGTGAAAGTACTTATCAGAGTGCCCACAGCTTGGCTGAAGCCAAATGAATGTGAGTTTCCTTATTTCCCTTATCTTGACTAGTGCATTTGCCAAGAGGGTCATCTCACGGGCAGAGGCCTCCCAGGACCCCACGATGTGTCTCCCAGTCATCACGGTTCCTTCTCTGCTCCAAGTCAAACGCTGCTTTCACACCTTCGTGTCTGTCCCCTGCACCTCCCGCTTCTACCCAGCAGCTTCTCCTTCTTGACTCTCTATCCGTAGCATTGTCTTAAAATCCTTCTGACTGCGGGATGTTTCCTCACACTCTGGACTCCACCACCACCTGCTTCCTGCTCTCCGACACTGCACACGGGAACGCCCAAGGAATGGGACACAATGTGACCTGCTTCGCTGATGGCCCCCACGTGAGCACCACAAATAAGGCCCAAGTTTGCCTTATCTATCTAGTAAATGTGTAACATCCATATACATTAGGAATCATAATAATTTGGTGGGTGGAACGCTGGGCTTGCAGTAAGAAGTTCTAAGTTCAGATTCTTGATCGGACACTGAACAGCTGTGTGGCCGCAGGTCACTCATTCTCAGCCTCAACTCACTCATCCGGGAAATGGACGGTCAGACCCACTGTGAGTCATCCAGACGCTCACTCTCGCTCTCATCACGGGGCTTAAGGGCCTCTGCTTCATTCTGTCCCCAGGAAGGAGCAGCAAGGACCGGGAAGCAGTGGGGGGTATGGGTGGGGGGACTGAAAACAAAAGCTTTTCGGGACACAACAAGGATGCTTAGAGAGTCAATGCAGGTAAGCACTACAGCCTGTGAGACTGTACCCTTGCCTGCATAACCTGCCTTTTCCCGTCCCTTCCCTTTGGCTTTGTCTTCCTCAGGGGACCCGCCTTTCCCAACTGGGCCAGGGGATTCCCCCTGCTCCAAGGCCCGCAGGAGAGCAAGCGCAGCAGGCTCAGGTCAGAGGGGCTCTAACGCGCAGTGCGAAGGACTCGCGTTTATCAGACTGGATTCCTCCTCGTACTGTTGGAGGAGTAAGACCTACAGGGACAGAATCCATGCTCGGGCCTAGAAGAAAAAGGACCAGAGACTAGAAAGCTCAAGCCACCCTCAGGGAGAAGCAAAGGAAATATCTGAAGGTCACACAGGGCCTGGCCAGCTAAAGGAAGGATACACACAGACAGGGCCCAGGAGACCGCAACAGAAATGAAAAGTGGATTTTTAACAGGACTGTCCCCAGTGACGCTGGGATTGGGAGTGTAATAGTAGTTGGCAGACCAGAAAATTAGAGATTTGGGATTCTGTTTTTTTTTATGCATTTTAAAAATTGTGGTTAAAAATACATAATAAAATGTACCATCTTAGCCATTTTTCAGTGCAGAGTTCAGTACTGTTAAGTATGTGACGTGCACATTATTGTGAAACCTCTCCAGAACTTTTTCATCTTGCAAAACTGAAACTCTACCCACTGAACAACTCCCCCTTCCATTCTGCTTTGTTTCTATGAATCTGACTACTTTAAATATCTCAGATTCTGGCTACTTTTATACCTGGGTCACAACCTGTAACTTGTTCTGTTTGGCAAACCAAGGGAAGTACGTATGGGCGTGACAGATCTGCGGAGAGGCTCACTCAGGAAGCACCGACTGCAAGAGCAGCTAACTTCCTACAGCCACACAGAGACAACCATAACCCTACAACCGCATACGCCACGGCCATCAGAATTCAGGATCAGCGTGAACAGAAAGGCATCACCACCCCACTCTCAAAAAGAGCCAGGGAAGGTTCACAAAAAACAGTGAAGGATTTCAGCATTCAGGCTTCTGACTTGGTAGGACTAGCGCCTGAGGGTGATCAGTGTCACTTTGGAAACGTACGCTAGTAAAGACTACTAACAACTGTGGCCAGTGGTCTCAGTGAACACTCCTCACCTCCAGGACCTCTAGGCAGAAATGTGCATAGGACTGAACCAGAAATACAAAACTCATGAATACTTCATCGTTAGCTAGGCCTGTGGATCCCACTCCTGATGCAGCGTTCCACAGCGGGGCTAGATCGCATGGAGAAGTCCTTCTCTCTCTGTTAGTGGTAACCTTGGGCTTGAGACCAAAGTAATTATGGGCAGAACAGGAATTCATAAACTACTAGGCCTGTATCTCAAGTCTTACTACTCATCATAAAGGAGGCTGGCTGAGGGGACCCAAGTCAACACCAGAGAGAATGGAGCCAGAAAGGGACAGAGAAGAGAGAAAGATCATTTGCCACCATGCCCAGGTAGGCTCGCCCAGGCTTCCAGACAGGGCCGTGGCCTGGAAGTCAACCCAGCACCTGGAGGAAGAGGGGAGGGCAGCCTCTCTTCCCCTGGGCTGGTCAGGAGCAGCCCCGGCCTTCCCACCCTGCCAAGGAGAGTCAGGAAAGAGGAAGACACCACACACCCCCACAGGCTCAACCTTCTCACTGTGCACGGCAGCTACACCCACTAGGACAGAGGCCACTGAAACGTCCTTTATCTCACTGAGTCAGTTCTCCTCGTGCAGGAGGGACGTGAAGTCAGGGCAGGGAGAGGCCCAGAGCTGAGAACTCAACCTCTGACAGTGAGGGGAGGAGATGAGAAGCCACATGCCCCAGGCCAACAACCACCGAGACAGGGTTCTCCTTCCTCTTGCTGCCCAGCTATGCATAGCAAGAATGTAAAGTTTTACTATGAACGTGAACCACAGCGATCCAGACTGCGTGTTCAACAGGAGTATTTTGGATTTCAGCAATGACCAAATAAAGAGGAACAAATACCTGTCCTATGTAAAATATATGTTGCCTTCTTGAGTCAAGCTGAAGGAAAAAAAAATTATTAAAAAATGATCACAAATCCAAAGGCTCAAAAGAAAATGAAGGGAAAAAATGCTTGTGCTGGAAACATGCTGCTCTCAGAATCATGTCTGCACAGAGACTGATGTAACAGAGTCCCCAGTAAGAAGACTTTCAGGAACTCGTATTGAAGGAGAAAGCTGCTGTTCAGACTTTGGAAGAAAACACCAGAAACTTATGGAGTAACAAACTCAGCTTAAAAACAAGTTGTGATATCTCAGTGAAGACAGGACCAATGGGAAAGAAAACCAGGAGGGCATCAGTCTAAAAAGCAGGTTTCTGGTCTGGAAGCCCTTCAGGACAGCAAGGGAAAATGGAAGAGAGAGTGAAGCTTTAATAACCAACGGCTTACGTGAAATGAAGAAAATCAAACTCCAGAGGTGCAGAGAGGCACTCCAGATGGGACAAAGATGCTCTGCTGTCTTCAGAGTTAAGGAAAGCTGTCTAAGGCCTGGAGACCTCAAAGCCAGAGAGAGGCAAGAGCTTAAGAAAAATCATGAGATAGGGAGACTTTCTTCCTCACTGAGTCCGGAAGGGAACACGCTTAGAAAAAACTCCAGAGACGGTTTGGGTTTAGACATAGTTGAGGGCGGTTCTCCATCGAGGAAGACGGTCAAACAAGGGGAACACTTACCACAGTGACAGAAGTCAAAACCCCCAAGACATTCCAGAAGGAGAGGCAGAGGCAGGGCCCACAGTGGCTGAAGGGCAACAAAAGCCTCGGGATCCTGCTGGGTTAGAGACATGCAGAGAGAAAAGCAGAAGGTTTGTATTATGGAGAATTTAGGATCACAAAGTGTTTTGAAGAGCTGACTATTATAAATGTGGGGTCCCAGCTCAGAAGACAGGCAGACCCACTTATATTTAGGATTTATATAAAAATATGGAATTCAAGACCTGTAGGGCCAGAGGATGAGAAAGCCTGAGAAACTCTAGAAAGGAAATGCCAGGCAAGCCTGCACAACTTCCCTTCGAGATATAGGAATTCTAGTGTCATAAGTAGCCTCTTGATAGGAACTTTATCCAGACTGAGTTTTAGGTTCACGCTGGATACTGAGTAACTACTGGGATTGGCTGGAATCCTGGAGAGCCTAAAATCAATACTGTTTTTCTCACTCATTTTCCAGGTGAGAGGCTGCTGACGGGGCAGAGGCCACAGGCAGGGTGGACGAGTTCATCCCCTGGGTTTACCACACGCTACCTGTGCAACCTTCACCTAAGAGGTTAAGAGTGGGGTTCATGGAGATAATAAGAGACCCCTGACCTTGAACGGGAACACTATAAGGTAGTTGAAGGGTTCAATAAATTAATGCATGACAAGTATTTAAAACAGTGCCTAGAAAATGTGAAGGGCTCAACGAAGAGTAGCCATCATTATCATTATTTTATTTATTCCATCTACTTCCTCCCCTCTCTGCTATATTCTAGAACCACTAAGAGTAGCTTGGGTATAGATTCCAAGATCTATTTTAAAGTTCGGGGAGCATCACTTTTCCTCGGGAAGCGATGACACATTAGGGGAGTTAGGGACCAAACTGCTGCCATGGTAACATTCGGATGCAACATTCTCCTAAATCTGGGGAATCTAGGGACGGTGCTAAGTTACTATATGTCTATATAGCTCTGCAGAAATCTGGGGGGAAGGAAACATGCAAGTGATATGAGGCTGGAGTCAGCCAACTCTGCTAACATCTATCTGAAGCAGCTCTATCATTTCAGCAGAAACCACTAACATGAGAAATGGGAGTCCTACAGACTGCCCTGAGTGACCCTGCAACATGTGAGACTGAATCAAATGGGGAGAAAAAGGAAAAACGAAAATGCTTTCAATATATTTAGGGATTTTAGTTTCTAAAATGGGAACAAAGGGTTGACTCAGAATGAAGGTTGTTAACAGGATATACTTTAAAGGGCAGGAATTTCAAATGGTTTTGAGAGGGGGCCAGGTTTCTTCTTCCTTGCTGAATTACACATGCCAATCATGGTGCCTGCAAATCCTACAAATGGGAACGGCCTCAGCCTTAAGGATAGGCCCAGCTGCTGTAGACCATATAACCTCTCCATCTCACCTCACCACAGCATCTCAGACTAAGTGCAGACACCTGACCCATGAGCTTAACAGTGACCTCTGCTGTGGCCTGGAATAACAGTAAAAGCTGCAACAAAGTTGTATTCCCAGTCTCTCTCTCTCTCAGGAATCTAAACAATATTGAAAATGAGGTGATTAGCCAGGAGAGATGAAGCTGAAAGGTTACTATGTACAAAGGAACTGGAGCGGTCATGAGCAATCACAGCAAACCAAAGTCATGAGGAAGTAGAATCTCTAAGTAAGGCAGAGAAAAGATAGATGGCATAGGAAAAAAGAAAAAACCAGATGGCAGCAAGAGGAAAGACACAAAGGAAAGACAGCTGCCTTGAGACCCCACTGTCGATAGGAAAGACTGCCTGTCTCCGAGCTGCCTTAGTTAATGACAGTTTTCTGGCCCAGGTGCATCCTTACACCATATCCCGTTTCCTAAAATGGAATGGATCTCTACTCCTTGCAACAGAAAATCGCTAACTAAAACAGTTACTTCAGCTCCCCTGAGGATGGAGTTTTCCCAGGAGGCAGCTCGGTGCCTCCAACAAACAGACTCCTGGCAAGTCCACCCCAGCCAGACGTGCCTAGACGTCGCAACGGAACAGGGGGGTCTCATCCCCTGGGCTCCTTCGGCACAGGCCCTAGCGCTTATGAGCATCTCAATGACCTATGAAAATGTTTGAGACCTGAAAAAAAATATTTACTGGATGTAAAATATGAAAAGAAAATCATAAAATCAAAGTTAATAAATGTTTAATGTCTACAACTAGTCTAATGAAGCTTAACTCACAGTTTTGTATAAGCTAATTTCATGTGGGATGTGGGTACATTTTTTTTTTTTTCTTTTTCTTTTTTTTTGCGGTATACGGGCCTCTCACTGTTGTGGCCTCCCCCGTTGCGGAGCACAGGCTCTGGATGCGCAGGCCCAGCCGCTCCGCGGCATATGGGATCCTCCCAGACCGGGGCACGAACCCGTATCCCCTGCATCGGCAGGCGGACTCTCAACCACTGCGCCACCAGGGAGGCCCTACATTTTTTTTAATACGTTTGATATATGACATGGTAAAGGCCACCGAAGATAAGAGTGCTGAGGCCTTCTAAGGACTGCAAACCAGTCCCGCGGAAGGAGACGTGCTTGGGTGTAAGCTGGAACCTGCCCACCCTGCCCTTTGCAGAAGTTTACACTTAAATATTATGCCTTACTACTCAAAACTGAGAAGTCTGAAGTTAGAAATCAACCCTCACCTCCCAAATTTAAACATACTGTAATTTTGGTACTCCTGAATTAGGAGTCTATTATTTTTTCTTAATGTAATATTTTACAAAAATGAAGCCAAACAACTTCTACTAGCCATCCTATTGGTTTTACCAGAAAGAAGGGAAAACGTTATTTAGGCTACAAATGGTCCTGCATGTCTGAAGGACATCGTCAGAATAATAAATCAAAAATTGGTCACATTTACTCTCTCCTTGGGCAAGAGACCCCATGAATGTCAGGAACAGAGCCAAACATTCTCTCCCATTTGGCCAGACTCTTAATCTGAGAAAAATAGGAGGTAGTTCACAAGTTACACAAGATTTAAATCTTATACCTGTAAAAGCAGAAAGGCAAATATAGTTCTCTTTCCACAGTGACTGCTGATTAGGGCTCTCACTGGGTGAGCACAGAGAAGCTCACCATCTGTTCCAGCTATGACCACTGCCCTCTCCCCACCTTCTCTGCTGGCCTTCCCTGCAGACCTCTACACTTCCCAGTCCTGTCCCCCATACACCCACTCCCCCTTCTATACCCCACCCCCATGACGCCTCTTCTGCAAAACTGTTCCCTGGGAGTTCCCTGGCAGTCCAGTGGTTAGGGCACTCCGGGCTTTCATTGCCGAGGGCCCGGGGTCCAATCCTTTGTCAGGGAACTAAGATCCTGCAAGCTGTGTGGTGCAGCCAAACAAAACAGAAAAAAAAACAAAACAAACAAACAAAACCATTCCCCTCCTCGTCAGAGCTCAAGACCAGACCCTTGCTCCCGTTTCACTCTTTGACGCCAGTTTACACGCATCTCCTCCATCCCCAGTTCCCTGCACTTTCTCACCTCTCCTCAGGCCTTGCTGAAGGCAGTGACCATTTATTTTATTCCTTTTTTCTAAACACAGGTGTCCGCTAAAGGTACATCCTGACTCCATTTTTTTTTTTAGCTCAACCACCTGCCTGACTTGAATGAGAACCATTTCCATGATGAGAATTCCACATTCTCTCATAACAGGAATATCTCCCTGTCATCCCACAATGAACTGAAAATCACTAATTCGCCATATAAAGTCCCTATAAAAGGCAACACCTTCCCCCAACAAGTCTCCCAGGCTGGGAGCTTTAAATCCATCTCTCTCCCCCTCCCCACCCTACACATCTTTCCATTTCATCTGCTCTCTGCTTATTTTCTCCTCTCAGCATTTAGACCAACGCAAAGCCTCTTCCGTCTTCAGGAAAACCCATATTCAATCCTATGCCTTCTCTAGCTGCCATGTTCTCTCTCCATTCCCCACCCAGGCTTCTTCAAGGCTTATTTTCCCGACTTCCATCGCTTCACTTCCCATTTACTCCTGCACCCGCCACCACGCCACTGACGTTCCTCCGGCGCATCCTTCATCTCGCAGGAACTCCCTTCCGTGACCCCGCTCTCACCACGCACAGTCTTGTTCTCTGCCCGCTGGAGGCTCCCGCTCCTCCCTAAGCACCAGTGCTCCCGTGGGCTCCACCTCGGCCCTCGCTGCTCCCCACTTACACCCCCACCAGGTCAGCCATCCAGTCCACGCGTTCTCAACTCGGGCTGTTAAAGAGAAGCTTTTGTAGGAGTTGTGTTTTAACCCTGCAGAATGCCTCCAGAGGGCGCTCAAACCCTCGCTCAGAAATCTTCATGGCCATTTACAAGACAGCATTAGAAACTGAACCGAATTTCACAGTGGATTACTACCTCTAACTCGTTGCTAAGCAGCATGAAGATATGTACAACCTGCTTTCTGCAGGTTCCCTGATCCTAATTGTGAGTCTGGGGGCTTATCACAAGGTCCTAATCCTAGCATAATATAGAGATAAAGTAATGTTACTGTATATTGGTTAACTAAAAACCTGACATGTTTGCTGGCCGATGCCAAGTATTTTGAATCATTGAAATATTCTTAAATCCTATCAAGCTTAATCCTACTCGTTTGACATGCACATCTAAAAATAATTTTGAAAGCCAGAGGGACATAATGGGGTTTACTCTGAAGGAAAGGGGTTCAGATTATTTTTATGAATTGTTTTATCATTTACCTAAGAGAGGCAAATGAATGGTTTTATCATTTACCTAACCTCTTTGGGACAGACGTTTGCTCTGGCTTTAATAAGGGCTTCCTCACAAGATCTGTCACAATACTGTGGAAGGCGCTGCGAAATAAGATGTGGAAATAAGCTATGATTATTTTATGAACTTGCAGGTTATGAAAAATAAATGAGCTCTAGAAGAGCTTTACTGAATTTCTTGTATCAGGTGACACAAGAGACAATGCATATTCTAGAGTTAGAATAAAGCTGTAGAAATGCTTTTGTATTAGCAACACAAATGACTGCTTTTTAAAATCAAACTTTGAATTCTTCTGATACAACGCCAGAGTTAAACTTCATTTTTTTGAAAATCTCCCTTCTTCCAACTTCTGTGCAAATGAGTATCTACCATGGCCACTGGTTATCCCTCTTGCAGTTCTCCCAATTTGGATTAGCTGTGGTAATTCTTTAAACTTAGGCTAAACACTTTGTTTGCCCAATCTAGTTTCACTCCTTATCCCTTTATCACATCTGTGAACATTTAAAACTACTGCCCTGCCACTTCGGGGAACTTCCTCCTCAGCTGCCAGGAACCGCCCTCTCCTGAGCCCCTCCTCTGCACTCACCGCCTGGAGAATCTGCCCCTGTAGGCCCTGCAACAGGGAACCCAATCAGCTGGGCTGAACCAATCACATGCTCTTCCCTGAGAGTTTAGACTTGGGAGGTGGAAAGTCTGGGTCTATAAAGTGAACGGGCAGGGACAGTGACTCAGGACGGACAAAGGCAGAGAGAGCAGCTGCACTGATTCCTGTTGATGTTCCAGCCACCACTGGGTCTCAGCCAAGAAACAGCCTTGGATGCCATGGTAGCCTCCTCAGAAATGCCCCTTCACTTAAGCCATTTCAAATGCATTTTCTTTCCTTTAAGCAAATGTTCTCTAAGACATCCTCCTCCTCTCTAATGAATTCTTTTGAGAACTTAAAGGTCTCCCCTACCTTTTCCTTGACGGATCATATGCCCCAGCTCTGCTCTGGGCTCCTCCTCACCCTGGTCTACACAATCTCACCCATCCACGGTTTCCATGCCAGCTGTGTGGTGAGGACACTGTGAATGATTCTCCAACCTCTATCTATACTTCTGCTACAGCCTGGATGTTTGTGTCCCCTAACTCCAGTGTGATGGTGTCAGGAGGTGGGGCCTTTAGGAGGTGATGAGGTCATGTGGGAGGAGCCCTCACAATGGGATGAGTGTCCTTATAAAAGAGACCCCAGAGAACTCCCTCGCCCCTCTGCCACGTGAGGACACAGCGAGAAGATGGCATCTGTGAACCAGGAAGCAGGACCTCATCAGACACTCAATTTACTGGCACCTTGATCCTGGACTTCCCAGCCTCCAGAACCGTGAAAAATAAATATTTGTTGTTGTAGCCACCCAGTCTACGGTACTCTGTCATAGCAGCCCAAATGGACTAGGACAACTTCTAACGGCCAGGTGGGCACCTGCGGATGGATGCAGACCTAGGGCACCCCTCTGCCTACGTCCTGGCCCACCTCTGTGTGGAACGACCAGTTTGGAAACAACAATAGAAATCGTTCCAATTATTCAGCAGTACTGACAACAGGATGACGGACTACAGGACCACCACCTGCTCGAAGAGTCAGAGTCCAGCCCAAAAGGCAAGCACAGTATTACCCAAAGTCAGGGTCATGAAGTCTTAACTCCATATAAAAGACTTCAACAGTCCAGTCTAAGCTAGACAGATACCCCAATCTTAAACAATATATAGATGTGTAATTATATTCCAAGAAAAATTTGCCACACAGAAACACTGATTTTTAATAATGGATTTATGCACAGCACTCAGTCATTCATGTAACAAAGCATGTATTTGCATCATAAAATCATTCTTTGCAAATTCTCTCAGGAAGATCCTACATGTCCTACAAGCCCCATACACTCAGCATGTCCAAAACTCCATCTGTCATCTCTTCACCAAAGCCAACTCTGTTCTCTACTATAGTAAATGGGTCCACTAGTCTCTCCGTTGCCCAAGTCAGAAACCTGGTCACCATCCACCCTCCTCCCACTCACGGAGTTCTGTCACTCTATCTCCTCAATTCCTCCTGAATTTATCCACCCACCTCACCTACATTCAGCTGTCACTCAGGCCACCACCTTCCCCTGGAACACTACAAAGCCTCCAGGCTTGCCTTCCTCTAATCCACTATCCGCTGTAATGTAATCTTCCTAAAATGCAAAATGGATTGTTTATTACCCCGCTTAAAGTTTTTCAATGGGTTCCATTAATTCTCAGTGTAATTTCCAAATTTATTCATATGGCATATATTTTTTTTTGTTTCTTTGTTTTTGGCCATGCGGCATGCGGGATCTTTGTTCCCCAATCCGGGATCGAACCCGTGCCCCCTGCATTGGGAGCACAGAGTCTTAACCACTGGACTGCCAGGGAAGTCCCAGGCTTCTAAACTCTGATCAGTGTTAGCTACTATTTACCTCTCCTGGTTCATCTCTCACAGCTGCCCACTCCGATTCTAGCTCCAGCCAAACCAAACTTCTTCAGACTCGGCAGGTTTTATCTGCTCCTAGGCCTCAACCACTCCCCGTGCCCCCTCCCCGCAACAACGCTCCTTTGAACTCTGGGCCCTCACACTTGCTGTTCCCGCCATTTACCTTCGGGGCTCACCTTCTCCAGAAAGCCTCCCCTGACTGGCACCCCTACCCGCAAATCTGGGTCACGCAGGGTACCTTCCTAGGTGCCCCCAGGGCCCTGCCACGTCCGCAAGGCCATCTCCACCATCTCCACCATCTCTACACTTCCTCGGCTTTGTCCTCCACTAGGCCACACGCCACTCCGCGTCCACAGAGCCTACTGCAGGTCCACAGTTAACCCCTGGCAAGGGAACAAATGCACGTGCCTTTAGGATAACCCCTTCAGCCGCACCTACACTGCACACCCCAAGGTACCCTGAGCTCCACTCTGCTGAGTCACTTGCAGGCCCTGCATAATAATCAGGCTCTCGATGCTTCTGCCCTTGGGTCCAGCTGGCTAAGTCCTACTCATCCTGACTCAGTTAAATGCAACTTGCTCTGTGACTGGATCTGTGTGTTAGGAACACAGACAGTTAACAGGAGTCAAACTAGGAAATTCCACGGCCCATATTTTAAGTGTCTGCATTGATTCGACAGTTACAAGAAATGAGAACTACTTTTATTCTGCGTATTGCTAAGAAGCAATTTTCCTCCAAAAGTTGGAAGCGACAACATTCATTCAAACTTACTTCAAATGTATCACTCAAAAAATGTTTAGATATTAGTTTTTAGAGAACATTTTAGAGGATACTTTAATATATAAGACAGATCTATTTTTTTAAAGGGCACATATCTATTAACCATGCAGCTAACACATGTTCTAGATATGATGTATTTTTTAAAAGTAAATGTTCCAAAATAAATGAAATAACAAATTACAGATGTAATAACATATAATCCTGAAAAATAAAAAAAGCAAAAAATTTTAAATCATCCAACATCCTACTACCCAGAATCCACAACTTTTAAGATTTTCATTTAATTTCTTCTAGATATTTTTCCATCATAGGTTTTTGTGAGGGTTGTTGGGACGTCTGTTTAACTAAGAGTTTTAATCATATCACGTATGCGATTTTGCATCCTGATCTTCCTTCAACATTGTCATAAGCACTTTAATACATTTTCTTCATAAATATTTTAACGACCAGTAATATATTATCCAGTGGATGTACCATAACTTAACCCTTAAGTTATAGGAAATGCACCCTTAAAAATAATTCCACAATACGTATCTTTTGTATGTAAAGCCTCTCTGTATTTAAAAATATTTCTTTGATGGCTCCCAGGTGGTTGCTACATCAAGGAATATGATTACTTTTAAGGCTCTTGATACATATGTCTAATGTAACATAAGAGTGGGACATTTTTGCTACTTCCTCGTAAGACCTAGGTCTTAAAATTTTTTAGTCTAAATTTAGGCCTTTATTAAGTGAGAAATTGTAAAATCTTCATTACAAAGTAAATGCTCATTGTAAAAAGAAAAAAAAAAACTTCAACAATCCAAAACATTGTGAAATAAACATAAAATCAGTCCCAGAAATAAAAATTCAGTCTCCCCTATTCTCTTCCCCTCAGTAGTCACGTATCTTTCTAGATCTGTCTCTATTTTTATTCAGCACACACACACACACACACACACACACAACCATACACACTATTTTGTTTTGTATCTTACAACAAAACGGAATTAAACCTGCTCAAAAATATATTCTAGACATCTATCCAGGCTATGTCAATACATACAAATCTACCTCTCTTTTAAAAAGCTACATAACATTCCATAGTGTACAGGCACCAAAGTTTTTGTGTTCATCTTCAGCTTTTCCTCATTCTAAGTAATGCTGCGACAGACTTCATTCAAACTAACTTGTATCTTCTTCTTAGAATATCAATTCCTTGAAGTGTATCTGCTAGATGAAAGCATATGGGTGTTTTTAAAATTTTGACAGGTTTGAGCTAACTGTCATCTGGAAAGGTCGAACCAATTTTATGTTCCCAAGAATATACGAGGTACCTTTTTCTCTACATCCTTGGGCAGCTTTTAAAATTTTAGCCTGAGAGCCACCCCCCCCAAAAAAAACTCACTGTTTTAATTTCCATTCCCCTAATCACAAGTGAGGTTGAATTTCCCGTCATTGCTTTGATATTTTCATTTCTCTCAGAACTATTCATATCCTACATTCATTTCTTAATTGTGTCAATTCTATTATCCTCTGTTTATACATGTTACCAAAACTTTTTCCCCAGTCTGTCACTTCGTGATGTTTTTTTGTCACATAGAAATATCAGCTTTGATGATGTTCCAACTTATCATTCTTTTATGATCTGGGGCCTTGGTCTTACCTAAATGGTCTACCCCAAAAACATTTTCCCCAACATAATACATCCTCTAACATAGTAAATTCTCTTATATTTTCTTCTAGTACTTTTATAGGTGTTTTCGTCTTTGAGTTATTCTTTAATTCAAATAAAAGTCATTTTTGAATATAGGGAAGTAGAATCTTTCTTTCCAAATAGTCATTTTTCCCCATACGATGCATAAGCAACCATTGCCCAACTGTTTCAAAATACCAACTTTATTATATAATAAATTCCTATATATATATATGGGTCTGTAACTGGATTCTACTTGTCCATGTATCAACTTGTCTATTCTTGTGCTCACCATTTACATTACTGTACCATTACAGTATGTTTTGATAACTGGCATGGCTAATCGTTCATCACTATTTTTCCGCTTGAAAAATTTCTTGGCCACTCTAGCACATTTAGTCCTCTGGACAAATTTTAGAAGCAATTTATCAAGTGTCCAGAAATAAGTCTCACTGGGATTTCAACTGGAATAACACTGAAGTTACAGTTTAATTTGAGGAGTATTGCAATCTTTACAAAGATGCCGTCCCTTCCAGAAACATGTAATGTCTGCCCATTTATTTAGGTTAGCTTTTAAATTCTTCAGGTAAAGGTTTTTACTTTTTTCACAAAGCTCTTGTACATTTGTGTTTTACTCTTAAATGTGTTCTGGTTTTGTTGCTACTGAGAATAGAATTTTACTTTTCTACAGGAGTAATTACCAATTATTTGATTATGAGTGAGATTACACCTTTCCAAATGTTGAACAAATTATATTTCTATCCAGTGAACTATCTATCCACATCCTGCAACCACGTGTGGATTTTCATGATTTTCCTCATTGATTTGTGTGAGTTATTTGCATGCTGAAGATATTAACTCTTCACTTACATTTGTCATAAATATTTTCCTACTTTGTGGTTTAGTTTTCGATCCTAGGGTTTTGTTTTCTTTCTTCTTAAAGAAGTTTTAAATGTGTACATAGTCTAATACATTGATTTTAACTAGCAACAGATTTGAGTGCCCCATAGGTGCAAAGATCTGTATCTCTCTCTCTCACAAAAGCTGCACGGTGGGTATTATTTTCCTCACTTAAAATAATCCAGTTCAAGTCTGTCTGCCTGCAAAGCCTGTGCTCTGTGCACCTCAGCGTGCATAACTCCTTTTCCCAGATGTTTAATATTTACTTCCATATCTTCTTCCTGATTTGAAGGGCATTCATGATGGTTTGTCATTTATTACATTCCCATATACAGTTTATCTCTGGGGTGATGAATAGGTTCCAGTGACCTGTACAGAACAAACATGATTCTACAATATGTTTAAACAATCAGATAGGGTTTGTCCCACCTCATTACTCACTATTCGGTCCAGTTCACCCAAAAAAGGGCACCTCTGTAACTTTTAAACATCACATCCAGGAATACGGCCTGTCCTTCTGTTTAAGACATTCTGTCTTATCTTTCAGGATATTTTCTGGTCTCCTCCAGGCAGACCGCACTTGTCTCGATGAGGCTGTGCTTACCTGTTTCTTGTTTTTTGTTGCATTGTGATCAGAGCCTGCTGTTTTGATTGCTTTTCCATTTAGTTTCTGCCAGGTTATTTTTAGTATTCAGAGAGCTATGAATTTTATATACACATTGTGCGCCCAGTCACTTTCTCGATTTTTTTGTCTAATGTTTTTTCTGTTATTCTCATTTTTTTAAGCCAATAGCATCTACAAATATTTCCCTTCTTTTCATTTTAGAGCCTCACCTCAGTCTTATTTCATGTATTCCTGCTTTGACAAAACTTACCAAAAACATGTTAAATATCCCAAATTTTAATTTGACTCTGATACTTTTCTGTTAAGCATAGTATGAACAATTAGTTTAACATATGTGTGCCTTTTGCATTAAAAAAGTGCATTTTTATGAATACTTTTTAGAAATAAAGAATTATTTATTTTTAAAATCAATCATCTATTTTTAAAATCAAATACCTATCTTGACCTTAGTTTAGCTGGTAGTTTAAAGTCAGCGTGAACTGGAAGGGGAGGACTACCTCTCTTCTAGAAAGGCCTCTGAAATGGCCTACCTGGTCTCCCCCACTTGGACTCTCCACCCCTACATTCTGCAAGCAGCTGCTGGAGTGGTTGTTTAAACATGCAAATCTGATTATGTCACTCCCCTACTTAAAACCGAATCCTTGTAATGGATTCCCATTTCACTCAGGGTGAAATAAAACATCCTTAACCTGCCCTACAAGACCCTACACGATCTGGCCCCTGCCTAGCCACACTTGCCCCTCACCCACCATAATCTATCCACACGTCATTCTTTCAGTTCCCGGAATGGGCAAAGCTTCCCCCCTTCTGGGCCTTCCTACAGGCTGTTCCCCTGCCTGGAAAATTATCCCCCATCTCATTCTACACTGACGCCTACTCACCCTTCAGATCTCAGCTCAAATCTTATTTTTGCAAAAGTCTTCCCTGGGCCCTCTTTCTGCAATCTAAAATTTGGTCCCCTTTTTATACTCTCTCATAGCCAATGCTACTTCACTTTCATAGCAGATACCAGTTTATGATTCTACATGCAGCTGCGTGATTGTGTTTAATTTCTGATCTCCTCTCCCCCCATAGATCAATTACAAGAGAACAGGGTCAAGTTGATTTTGCTGACCACACTACAAACATTCATGCATATATGAATGAAAGAAAAACACCTACAAAGCCCCTATGGTATCTCTTACATCTTAAAACGATACCCATCACATTATTCAATAAATATTTACTGTTAAAACTCTGATACTGCCTGCAAAGTCCGTACGAATCCATTTTACTCAAAAAGGACATAAAAACTAACCTGAATCTGCTGCTGCTTCAGAAAAACACATACACAAATTTACATCACTAGGAAGTAAGTTCTGATTACATATTATGAGAGTTTTATGTAGTGTTCAAGTTGCTGATACTTTATTCACAGGCAACTAATTTTTATGCCTTATTTTTAAGGTATGTAAAGCACTATGAAAAATGTGCTTTGTAAAATACTCTTTCAGAAGTCTAATGTATTAACAGTACTTGGTAAAAATATAGCAAAATCAGAAATTAAACAGCATTCAAAGTTGGCTATCTGTAGTATTCTGTAATATACATATCTGGTCAAAAAAGAAAATATAAATTATATTGTAAATTAAAAATTCCTTCAGATCACAAAGGCCAATAAAATCAACATTATATACCACTTTACACTCTACAAAGACTTTCACATACATCATATGACTGAACTTGGTGGAATAGATAGAGCAGGTATTATCACCATTTGTAGAAAAGAAAACTGAGGCTTAGAGTAATTAAATGTCCTCCCCAAGGTCACAGGACTTGAAAGTAGTAGAGTCACAATTACAACGGGGGGAGGGGTGGAGGCTCCCACATGTAAATTTCTGAACCAAAGAGAACTTCAATCATAAAAGCTTAGGCTCTGTAATTAGTGTAGATTTGTGCTCCCTTCACTAAAATTTCATTTCACTAGAGAACGACAACCAAAGAAGCTGTTTAAGTATAAAGTTAAAACATCAATTGCCATCAATCCAGGAAATGGCTAAATAAACTATGGTGTGCTCGAACTATGGAACATGATGCAGCAGTTCTGCAAGATGAGTGAATGCATCATATGCTAAAACTGAAAGCTAGAGTACACTTGTACTTGTTAAAACAGTCAAAGATAATACAAGTACACACATTTTTTAGATCGTAAAAACATTTTTAAAGATCTAGAGGGATACACACCAAACATAGTAATTGTTATCTCTGGGGACAGAGGTTTGTAGTCAAAGACTTTAGCCCATCTCTGTGATGTTTTAATTTTTACAAAGAAAATGCTTTACTTTGCTAATTTAAAACTAATTTTTAAAATTTAAATTAACCTGTGGGTTGAACAAGAAGGTCATTTTTCTGTTCTAAAAAGCTGTGCATCCATCAAGGAAGTAGGGCCCCCCCAAAAGGACAAAATATAGAAACAAAAACAGTTCGATCCTTTTAAAACAATAAACTATCACAAAACGTTCCTTTAAAAAAAAAACAATAGCTCAGAATTTTTAAAAAACATCTAGTCTCCTTTGTTGCAATAAGACAACCAATCAACTATCAACTAGAAAAGTCCGGAACAGGCTCCTCCTAGAGAGATTTAGTTGTTAGAGTTCGGCAAGGAAGGTTTCACAAAGGAGCTGAGTTTTGAGGGAAATGAGAGGTGACTTGGCAGAGAGATGCGGGAAGATTAAGCCAGATGGGGAAATGTCTGGGAGGTGGATATGTTGAGTTAATCAGAAGCAGGGCACAGGGAGAAAACTGGAGTAAAGTCCTGAAAGAGGAGAGGAGGTTCCTTTGGATGTGGGAGGTGAGAGGGAGCTCGACGGCGCTGCCATCCAGTTTACCTGGGTGAGAATCCGGCCCTTGTTATGGTCAAACAATGGAGGCGTCCAGAGGCAGCAGCGATCTGCGCTGGGTGCCGGGAGGGTTCCTCATCACCTGAGTAGGATGCTCGGCTGGCTCTGCTGGGACGCGAGGCGCTGTAAAAAAAAAACCACAACATCACATCATGCAGCCAAGCTTCTCCGCGGCACAGCCTGGCTCCCTGATCCCACGGCGCGGCCATTACCGCCTCTCCGCGGACCCGCCTGGAAAGGCTCCAAGGCGCGGCTTCACGGGTTTCTAAAGCTGTTTTGCTCCCCCTTCCCTCGGCTCCAACAACAATGGAGCCCGGCTCGGGAGTCCGGCTCCCGCGGGGCCTCCGCCCGGCCTCGCCCCTGCCGCTGCACCTCCGCCGCCGCGCACCCTGCCGCCATCTGTAACCCCCGCTCCCCGCTCCCCGGCACTGCGGGCCCACGCCGGCTCGCCGAGGCCAGAGGCCAGGCTGCCCTCCCCGGGGCCGGCCCGGTGGCCGCCAGGCCGCCCAGCTGCGCGGAGCTGCTCTGACCTTTCCCACCGATGCCCGGGCACCCGCCCCGGCTCGAGGCCCATCCTAAGTGATGGGTTGTTTTTCTTTTCTTTAATCCACTCATCCTTCTTCCGACCCCGAGCCCACTCCCCGGCCCCCGCCCCCCGCCCCCGCCCCCGCCTTGATTCAGAGAAGAAATAAAGAGACTGCAGCTCAGCCGCCCCACAACTCACTCCAAGTGAGGGGTTGAAGCGCCCCAGGCCGCGGACTCCGCGCACCCACCCTCCCTCTCCTCAAGGGACACCTCACAGGTGCGCCTCCAAGCCGCGCGCGCGCGCTCCGCACACCCAGACGCCTCCGGGGGACAGCGCGCGTGCGCACGCACGAGGCCAGCGAGCCCCAGGGGAGCGGGAGCCGCACGCATGCGCGCCGCCCGGCCCTCTCCCCTTCCCCCCTCCCCTGCCCCCGCCCCCGTTGGCCGCCCGCGCGTGCCCTCCCCCCAATCCCAGGCTGGTCCTGGGTACCCCCCAACCCCCACCGCCCAGCGCGCGCGCGCTCCCGCTCGCCCGCCTCGCTGCTCCTCCCCCGCGCCCCACCCGGGCCCGCGTTACCCCGGGCAACCGCAGTGCGGCCGCACCTGAGCTTTGCGCCTGCGTCCCACTGGCCAGACCCTCCCTTCCCCTCGGTCCGTTCCCCAACCCCGCACAGCTGCAGGAGGGGTCCTCGCCCCCTCCCCGGGAAGTGAGTATCGATCGGCCTCCCCGGCCCCTCCCCGCAGACACAGACCCGCCGCCGCGCCGGCGCCTCGGCCGCCCTCCCGGTCAGCGCGGACAGGCCTCGCCGCCCCGGCCCCCGCTCCCAGCGTGCACCGCGGCGAGCGCTCGGGTGGGAGCCGGCGAGATGCGCTCGGCGGGCGGTGCCCACTGACCTCCCTTGGCGGCCGGGCCGGGGCAGGGCCGGAGCCGGGAGCCAGCCCCGCCCGCCGCCCCGCCCATGGACCGCCGGCCCCCGCTGCCGCCCGCCCGGAGGACCGCGCCGAGGGGGGGAGCCGCCTGAAGGACCGCGACGGCCGCGCCCGCAGGTGAGGCGGGGCCCGAGGTGTGACCGAGTCCAGCACCGCTCACCTGGCGGTACCTGCAGGGAGGCTCTGCGGGCGCCGGCGGGAGGGCGGAGGCATCTGTCGCGGCAGAAACTCATTTAGATAATTTTTAAAGCCCTCACTGCAGGGGGAGGGGTCCTCCCGACCCACGGGCTGGGGAAGGGTGTCCCCTTGCGGAGACATCTCGGGGGGAAAAACCAAGAGGTGGAAAGGAGGGCAAAAGTGAGGCGCAGCGACTCCCGCGCCGGCTGCCTGCGGGGTCTTCCAGCCCGTTATGGGGAGGGGGATGCCCTTGCCAGGGCTCCAGTCGAGGCTGCAGTCCGTCCCCACCGCGCACCCCAGCCAATCCAAAGGGGAAGGAGAGGGCAGCCCAGGGGCCGCTCCTGCCAGCCCCGGGGTGGGATTGTAGGGTGAGGGATCCGCATTGCAGGTGCACCAGGAGCGCCCGAGGGCCTGGCCCTGCGTTGTCTGGGATGCTGTGGGGAGGAGGCCGTCTGAATCCACACCGCCTATTTAAATGCGTTTTACCACCCCGTGGACGTTAGAGACCCTCCCAGATAAGTTGCATTGTCTCCTGTCCTGATAACCCTTTACGTAAGTACTCTTATCTTTACAGCCCCTTTCTAAAGCTTTGATATGGGCTTTAGTTTACCCTAGATAACGATTTGCTTGTGATTCATGAAACTGAGCGTAATGCAAATATGCAGCAGAGCTCCAGGCTCGGCGACAGAGCTGCCGTCTGCTACAGCGAGTTAGTCTAGTTTATCTAACTTACGTTTTCATGCTGACCTGTATTAATTTCAAGCTTTGATATTGAGCCGTATGATCTATTGCAATTATGCAAATGAAGTGGCCTGAGAGGAAGTATGATCGTGCTCTGTAATTTAGGTTGCAGTAATCGGTCTTATAACAAAATACAAGCTGCCAGGCTGTCATACGGTAATATATTACACATTTCCAGAAACCTACCTGTAAGAGTGTTAAAGCTAGAATTGACGTTTTAATACTTTTAAGTTTGACGTTTATTTAAAGAGCATTGTTATTGTTTTGTTTTGCACAGTCAAGAATTCCCTTGCATTTTCTTGCCGTTGGTAAGGAAGAGAATGCTAACATTTAAAGTGACTTTTACCTCCAAAGATGTTCTGAATTTATTTCTTTCGGCTAAATGTTCATCTTATGTGAAATATTTTTGGAGAAGGTTCTAAAGCTTGTGGTATGTTTACGTGTGTATACACATGTTTACGTATACCTACACACTATTGGAAAACCTTAAAATAAAATAGTTTTTATTGTTCCTCTGCATCATGTTATAATTACTCAGTAAATTCAGTTTAGGTATATTTAAAATCTAAAGTACCAGACAATAATTTGTGTGTATCAGATTTTTACTGTAGCACATGGAAGTACAACAGTCTAACAAACAGGTTTCTTGGAAATTAGACTTTTTTATTGTTAATTCTTTTTTTTTTAAATGAAGCCTTTTACTTACGACAGAAGATCACTCATGTGGGCGCTTAACTCTCTCATCTGTCACTCGTTGCGTAAATTCATTTTAACGTCATCATTACTTAACTGATGGAGCGCATTGGCAGTACCGAGGCTTTTAGGAAATACTTATTTTTGTATTCTATTTATAATTTTCTTATACTTCTGGCAAGAAAAGACATGAGCCTTGTTTCCTTTATCTGGAACAAGGTCAGCCATAAAAAGTTCTTAAGATATAGCGGGCACACTTTGTTTATTAACTAAGGTTAATTGTAGCTACTGGACTGGGTATCCTTAAAGGGCAGAAACTAGGCGCCTTTCTATGCTTCACACACCAAGGGTGCAGTAAATGTTTGACTCAGATTGACGTTCCAGACTAGTTAGGTAGGTGCTAGCTTAGTGACACCAATTTTCACATCGCCAGCTTTGACATTTAAACCTGCAGAAAGGTTGGGTAGGGAAGTGAATGTGTCCTAATTGTCTTCAAGTATTCAGGGTCTGTCATGCAGCAAAGGGATTTTATATTTGCCCAAGTTCCAAAGAAGACAAGTCGTACTTATAGGAAGACAGACTTCACTTTGACATAAAAGCACAAGTTGCTTATGATTAGAACCTCCAGTGACAAAAGGGGCTGCTCTTTCCCTGCGGAGTTTCCGGATAGGCTGGTCCCCCGCTGGGCAGGAATGGCCACTAGGAGGTGTCACACTGGCGTGGGAGAGGCCTTGTGAGGGGGTGCGCTGAGGGACTCCAGTGGCAACTGGATTGGAGGGCATTGGGGTTCTTTTTTATTCCTTACTCTGGCTTCTGCAGTTGTGGGCATGACAACATCCCAGACATCTACTTCAACCCTAGGAAGACTTTTACTGGGGTAGAGGCCACCCTGATATCAGAGGTGATTCTAATCCTACTTTGCATTTGTGTGGGGCTTTACAGGTAATAAAGCACCCTCACATTCAGTGTTCTATTTTAAAAGACTCTTCTTAATTACGCTGACTTGTATTTCTTCTTTTGGCTTTTATTTTCTGTAATAAACATTTAATCAAGAAGAAAATTACCCTCTTCTATGAAGGCAAGCAGACGAGTCTTTCTTTTTAAGCTCTTTTTTAAAAAATGGAATGATGTCAGTCATTCTTTTGAGAGGCAGCATGTTATGCAGGTGAATAGATTTTTTTCTTAGCTGAAATTATTTTTTGAAAGATACTGATTAAGGGCTGATTCTTGTGCTTGCTGTGCATTTTAGTTTCTGTTTATTTCATTGCTCACACATGACTCAAATTTCACAGCAAAAAGTCCATTCATATCCACTAACAGTAAGTTGCACTGGACTTTTTTCAGTTTGTCTGCCTCGTTTTTAAATACATGTTGGCAGGGAAAACACAGCTGAGGAGAAGCAGCATTTCAGTGGACCGAAAAGATTACGTGGATTGGAGTTTTGTGTTTGAAGAAGAAAAAGATGTGTCCCATTTGTACTAAGTGAACTCTGGGGATGATAATTTATCAACAATAAGAATGATGCTCTATCTGTTATAACAAAGATTAGGCTATTGACTGTCAATCACAATACATGTATTAAGTGGATCAGTGGGGATAGGACTCTTGTCTGTGGCCCAGGAGCAGGGCAGAGCTTCCTGTAAACAGCGGAGAACCCAGTAAGCGCTGTCTGCACGAGGATTTAAGTGGAACATGATGGTAACGAGGCCAGTTGAGTTAAACCAGATTCTGACCTCTCCAATTTAGGAAGAAGTTGGAGAGGGGAAAAACAGTTCTGAATTAATACATACGTGTAATTAATTTTTAAAAACCTTTAAAAAATAGTTCCTCTCTTTTGTTCTTTAGCAGATGAGTTTGTCCAATACTTTTGTGGCTCTTATCCACCAGCTGAATTTGGGTGTGATAATTTAAATAAGACAAAGATTTTAAAATTTTGTTTGAACCAGAGATGCATCGTTTACTTATACTTTACGCACGAAAGGAAAAGAGAAGAATACCAAGTTCTTCTGGTAAACCAAAAAATAAAATAAGGAAATCTTACAAGTATTTCTTCCTTCAGGGAAAAAAATCACAGATGCTATGTTAAATATTATGAGCAGAACAACAGATTATCAAGTAAGGCAACCTGTTAGAAAGTGGCCTTTTTAGACGTGAAGGGTTACATTTTACAGCTCCCCACGGTGCTCTCTGAAGGCATCTCACAGATGTCTTAAAAGACTTCTTTGTGAATCAGAAAACAGGAGTTGATGTTTTTATGTGAGTTTCCACGCTGGGGAGCAGACTGAAATGAATACTTTTGTGATTATCCCAGTTCACCACTTTATCAGAAATAACTGTTTGAAGCAAGAAGTCCCTACTCCTCTGGAGCTGTAAGGGAAGACGTGTTCTTCTCTTTTCAAGATTCGTTCTCCTGGCCAGATTCTCAGGATTGAGCAGTGAAATTCCATCGGCTGGCACAAAAGAATAAGCCGGAGATGCTTAAAGCTTACAGTAAAGGAGAGGAAAAAGAAGAACACTTTTAATAAACGGAATTCTAGGCACGTGATACTCTGCTGCTACAATGTTTCTCTTTGTTGCCTCTTTGACAACTCCTAATATGTCACATTTAGATAGTATAGGATCCATTATCCTTTGCTCTTGAGATTTCCTTCCCCCCCCCACTTCTAAATGCACCCTGGACCCCTGTTATTTACCATGTAGGTAAGAGGGTTTATGAGGCATTTTAAAAAATAATTTTTAAATTAATTATTTATTTATTTAGTCTGCACTAGGTTTTAGTTGCTGGCACGCGAGATCTTTAGTTGTGGCATGCAGACGTCTTAGTTGCGGCATGCAGGCTTCTTAGTTGCGGCATAAGGGATCTAGTTCCCGCAACAGGAATCGAACCCGGGCCTCCTGCATTGGGAGCACAGAGTCTTACCCACTGGACCACCAGGGAAGTCCCTATGAGGCATTTCTTACGTGACATTGCTCACACATTGCTGCCACGTATAAATTATAATTCCCAGTATTATTACAGTACTGTTTTTCTTAAAGTTACACATTCCACCTAGAAATGAGTGGCACCATACTCTTAAAGGGCCATCTCTGGTGCAACGTCGGTGTGAAAACATTAGCTCCCCGAGGTACAGTTCCATCACTGTCGTGGCTTAATAATCCAGAATTAAAAATTCTGCCGTATTTTTCTAATGGTTTCTATCTAATTTTTTTTATGATGATCAAGTGTAGGAGGTTAGGTTCCTGCCATTCTCCAGACATTGAAGGAGGCTTTCTTTTTGCCCCTGTCTCTCCAACGGTCACAAGTGTCAACTCAGGTAAAGGGCACTGGTATTATTTTTCCCGCAGTGGCTGTGGCATTTGGGAGCAGATCCAGTTTTTAGAAATATGTTTTGCACGTTGACAAGAAAGATGAAGAAAGGCTTTGTTGTTTTGTAATTTTCTGTTCCCATAGACAAGTACATAGCAGAGGTTATTAGGTAGGGCCTGTTCTTTCCAGGGAGGGGTCAATCCTTGTCTTTGATAGTGAGTCATCTTTCTCTTTCGGTTACGTCCTGGTGACCAGACAAGAAGGTCCTGGCGGAACAGAGCAGCAGCTTCAGCCACTGAGATACTTGCTCACAGACATGCCCCATTGCACCGGGTCAGGGGAGGCGGGGACATAGTCTTTGATGACAGAGCGAAAGGCTGTGTCATCCGTCTCAGCCTCCGCATTGTGTGATGGGTTTCAAGTGAGGAATTCGTTCCCATCAAGAAAGTGCTGGAGTCAGTCTTTGACAGAAACAGTGTTCTCAGTGTAGTAAGGCTGTGGTATTAGGACCTGGTTCAGAGATGAGCAACGCCCAACTTTATTGTTTGAGGGCAAAGGCAGGGTTTTGGGGGGAAGACAAAATCAAAATCTAAGTTGGAACAAATATGGCCAGAGGTGAGACCTTCTTGGAGACAGGTAGGAGGTGTTCTCATGGCTCATCCACAGTTGTAGGATGGAACTCAGAGCCGTTGAGTTTGATCATTGACTGCGTCTGGAAAGGTGCATTGACTTCTCCCCCGCAGCAGGCTGCGGGTGGAGTAGCGTGCCTTCCCACGTAGGCTCGGGGGCCACCGGGACTGGACCTTCCTGGGCAGCTTATCATCACAAGTCTGAAACTCAAGTGGGAAGCAGATTATCCATCTCTGAGCCTTAGAGGAAAACCGAGTGAAGTTAGAAGTTGTCAAGCAGTTGAGGCCAGTGTCTCCTACCAGAGATGCTGTGAGTCTCTGGTACGTTAGTATTAGTCGCCCACAGGACTATAAATCCCTGCGGGAAGGTTGACGTGACAGCGCGGACTGTTGAACCCTGATGTGAACCTCGTCACCCAGGCTTCCTGCACCTGTGCACGCAATGCGTCGACACCCTTTATCAATGCTGCCCAGTGATAGAGCACAGCTTCATCCAGCACATTAAAAGTCTGCCTTTAGAAGTCTCATAAGCGTACTCAGTTTTTTAGATGAAGGTCCCAGTTTTTTGTTTGTTAAAGCTCTCATGTTCACAGCCTATAGGTAGGGCATCTGGCTGCTTCCATCCAGTTTTTGCATAATCCTGCCAGGTTATTTTTCACAATTTCGTCTTGACATTTAACCACCTCTTCTGATTCTGAATGATACAGCAAATGTGTAGGGCCTTACAGCTTTATTTACAATCTGACCTGTAAATTGTGGACTCCAATTATAAGTAGACACATTTAATGTGCCAAATCCAGAAATAAAATATTTCAGGAGTCTTTTTGATGGTCATTTGTCAGCCTTGGTACATAGGTATCTTCTACATCTGGCGAGATTACTAAATGGTCACATGAAAATCATCTCCCTGTTTGAATAAGACAAATTTGAATATATTTACAAATGCCACCCCCCACCCGAAGGGGACAGCTAAGCCGAGCTCTTTGTCTACACCCTCCCCTGATGTGAGCCTGACAAATAATGTAGCTCATGCAATGCTGTTGGACTACACTGGGGAAACTGGAGCATACCACTCCTGTTGAATTAGCCCTAGCATCCCCTTCCATGTGCATGTACAAGGCCATGGGCACAGGAACAAGATAAGGAAATTAAATTCTTTGGAGCTACTAAGGTGCTGTCTGGGGAATGCCAAAATGTCTGGTTACAAGGGCTCCCTGCCAGCCTCCAAAGGACCTTATACCATGGAGGACCTGATCCGGGACAAGTACAGCATGGATAAGAGCTGCCAGAAGGGACTGGTCAGTCTGAAAAGGATGCCTGGTCAAAGATAGCCTTCACCATGTTATTCATCAAAGGGAGAATGTTTCTAAAATGGCCCCCAACGTAGGGTAACACGAGGACCATTAGAAACGTGAGTTCCTCCCCAGTTGAGGCGCCCTCGCTATTTTCACAGTTGACCACAGTCAGAACGAGAGTCAGAAACAAAGAGTAAGAAGGAAAAGCAGCATCCATCACATGTTGCACGGGGGGCATATGTCTTGCCTTTGGACGTACCCTACAGAGGCAAGACGAATACAGAGCCTTCTTTGTTGGCAACAGTTTGCATACCAGAGAATAATTTTCTTTTCTGTGAGCCACTACTCTTTTCTCCTCAATTATACACAAGTTTTTACTGATTTACTTAAATATACCTCGATTCACACATACATAACATGGTTCCAAACAGTATATTTAAATGACAGTGTATTATCTAGAGATTTTAAATTGTGGTTTTAAAATGTTATCAGACATGTCAGATGCCCATTATATATCAATTGATTTTACCTTCTTAATTTGGGCTTTAAGAATAAGTGTTCAAAAATACCTAGCAGATGACTGACAAGGATTGTGAGGTGATAAGGTGTGTTTTTTCCTATTTGAATTTTAATCTCTTTACAAGTCTTTAGGTAAATATAAATTATTAACTACCTCACTATCAGTCCAAAGAGAATTAGGGATTTTAGAAAATAACATATAATTTATACTAACTAATGCAGTTGTTGATACTAAAATTTTTTCAGAGAAGTATGGCATTTTAAAACATTACTCAGCTAATGCAAGTAGTTTCATAGGCTAACACAATGTAATATTGTCTGAGATTTTTAAAAGGCAAATGATAAAGGTACCAGTTTTTATGTTATAGCTCGTTTTAGTTGTATGCTCATGTTTAGGTTTACCCACTCTTAAATAATGGTCGGTAAGGAATTTAGGAAGTTCAGGTTAATGTAGCCTTTTGGCAGAAATCCCACTTCTTGGTGTGAATTGATATGTGTAGGATCGTCTGTCTCTCCCCTGTCAGGTCTGTGGCGGCCCGGTTCGCATCTGTTTTATTCGTTGCCATCTCCCAGATGACCTCCGAGGTGCCTTGCTCAGGGGCTCAGAGAAAGGTGTTTTCTTCAGTGAAAGAGTGAACTGTGATCCTTTATATCCCCCAGCAGAGGGAAACAGAACCTTCATTTACATCCCCAAAGTCACTAAACAATATACGAAAGGATTTGCCCCAAGAGTATTTTAATAAGTTAATTCTTCATGTGTCTTCCATGTTCTACTGGAATACCTTCTTTCTTGTTCTTAGTACAGAAGCTTTTTAAAGAAGATAAATAGCTTTTCAGTTTGCACCTGTATCTTATTTCCAAACTGGGATTTTATAACCTGAGTAATTGTTTTTACTTTGGAAGTGACCTTTTCCAAGCAGAAAACCATTTTTTAAATTGCCAGCTCAACACACTTTTTTTTTTTTTTTGCGGTACGCGGGCCTCTCACTGTTGTGGCCTCTCCCGCTGCGGAGCACAGGCCCCGGACGCGCAGGCTCAGCGGCCACGGCTCACGGGCCCAGCCGCTCCGCGACATGTGGGATCTCCCCGGACCGGGGCACAAACCTGTGTCCCCTGCATCGGCAGGCGGACTCTCAACCACTGCGCCCCCAGGGAAGCCCTCAACACATTTCTTTAACTTCTCCAATATATTTCTGCAAATTACAAAGTTTAAATGATGGCCCTTTTTCATAAACAGGGTTTCCTGGGTGGCCATGGAGCCTGTACTTTCATTTCTCCCAGGCTGAAAATCTTTTCTTAAAGTGTCAGTACATGTAAAATATTAAGAGTTTTGGTATGATTTCATAAATTTCTTAGGAGTCTTTAGAAGCCTCATAAGATTTATGCAAGTATTTAGTGGTCCTCTTAAAAACAGGAATTCCTTTGCATTCAAGAAATGTTAAAGCCTTTAAACATCATTTCCTAGAGATTCCCTGATGGTTTAGATCAGAGTACTCCTGTTGAAAGTGTATATTAGGTCAACTTCGATATATACATTTAATGTCTGCAGAAATATGCAGCTTTATAACTGTAAATCTGGAGTCCCTATATGCGGGTTTCAGAATTCTCTTACATTCACCCTCTCCATTTCTCAGTTCACTTAAGCATTCACAGAGGAAAAGCAACATCTCATACCATCCGATAACAGGAGGAAAATGATTATATTCTAAGGCACATTTTACCCGCAGCCCCTTTCTTCTGAGCAAAAGAAAGGAGATTCACATATCCTGACCCAGGACAGTGAGGCCGGTAAAGCGGTGCCTTTCTGCACACTTGCCTCACCAAGAGTTGAAAACGTGGAGAAGAAACTCTCCAGCAGGCAACCTGGTAGTCTCTCACTGATGGTTGCCTTTCCTCCAAGGCCAGGAGCCCTCTGTTACAGGAAGGAGGCTGCACGTGGCTGGGACCTGTCCCTCCTGAGCGCGCCGTCACCCGCGGTTTACTAGCAGTCCCGGAAACCCAAGGAGAGCAGGGTAGACCTCAAGGCGGAAGGCAAAAAAGGCCTACCTCAGATGAGGTTGACTCCGACCAGTGCTGAGACATCAGGCAGGGCCGCTCTGCCTTGTGAGGGCCCTCCTGCGTGTCGCAGGCTGTTCTGCAGCACCCTTGACCTCTACCCACCAGGTGCCAGATGTGCCCCTTCCCCAGCTGCGACAACCCAGTGTCTCGAGACCTCCAGTCTCCCCGGGGGCACCACGGCCTCACTCGGTCAGACCCGCAAATGGGGTTCACCAGCGGGATGCTCCCCCTCAAATTCTGACTGCCTACACCTGTCTCAAGTCCTAAGATTTACACACCAATTCCATGTATCCTCTGGACCAATATACCCAACTGTATCTTGCAGCAGCTGTAAAACAGTGACTGTGTAGATTCTCTGAGGAAAACGAAAATCTTCCGTGGAGGGTATTCCAAGCAGGTCAGTCAGACTGCGGAAGCAGGCCAGCTCCTCAGCAAGACCCGATGGGCGTTACCTTTGCCACTCTCTGCTGGATTATATTTATCTCAGCAAGGAGCCCCTGTCCTCCTCTCTCTCTCCTCCCCATGCTGGTAGCCGTCCCGTTGTCACACCAGTTGTTGATCTGCACGGGCAGACTCAAACTCCATCTGAATAAAGAAAGTGTTAGTGTCTGCACTTAATTCAGCCTTCTGTATGAAGAGCGAAATCCCAAGCCCCTCCTCTAACTAACCAGGAAGCCCTAAAATGTCTAGAGCAGGGAGGCTCAAGCAGGAGGGGATATGGGGATATACGTGTACGTATAGCTGATTCACTTTGTTATACAGCAGAAACTAACACAACACTGTAAAGCAATTATACTCTTATGTAAAGATATAAGAAAAAAAGGATTAAAGGTGTTTTAATAATAAAAGATTATTTTTTTAAAAAATTTAAAAATTAAAAAATTCTGTATCTTCAAAACAGAGATATCTCTAAATTATATTACTACGATGATAAATTATTAAGTAAGGCTACCAATTAGAAAAGCAAACTTTTAGAAATTGTTACATTTTAAATGAGTCAGCAATAATCTCTGAAGTCAAAATGTCTTAAAATACTTGTTTGATAATAAAACAGAAGTATGTATCTTTACACACGTTTCCACACTGAATAGCAGAGTAAGCTTATGGTTCTTTAACAGAACTAGCTTCTTAACCCAGAATAGTGTCTGCTTTTCTGCAGCTTTGGGAGCGAAGAAACATTCTCTCTTATTCTGAGATGTTTTTTTTCACAAGCATCAAGAATAAGCACTGGAATTCTCCTGGTTAGCACTGAGCAAAAAAGAGTAGACTGGAGAAGCCTAAAACTTAAAATATGGGGGAAGGATCAGAAAAGAGTGGAAGAGGAGTTTTAACAAGTAGAATACTGGGCAAAGGATGTTCTGGCTCCGTAAGGCATGCGTGCCTTTCATCTTCACCTGGGGAGAACAGTGGAGTTCATGGCTAAGGGCGTGGCCGTGGAGTCAGCCTGGTTTGGGATGAAGCCCCACGCAGCCACTTGCTAGCTGTGACTTAAAGGAAGTCCTTTAACCCTTTCAGCTTGTTTGCTAATGTGTGAGATAGGAGGACGTCTAGTCGTCAGAGTGCTTGTAACATGCGTAGCTCGGTGCTCCCCGGAGTGTGAGCCCTCAGTACAAGGCGGTTCTGTTGTTTACTATGTTTATGCTGATTTCCTGGAGCTTCAGGCTGTGTTGCTGCTGCACTTCCCTTCCCTTCCCCCTGCATCATCCCCACCAGACTCAATTCCCTCTGGTAGAACTTTGGCTCTAATGGGTAAAAGCTCAACTTTCCCCGTTTCCTCTCTCTTCCATCTCAACTATTCTGAGCGGCTTTTAATAAGCAACTCAAATCCAGTCCTCGCTTTTCTATCTGACTTTATTTTCCACCACTCCCCAGAATGTTCTTTCCACGTCAGACGGTGTAATGGTCTCACCGTGACTTCCCACACTTCATTCTCACTTACCTCCTCCTGTGTAAACCCTGCCCGTCCTTAAGGATCAGCTCCAGTCCCAGCCTCTTCACACCATCTTGGTCCCTGCAGTCCTTAGCCACTCGACATTTCTTAGGCACCTCCATGTGCCCAGGAGTGTGTAAGGTACCAGGAACGCTAAAATGACTGGGGCATGGTCCCCACCTGCCGGGGATTCACAAAGCCTTACATGAGAGGCAGGCAGGTGATTGAGAAGGAGCTTCAGGTGCTGTGATGGGTCGCCCTTCCCCTAGCTCCTTACTGAGCATCCTCAGGAGGATTTCATTATACTTTGTTTTCTTTGTACTTTGGTGGCTGAGTCTTATATCCCCAATAAGCTATAGGCATAGGACTGAGCACACAGTTAGCACTTGAGAACATATGCTGGCTTGACCTTTAACCTCGAGGTGCATATGTAAAAGGAAGCTTGGTTGCTCGGCCTGTTGCAGTGCGCCTCGTAAACTCCAAAAGATAAATTAAAAAACAAAATCAGTGTTGATGTTAAGCTCCTGGCCATCACCATAGCCTCTTGGCGACTCGAGGGGTTTCTAGGCTTGTAGAATTCATGGAACGCTGTGTTTTTTCATTGGGAGGTTCTAAAATGAAGATGAAGACTTGTCCTTTGAACTGAATAAAGTTAGCTTTATGGAAAAGTCGCTGCATTGGCCTCTTTTTTCTCTTTCTGTCACTGACCAGGAAAAGCATCATCAGAGCTCGGCATGCGCATTTCCTGAATTTCTGAGTTTCTGCCACCACTGAAAATTGAGAAAGCGCAAAGCCAGCCCAGTTCACGCTGGCAGAGCCACCTCTTGGGTTTGGTGCTGTGCCCATGTCAGCGCCAGGAACCCACACGGTCGGCCCCTAACAGGAATAACTGTCCAGGTGTACATAAGCTGCACCCAGTGAGATCCCGTGTGTCCCAGGCTCTGCAGAATGTCCTGAACAAGCGCACACTTTCCCTCCCACTGAAATTAAACTGTATTTCATTTTTACATGGCTTGATAGTTTTCTGGCCTTTTTATTTGCGAGCTTCCCAAAGGCATGCATGAACTAGCTCTCCTTCCTCCTCTGCCTTATTCCCATGCCAGTCAGAGAAGTATTTCCAAGTCCTCTCATGTCACTAATACAAAATACACTACCTAATTTGGGGGGGTGTGTCAGACCAGAGACTGGGTGAGATTACCACTAATTCTCAACTAGAGAGAATGCTTTCTTAAAGGGCCACCTCAGGTTACTAGAGGGAGGCCTTCCCTGGGTGCTGGTATTATAGCAGGGGACAGACAGAAAGCCCTCGTTCTTCTCATGGAGCTTACATTCTAGTCCTGTAAGAAAGAGCAACAGATGACCTCATTTTAGGTAGTGACAAGTGCTATAAAGACGCAAGATGGGACGGGATGATGCTAATGACAGAATAAAGTCCAGCTGAAGTGTTCTTGCCGTGCAGAGCGCAGCCGCGGCGGGCTCCACGGTGGTGTAGCTGCAAGCCAGGGAGCGCTGGGGCTGGCTCTCCGGGCCGGAGCACCGAAAGCAGCCAGTACGCAGTTCTAGGCAGAGCTGTAAACGCTTTAAATCTGTGCCGCCCAATATGGTCGCCCCTAGCCACGTGGGACAACTTAAATTTGAATTAATTCAAATCAAAATAAATAAAATGAAAAATTCCTTTTCTCGTACACACCAGCTACATATCAAGGGCTCAGTGTGTCATGAGCTCATGTGGCTCATGTGTCCATGAGCTTCACTGGACAGCACAGAAGAGCATATTTCTACCACTGCAGGACGTTCTGTTGGATAGCGCCTCCTTATGTTTTTGTTTTTATTTTTTTGCCACGTGGGATGTGGGGTCTTAGTTCCCTGACCAGGGCTCAGACCCGTATCCCCTGCATTGTAAGCACGGAGTCTTAACCACTGGACCGCCAGGGCCGTCCCGGATATAGCGCCTCTTTAGATCAACTCATTTAACCTTCACAACAACCCCAATAAAGTAGGTACTGTTTTCCCATTTGGGCAGTTGTACATAACTCGCCCAAAGGTGCATCGTTAATAAGTGGCAGGGCTAGGAATCACACTGCAGCACCCCGGCTCCGGATGCAGAGCCCGGCGGTTCATCCCTACCTGCTGCGTCACTCTGGCTCATTCTTGAGTACAGCTCATCTCTGCAGTTTACTTCCAGCTGGACTGCAGCCAATGGAGACAGTTACGCCTTGGTAAAGTCTTGTCACTGGCTGCTTTAAGATTCAGCTAAGAGAAATTCTGAGCCAAGGGTTAGATCTTTCCTAATAAAAGTGTAGACCTACGTTAGCACAATTTCTCCCTCCTTAAAAAGAAATGGGAAGAGGGAGCTACAAAGCAGATAGTAAGTACCTGTGTCGGAGGAAGATAGTAAGATAGTAAGGGAAGATAGTAAGTACCTGTGTCGGAGGAAGATAGTAAGATAGTAAGGGAAGATAGTAAGTACCTGCGTCGGAGGAAGATAGTAAGATGGTAAGGGAAGATAGTAAGTACCTGTGTCGGAGGAAGATAGTAAGATGGTAAGGGAAGATAGTAAGTACCTGTGTCGGAGGAAGATAGTAAGATAGTAAGGGAAGATAGTAAGTACCTGTCTCAGAGGAAGATAGTAAGATAGTAAGGGAAGATAGTAAGTACCTGCGTCGGAGGAAGATAGTAAGATGGTAAGGGAAGATAGTAAGTACCTGTGTCGGAGGAAGATAGTAAGATAGTAAGGGAAGATAGTAAGTACCTGTCTCAGAGGAAGATAGTAAGATAGTAAGGGAAGATAGTAAGTACCTGCGTCGGAGGAAGATAGTAAGATGGTAAGGGAAGATAGTAAGTACCTGTGTCGGAGGAAGATAGTAAGATGGTAAGGGAAGATAGTAAGTACCTGTGTCGGAGGAAGATAGTAAGATAGTAAGGGAAGATAGTAAGTACCTGCGTCGGAGGAAGATAGTAAGATGGTAAGGGAAGATAGTAAGTACCTGTGTCGGAGGAAGATAGTAAGATGGTAAGGGAAGATAGTAAGTACCTGCGTCGGAGGAAGATAGTAAGATGGTAAGGGAAGATAGTAAGTACCTGTGTCGGAGGAAGATAGTAAGATGGTAAGGGAAGATAGTAAGTACCTGTGTCGGAGGAAGATAGTAAGATGGTAAGGGAAGATAGTAAGTACCTGTGTCGGAGGAAGATAGTAAGATGGTAAGGGAAGATAGTAAGTACCTGTGTCGGAGGAAGATAGTAAGATGGTAAGGGAAGATAGTAAGTACCTGCGTCGGAGCTGTTGGATTTGATGAGCGGGCGCGGAAGCACCCAGCACAGTGCCGAGCACACGGTGCGCCAGGTAAGTGGCGACTCTTGTCACTGTCGGCATCGTCACTGCTGCTGCATTCTGCAGCGGCCACACCGGGACGGGACATTCCACAGGGTACAGAGAGCACCCAGAACTGACACCTTCTCCCGGAGCTGTCATGAGACCTTCTGCTTCCAAACTCCACACGTCTGGAGGCAGAGGAGGTGCCAGCCTCTGGAAACAGATGTGCATGTGGCTCATGTACACTTAGGCAAAGGTCTTACTCCTCTGAGCCTGAGTTCCATAAAAAGTGGGTATCGTATACGTATGGCTGATTCACTTTGTTATACAGCAGAAACTAACACACCATTGTAAAGCAATTATACTCCAATAAAGACGTTTTTAAAAAATGGGTATCATACCTCTCTTGTGTGATTGATTGTTTCAAGAATTAGGTGGTTACCTATGAGCCTGGCACAGACACTTGGTAAATAACAGCCGTAATGTCGATTTCTGTGAATGATTTTCAGCTTTTCACAATTAAAAAAAAATGCCTTTGAGTATGGTCTAAGTGCCTTAGACCAACCCAGAGGCTGTGTCAGGGTAGAGTGGGGGAGACGGAACAGATCTATCACCAACACCATCTCCATCAGCAAGCTCACTTTAAACTGCGGTGGTCACACCCTAGAAAAGCAGGGTAAAGCCAGCGGAAAAGCATCTTGGCGCAGACGTTTCGCTGAGACGGAAGCTGCTTCACACCCTCCCACACAACCAGCAAGAAACCGTGTGATCGGAGGTGACCATCCTGCCCATTATGAAAAATGGGAGGAAAAACAAATTCCACTGGCTCCCAACTGCCTGATAGACACCACCAGAATTGGATCAACCAGAAGAAGCTGAAACACCCAGCCTAAGGATTTTGGACTTCAAATGGTAAATCTGGGCACTCTAAACCAAAATTGCCAAGTTCCAAAAATATGGATACATCGTACGCTTATTATTAAAAGTATCTAAATTAAAGTGGGCCCCGAAAGAGTTTCATGATTATAATTAATCCCATTGTGGGAGTATGAGGTCAAATACGAGAGGAAAACAAAACAAAGGCTGTCATGCAAATGGAAAAAGCGACAAAAGTGCAAAAGAAAACTAGTGTCAAGGCCAGGAAGAATGAGAAAATACTGACTTGCATCCCCTTCTTTGAAAATTCCAAATGAATATAAAGTGCAGTGATTGTTTTCTTTCCCCAGTTTCTTCTGCTGTCCTCCCACAGCCGACAGATAATCTGTGAGAAGCAGATGCTCGAGTCTGGCGCCTTAGACCACTCGGCCATCCTGACACGTTCCGACAGATAATCTGTGAAATACAACTGCCCTCCCTCTTACTTTACCTTTATTTGTTTTTAGTGATTTCTACTGGCTAATGTACTAATGGCTTGTTTATCTAATATGATCCAAATTTGGTTGCAAAGACAAACCCTAAGTTACCTGCACAGCACCTGCATACCTTGCCTCATTCTCACTCTTGTCAGCTTCATCTGGATCTCAGTATCGCTTGTTTGTTTTAAATGCCAGACCTTGTTAATAGAGCCGTATTTTGTGGGGAGGTTTTCTCCTCCCCTGGAACTCAATGCGTGACTTACTAAAGAAGTGGAATATAGGCTTCTGGGAATTCTCCCGACCCCCGACACAATAAAGAATCATTGTGAGTAGAGAGAACTTTATGGGAGTCACCCTAAATGTCATCAGTAAACGTGCCTCATTTATCCTACATGGCACAGGAAGCTCACAGAAAGGAAACTCTTAAAGATGTGGATAATCTATGTCGGGGCTGTCAGAGCAGTAGGTGGACAATCAAGAGGTCAAGCATCCTTAGGTGGACATGCTGCAGCCACCAAAACAGTTCTAGGAAACGAAGATCCAGGTAAATGCCTTTTTAAAAGAATAGGCTTATCTTTTTAAAAAAATATTTGTACTCCAGCTGTTATTCCATAGGGGAAAAAGTCCCATAAAAATATTTGATCACTCATCACCAGAGGATATGTAATTACTAAAACTGAATGCTTGGCCCTGGCTCCTTTAGTCGCTGAGTTGACTGCTGTTGGGCTGTTTTAATGATCTCAAAGCTCTCTACTATCCTTCATCTTTAAACTTGTCTGAAATAACTCGTGTGGGCCCATTTCGTAGAAGGGCAAGTTGGGAGATGTCTTGTTTTTGCTTGGCTGTCTAGCCAAATTGTAATGCTGTCCAAGATGACATGGCTGGAACCGGGCAGAGTTCTTTCTAGAATGGCACGAGGATAAAGTCTCTTTTCTCTGTCAGTGATCATCTTAGATGCTTAGTGAGAGTTTAGCTAAATGTGTTCTATTAGCACAAATGAAACAACCGGCTAGTTCACTTTAGTGTAAGTAAGAAAGGAAGAGCATGGCTAAATGAAAGCGTACAGAGCTGTGGTTAATAATACCTTTCTTTCCGGGGACTTCTCTGGCGGTCCAGCGATTTAAGGCTCCATGCTCCCGATGCAGGGGACACGGGTTCGATCCCTGGCCCTGGTGGGGAACTAAGATTCCACATGCTGCACGGTGCGGCCAATAATAATAATAATAATAATAATAATAATAATAATAATAATAATACCTTTCCTTCTTTTTGTGGCCTATACTGTAATTAGGCCCACAAGATGGATAAAAGAAGCCCCATCAGTTAAATCAATGGAAATGGTTCAACTGTTTGGCAAACCATATAGAGAGAGATTTTTAAAGCAAGTGCACACATCTCAGCCTCGGAAATACAGTTTAGGATAGTGACCATCGAGCGCTAAGATTTAAGAAGTAGCTCCTGTTTCATCCGTGTGAAAGGACAGTTTGGCATTTGGGTCACCATACCTTTTAGTTATCAACCAGCAGACAATTAAAATCTGCAGTAATCACAGTCAGATGTAGAAACGGAAACACTAATCAGATAGGACCTGCTAATTTTCCTTTCCATTTAAAGGCAGATATCACTCAGTAGAAGTATTTGTGTGCTAAGTCTTGAGATTTTATATGTCCCTAAATTATTGGCTCAGGATCATCTTGGTAAATGACAAGGTTGTCAGAAGCTCACAAATGGCGTCTCTCTTTAGATGCAAATGTTTCCTGCCCTCGTTTCTGAAATGAGGCGATTTGGGTGATCCCGGGTTGGGGGGTGGGCAGGGCAGTCAGCTGAAGGCTGCCCAGA
The DNA here is from genome assembly GCF_964341445.2 of Mesoplodon mirus. Lineage (NCBI taxonomy): Eukaryota > Metazoa > Chordata > Mammalia > Artiodactyla > Ziphiidae > Mesoplodon > Mesoplodon mirus. The sequence continues at coordinate 6,347,397 of NC_138989.1, forward strand.
AAGGGCAGGAGGAGGATGCAGGGAGAGCAGGAAGGGCCAAGTGGCGCCACCACAGACCCACCGGCCACCTGGCCACCTCCTGCCCTAGAAGCAACTTCCCTGAAACGGGGAGTGCCGAGCCGACTGTGCGCTGACGTGATGCCCGGGATGGCAGCCCCTCACAGCCAGGAGGTGGGGTGCTGGTGCGCCGCCTCCTGGGGTGGGGTCTGCCACAGGGCATGAGCATTCTGGCCATGAAGTCGCCCAGTTTTCTGGGAGGCCCTGGGCACTCCCAGAAGGTACCGTATGATTTCAGACTGTGGGAGTGCGTGTGTTTCTCTACCTGGCCACAGCCCACTCAGAGGCACTTTTAGACAACCTGAAACACAGACTTGCTTTCTTCCTGAGACGTATTCACACAGAGGGACCGAGCCCCTACCAGTGTACAGACACGTGACATGGTTTTTAAATAGAAGTCAAATAGAAACTCTTAAAGTATGAGATAATCAGACTGCAGAGAAACACGGTTCATAAATCCATCACGTACGCCTCCAGTGACTGCAGCCTTCCCAGACAACCACATATCGCATTTCCCTAATTGCTGATGCCTCTAATCACATCTATTACAACTTTAATGTTAGGCTGTACATTCTTTCAGAAGGAAATGGCTGTCAGTGTCTAAAGGATTGTTGATGAGCCTTGTATTTTATGATGGATAATGTCAGAGAATTACAGGAATGTACAAGGCATGGGGGTGGGGAGGTGCTCAAGGGCTCGTCATGATCATTTTCTGCATATCTCAGAGACACTAAATTGTTGCTTTTATAAAAATTGCCTTCCCGTTAATTCTTCTTGGTTCTGGTAAAGCATCCCAAGACTACCCTGGAACAACATCATTAAAACATATGATACCACTTCGCTAGTGGATAGTTAGTGGTTATGTTTTTTAAGAGAAACTGCTTTATATTTTTTTATGACTATAAAGTAATATATTTTCATCATTAAAGAAGCTTTAGGTAGTACCAAAATAGAATTTTTTTAAAGTAAAAATCACCCACAATCCACCATCTAGAGATAAATGCTTTTAATGTTTCATTGTGTATACTTGTAGAATTTTTTTCTCTACTTGTATCTACAAAAATATATATACAGCTTTTAATATACTCTTGACTTAACCTATTATAGATGTATTTCCTTGTCAATAAATATAGATCCACATTATCATTTTTAATGATATCATAGTTCAGATGTGCCACGCTAACTCCTCACTGGCAGACATTCAGATTACTCTGTGAGGTGGTTATCTTGCAAAAGATGCTCTTCTTCTTTTGGTTCCTACTGGCGTTCTCCTCTTTTAGAGACCAACTATTAAAAGATGATGCGCACTGCCCACCCATACAGAGAACAGGACCCCAAAAAACATCTCCATCCAAAGTTTCCACATTTGGATGAGTGCAAATTTAGTTCAGTTTCCACTTTATCACAGTAGACCAGACACATGCTAAGTGTTCTATCTAAGATAGCTCATTTTATCCCCCCAATCACTATGTCTTGTAGGTACTGTTATTGTTCCTCACGTTATGGGAGAAAAAGGTGAGGGCACAGAGAGGCTGCCGCTCGAATGTGGCTGAGTCCGAATTGGAGCCCAGGATTCTGACTCCTGTGCTAAGCTCTTGACCCGCCTATTGTATTAGTTTTAAAAATATCCCAATTGCTTAAGAGTGATTAATAAACAAGATTTTTTGTCACTTTAAAAAAAATAATTGCATCTTTTGCTTTCAACGTTTTTTTACTTCCACTTTTTAATGGTGTCCATTCTTTTTACCAGAATGTTTTTGGAGTGATTGTTGAGTGCTGACACTTCCTTGAAGTGCTGTCCTTTTTCTTAGTGTCCTAACTCTTTGGGATTCTCAAATAACTTACCAGCTGAACTTCTTAAATACACGTGCAAGTAGAAATAACAGGGTCGTGCAACTTAAAACAGTTTATCTAGGATTGTTGTGAATTCAGAATAACATCAGGCTTCATTTTTCAGAGATGGTAAGTTTCCTTTCCTACAAGCAGGTATTTTGGGTTGAGAGTTGATGGCCTAATTAGCCTTCGACCTTTTTTTAGCTTCTTGTAGAGTACTATAGATTGATTCAACGTAGGAAGTAGGTTTTACTGTCCCTTAGGGTGCCTGATTCTGCCTGACTCTCTTTATTCGCTTCCCTGAATGGCTCCTGTCCAGTGAAAATGGAAAAGGCCAGCAGAAAATGCTTCTGTTTGCTTTTATGTGTCCCTCTTTGGAAGTAACTGGAATCCTTTGCTAGCTCATTTCCACACTTAGATGATGTTCAGGAAATACCCTAGTGTGGGACTAAGTAAACAGTATTTATATATTGATCAATATTTACTTAAAATAATATAGGTAACAACTATTGAGCACTTACTACATGCCAGACACCATAAGTGATTGCATTTAGCACTTAACCCTTTAAGTTAGATATTACGATGGTTTAGGTGACAAGATAGGGTTCAGATTTAACCCCAAACACTCTAGCACCTCAAGACTTTGGCCATTCTGCTCTTTTTTTAATCCCATTGTGCTAAGCGAATCTTCTTTGGACCACAGGTTCTTGATCTTGAAATAAAGAGGTGTTGGAATAGTTGATTTTGAAGGTCTCTGCCACCCTCAACATTTCCCGAGTCCATGAATCCACTTAGGACACCACCTCCCTGCTGGGAACCATCTCTTCTCCTCTTACATTTAATCACTACACTTGCTGCCTTTGTCCTCTGGCCAACCTTCATTTACTCCATGACAGTGCTTCAGCTAAAGGACACCAGGGCTACACAGAAAGTTCCCACAAAAAAAGCCACAGAGGTCCTTGCGCACAAGATGCTTGCCAGGTCCCAGGCCCTGCCGAGCACGCGCAGAGGCGGTGGGACGCCAGTCATCCTGACGGTTCACGGCACGAGAACCAGATGTGAATGGGTCATAACTTATTCATTACTAGAATCTAAAATAGCTTCTTATAACTAATTCACAGCACCACGTGAGTACTGGGCGTACTATTTTTTTTTCAGATTCTAAAACTATTACCCTATTTCCACAAGCTTTGTGTTGAGAGAAAAGATAAGTCTACTTTTGATTGCCCAGGAACAAAGAAGTGTCCCATTTTTAAATGGTGAGACCTTTTCCTATCAAAGATATTCCATTTCTTTTAGTCTAAGAAATGTGGTCCAGGGATACCTGAAAACACTGTTTCTGGCGTATGCAGAAATTACGGGATGAGGGCGCGTTCCAATCAGTGCTGCCGCAGTGCTTTTTGACCAGTGCCGTGCAATTCTTGTTGAGATCTCCAGTCGGTACCATCGGGGAGCCGTATAAAAGTAACTGAAGGCCGTACGTAAGTCGGGAGTTCAGATGCGAAGGCAGAATGGGGGCTGATTAGGCGGGGGCGGGGAAGGGCGGCGGGAGGTGGTTTGCCAAGAGCAGTGCAGGTTGCGGAACCAGCGTGCAGAGGCCCCGTGCCGGGGCTGCGGCAGACGCCAGGGGTGAGAGGGCAGCAGTGCACGTGGTACGGGGCGAGGACGGGGCAGGGGCGGGCAGCTGAGCAGGCAGGGCCACTGGGAACATGGGGCTTGACCCCAAGAGCGTCGGAGGGACGAGGCAGCGGGAACTAAGATCCCGCATGCGCGTGGCGTGGCCAAAAAAAAAAAAAAAAAAAGACTTGCTGGTGAGTCTTTCTGCCGTATTGGGTGGTCAGCAGAGCCTTCCCGGTCGCTGACTGTCCCGCCTGGACCCTAGGGAGCAGTGGATCCCACCTCCCTGAGCAGTGCTGCTCCAGGCTCGTCCAGCGCTCCGCTGGGGGGACGCTGCATCCCATCCCGCCAAGAGGCTGCTGCAGTGGGCTGTGCGCATTTCCCCCTCAGCTTCAGAGCACTAGAGATTGTACGTATGCTTTGTGGAAAGCATCTGAATTTCTGCCTGAAGTTGAAGCCCACCCCCGCCCTCCAGATTCTCACCCACAGGATCTGAGGGCTAGGAGCAGCCTCAAGGCTCAGATGCAGCGTTTCTTGATTTATGTTCTCACTCGTGGGTAGGACGTTCCTGTTTTTCCTTGGGTGTTTGTGAGAACAAACGACGTAAGTGATGGGGAAGCACTTCGTGCTCGCGCAAGTGGAGATGGTCCATAAATAAGATCATGATGTCATCATTTATACATTAGTGTCCCGAAAGGGAGGAACGGACATTACTTTGAATTAGGTTGAGAACTGGATGTGAGCTACTGACAGGCAACTTGTCCTCATGCGGATACACAGCAGACCCAGTGAGGTCGGGGTCCTCACGCCTCTCTGAGAACCGTCATTAAAAGCATGTTGTCACCACGAGGTGATGTTAGTATCCCTGACTCCCGGCTCCGGGAAGCCGTCTTGGCCAGGTGCCAGCCTCTACAGAACTTGGCCCTTTTCAAGTGTTAACTTTCTGACCATATAGAGGGAAGAGTAAATTCACAGAAGTTTAATTTCTAGTGAATTTGCCACGGGAAAAAACATAGATGTGGCCTAACCTCCGAATCACGATCCAGGTAACCTGCCCCACAGGTGGTCTTGCTTTGAGATGCCCACGCCCTTTGCTTCTGCCAGGGTTCCACAGGAGGAAGTGGGCAGGGTGGGGCTTGCCCTCTGGCTGCTGCCGTGGCTGGAGCCCCATCCTCCGCAGTGAGGGCTGCATCTCCGGGGAGAGAAGAGGGCCCGTGCCCAGACCACGCTGCCTTTGACCAAGCAAATAACTGTAAAATCGCCGATGGCTCCTGATGACACTGAGAAACGAAATGGGATTGCCTCGAGACAAAAAGCTGCAATAAAAAGAGCCCACAACATGTAGTATACGCCCTTTTGACAGGGAAAGTGCAGTGTTTTGTCATCCACGCTTGACGGGTGTCGCCCTGCACTACTGGCTGACACACAGCTGAAGGGGCCCGAGTGCCTTTTACTCAAGCAGGAGGCATTATTCATCTGCGGCAGACGCCTGCATCTTACCTTCATCCATCACGCTGACCCTTTCAGGGAGGGGTCGTGAATGCTCCTTCATGTCTCTGGCTCCCATAGCCAGAGATTCTGAATCAAGCCTCCCAGGACGAATTCCATCCCTTCCTCCATATTATCTGCATCTCTCAGCTGTGTCTCCTTGGCCTGAACAGGATGCTTCTGTAGCTTCACTCACGTCAGCTTCTGGGAAGGACTAAGTCGTTGCAGTGACTCCATGTCATCAGCAACTAATGCGAAGACATTAAACCATCACCTTCTTTTAAGCAGCAGCAGCTCCCCGTCCTCAGGAAGTCAGTGACACTCTGTACCCTTTTGAGCTGATGAGAAAATACTGTAGTAATTTGGATCCCATCTGGAGGTGTGACTTGTTTCCTTGGACCTAAGTGGACCTGTCTCGTGCATGTATATCCAACAACCAGATGGCATCTCCTCCTCCGGGCCTTTTAAGTCAGCATAGAGTGTGGAAGAAGAGAGACCAACCTCCAAATGGAGTATCACGGGGCTGAAAAACCCTTGTCCTCTGGTTGTCAGGGCTCCGAACGGGGCCGTCAAAGCTCGCTTGCCGGCTTTGCACATTATATAATCACGCTCCTCTATTCACCTCATGTTCCTTCTTCCCCAGACCGCCTGCCCAGGCTAATGGGAAGCTTCAAGGGCACGCTTTTATTTCTGTAGTTACGACGGTGAATTAATGAATTACAGATTTAGTGCCATTCAACTCGCCGACTCACCAAGGCAGTTAGAATGTGAGTACTTATTTAAATCATATTAAATTTGTTACAAATAAAATTTAATACCAAACTGTGATGGGACTGGGGTGCCTGCTGAGGCCACCTTTCCACTCCCCTCCCTGTCCCCCATGGTAGATCATAGAACACATATTTATTTCTGGCTTCGGCCACACCTCATTTTGTACCATCAGTGCCGGATGAAACTGTTTTGCAGTTTTAGTATATCATGCTTTCTCTGTGCAAAGCATGCCTGTAAGTTAAGCCAGAAGCTCGTGGAAACAAAGGCTCTTCAGCCCTGAAGGCCTCAAGTTCCCCTGGTGCCGCACCCACGCTGGACAACCCAGCGCTGGGGCCCACTGGGTTAGCAGGTGCTGGCGGTGGGCCTCCTGGGTGCCAGGCACCGTGCAAGGGCCTGGGGTACAGCAGTGACCGAGCCTGCAGTCTGCACGTGGAGGCGGGAGACCGTTAACTAGTTGTGGGCAGGCCATGAAGGCTTAGAGCACATGACCTCGTCCAGCCTGGGGGCCAGGGCTTCCGGGAGGAAGTGAACTTGGGCCGAGAAGTAAAGGACACGCAGACGTCGGCTCACGGGAACAGTGGGCCCAAGGGAGGACCCGAGAGGAGCACTCCGGGCAGAAGAGCCCAAGACGAGACCCCGGGGTGCGGAGGCGAGGCCCAGCCAAGGCCCTGGAGGCTCACTGAGCAGCTGAGCACAGCAGGCACAGGGCCAGGCCTGGGCCCATGTGGACCAGCCTCACTCAGAGCCGTGGGAGCCCCTGAAGATTCTGTGAAAATCACTCTGCTACGATGTGGGGACGGAATCGAGGCGGCGACAAAGGACAGAGGGAGCATTCCGCAGCGATTCAGGTGAGGGTGGTGTGGCTTAGGTGTAGAGACGGAGAAAAACAAGTGGACTTGAGAACTGTTTTCCAAGTAGGGTCACCAAGACGCAGCGGTGGATGCTCCAGGCCGCTGGGCAGCGAGGGGGTGACTGTACACCCGGCTCTTTCTTTACCCTTCCAGACCCACTAAGTTCTGGATCAAATGTAAATTGTTCTTTCTCGTCAATGGCAAACCCCTAAAACACAGGCTCTGCTTATTCCATTAGCCACCAGGAGCGCAGATTTGGGTCCGTCCTTCTAAAGAGGAGAACAAGGCGTCTCCTCTGGCGTTGCCACTTGCCAAGCCCATTGCAGCGCCTAGGAGTTGATGTTCCCGGTGAGACAACGGAATTGTTGCCAGAGTGACCGACTCAGGTTTGCTGAGTAAACGTGGGCATCTCTACCAGAAGCTCCAGAAGCGGTCCTGCATTTGCCTCCGTTTGAGGTCGAGGCTGTCCAGTTTTCGGACACTCTGCAGCCCTACACAGCTCCCGCCCCGGACTTGCCTCGCTCCGGGCTGGCTCCTTTGTTAGGTCAGCGTCCTCCTCCCAAGGCCACGTGCTGACCACACAGGGTCGGGATCTCAGGCACCGTGGAGCTCCAGTTAGAATTAGTGCCTGGCCCGGCGGCCCCATACGAGGGACTTGTGGCTACAGCAGGGAGACAATTCGGGGGCGGAAACCTTCCTCGCTCCTGTGGGAAGGCTGCTCTCAGCTCCCCTGAGGAAAGCTCTGGTGGATGGAAACTCAGCTCTGGCATGGCCTGCAGCCAGATTTTAGGTAGAGCTCAAGGCCTGGGGAAATCTGATCTTCCTTCCATAGAAATGATCCTGTATTTACTCAACCAGTTCCCTCTTACTGGATTTTGAGTTGTTTCCGGTCTTTTCTGACTGTAAACTGCACTGTAATGACCGTCCTCCTAGCTACATCTTCTCACACAGAGGTCATTATTTCCCTCTGGTGGATTCCTAGAAATGGAACCACTAAGTCAGAGGGAAGATAAATTCTAAGGCTCCAGATACACTTCGCCAGATCGCCTCCTGTAATAAGGTGCAGTGAACACCTCCACCCAGAACTGTGCTTTCTGTGTCTTCTTAGTCACAGCTGTCTCTCGCCAGCTTCTCCCCCGGCAGGCATGTCCCTTCCAGGACATGTCCATGTGCACCCTTCGCCCGGGCTTTGTCTGGCACATTCTCTGCACTCCTTCACTTTCCTTCTTCAGCCTCCTCGTGTGAATGAAAACGCGAGTCCTGGGTCCCAGGTACGCGCCGTTCTTAGCTCCAGAGCTGGGGTGGAAATATCTGTAAGCTACGGGGCTTACGGATAACAGAGAGTGCTTAGTGTCGCCCAGCATGTTGCCACCTCCAGAGCAGACCCTCGTGCCACCCTGCCACACACCCGCTCGCCGGAAGCCCTCTGAGAGGTGGTATTTCCTTTGGGGGTGCTCGTTGGCCCAGCAGACTAGGAAAAAGGCACCCGAGGCTCTGTATTCACAGGAATAATTTATAGGCAAATAATCCACATTTCATCCTCAGCCTTTTTCAGTGCCGTGCAAGGCGTCTTGAATTACTGGGCCAGCTTTTACAGAATGGCCGACTGACTTCGCCACATTTCTCGAGTTACAGTGAAGGCCCTGAGCGACTGGCCGATGATGGAGGATGGAAGCCGGCGGCGGGGGGGGGTGGTGGGGGGATGGCGGATGGCAGGGTCTGGGTCCGGCCTCCAGACGCCTGCAGCCACCACGTGCCCCCGTGAGATGGTTCTCAGGAAGTTCCTGAGAAAAGGATTTGGGGGGCTCTCAACTCTGTGAGGTCCTGGGGGCTTCCCTCCGAAACGCCATGCTCGTCCTCCTCCTCCTGGCCTGCCAGCTCTAGATTCCACTTCCCTGCGCCCGGTTTTCCTGAGAGGAGGCAGCCAGTGCTTCATCTTCTCAGGGAAATCTATCAGGAGAGATTTTGGTCTCAGTCTGTTGAAGTCGGGTAGCCCATGGAGAGCCTAGGATTTGGAATCGGGGAGCCCTCTGCATCCGGAGCGGGGCCTCGCACTGCGCCCCAGCCCGCAGAGCCAAGGAGGGCAGGTGGCGTCCTCTTCCGGCCCGCCACCTCGAGACCCTCGTTGTCGGGGACAGCCACCAAGCCCTGTGTCCCCCGCAGGTCATCTGGATGTCAGCATGGCAACCACAAACCTGGAGAACCAGCTGCACAGCGCGCAGAAGAACCTCTTGTTCCTTCAGCGGGAGCACGCCAGCACGCTCAAGGGGCTGCACGCTGAGATCAGGCGGCTGCAGCAACACTGCACAGGTACGGGGGCCCCAGCGAGCCCCGGGGACCAGGGCGGGGGACAGTCCCAGGCCTGCCAGGGCTGTAGAGCAAAGCAGGACCTGTCATCGAGGTCATCTCACACTGGCTGGCTCGAAAGCTGTGCAGGGTGAGTGAGGAGGGGGTCTTCTTCCCTCTCTCTGGCTAACCCTGTCGTCGCTGGGGTCCATTTGAATGCGTTCCCTCACCCTCTTTGCCAAGGCCACATGCGCCGGCCGAGTAAAGCTGTAGAGCCAGTTCTCAGCATACTGAGGACTTGAAGGATCCAAATGCAATGGTTAGAATTGACAGTGCGTCTTGGAACCAATGACCAAGTGTAATACCCAGAGCAGGCTGCCCGCTGACTGTGGATGCAGCGTGTGTATTAGGGAAAAGAAGGGTCCCCCCCCGAACCCTAGTGAGGACAGTGGCCGCCGGTAGTTGCTGTTCTCTTGCCTCTAACGCTGCCAGACTCTGCCCTGTTCGGGCAGGACTCACAGGCTGATCGTACGAATCGGTTGTGCGTTTTCAGAGTTGATGAAGGTTTTGAAATATACTGTAATCATACAAAATTAATGCATATGATCTCCTTTTTAGATTTAACGTATGAGCTGACACTTAAAAGTTCGGATCAGACAGGTAAGAACTCCCTTCCCAAAAGCTGATGCCAGTGTTGTTTCCTGTTGAGGCACATGTGGTCCACCTGTTTTCACTAATTACACACGTAGAGGAAAACACACTTGCTGTGGGGAGTTGCACGTGTGACCAGGGCTGAGAAAAGGTGGGAGGGCAGTTTGGACCCCTCGGTGTGACGAGGGGCTGTCAGTGGGGTGGGAGAGGTGAGCGCTTTTATTTCCTTCTGATTGACACACATACTTGGAATGCCTGTTCTGTGTTCTTCTGGGTTTTCTGATTTTTTACAGTGAGTATGTGTCCCTTCTGTAACCAAGAAATAGATGTGATTCAAACCGGAAGGAAAGAGGAGCTGGAGCGGGGTCCCGCCTCCTCTGTGTCCATAGAGCTTAGCACAGGACCTGGCACAAAGTGTGTGCTCTCTACAGACTGGTTGAGCGAGGGTCACATTAATGGGTGGCCCCCAGAGCAGCGCTGAAGGTCATTCTCTAGACTCTAGTCCCAGAAATGCTCCCCCAAAACCAGAATCCTCAGGGACCCCCAAAACTATCAGCCTGATGGCAGCTGGGGCGGAGGACACAGAAGCCGGCGCCTCTGTGGCCTGTCCCAAATAGCTGCTCCCCAGAACAGGGTGAGGCTTTTAAAAGTGTAGAAACCGCATTTGAGTCGAGGTGACTTTTTCTAAACAGGCCTCACATGAGCAGTAACTATTCACGAACGTGTCTAGGTCCTCGTGACTGTTCCCCTGAGCCCGAGAGCACCATCCAGCACTGACTTTCCATCTGCGTTACCCGTACCTTCCGGGAGCCAGGACCCCCTTTTCCTGTGTGTGGTGGATGAGGGGCCTGGGGACGGGGGAGGGGTACCAGGCATCCCCTCCGCAGCCCCTAGGCCAGGAACTGGGCCTCCAGGGGTTCAGGAGAGCAGGATGTCCACCTCCAGTCGGGGACTCCAGCCCGCACCCCTGCCATCCATGTCACCGAAATCAGGCTGTCCTTACTTCCTGTCCCCTCTGTAGAAACACCATTCTTGCCCTATATCCTCTCCAGGCGTGGTTTCAGCCCTGAGTCCCAAGGCCACCCGCCCACCAACCCGGCCCCTCATCAGGGGCTCGTGGTAACAGCTGGCATGGGGCATCTCCTGTGGGGGGCTGAGCGCAAGCCTCTCGGGTGGGCCTGGTGCCCCGCCCAGTGGTGGAAAGCACTGCCTTACAGTAGCACACGCAGACTCGGCTCTCAGAGGAGCTGCCCGGCAGCTTCTCTAACATCCCTGAACCAGCATCCTCATCTGAGAGGCACCCACAAACACTGGTTCTGGCCTTACCACCAGGGCCTCCTACCTCCACCCGCCCCGTTCAGCTGCCCTGCACCGGCACGAGCACAGCCAGGGAGAGTCCTGCCGAAGGGCGGCCTGTGTGGTGTTAGGGGCAGGCCAGGGACCGAGGTAGGGCCTGAGCTCAGGCCCAAGGATGCCGTGCTCTGAGAGATGCAGAGAGGGGCCCTGTGTCGGGGGAGAGGTGGCAGCCTGGCATCCAGTCTCCTCCGCAATTTCAGAGCTTTGGTGCTTTAGACATAAAGAAAGTCCACATTTGCCTTTCCAAACCGTGCTCTGAATGGCGCAGACAGATGGCTCTGCTAACAGGTCAATCCTAAGCCTTTGCAGAGGTCTAATACTCTGAAATTGCCCATTTTAACGTCAGCATTTTTGAAATTTGGAGACATCCTTTTATGCAATAAGCTGGAGAGCTGGATGGGGCCTCAAAGACCACCTGATCTCCCACCCTTTGCTGGAGGGAGAGGACACGGAGGTGGCATGAGCGACGGGGGTCCCACCCTCCGTGTGGCCTGTGGGCACCGCACCCATCTTGGCCAGGGGAACCGCCACCGTGGGGAGGGGAGGCCGGCCCAGACCCCCGATCCCCGCACAGAAGGTCTCCCTGCCCCCCCAGGGCCTGGCCGCCCTGCCCTCGGGTTCTCACCCCGCGCCCTCGGCTTGTCCTTCCAGGAGACGGATCTTCGAGAAGCAGCGAACTCAAGAAAAGATGTGAAGACCTGGAGGCCCAGCTGAAGCTGAAGGAGGACGAGAACACCGAGCTGCTGACGGAGCTGGAGCAAAAGAGCGCGATGGTCGCCGTGCTGGAGAACAGCATCAAGGAGCGCGAGAGGCGCTACCTGGAGGAGCTCAAGGCGAAGAGCCACAAGCTGGGCGCGCTGAGCAGCGAGCTGGAGCAGCGCGCCGGCACCATCGCCTACCTGACGTCGCAGCTGCACGCCACCAAGAGGAAGCTCCTGAGCTCCGGCGGCACCTCGGACGGCGGCCCGGCCGGCAGCCCCGCGCTGGCCAGCTACAAGCCGGCCCCGCCCAAGGACAGGCTGCCCGAGACGCCCCGGCGCCGCATGAAGAAGAGCCTCTCGGCCCCGCTGCACCCGGAGTTCGAGGAGGTCTACAGATTCGGGGCCGAGAGCCGGAAACTGCTCCTGCGGGAGCCGGTGGACGCCATGCCCGACCCCACCCCGTTCCTGCTGGCCAGGGAGTCGGCCGAGGTCCACCTCGTCAAGGAGCGGCCCCTCGTCATCCCCCCCATCGCCTCGGACCGCAGCGCCGGCGAGCAGCCCAGCCCCGCCCGCGAGAAGCCGCACAAGGCGCACGTGGGCGTGGCGCACCGCATCCACCACGTGACCCCGGCGCAGGCCCCGCCCGAGGTGGAGACGCTGGCGGTGGACCAGGTGAACGGAGGCGGCAAGGTGGCGAGGAAGCACTCAGGGACGGACAGAACTGTGTGACGGCCCCCGCGACCCTTCCCCGCGCTCTCGAGGCACTGTGATCACTCCTAGGAAGAACCCAGCGCACCTCCTGTTTCTTTTCTTTTGCAATTCCCATGCATGCCGAACTGTTCTCACGCCTGTCAACAGATTATTCTCCTGCTCCCCTTGCCCTCCGACCGACACCGAAACACGATCGTGTCCCTGCTGCAGAGTCCGTACTTACTAACCGCTGCGGCCGAACACCTGTGTGCCGACTCGCTTGCTTCCAGCCCCGCTCGGCGGAATCTCAGCGCGCTCGCGGACAAAGCACGGGCCGCAGGCTGCGCCGCTGCCCGACGTTAACGACAGCAGATAGTCACACGCCTAATTCTAAAGTCGGAGCAACACATAACGACCTTGACCTCATCCCTCCCGTTTCCAGGGCGGCCTGTCCGGAGCAGCCCTGCTCCCTCCAGGAGACCCCCGTAACCTCCCGACGCACCCTCCCCCGGGGGCGGGCGGCACGGATAACCGAGCAGATGTATGTTAAGTCACGGGAACTAAATAAGATGACGTCACTCATCGCCACGACCTGAATGTGTGTTGTTTTTTGTTTTATCCAAAATGTTCAAGATCCCAACAAACTTTATTTTCTAAACCTGCCTTCTTTCTGTTTTGTGTCTTTTATTAAACCGCCCGAGGGTGGGCCTGGGGGGGGGGACAGTGGGAGGGAAAGAAATAGCGCCCGCTTCTGCCCCTCGCCCCCAGTAACTGCTGCCCAGACAGTGGGCTCGACCAGGGGTGCCTCCCGGGGTGGGGTTCACTTCCGGAAGGACGAGTCCCCTGCCGTGTCTCACTGCCCTGAGCCTTCCCTTAGAACGTTCTGCGCCTCGGCGGTTCTAGCAAAAGCCAGTTGTCCCCGTGACTGGCCTCGTCCTCGTGTCCCGCTAGCGCTCAGCTCAGCCCCGTTGCTCCCTCGCAGGGTAAAGCCGCTCCGCGCCCCCGGCCGAGCCTGGCCGGAGTAGCCCCAGGTGCGCAGGAGGAACGGACGCCCGGTAGCCGCCGGTCCTTCAGGTTCTACGTCTGCACCCAACCCCTCACAGCCTCACGCAGGAATCAAAACACCAGGCTCAGCACCCTCACCCACACGCTGCCAGGCCAGCGCCCGGGGAGCCGGGCTGGAGAGTTCTGGAAGGGTGTGGGTGACTCCGGCCTCATCAGCCCAGGGACGGGGGCCTTGCTGCCCCCGCGCAGCAGCCTCGGCCTTCTATCCCGCGCCCCAGCACGCAGCCCTCGCTCCAGAGAGGCGTCTGCCGAAACAGACCTGGACTATCAAAAAACCAGCTTTGACAGTTTACGTTAGAATTCTCACTTGTGCCATCGACATGCCAGGCAGTTTTGCGTGAGTGGTTCCCCTAAGAAGGAAAAGCGAATTCGACACGTCTTAAAATGCTCTTTTTGAATTTACTTTTTGAATACCACAGAATCCTTTTTTTAAAAGTTTGAAAAAATAAAACCATTCAGGTTAACTTACATGGAAAGAGATATAAATGGCTGATTTCAAATGAAAGAAAACCATCAGCGTCAACCACTCTCCTGCCTCGAGAGGCCCCAAGAAGTGACAGCGGATGACGAGTCTTCACGAATTCCCAGCACATCCGTTGCCGGCCACAGACGTAGAATCTCGGGCCGTTTTCTTCTCCCAGAGGGTTAATCGGAATTCAGGGTGAGGCACACCCCTTGCAGGACCCAGTGAGAAATGTGCTTCGTGGTAAAGAGATCGGCTTCAAAAACCAAGCCGACCCCCATGGCGTTCCTTCTCGTGGAGGTGGTGTAGACGGGCGTCCGGAAAGTGTTCTGCACAGGAAAGGGGCGTGAGGTGCCGGCGCGGGCAGAGGGGAGCGCGGGTCCCGGGGAGGGCGAAGGCTCGTCTAAGCGCTAAGGGTGCGGAGGGGCCCCGCGAGGTGTCGGGCTCTGCTGACACCCATGAGAAGCGGGGTCGGCTGGCAGAGCAGGCCGTCCTACAGGGGCGCCTGCCGTCCACACTGGATGTAGCTACCTTCTGATCCACGCAACGCGCGCAGAATTTCACCAGAAGGGAGGAGTCGCTCCTCAAGCTGGTCTGGACCACAGCCTCCAACCTTGAACCCGTGCCGCCCCCGGAAGGCTCTGCACACACGCATGCGCACGCGTGCATTTTTCCCCCAGGACGTGGCTCAAAGGCTTCCCCCAGCCCTGAAAGGTTAAGAGCCCCTGTGCTAAAAGGCAAGACTCTTGGAAACCACCTGGTGTCTAACTCCAGTCAGGAGAAGAGGGGAGAGGGGCAGGCGGCGGCCTTTCACCTGCAGTTTGAGGCGATGGGCTTCAACGGGGATGATCTTCAGGATGGGCAGGTCGACGACCAGCACCTTGGATTTGCTCTTGATCAGACATCCTTTTTCTATATCCCAGTCAGCGCCTTCTAGATACAGTCCTGAGACAAAGCATCCTAGAGGCACCAGGAAGACAGCCGGACTTAGGCGGAGGCAAGTGTCATTCTGCCATGCGTGCGGCAGCTCTAGCAGGTGCGCATATGGACAAACAAAAGGGTAACTAACTGATTCTCCTTCCCCAGACACAGCCCCGGCCTCTTCCCAAAAGGGGTGGCCGCCATTTCTACCCCACCCACTCTCCTTTTGTAGAGCCCAGATGGGACACCCTGGAGACCCCGTGACGCTCCATATGGCCACAGCGCCATGGAAGAGGGGTGGTCGCCTCTCCCCAGCAATGTGGCATCAAGGCCCACAGACTTAACTGGCCTCGGGCCCCAGCGGGCACCACGGCCACCCCAACACTGCCAGTCCCTCTGAGACCTCGCTGGCCTTCTACAAAGGGGACTGAGCGCTCCTGAATGTTCACCATAAACCCCCTCTCCCTAAGCTAGCTGAAGAGGGCTTTTGTGCTTGCAGCGAGATGTCCTCTAAGACACGACCCCCCGGGAAACCATAGTTTCCAGCCGCAGTTCACACAGTCAGTAACCAGCATCTAAGGGACTTGACGTTCTATAGCACAATTGAACGGCTCCCGCCTAGCCCATCCTGCCCTCTGGCTCCCATGCCCCCGGGCCCTCATGGGTTCCAGGGAAGCCACCTGGCGATCCAGTTCTTTCTAACCTAGAAGCCTATTCCCCACAGACAAGCTGGGCGAGTGTGGCTCAGCTCTCCCCTGACATCAACCCACGTCTCAGTGGAAAAACTGGAAAAGAAACATCTGGACTCACCCTCAGAGGCGTCAAGCCCCACGTGGACAGCACACAAACATGGCCAGTGTTTGCAGCAGTCTGACTTTCCGGGCCTACACTGTGCTCAGCCCTTTTGAGGGTGGCTTGGGAAGGGAGACCCTACATGAGAGGCCATGAATCCGCAGGGAGCTGGCCGTACCTTGTCCTGCCTGCTCATTCACTTCGTCTGCATCTTGGAACTTGGTCACTTGCGTGAACAAGGTGGAGCGGTCCAGCGGCCAGCCGTTCCTCCGGCAGGTGGCCTGCACCAGGGCCGTGAGGTAGGATTCTGGGATGTGCAGCCCCGAGAGCCACATCACTCTGGGCTCGCTCTCGGTGACCTGGAGAGAGAAGGCAGCTGGTGAGAGCCTGGGGCTGCCATCCAATGCCAGGGTCAAAGATGACAGAAGATGTAGCTCACGTTAGGGGCAGGAAGATGGTGTTGAGACAACTGGCGGCCCACTGGGAAAAACAAGCTGGATCGCCAAACTCCAGGCGGAGCCAAGATTTAAATATAAAAAATACACCACATGAAGACTCGGCGCTTCCACTGCAGGGGGCGTGGGTTCGATCCCTGGTTGGGTAACTAGGATCCCACATGCCGCGCAGCAAGGCCAAAAAAATAAAAACAAAACAAAAATAAATAAACCACAAAAGTACAAATCAAATCTCCAGTGACTGTTTTCAGAATCTTGGAGTGGGGAATACAAAACCCAGAAGCCATAAAAGAAAAGACTGATCTATTTGACTACATTAAAATGTAAAACTTTCCTATGGAAAAAATACCACAAAATCAAAAAGCTCAAGGCAAGCTGGGGAAATATCTGCAACACCAGCAGACAAAAGGATTAATTCCCTTGATGTACAAAGAGCTCTTAAAAACCAATTTTAGAAGGTGGAGAACTTGAGGGGCTTCCCTGGTGGCGCAGTGGTTAAGAATCTGCCTGCCAATGCAGGGGACACGGGTTTGATCCCACGGGAAGATCCCACATGCCGCGGAGCAACTAAGCCACAACTACTGAAGCCCGTGTGCCTAGAGCCCATGCTCTGCGACAAGAGAAGCCACCGGAGAAGCCTGAGCACCGCAACGAAGAGTAGCCCCCGCTCACTGCAACTAGAGAAAGCCCGCGCACAGCAACAAAGACCCAACGCAGCCAAAAATAAATAAATAAATAATTTTTTTAAAAAGGTGGAGAACTTGATAAAAATGAAATCAAGATGAAAAACACAAAATGTCTATAAACGTGTCAAATACACTCAGCCTCCCCATAATTAAAGAAATACACAACCAACATAGTTGATATTTTTTACCTATGAAGGAGAAAAAGATCCAAAATATTAAGAACACACCCACCATGTTGCAGAGAGGTGAGGAAATAATCATTCTCGTACATTGTAGTTCCAAGTTCTCTAGAAAACCATCTGACAAGAGCTGTCAGAATTTAAAATGCACACACTCGGATCCAACTCTTCCATTGTACCCATGTAATATACTCATATGAGTCTCCAAAGGCATGTGCACCAGAATGTTGTTTGTACTAGCAAAACAAAAAATCCAAAAAGAAAACAAAAAAAACAATGTCAACCACCTAAATATCCATCAGGGGAAAGCATACGGGATATCTGTGAAATGCAGTAGCCTAGAAGGAATGACGTCTAGATGTATTTAGATGGAACAATTGCCAAGACAGACTCTTAGACCGATAAATCAAGTTGTGCATAGTATGCTTCAAAGTCTTCTCTTTTTTTAAAATATATTTATTTATTTTATTTATTTATTTTTGGCTGGGTTGGGTCTTCGTTGCTGTGCGTGAGCTTTCTCTATTTGCAGCGAGCAGGGGCTACTCTTCCTTGCGGTGGCTTCTCTTTGTTGGGGAGCACGGGCTCTAGGCGTGCAGGCTTCAGTAGTTGCGGCACGCGGGCTCAGTAGTTGTGGCTCCTGGGCTCTGGAGCGCAGGCTCTGTAGTTGTGGCTCACGGGCTTAGCTGCTCCGCGGCATGTAGGATTTTCCCGGACCAGGGCTCAAACCCGTGTCCCCCGCATTGGCAGGCGGATTCTTAACCACTGCGTCACCAGGGAAGTTCCCGAGGAAGGGAGGAAGGAAGGGAGGGGGGAAGGAAGAAAAGAAAACAAACCAGATATGCTTGCAGAGTCCGAGACCATTTCCAGGGCACCCAGTCAGCTCCTGACAGAGGTACCGCTGGGGAGGGGAGACGGGGTCGGGAAGTGGTTTGAGGGCGTCCGGGCCAAGCCTCGAACCAGCACGCAGGCCGCTGCCTCTCACTCACCCACGTCGTGTACTGGCTGAACCTCCGCAGGAAGTAGGGTATCCAGTTTCCGAGGGACTTTAAGGTGTCAGGCGCAAGCTTTCTCCAGATACTAGGGATGTGCCCGAGAAAGAGGGACCTGGCTACATCGTCTAATTCACTGCTCATCCCGACTTCTCCAGCCAAGGCCTGTTTATGGAATCGAGGGCAGTCAGGCAAGACGAGCGGAAAACCGAGCACTCCACCGAGGCAGGAAGTAGCACTTGAGGAACAGGCTTACCCTCTGAAGTTCAGCCAGGGACGTGGACATCCGTATGACAAGCTTGTTGAAGCGCTCCAGCTCCTGCAGGAGCACCACTGAGGTAGGGGAGATGGCCGTCCCCAGCTGCTTCCTGACCAGGTCCAAGTCAAAGACTTCGGGCATCTTGTTTGCTATGTCCTTGGCCACGTGGCCAATGTAATCATCTCGGCTGATGCCAGTGCTGCATTCCCCTGAAATCAGGACACTTTTTAGAGAGCGCAAGGCACCTGAGTGCAGGGCTGGGGCCTCCCGTGCCTTCTGGTTCTCAGAAGGGCACCCACAGTACGGAAGCCATCAGAACCCGAAGCAGCGCTTTGCGCCAATGCCCTTTGTCCCCAGTCCAATGAGCACAGTCCTCTGCGGGGGACTTTACCCGTCTGAGGCTGCAGCTCCAGCAGGTGAGACCACATGTCTCGAGCTGCCTGAGTGTAATATCCAGTCTCAGCGTTGAGGTGAAGCCCAAACACTTCAGGCGTGTTGGCCAGAGGGAGGGCCTCAATGGCTTCTGTAATGAGAGAGAACAGCGGTTACACCGCCGTGCCACCTCCGATTCCTGAGGGCCCACAGCCTCGACGTCCCCAGACACGTTAGACTACGTTCCACCTCTGAGAGGGTGACGTGCTTTTAAAATAAGAATTCTACACCACCATGCCCGATACCGTTCTGTGTGCATCTTTTTTTTTTTTTTCTGGCCTCGCGGCTTGCGGGATCCTAGTTCCCCAACCAGAGATCAAACCCAGGCCCACAGCATTGAAAGTGCAGAGTCTTACCCACTGGACCACCAGGGAACTTCCTCTACGTGTATCTTTTATGAAAATGGCTCAGTGACTTTCCCAGGGGCCGCTCTGCCCTTCCAGGGAGATTCTGACATATTTACCATCATTCCAGGACAGGAAGTCTGAACTAACTCCATCAGCTCTGAGGCTAGGAAGAGCCCACTGGGCCCTGCTAAAAGGCATAAGAAAACACCCCCGAGCAGTCAAAGAGTCCCACCAGGGAAGGGGTCAGAAGAACCATCAAGCCAACCACAGAAACCAGAACAGCTGAAATGTACGGGCTCCCTTAGAATCAAACATTTAACATACTTTCTAATGGCTGAGAAATCTCACCAACAAATTTTTCCTTGACATCCCCCGTGGGGATTTTGTAGTCCACTTCCTTGTTCCGGAAGAAGTGGAATGGCTGGAAAGTATCGAAAAGGAAGTCTCCCAGGTATTCATCCATGTAGATGGTCAGGATACGCCGGTCAAAGCTGTCGATGGCCCGTCCTCCGTACATGACCTGACATTACAGAGAGTGAGAACCAGCCAGGACCCAGAACCTACGGGGTGGGCCCTGAGGCCCCACGCCCAGCGGATAGTCCAAGGTCAAGCCCAGATGCGCCCTTAGTGAGACTCCTGCTGCCCGGCCACTGTACAGCTCAAACCGTGCTGACTTGCACAGCCTTTGGGCCACTATATACAAGAGGGCTTGTGTGCAGACTCATAGAGCCCAAGGTGATAGCAGTCCTCATGAAATGCTGGGAGCCAGTGTGCAACTGGCCAACTCCCCAAAACACAGCGAACAAGCAAACAAAACAACCCGAGGAGCCAGCAGCCGCTTTTGTCTTTGGAACAGTGATGTCTCTGTTTGAGCCACACACAGGCCTCCGGGGAAGCTTTCCCACGAGCGCTGTATAAGGTCGTGGCCTCCAGAGTGGACCTCCAGGCCCGCTGAACAGGAGCAGGGCTCCAGTGACATGCCTGAGGCATCCTCAGCAAGGAACATGAGTCCCCAGGGCGATGAGTCCAAACTCCCAGGTGAAGGTCGCTCACTTAGGACAAAGAGTAACAGGGTGATGAACCGGGGCGGGGGGGGGGTGTTTACAGAGACCCAGGGGCCTTCAGCTGACGGGCAGCAGCAAGAGGGAAGTCCCAGAAGGCTCAGGGGCCATGGACCAGGGGCACCAGGCCACAGCCCAGCCCAGCCCACCCCAGGGGGCCTGCAGAGGGTGCCCAGGATGCTCCTACCTCCCCGATGAGGTACTTGAGGCTGCCCCATGGGATCCGAGGGTCGTGCTGCTGGAAAGCTTTTGTTAAGTATGTGTTCAGGATTTCCATGCAGACCTGAAAAGAGGAGGAACAGTCCTGGGTATCCGAAAACCCATCAAGTCATTCGCGTTCTGACTATGTTCTGAAAACGTGGGCAGGAACAACTAAGGAGGGAGTGTCCCCGGGGAGAGGCAGTAGCCGCCTCTTCACCTGGAAGTCTGACTCGTTGAAGTCGTAGTACACGTTCCACCCGATCTTCCCGAACTTTCTCCTCTCCTGCACCACGGCGTGGAAGAACGCCAACACGTAGACCAGGGACTTGAAAGCAGGGTGTGGACACTGGTCCAGCATCTCAGGAGAGATCTTGAAGTACGTCGCTCTCATGTTGAGTTTCAGCCCGTTGGGTGGCTCGGTGACAACCTGTCGGAAGCAAAGACCGATGATGACGGAAACCCCAGGCCCACGAGCAGGGCTCTGAAGAGCGTGCAGACTGCAGGCGTCTTGGCTTTCCCTCCGTCCTTGCAAAGCTATCTTCCCTATTCCCAAGGGCCCACGTGAATGAGTTCAAAACCAGATGTTGCTCCAGCTCTGCCCTGACTCATCAAAGGACCCCAGGAAGGTTCTTTTAACCTCCTCTGATCCATGGGATCCTCAAATGTAAAACAGAAGTAGCTAAGTTTTTCCCTCTCCCTGTCCTGGAGGAAGAGAGAGATGATGAAACCATTCCCCAAAATGTTCCCAGAGACTAAACTGAACAGGGCAGGTAAACTCCTTGAAACTTACACACACAAGTGCTCCAGTTCTGCGGGCTGTGGGAGGGCCGATCATTAGAGTTAAAAAGGATAAATGTGAAGTCCATGAAAACTAACCCAGAAATTGTTTTGAGAACATGCAGAAGTGATAAAGACGGGCCTGGGAGTCATCCCTGTCACCCAGTAATTGTCACCTTATTCTGGACAGTGCTTACCTCTGAAAGGAGAGGGAGAAATGGAATTGGGAGCGGGGGGGTGTCCATGGGGTCCCAACTCTATCCTAAACACCCACACGCACACAGCAAAACGGGAGTGAGGTAAGGAACCGAGCCGTGGGCTGTCTGTCTGTCCTGCAGCCAGACCTTCAAGGACTTCTGCAGGATCCCGATGGGGAAGCCCTCGGTGGGGTCCGTGGTGAGCCACAGGCGGAAGTCGGGGTGGGGCTTGGTGATCCTCTCCAGCGACTTCTCCAGGTCCTTCAGCCACTTGACCAGGAGGTGGCAGTTCTGCAGCATCAGCCACTGCCCTCGAGCCACCGCCGTCTCCAGCAGCTGGAGGGCCACCTGCTCCGACAGAGACAGAAAGGAAGAGTCGGCGTCCCACTGCCACACCACCCTGTGCTCTCCCAGAGACCCGCTGCAAGCCCCAGGAGGCTACTGGCCACTGCAGCAGAAGCCACAGTGGAGCCAGCAGCCCAGGAGCTACAGAGGAGCCTCTGGAGAAGCAGCCCTTTCGACTTCCTCCGGGGCCACCCGGGGCCGCTGGGCTGCACTCATTGGCCTCCCTCAGCCCCCAGAGCTCCAACCTCGGACTCAGTGGCACCTGCCCCCTGACCAGTTGGCCTTGCCACTGGGGCACTGACAGCCCTGATCCAAAACGCGGCTCTTGCAAGGGCTGAGGGAGATAAAAACTGGATGTGGAAGGGCTTTGGAAACAGTAGAACATACCGACGGTACCAGGCTGGGCAATCACAGCAGGTTAGCTCTAGAACTACACTACTGTTCACACTGTCATCGCTGCGACATTTGATTACTGCTCCGTAGACCGGAAATGCATGGCACTCGTGTGTGGGGGGTGGTACTCTTGGCTTAAAGCCAAACATTCGTTAATTCATTCCTAACGGACGGTGACCTCACCCACATTTACAGCTTGTTCCTTCCAACCACAATTTACCTTTTCTTGACCTTGACCCATGGCAAGGAACTTGAGGCGGTTCCCTCCAAAACCACTGTGCTCGGCTAATTTCATAAGGTCACTGGCAGGGTCAGAGCCAGGACTCAGGATAAACACAATGGGCGAGTTGGGTGTGCTCTGCTCAAAGATGGCTTCAAAGCTGATCATCGGAGGCTGCACGTACCTGGAGAAAGAAACACGACTGGAAAACGCTCCCTGGAGGACAGCGCCAGGCAGGGGCCGGCCAGTCCGACCAGCGCTCTTCCTCCCAGTGTCCAGAACCTTCTGACTGTTCTTCTGGTATGGCTCTTTGCTCAGCCTTCCTTGTTTTGGAATCCAGTTTTTACACACATCTCGTTCACTGGATGGTAATAAGTTCCTGGGTGATGGGGACCTCTCTGCACGGCCCGGTACATCTGGGTTGGGGGGTTCAGGAGACCTGTACTGAGCTGCATGCCTCCTGACAAGCCGGCCTTCCAGGTGGACGTGCCCTGGGCACTGAACCCAGAGGTCCCACACCGGCGGCTCCACAGGCGTGTCCTGAATGGCCTGCATCTCGAGATTTTTTAAAAATTAGTTGCCAGCACATAACGATTGGGAGATTTCATGTAGAAATCCAAATTTCTAGTTTCCTTTGAAGAGTCAGAGATCTGGGTCCCCGCCGCCACCTGGCATCAGTCAGCAGGAGTTAAGGGGCTGCTGGCCAGGCCTTGACCTCTCCTGTGGGCCCACGTCCTCGTCCAGCCACGCTCGGTCCTCTCCATCACCCGCCGGCCATGGAGGCAGATTTGAGTTTGTCACCCTAAGTTACCCATCTGGCTTCACCCTCGATTCCAGAGCTACCAATATGGGAGCCATCAGGCACGTGTGGCTATTGAGCACTTGAAGTGTGGCTAGTCCAAACTGAGATGCGCTGTACATGTGAATTCACATAGGATTTTAAAGACTTAATATCAAAAAAATATGCAAAATATCTCAATCCATTACATGTTGAGATAATATTTTAATACTTGAGTTAAATATAATTAATTATTAATACATATTATTTATATTATAAGATATGATATGTTAATATATATAACTTATGATGATTGTTATTAAAATTAATTTTGACTGTTTCCTTTTTTATAAATTTACTTTTTTTATTGAAGTATAGTTGATTTACAATGTTGTGTTAGTTTCAGGTATACAGCAAAGTGATTCAGTTATAATATAAATATATATTCTTTTTCAGATTCTTTTCCCATCTAGGTTATTACAAAATATTGAGTATAGTTCCCTGTGCTATACAGTAGGTCCTTGTTGTTTATCTATTTTATATATAGTAGTGTGTATATTTTACTCCCAAATTCCTAATATATCCCTCCCCCTTCCTTTCCCCTTTGGTAACCATAAGTTGGTTTTCTATGTCTGTGAGTCTGTTTCTCTTTTGTAAATAAGTTCATATGTATCATTTAATAATTAAATACAGTTACTTATTATTAGTAAATATTATATGTATATTATATATTGTTATATATTAATATATTATATTTTATATGCTTATGATAACTGTTATTAAAATTAATTTCACCTGCTTCTTTTTGAATGTGGCTACCAGAAGACTTGAAATTACATATGTCACTCACATTGTATTTCTCTTAAACAGCGCTGCTCTAGAGTGGCTACCAAATCATGCTCAAAGGCAGTCCTCTCTGGAGCTGGCCACCCACTGCCATCCGTGAGTCCAGGAAGGGGTGACGTTAGATATTCTACCCCACAGAAAGGGCCAAGCAAACACAAACAACTCACTTACTTCTCTCCCATTGTTACAGTCACGTAGTCAGTCACGGCCCGATATACCCGATCCACACGGAAACAGCGCAAAATAAGCAACTTCTGGAAAGGGGTGATGTTGTCATCATAACCCAGGGGGAATGGAAACTGCTCAAGTGAATCCAGGTCATACCACTGGGAAGAGCAAAGAACATCCATGCTGGCGTCAACTGAGAAATGATATAGGCCCCCCTTTTTATGTGAAGGTCCCAAGAGCCCCTGTAAAGGGATGAAATCTATAGGCCACGTCTAGTCAGATCTGTCATTTTCTACCCCCCAAACTCTGAACTTTAGGAAGGGATGGACTGAGTCTTATGGACTGTTGAATTCCCACTGCCCATCAAGGGACATGGTCCATCCACAGATGCTCAAAAAGTTTCTTGAATGGATGAATGGATGGACAGATAGAGGCAGATGGACAGACAGATGGATGGATGGATGGATGGATGGACAAATGGATAGATAGACAGATGGAGAGATAGATGGATAGTTCTCCCAGAAAACTAGCTGAACTAGATAAAGGAGAATTCCATCCAGGGAGTTAGAGGGCATCGGCTGCACTCTGCACGAGCTACTCAGAGGCAGATCTTCACACTCACAGGGTGTTAGGCTGCAGATCAAGTGTGGAGATGACTGACACGCAGGGAAGGGAAGGAGGAGAAAGAGGACACTTGCTCACCTCCTGCCAGACGGTCAGATGTTTCTCCACATCATCAGGAAGGGTCCCAAAGTTGTCTGGAAACATCTTTGATAAAAGAATGATATCTTCCCATCCCTGGTCGGACAACCAAGCACAGGGTTTTCTCCGTTTGCTTTTCTCCAGGGAAATGTTTCCTAATCACAACAGGATAAGAGAAGTAAACAGCCGACACCAACACACGGGGAAGAGTAAGCAGCTCCATTCCTGGGCTTCCCTCACTTTGGGGGAAAATCCACTTCTCAAAAGGGGGCTGGAAAGAGAAGAGGGTTAGGCTTCCCCTGTCACCGTCCGTAACTCCAGCCTCGGGGCGGCCTTAAGGCAGAGGCTAGCTGCTCTGAGTTAACTGGAACTATCTCTGAGGCTGGAACTGTCAACTGAGATATTTACTAAAGCAGTGCTATTGGAAGCCAAGTTTTAAGGAAGGCAAATTGCTGCTGTTGTTTGTTTTGGTGAACAAACTCATACACATGTGCAACGTGGGTCCAGGGTGTTGGGAAGCATGAAACGAGGCAAATTCATTACCTTTTAAGAAGAAATCTAATTCTTCCTGGGGGACTCTCCCCTCTGCTTGTTCTATCTTGACAGTCATATTGAAAGAAAAAAGTAACTTGTGCCTCTCAAACAACCCTGAAGAGAAACAACAGACGGGTCTGGATAAAACAAATGCATTTAAACACAGGGTTTCTTATGCACACCATGCTTAAATTTCAGAGAAATGAACTGAAGCACCTCAACTGCACAGTTAGTTGCATTTAGCTGTCTTTGCATTTGGTGCCCGTGAACACCTGCGTGCAAAAACTATGAGCTCAATTGACACGTCATGCCCACAAGTGCAACAGGCAGTGACCCTCGCTCGTACGCATCTGAAATGGTCACGTCTCCAGGCGGCACTTACCACGCCTTTGTGGGAAGAGGAGGGGGGTGTCCCCCCCAAGCAGATGAAGGACCGTATGATGGAGGTTCAGAGCCACCTTCTGAATGAAGCGCTGGTCATTTGCCTGACTCAAAGCAAAAGTTCTTACAGTGGAGAAGAGGTATTAGCAAACTTTCCATAAAGGGCCAGAGAGTAAATCGACTCGGCTTTGCAGACTAAACAGTCTCTGTCATAACTACTGAACTCTGCCATTGTACCGTGAAAGCCGCCATGGACGATCTGTATAGAAACGGGTGTGGCTGTGTGCCAATATAACTTTATTTACAAAAGCAGGCGGTGGGACAGATTTGGCCAATCTCTATTGCAGAGTAAGCCCATTCCATCAACACACTCTTTATGGATAGGAAGACGCAAAACACTAGAGTTCTTTTTTTTTTTTAACAGAAGGAAAAAAAACATGTTAAGTCAAAATGTGTGATTTGAATTCTATCTTATACGTGTTAGAAGGGTTCGTTACTTAAGTGAGCACTATAGGATAGCCCTCAACCTGTTTCACAATTTTGAGCTGTGCCCCCCTCAAAATCTGTAAGTTGAAGCCTTAATACCCAGTACCTCAGAGCTGGAGACAGGGCCTCTAAGAGGTGATTAGGGTACTCAGCCATAAACAAGAACGAAATCATGCCACCTACAGCGACATGGATGGACCTAGAGATTGTCACACTGAGTGAAGTAAGTCAGACAGAGAAAGACAAATATCATATGATATCACTCATATGTGGAATCTAAAAAAAATGGTACAAATGAACCTATTTACAAAACAGAAATAGAGTCACAGATGTAGAAAATAAACTCATGGTTACCAAGGGGGAAAGGGCAGGAGGAGGGATAAACTGGGAGATTGGGATGGACATATACACACAACTGTATATAATATAGATAACTGGTAAGAACCTGCTGTACAGCACCGGGATCTCTGCTCAATACTCTGTAATGAATCTAAAAAAGAGTGGATGTATGTATATGTATAACTGATTCACTTTGCTGTACACCTGAAACTAACACAACATTGTAAATCAATTATACTCCAATAAAAATTAATTTAAAAAAATAAAAAAATAAAATGAGGCTGTTAGGGAGGGCCCCCATGCTATCCGACTGGTGTCCTTATAAGAAGAGGAAATTTGGACAGACGCGCACAGAGTGCATCGGTCCTAAATCGGTGCGAACAGGTGCTCACCTGTGCAGCCATAGTTATAGATGTTGAAGGTCAGCGTGTCCATGATGTTCCTTAATCGCTTCATAAGAATGGAGTCAGGCAACGACTTCTTGAGTGACAAGCCGAAGACCTCCAGGAAGGCGATCAGGGAGTGCTGGTACATGGAGCTCACCAGGGCCATCTCCGACAGCACGAAGAACAGGATGGCTCCCCTCCGGGCGGCCGGCCGGTAGCCGTCCCGCAGCCTGTCGATGTCCAGGGCTGTCTTCTCCGCCAGCTTGAGCTTCTCTGATACCTGAAGAAGAGGCGGACGTTGCCACTTACAGCCGAAACCAGGAAGACGTACGAAACAGGCGAGAAAGTAAGAAGGCGGAGGGCAGTGGGGGGAGGGCGTCAGCAAAGGAAAACATGCAGCGCTCACAGGAAGGGCCCCCAGCCTCTCGCGAGATGTGGCAGATATTTGTGGCTCGACGTCCTCTGCCCCCGTGCCCCCTTCTTCTAGTAACAGTCCCTGAGTTTGATCTAGAGACCTACAGTTTCCTCCTTTCATTCATATGTGAGGCTCAACCCTGAGGCCAGACGGGGATCAGGTGAGTGAAGTCCAGAGAATCCACACATGGCATCCCCAGCCCGTGGGAGTGGTTTGGGGTGAGCACGTGACTTCAGTGACAGGAAAAGATTCTCATTCTTCTCTTTGGGACTTGAACCTCAGTGGACATGAAGCCAGATCCAGCTTGTGACCATGAGGGGAGCTTGGCTCCACAGGGAGGCAGAGAATGAGGCCAACACAGCAGAAGGTCCAGAAATGGAGAGAAACTGAGCCCTGGATGATATGCTTGGAGTCCTGGATCCAGCCCTGCCTGAAGCCATCCCTCGACTTTTCTGTTTTCTAGGCCGATAAATTCCCTTTGGACTTAAGCCACGTGGGGCCAGATTTTCTATCACTCTCAATTAAGAGAGGCTGACTGGGTGCACAGGGGTGCCTGGGAACACCTCTGGGACTCCGTGGCCAGGATCGATACACTTTTCCACACAGTTCATACCTCCGCGGCTTTGGATTTGGTCTCCTCCAGGGTCTGCACCAGCTCCACATTGTCCAGCATGTTCCCCGTGGAGGTGGCCAGTTCCCGCAGGAGCGAGTCCTCCAAGCCCTTCAGCAGGTTCTTGTTCTCACTCGTCTCCTGGATGAGATGCTCCCTCTGCTCTTCCAGCTCTCGCCTCTCGTAGGCCACCAGCACGCTCAGCAGCTGGTCCTCCAGGCCTTTCAGCGTGACTGTGGGGGGACGAGGCAAGCCCTCACCACCGCGTCCCCCTGCCAGGTTGCTCACCATCTCGTCTCCCCCACACAGCAGTGCCTGGGGTAAGTGGAGGGTGGGCCCGGCATCCCAGGAACACAAGGACTCACTCTCCCACCAAGGCCATTCTAAAGCCCCAGGTGAAAACTATGGGGCAGAGTAAAACAGAGATGCTGGTACCTGGAGTAGTGGACAGCAAGTGTGAAGATGCACTGAAGTCAAATCCAGGGCTCCCACATCTTGGGGGACCCTCGTTAGATATCTGGGTTCATACCCAAACTTTTTCTTTTTTTTTTTAAGCCACGCGGCTTATGGGATCTTAGTTCCCCAACCAGGGATCGCACCCAGGCCCTTGGCAGTGAAAGCGCGGAGTCCTAACCACTGGACCGCCAGGGAACTTCCTAACGCGTACCCAAACCTGATTAACCTACCTAGGAACCCGTGTGACCACCCTAGAAAATGTGGGAAGTGGCATTCAATTCCTGACCGAATTCAACTGAGAGGAAGAGGGAAATCCAAAATCATACTGTGTATTTAAATACACAAATACAGTATAACTTCCTGCTGCAGCAGAAAGGGGTCTCACCTCGCTCCAAGGGTGAATGTCTGAGCCCTGTGGTCCAGACTCAGCACATCTCAAGACACATAACTCATTGCCTTCTAAAGGCCCCCAAACCTTTTGGTGTTGCTTCCTCATTAAGAACTGATTGGTTGGGACTTCCCTGGGGGTCCAGTGGTTAAGACTCCAAACTCCCAATGCAGGAGGCATGGGTTCGATCCCTGGTCGGGGAACTAAGATCCCGCATGCCGCACGGTGCAGCCTCAAAAAGCAAACCAAAAAGAACTGATTGGTTGACTATGAAAGATGTGACTCTGAGAATGATTCACCGAATGAAGTGACGTCCCTTGAGAGCCTTGAGCTCAGACTGTGGTCTCCACCTAAAGTTCGGCACTGAGGCTCTGTACGTCCTTACCAGTATAATTGATCACCATGGCTTTCCCAAACACGGATGGGCTATATCTGGGGTTGGCCAGCTTGGTGTTCAGATACAGTCTGAAATTCGAATCATAGTCCACTTCCTTGTCTCCCAGTATGATAAACTGCCGTCCTTGGGAGACCTTGATGTTTTTTTCTAAGACGTTATCAATCACAGGGTCGATGTACTCATCCACATCGTGGAACAGGAAAGGCGTCCCGTACTTTATGGATATCTCCAGCTGCTTGAGGAAGTCGGGGTCATTAAAGGAAGCCACCTGGAAGGGAGGGAAGGCAGATGCTAAAAATCAGCTCACTCACCAGATTCAAGGGGACAAAAATCCTTGGAGGTGGCAGGGGACATGTCAGCACCTTGAAGGGAGGCAGAGGGGAAAACAGAACAGGGAGAGAAGCAGGGCATGTAACCCGTATAAACCATGAGGTTCAGGCTCTGAGCAGCCTCTCGTTCAAAAAACACAGGTCAGCAGCCAAAAGTGATTAGGAGAGAATCTCATCACATGTCTCAGAAGACCTCAAAAAGGGTCCAAACAGAGTCCACAAAAAAAAAAAAAAAAAATCACTCCCCTCCAAACCTTAAGACTGCTTTCGTATCTTTTTTCTCAAAACATCTGTAAAAACTCTTCCTCTGTTCCAGCCCCTGGGACCTCCTCTTCCCTTCCTCTCCACCCTCTTTTATTACATTGATGTACTTAGCCTCTCACCCCATAAGTTGAACCCTCCCTCTTTAAGAGATAGGATGGGGGGCTTCCCTGGTGGCGCAGTGGTTGAGAGTCCACCTGCCGATGCAGGGGACGCAGGTTTGTGCCCCAGTCCGGGAAGATCCCACATGCCGCGGAGCAGCTGGGCCCGTGAGCCATGGCTGCTGAGCCTGTGCGTCCGGAGCCTGTGCTCCGCAACAGGAGAGGCCACAACAGTGAGAGGCCCGCGTACCGCAAAAAAAAAAAAAAAAAAAAGAGAGAGAGAGATAGGATGGGAATAGGAGTAGGACTGGGGGCTAGGAGAGGTCTGGCAATTGCAGAACTCTCTGGAAGGCCCAGGGAAGAGGGACATCAAGGAATATTCCTGCACTGATGATATTTGTCCCACTACGGTTATATGTGAATTTTGGGGGTGAATGTTCCCCCTACAAACAACCTTGGGATGCTTCCCCTACCTGCATGTACATACCTGGAAGCAAGGACCAGAAAAAACAAGGAAAAGATAAAAATGGAAAATCATGAACTGTTAATTATTTCAGTAAAAGGTAACTGGGCCCCAGCAATTTCACCCAAGAAAATTAAAAACACACGCCCACAAAAAACTTGCACGTGAACGTTCACAGCAGCACTGTTCGTGACAGCCAAAAAGTAGAAACAACCCAAATGTCCATCAACTGTTACGCAGGTAAACAGACTATTATTTCGCCATAAAACAGAATGAAGTACTGACACATGCTACAATATGTGTTGATTAAGCATTTGGAAACAATGTGACTACTACTGTACTCGATACATATCTTTGAGACAGAATGGGACCCACAAACATTTATCGAGGCCCATGTTAGAGGCTGGGTTCTGCTGAGCCCTGGAATCGAACGAAGCCTTTGAAAACGTTGGATTCGCTAAGCAGGGAAAATGTATTTTGAAAACGTTATGCTAAGTGAAAGAAGCCAGTCACAAAAGGCCACATACTGTACAATCCCACTCATACTTAATGTCCAGAATAGGCAGACCTATAGAGACAGAAACTATATTAGTGGTTGTCAGAGGCTGGGGGTCAGGGGCAGGAGGGGAAACGGAAGGTTTGGGGGTGGTGATGGCTAAAGGATACAGCATTTTTGGAGGAGGGTGATACAAATTGATCCTGGTGATTGCTGCACAACTCGATGTGTAATATACTAAAAGCTACTGAACTGTATTCTTCAAACGGGTGGATTGTATGGTAGATGAATTATCTCTCAATCAAGCCCCTCCCCTGCCCTCCAAAAAGAAAGTGACCGAGCATCTAAGGCCACTTGGCTCTGCACTGCGTAGGGGGAACGCAAAGACGAACACAGCACCGTCTTTGCCTTCAGGTGACCCACAGGGCAATGAATAGGCAAAGGGCAGAGTCAGATCCGAGGTGGTTCAAGCCGCCCTCCAAGACTCAACAGGGTGGGCGGGCCAGGAAGGGGAGGGCTCTGCTTGGGGCCCCAGGGTGGTGGCATTTCAGCTCGGCCTTGCTGGAGGCCTGGGAACACCGGGGAGAACCGGGCTGGGCCCCAAGGACGGCAGGAGGGCGAGGATGTGGAGCGGTGTGGGGGGGGTGTCGGGGGCAGCCGTACCCGCAGGTTGTTCTTCTCCTCTTTTTTCTTTATCCAGTTGAGGGCCTGCTGCTGCGGGTCGATGCAGAGGGGGAAGCGGCTGGCCCGGGTGGTGAGGATGCCGTTCTGAACGGAGAGCTCGTCGGGGGGCAGCCCCTGGGAGCCCCACCTGGAAGGGGCAGTGACAGGGGAAATGGGGATTCTTCTGGCCGAGCTGTGAGCCGACGGGGAGCCTCCGAGGCAAGGGAGCCAGGCAGGCAGTGCTCCCTGCCGTCTCATGCAGGTGGGTCAGCTGCATGCCCCCCGTCCTCCCAGCCCGGGGTCGCCCTCACCTGCTGATCTCAACGTCGTCCGTGAGCAAGTTCTCGAGTCTGAAGGGCTGGCTCAGGGGGATCCCCCGGCCCAGGATGTCGCTCTGCCAGACCCGGTTGACCATCTCGCCCCGGAACTCCCACGTGAAGGCGCCCTCATAGCTCAGGAAGCCTGCGCACAGCAGGCAGTCGCCCAGCAACTTCACGCGCCGGTGCATCAGCTCGTCCAAATCGTTCAGCCACCTGGCGTGGGAGGTGGGGGCTGCCGTGAGCAGTCACATTCCGGCACAACCCGAAGGAACCTTCTAGAAGAGCCAGCCTGACACACGGCCGGGAGGGGGCCAGCCAGAAGGAAATATTTTCTGAGATGTTCTTTGCTTGTGGAGGACAGAGGTCGCCAGCTCACTTTGCCATTTCCCTGCCTAGTGAACCCAACGTTTTCAAAGGCTTTGTTCAAGTCCAGAGCTCGGCAGAACCCAGCATCTAACATGGGCCTCGATAAATGTTTGGGGGTCCCATTCTGTCTCAAAGATATGTATTAAGTACAATAGTAATCACATTGTTTCCAAACGCCCGATCAATAGCTTAAAAACACGCCCAGCCGAGCATGAGCCCTAGTCCTGCTTGGTGACAAAATTCTGTCTAAGATAAAAGAAATCAGGTGTTTCATTTGGCCTCTTCTGGTAAATGGTCAAAGTCTCCTAGGTTTTAGACATATTGAGGGACTTCCCTGGCGGTCCAGTGGTTAAGACTCCGTGCTCCCAGTACAGGGGGCAAGAGTTCGATCCCTGGTTGGAGAACTAAGATCCCACATGCCACACAGCGAAGCCAAAACAAAAACAAACAAACAGGGCTTCCCTGGTGGCGCAGTGGTTGAGAGTCCGCCTGCCATTGCAGGGGACGTGGGTTCGTGCCCCAGTCTGGGAAGATCCCACATGCTGCGGAGCGGCTGGGCCCGTGAGCCATGGCCGCTGAGCCTGTGCGTCCAGAGCCTGTGCTCCGCAACGGGAGAGGCCACAACAGTGAGAGGCCCACGTACTGCAAAAAAAAAAAAAAAATAGACATTGAAAATGGTTTGTTTCCCATAAGCAAACAATATTTTCCAGTGTTTTCCATACCATTTTTGCAGGTGCCAGGTAAGAAACTATTGTCACATCCAGTGGACCAGCTATGGCTCAATGGGCCTCTTGCCCATAAGCGTCAAACAGCTCCACCTACTGAAAACTGAAGCTCAGGACTGAACCAGCCACAAGGGTCCAGAGACAGAAGTGGGCCCCTCCTCCAGATCCATCCAGAAGGGACTGGGGGTTAAAGGTCATCAAGAAGCAAACATCCCCAGGCCCTAGGGCACTGGCTTCCCCCCCACCCCCCGTCTCCACTGCTGCCAGGCCTCCCCTTAACAGTTACTCAGTAAATAACACTCGATACCTACTTTTAAAAGAATCTATAAAGTGGCCATTAGCCACCTTTAAACATGATAATAGTAAAATCAGAACTTTTTCACACGGTTTTCAGCTCAAAATGCAGCGTGGAATAAAGACTCCACGTGGCGAGAAATTGTGCTGCGGATGTTCACTCACAAACCACAAAGTCTGGCTTAGAGCTGCTTAGCGGGAAGGCTCATTACCCAGGCTGACCTGACATTCTCAGACCCCAGCCCCGAGATGAGCTTGTCGGCCGCGATCAGCCGTCTCTCCATGATCTCCGCTTCTTCCTGCAGCTTCTGCTTCTCCAGCATGGCCGCCTCGTACTTGACCCCCAGAGCTTCCAGTTCTCTCTGGATCACTGCCAGCTCATTCTGGATCCTCTCCAGCTCACGTTTGGTCAAGTAAAAATTCCGCTCCAGCCTGGCCACCTACGGAAGACAATTCGCGGAACGATGGGGAAAAGGACGGCCGTGAGGTGGGGATAAGACAGTCAGTCTCACACCTGGGCTTATGTCCACCTGCAATTTTTTTTTTTTTTTTTTTTTTTTTGGCCATGCCATGAGGCTCGTGGGATCTTAGCTCCCCGACCAGGGATCAAACCCGGACCCACGGCAGTGAAAGTGCTGAGTCCTAACCACTGGGCCACCAGGGAAGTCCTCCACCTGCATTTCTAATGCTGTCCCTACCCTCTGGGGCCACCCTATGTCATAGCGAGGCACACGGCGTCTTTTCTTAGTGACCTCTTCAGTGGTTTGATGCAAAAGCCCTACATCCCATTAGAAAAAAGACGTCCTGCATCTGAGTTAGCAGATGGCTTAATTTTCGTGTGTACTAGGGTCCCACTAAGAGGACCCTGTGATTCTAAGCCAAAAACTCAAAAGAATGCACTGAAGACTGTATTGGTCCTACTATGGGTTCTAAGTTTTCTGAGTGATAAAATCCTGACTTATAAAGCAATGTCAAAATATGGCTCAAAACGATAATCAACCTTATACAATTCTCTTCATATTGTGTCTTCTGCATGTTCCTTTAACCCAGCGGTTCTCAACAGGGACCGACTTTGCCCCCCAAGGGACACATGACAATGTTTGGAAACATTTCTGGTTGTCAAAACTCGAGGGAAGGGACAACGGCATCCAGTGGGTGGAGGCCAGCAATGCTGCGCACCCTGCAGTGTCCAGACAGCCTCCCCAAAAAGAATGATCCAATCCAAAATGTCAGGAGCACCCAGGGTGAGAAACTCTGCTTTAGCCCTCGAGAATAATTTTACCCTCTTTTCTTCAAAAGTCTCTGAGACTTTTGGTTCTGTCAGTTCACATTACATCTAAATGAGACCTATAATTCAGGGCTATCATTTACTGGGGGGAAAATGTTTATGCTGTTTAAAAATCAGAACCTTGCCAGAATTTCCCCAGTAAAGCTGTGGACACATTCATTCTGACTCCAAAACGACCTCTTGGCAGAAGTGTGCAGGTCTTACAGATGGGCAATACCTTGTCTCTCTTGGGCTTGATTTCTCTAAAAACGTCACAGTAGCCCATCACAGCTTCCACAAATTTCAGCATCCCCAAGCCTGCCTTGCTCACAGCTTCCATTTCCTCAGTCGTGGTACTGAGGGTCTTCAAGAGGCCTAAAGGTCAAAGAAGCAATGATTTCGATGAGCGGTGAGCTTCGTCTTGGGAAAATAAAATGGGAAATAAACTGCCTACTAACAGTAAGTGAAACTAGTTCCTTCTCCGCAGTAAGCCTGTGAGCGAGACCCGGACAGCTTTCCCATGGACAACAGGTGGGTCCAACCCCGAATGAATTTTGTGTAAGTGGATGTTTAAGATGTGAGTGAGGGGCACATGTTACTGCCACCCAGGACATCCTGTGACACAGGAGCTTCCATGTGACACCCAGCAGCCCCCGGGGACCCAGGGCATCAGTGGGGACCCCCCAACTGGGCATCAAGGTGGCTCAGAGCTGGCAGCTAACTGGGGTTCATAGGTCCTTACAGGGCACCATCACCTCCACCTGCACCCTCACCCTGGGAGTAACTTCACATAAATGGAAACCCATCCAACGATCGGGTAAAGAGAGGCCCTTGGATTTTTGAGGTTGTTGCTATCCTTTGTGTTTCGATTAGCTTTGTTTTGTTTTTTTTTAAGTAGCTGAAAAAATGCACTGATGGTCAAGTTCCGAACAAACCACAGTGACACAATGAACTTTTATTGCCTTTGAAAAAGACTAACTAACATCATTCTCACTGGCTAAGCTCTGGGGCAGGTCAGCAATCAGGCTCAGGGGGAATGCAGGCATCTGTGACTGAAATGGGGGCATGGGGTGGGTGGTGCCGCCCCCCCTCCTCACCCATCCTCCAGGACCTACAGAAGACTTCATACTGGCAAAAGGCACAAGGGAAGTCAAGGTTAGACCAATTCTTTTTTTCTTCCCCGAATACCCATTTTTAAAACTTGGGGTAAAATTCACATAACATTAAATGAACACGTTAAAGTGTACAATTAAACATGTTAAATAAACATGTTAAATAAACATGTTAAACAATAAACATGTTAAAGTGGCATTTAGTAGATTCACAAGATTTTGCAGGCCTCACCTCTATGTAGTTCCAAGACAGTCTCATCATCTCAAAAGGAAACTTCATAGCTATTAAGCAGTAACAACCCATTTCCCCTCCCCAAACCCTAGCAAACACTAATATGCTCTTCATCCCTGTGGATTTACCTATTTACCTGTGGATATTTCATATAAATGGAATTACAATACGTGACCTTTCATGCCTGGCTTCTTTCACTTAGCATCATGCCTTTGAGGTTCATCTATGCTGTAGCACACAGCAGCACTTTGTTCCTTTTAATGACTGAATAATATTCCATTGTGTGGATATGTTCTTTCTTGTTCATCCGTTCATCCATTGATAGATATTTGGGTTGTCTCCACCTTTTGGCTATTGTAAATAGTGCTGTCAGGAACATCTGTGTATAAGCTTTTGTCTGAATACCTGTTTTCTATTCCTTGGGGTCTATACGTAGGCGTGGAGTGGTTGGGACACATGGAAATTCTATGATTAACTGTCTGAGGAGCTGCCAAACTGTTTTCCACACCACTTTACGTTTCTACAAA
Organism: Mesoplodon mirus; assembly: GCF_964341445.2. Taxonomy (NCBI): domain Eukaryota; kingdom Metazoa; phylum Chordata; class Mammalia; order Artiodactyla; family Ziphiidae; genus Mesoplodon; species Mesoplodon mirus. The sequence continues at coordinate 6,383,522 of NC_138989.1, forward strand.
CAACGTATGAGGCTTGCAAGTTCTCCATAGCCTCCCCGACACTTGTAGTTTTGTGTGGTTTTGTTTAAATTATACCATCCTAGTGGGTCTGAACGGTACCTCATTGTGGTCTGATCTGCGTTTTCCTAGTGACTAATGGTATGCATATTTTCATATGCTTATTGGCAATTTGTGTATCTTTTTTGGAGAAATGTCTATTCAAGTCCTCTGCCCACGAGACCAGTTCTTGGCACCACTACGCCCATCGGACAAGATACACAGAAGACAAGGCAGGGTGGGCTCCATGAGACAGTCACGTATCCTACTAGGGAAAACCAGACCCGTTGCTGAATCACACATTCAGCAGGCATCTACTGCCACTGCCCAACCAGCAACCATCCTCCCTGCCGCTGTCTTCCTCTGGTGACGATCATTCCCCCTCTTCTATCGGCAACGCCACGGCGACACCATCTGACCACGATGGGCGGGTCTGCCTGAGACAAGCCCTCTCCTCGCTCTCCCTCCTGGCCCCAGAGACTGAGCCGCCAGGCTGACAACCAGCCTGGCGGTTCCTACAGCTGTCTACACTCACCTCTGATGTTTTTAACTTGGCTCTGGGTAATTGAATCAAAGTCAATCTCCATCAGAGACCTCAGGAAGTTGGGGTCGGACATCATGCCTTTGGCGGTTTTCCAGTTGAGTTCTTTGTACCCCTTCACGATGAGGATGCATTCACAGACCGTCTGCACCTGCTTCGGGGGCTTAGCAAATGACCTGGGGAGAAACGGATGCACACGCGGGTCAGACGCAGGATGTGGCCAGGATCTGGCCCGCATGAGAGTTCCGAAAAAATGGTGAGTCGTTTCTTGGATGTGATACTGCGTGGAAACAACGGAAGCCACGTCCCAACACCGACTTGTGCTCCTGGGGGTGGGCTTCTCCAAGGGCAGGGACTGGGTCTCATCCATCATGCGCCAGATCAGGCTCCTGGGATCGGACTGGGCACCAGGCACACAGCAGGGTGTCATTCAATGCAAACCCAGGCCACCCCTGAATCAGCAGCTCAGGGTGGCGCCTGAGAATCTGGGTTTTTAATGACACCCTGGGGTGACTCCTCAGACTCTAGGTGGTGGCCGCTGTCATTACTGTCATTATCGTCATCATCCTATTTTTCACTTACGAGGTAAAGAAACAGAGCTCAAGTGTTTGGTTGGCCTGCCTGGGTCCACACAGCCCACCCCACACCCCGGCATCCCTCAGGCTATGGAAGCTGTTGTCTCTGCCTTTGATGAAGCTAGACCATCACTCTGCTGTTCCAACACTCAACACTCGAGGGTCCAGCACCCTCGACCCTCCGGAGAACTGGAAACCCAAAAGCATCAGGAGACGGAAAGGCTGCATCAGCATAAAGACCCAAGAAGGAATGAGCCGCACACTGACTGTACCCAGTGGGCCCGCTTGGCTGGCTACCATTGGCGGCTGGGCAAAGTCTATAAAAGCCGTGGAGGGGCTTCCCTGGTAGCGCAGTGGTTGAGAGTCCGCCTGCCGATGCAGGGGACACGGGTTCGTGCCCCGGTCCGGGAAGATCCCACATGCCGCGGATTGGTTGGGCGCGTGAGCCGTGGCCACTGAGCCTGAGCGTCCGGAGCCTGTGCTCCGCAACGGGAGAGGCCACAGCAGTGAGAGGCCCGCGTACTGCAAAAAAAAAAAAAAAAAAAAAGCCGTGGAGACGGAAGAACAAAGAAAACGATGAAGAAAAAGCAAAGGAAAGGAAGAGCCCCTGGAGGGCAGGGAGCAGCCTGGGGAGAGTCCAGAGTGCCCCAGAGGGAGGCGGAGGGAGACACAGAGAGAGAACAACCTGACCCGCACAGCAGTGTGGAGGCTCTGACCCGGCAACCCCCAGACCCCTCTTGGCCCCGGGACCGCCACCCACTGCCTGAGGAGCCACACAGCTGAGGGACAAGCCAGGGCAATGACTCCAGCAGAAAGGCCGACGATTAAAGTAATGGTCCTGAGTCACCAGGGGAAGGTTCAATTACGCAGCACTAGGCGCTTACCTACCGACAGCAGGCACGCTGCCAACTGTTTTTAAAAGATTCCCTTCAGGGCTGATGAACGTCAGGCCCTGGCCACTGCTCTCTGAATAATCTGAGGAGCAGGGATTATTATTATTGTTATTATTATCAGCGAGATGTTTTCAGACACAAGTCAGAAAAAGTCTCGGGGTGGCGTCCTGAGCCCTCCGGAAAGTTAGGAATGGTCCGGGGTTCTCAGCTTTCCCATCTATGAAATGGGGAAGCGGAACCGGAACCTTTCAGCTCCCACAGCCTTGGAGTGAAGTTCTCTGTTACCACTTTACAAACCATGCCCAGGAACCTCGTTTATCCAGAGCACAGTGTTGTGGTGCCAGATAACTGAGGGGTTTGAAAGACTAAGGTTACAAGTCTGAGAAGTGAAAGCGTTTCTGTTTCATTAGATTTCTTTCTTCTATCACAGAAGAAACTCAGGTGGTGCAGTGGGTAAGACTCCACGCTCCCACTTCAGGGGGCCCAGGTCCGATCCTTGGTCTGGGAACTAGATCCCGCATGTCACAACTAAGAGTCCACACACCACATCTAAGAGCCCACATGCCACAGCTAAGAGTCCACATGCTGCAACTAAGACCCAGTGCAGCCAAAATAAATAAATAAATAAATAATTTTTAAAAAGAAAAGAAAAGACTCAGGGAGGGAGAGACAGACAGACAGCGGTGACGCCGTGCTGCCTTCCTGGAGGAGAATACCCATCACAAGCCCCACTCCCCACCCCCTCACTCTACCCCAGACCCTCTGACCGTCTCCGCTTTTCCCCCTGAGTCAAGCTCCTTCCAGCCCCGCTCCAGCCTCCATCCCACGTCTCAGTTTAAATGTCACTTCCTGGGGGTCCTCTTCCCTGTCTACCCACCCCCCAGACTAGTTCAGGTCCCCCATTATCCACAGTCGTAGCAACCAAGACCCTCCCTTCCTGACCTCCTCCTGGGTAATTTTACTGTACACGTGAGATTCCCATGTGCACACCCGTGCCTCCCCCAGACCGTCGGCTGGCTCCATGCAGTGAAGACCCCCTGCCTGGCCCATTGCCTCTCAGCCCCAGTGCCGACACAGGGTGGGCGGGCGGTAGGCACCCAATGATACTGAATGAAGGAAAGGAAGAAAAGTAAAATCGCAGGCCAGTAACAAAGGGAGCCTTTTATACTCCAGAGAAACACCCACCACTAATCTTCATTACTCTTAAATCTTCCTGCCTTAACACTTAATGATCTCTGCAAAGGGGATTGAGCATTACAGAAAGGAAGTGCTATTTAAAGAATTAAAGGATTATAAAATTGTCAAGGCCTAAATGCTGGTTCATCACTCTTAACTTCCGAATGGGCTAAACAAAGCCAGACTGTAGTCATCTGGATCCAAACTCATTAAACCCAAAGAAAAATCCCAAAGAGATCAAAGATTTAAATGTAAACACTATAAAAGTATTAAACTATAAAAGTACAGGATGAAACCATGGGGAAATTATTTTACAATCTTCCAGTTGCAAGGCCTTTTAAGGATGAGGTAACAGCGAAAGCCCCAAAATAAAATATTGCTAAAATCTGCCACATAAAACTAAAAATTTATACACGGCAAACACAAACACACACAAAAACCTCCTAAATAAAGTCAAATGGCTGATGACAAACTGGGAAAACTATTTGCAACTCACATCACGAATAAAAACTAGTCTCCCCATTATATAAAAAGCCCATGGAAATGGATAAGAAAAAAAAAAAAAGCAACGATAACAATCCAAAAGATAAATGGGCAAAGCACATAAACAGTTCACAGAAAATGAAATACACAGGACTCTTACGCACATGTTTCACAGATGAAAAAGAGGCCGACCTCACTCATCAAAAGGGAAATGCACATTACAACTACACAAATACCATGTTTCATCTATAAAACGAGCAAAAATGCAAGTGTTTAGGAGCGCCCTCTGTTGGTAAGGCCTTGAAAAAGCAGGTACTCGCATGTATTGCCAGTGGGAGTGTGAATCCGTTCCATACCTACCGGTGGGCATTACGCAACAGCTACAGACACTATAAACACACACACCTTGGAACCCAGCAATTCCACTTCTGCAAATGTGTCCTTCCAGTGGACTTGTGCATAGTGAAGTAAGGCAGGGTTATGCTTTGCCACACTGTTTGTAAAGGCAAAAGACTGGAAATAAGCTAAAAATTCATAAATTGAGGTTGATTAAATAAATGATGGCACAGCTATCCAATGGATTATGATGAACTATTTTTTTTTTTTTTCGGTACGCGGGCCTCTCACTGTTGTGGCCTCTCCCGTTGCGGAGCACAGGCTACGGACGCGCAGTCTCAGCGGCCATGGCTCACGGGCCCAGCCGCTCCGCGGCATGTGGGATCTTCCCGGACCGGGGCACGAACCCGTGTCCCCTGCATCGGCAGGCGGACTCTCAACCACTGCGCCACCAGGGAAGCCCACGATGAACTATTTTTAAATATTGAGGAAGTTCTCATATAACGACATGCAAAAGATCTCCAAGGTCTCAAGCAAAAACACCAAGATGCAGAAAAATATGTATAGTATATTTATTACCAATTATATTTCAAAAGGAAAGAAAAAAGGCTACGGAAGTATCCCTTGTTCTACAACCCTTAGAGCCCAACGTCGGGAACTGAAGAGACACTTGTATATCTGGTTGCCTTGAACATGTACAAAAGCTGTCTGAATGGATATGTAGGAAATGAATGGCAACAGTTACCTGGCGTGTGGTGAGGGGAACTAAGCTGATGGCGGACAGGTGAGAGGGGGCTTTTCATAGCACATCATTTTGATGTTGGAACCATGACCCTAGCTAATGTTTACATGGCACTGACTCTGTGCTCAACCCAGTTCTGAGAGCTCTTTACGTAATAGCTCACTGGATCCTCGTAACAACCCTGATGCCATGGGGACAATTATTATCATCCACATTTTACAAACAAGGAAATTGCAGCACAGAGAGGTTAGGTGACTTGCCGAAGGTCACACAGCCAGTAAGAAGCAAAGCCACGCATCAACATGTGACCTGTTCCAATAATTACAATTTTAAAAATTACTCCTTTTGGGCCCTAGGCCACTTTCATTTTCTCGGGGGTGATGCAGGCACCCCATCTAACTGCAGGGGACACATATCAAACTCTCTATGTGGTGCCATGGAAATCCACTCTTGGATTAAATAAATACTCCTTCCAAATAAATGCTCAAAAACCCTTCCCAACTCTCTGCTCTCAGGATGTGTTTAAGCTGCTGGCCTGGGGGTAGAGCCCCAAATCTGTATAAGCAGTGGTTGGATGTTTCCCCTGGAAATGTGCACGTTGAGGGTCTCTCCCACGACTCAGTCTAAACTTCCAGCGTTGCTACTGCAGTTTTAAAATGTCCATCCGGGGCCTCCCTGGTGGCGCAGTGGTTGGGAGTCCGCCTGCCGATGCAGGGGACGCGGGTTCGTGCCCCGGTCCGGGAGGATCCCACATGCTGCAGAGCGGCTGGGCCCGTGAGCCATGGCCGCTGAGCCTGCGCGTCCGGAGCCTGTGCTCCGCAGTGGCAGAGGCCACAGCAGTGAGAGGCCCGCGTACCGCAAAAAAAAATAATAATAAATAAAAATAAGTAAAACGTCCATCCTTATACCTTCATTGCAATCACACTGCAAAGCTCTGAAATCATAACCTCAGCAGCAGCTCTGGATGACCCCCCAGGAGGTACTCGGGCCCCCTGCCCTGGAACTGGCTGAACGCTCTGTTCAATCCACATGTTTCACAAATGAGCCAACAGCCAGAGCACAACCCTGGATGAGGGATGTTGCTCGGCCCTTAGCAAAGGGCCCAAAGATGAGCTCAGAGAAGCAGCACCATCCCGCCAGGAACACAAAACGCAGGGTCAGCTTCCAGCCTGGAGACAGGAGTCTCTCTCACAGGAGACCTGACTGCGGGACCAGAAGGATGGAACCCCTTCTGAAAATGAGGCCGTGATGGGGAGTGAGGAGAGAGCCGAGGCTCCTAGTGCAGGGACACGCGTGGGGGGTCTGGCAGCACGATGATGGGCGGGGGTGGTGGAAGGGACAGACAGGACACCATTTCTTCCTGGCTTCACTCACGGTGCTAAACTTACCAGTGAGATCCACCAACGGTGCCCTGGGGGGACCACGCCCCGCGGGGGGAGGGGAGAAAGCTCCACACCAGACCCCTCTTCTGGACAGCAAATGGGCTCTCTGGCTGCGGGGGATGGAGTCATTTTACAGACTGATTTGCAGAATGTCTGGGGCCACAGTAAAGACTCACTCTCCCAGGACTTCCCTGGCGGTCCAGTGGTTAGGGCTCAGCGCTTTCACTGCCAGGGCCCAGGTTTAACCCCTGGTCAGGGGACTAAGATCCCACAAGCCACGCGGTATGGCAAAAAAACAAAAACAAACAAACAAACAAAAAACACTACTCTCCCCACCTGTAAAAGGCCATCATTTGGCTAGAAAGGGATGAGGGCATCTCCCATCCACTCTCGGCCTGTGGCACACCTTGCCTGCATCCAGGGCCCTGCTTCTTTTAGGGCAGACACTCCTCTGTCCTTCCCGTAAAAAGGACTGACTGACAAGGCTCCAGCTCTCCCACCAGCTGCTTCTGGAACCCAGTCTCCTTCTGTGACTCAGCCTGGGTTCAAGGACAGTGGGCCATGGCACCAACTGGCTGGGAGGCCTGAGGCAAGTCAGCTCACCTCCCTGGGCTCCACGTCCCTCATGTGCAAATGAAGACAATAACAACCCCCACCATGGAAAGGGCCTGGCACAGCAGCCGGCACAGAAATGCCGAACCACCATGATTATCTCATAATTACTGTCAGGAGTGACACTGGTGGCCAAGCACACTGGGAGCTTGCCAGCCATTACCTGATCTCGGTCACATCTGACTTGTCCAGTTTCTGCAGCTCCAGCTTGGCGCCCTCCAGGATGGGCATGACCTCGGCCAGGGCCATCTCGGCCTCAGTCTTCTCCGCCGCGATGATCTTGTTTTGCTCCTCTATCTCCATGGCTTTTTCCTCCGCCAGCTTCTTCTTTTCCTCCGCTGTGGGGGGGAGGGGGAGGTCAGTGAAGCCCCTGGGGCATGGGGAGGATGGACCACCGCTCCTGAGCCAAAGCAGCGCAGCCCCCAAAGGTGGGCGCTGGGCGGAGGGGGCTGAATGAGCTTCGGCCAATATGGCGGCCTTGGGCGTTGCCACTGGGACAGATGTCCTCACGGCGCCTGGGGTCCCCAACACAGGGACAGCTGCTGCGACTCTGACCCTCCTTGACTGGCCCACCTGTGTACCCCTCCCCCTGTCCCACTCCATCCCACAAGACAGCCTCCAGCCCTGCTTGGCCAGTGTTAGCTGAGGCCATCAGAGCTGCCTTCCCTGCTTTTCTGGCTCACTGACCTCTCTCTGGCTCTTCATCAGCTTTTCCTACATTCATTCAGCCCAGCTCAAAAGCCACCCTCCCCTGAGGTCACTTCCAGTCTCATCACTCTGTTTATTTGCTTCGTGCCACTAATCACAATCTGAAATTTCATCTGATCATTGGCTTGTTGATCGGGCCCACTCACTAGAACGTAAGCATCTCCCCGAGGGCTGTGAGCCCAGTGTTTAGAACAAAGCTTGGCTCGTAGTCGGTGGACTGGCCTGAATAGTGTCCCCCTCAAAATTCATGGCCACCCAGAACCTCAGAAAGTCACCTTATTTGGAAAGAGAGTCTTTGTAGATGTAATTAGTTAACACGGGGTCATACTGGGTTAGGGTAGGTCCTAAATCCAATGACTGTGTCCTAATAAGAAGGCCATGTGAAGACAGAGAGGGGGAAAGGTCACGTGACAGTGGAGGGGCAGAGATGGGAGGGATGCGTCTACAAGCCAAGGAACGCCCAGGATTGCGGGCCACCACCAGAAGCTGGGAGAGGCCAGGAAGGATCCTCCCCTAGAGCCTTTGGAAGGAGCAGGGCCCTGCCAAGACCTTCATTTCAGACTTCTATCCTCCAGAACCGCGAGAGAATAAATAAACGCCTGTTGTTTTAAGCCACCCAGTTTGTGGTGCTTTGTTACGGCAGCCCTAGGAAAAGAACACAGTAGGTATTCAATAAACGTATGCTGAATTCGGTAGTCTCTCCCTGGTGGGGCGTTGTCTCGGGACTCATCCTCACAAGTCAACAAGCAAGCATTCAGGTTGGCTGATTCAAAAAGTGAACTCCAGGAGAACGTCTAACCGATCCAGCCAGGGCTGGAACAAGCCCAACCCGACAGCCCAGACTCCGGGTCAAGAGCAGACAGGGTGCCAAAGCCAAGTTGGGGTGCTGTGACCAGAGTAATGAAAAATGGATCCTGTGGATAGGGCCTGACACGATATGGCTGGAATTGAACTGAACCAAGGTCATGCGCAGACGCGACACAAACATGGGCTAGGAAGAGAATACCCAGACGCAGGGAGGTTGAGTGGCTTCTGCAGAAATCCGAGGATGAGCCGAGGACACGCAGCAGAACACAGGATCCTGAGAGATGACGGAAACGGGAGCCCCAAGACCCAGGGAGAAGGGTTAGGGGTCGTGGCAGAGCTGCAGCTTAGGGTTGTCCTGTGTGAGAGTCGTGTAGAGTAAGCCAGTTCCAGGACTTCCCTGGCGGTCCAGTGGTTAAGACTCCGCACTCCCAATGCAGGGGGCCCGGGTTCGAGCCCTGGTCAGGGAACTAGATCCCACGTGCATGCCGCAACTTAAAAAAAAAAAAAAAAAAGATCCCGCATGCCTCAACAAAGATCCCGTGTGCCGCAACTAAGACCCAGCACAGCCAAATAAATAAATAAATAAATAAATAAAAAGAAAGAAAGCCAATTTCTTAGAGCAGGAGGGAACCAGACCAAGAGCAGCCGCCAGGCCAGGAAGATCAGGTGAGGGGCCCAAGAAAGAATCCAGAAATAGGCTCACATTAGAACCAAGAAAGTCCCAAGTGAATGATGCTCAGGCTGAGGTCATTTAAACCGACCCAGTTCACTAGCTCATTGAGGGTAAAGAGATGACTTTTCCACATCCTGGCAAATCCTCTAGCTACCTGCTGTGGGTCCTGCATATGGTAACGACTTAGTGCCTACTATAGGGGGCTTGACGCTAACTCAGAAAAAATAGCAATGGGAGGGTCAAAAGATGCCAGTTCCTACAAGTGGCTTCCCAGGGATGTCCCCCAGTGGAGCTCTGTCGTGTTTTGGGTTTTTTTTGGCGGGGTGGGGTGTGGGGTGTCCCGACCCCCAGAGTTGGACCCGCACTCACCTATGGCTGTATTGGTGGCTATCTCCTCCAGCAGGGCCTCGCAGGCAGCCGACTTCTCCACCAGCACAATCTTCTGCTCGGCCAGCTTCTGGTTCAGCTCGTCCAGCTGGATGGTGGCCTCCTTCAGCTTGTCCAGCCCCCCCTCCAGACGCTTGCACTGAGCTGAGGAAAGGGAACACAGGTATTCACCCTCCAGGGGGCGCAGTTCCCAACACACCCAGACAAGCGTTCCAGTGTGATTCATCCAAGTTGGGCTCACCGGAAAAAAAAAAATCATTTTCATGAGATGTCAAGCATCTATCAGTACCTCCATTGCCGTTTGGAGATGGCATCTTCCAAAATGAATGTATTTCTGAAAATAACCATTTGTTTGGCCAACAACCAGAGCCAGAGCATTTTTAAAAAACATTTTCCGGGCTTCCCTGGTGGCGCAGTGGTTGACAATCCGCCTGCCGATGCAGGGGACACGGGTTCGTGCCCCAGTCCGGGAAGATCCCACATGCCGCAGAGCGGCTGGGCCCGTGAGCCACGGCCGCTGAGCCTGCGCGTCCGGAGCCTGTGCTCCGCAACGGGAGAGGCAACATTTTCCAACAGAGCATGTTGCTCTTATCAAATAGTATCTCTAATGCAGTGAAAATTTAGAGCTAAGAAAGTGCATGGCCCAGCACAGAAAAACAAAAATAAAAGCATGCCAGGGTCCTGCCCACACAGACAAATCACTCTGAAATGCAAAATCCAAAATGTGCTTTGCTTTGCCTCAATCCTGAGTATGCCCGATCTTGCTAAGAAATGTCTGCTTAGGAAAAGATCAGCAGTTGGATCTTTATTCGTAAGTAATAACAATTCCTGTTAACCGTCCCATTCCCAAGTCTTACCTATATTATACTGAGTTTTCTCATCCAGTAATTTCGAATACGTGTTAATAAAATCCAGGTAGTTCTTGGGAGTTACGTAGTTGCTGCGCCTCAGTTTCTGTAGAAATTGTTTACTGAATTCACCCACGGATTCGTGGACCAAAACAACATGTTCGACCAGATCTTCCATATTTTCTACTGGGATCAGCGGATTAGTCCCTGAAGAGGAAGGAATGGAAAACGGTGGCTCATAAAGCAAGGAAAGGAGCAGTTCCTCAAAGAGTTAAACACGGAATTCCCATGTGACCCAACAATTCCACTCCGAAGTTTGTACCCAAAAGAACTGAAAAGTGGACACAAGGAGATTCTTGGATGCCAATGTTCATAGCAGCACTATTCACAGTAGCCAAAAGTGGGAACCATATCCAAGTGTCCATCAACAGATGGATGGACAAACAACATGTGGTCTGTCCATCAACGGAATATTATTCAGCCTTGAACAAGAAGGAAAGTCTGACACACGCCACAACATGAACAAACCTGGAAAACACGCTAAGTAAAAGAAGCTAGACACAAAAGGACAAATGTTTCATGATTTGACTTCCATGAAATATCTAGAGCTGGCAAATTCCTAGAGACAGAAAGTATATTAGAGGTTCCCAGGGGTTGGGGGCAGGTCTGGGAGGACAAGCAGTGAGTGTCCAGTGGGGACAGAGGTCCAGTTTTAAAGATGAAAAAGGTTCTGGAGGTGGACGGTGGTAGCAGTTGCACAGCAGTGTGAATGTAGTTAGTGTGACAGAGCACACTTAAAATGGCTAAAAACGGTTAAAATGGCAAATTTTATATTATATACATTTTATCACAATAAAATACGATATACAAATGTCTTAATAGAAAAGAGCAGTTATCACTTGTCAGTGGCTTTTCTGGACCACAACACTGATCCACGCTCTGGCAATTTCTCTAAGAACACAGAAAGCCAATTCTCTGTCCCTACTGGTAGGAAGGCCAAGACAGTGTAGTAGGAGGGGCTTGAGATTCCAGGAGAGAAATTTGCTCAGTGTCCCTGCTGTATCCCCCGTACCCAGCACATATTGGGCACAAGGTAGGTCTTCCTGTAAGTCTGCTGAAAGAATTAATAATCACTCCCGGTGCCCAAACCACATCACTTGGATTATCTCACATATTGCAAAATACTTTCACCTCAAAGCAGAAAATGAATGAAGGAAGTATGACCAAAAGCATGTATTCATCCAGATTCTGCATATTTGACCTTGAATTATACCAGGGATTAGCAAACCACAGCCATGGGACAGTTTAACAGCATGCATGAAAAGCTTTGCCTCACAAATAGCCATACGTATGGGTACAGTCATCCCAATCCCAGAGATATAACCTAAGGAAAAAAATTCTGAGCAAACTCCATGCAGCATTATTTATGATACTGAATCACTGAATACTGAAAGCAAAGCTAAGTGCTAATGCACGGAGGTGGCTAACAAGCCTATGAAAGCTAAGGCACATCTATATCAGGATTGGCGACCTACAGCCTGCAGGACAAATCCGGCCTACCACCTGTTTTTGTAAATAAAGTTTTACTGGCACACAACCACGCCCGTTCATTTACATATTGTCTAGGGCTGCTTTCCTGATGTGATGGTGGAATTGAGTAGTTGCAACAGAGACCATATGACCTGCAAAGCTGAAAATGTTTATCATCCGGTCATTTACAGAAAAAGTTTGCTGATCCCTGAGTTATATCATCAGGAAAGAGTCATTTTCGTAGCCCCCTTCCCCAGCAGACTGCAACCTGCCTACCAAGTGGGACTAGTTATTTATTTATTGAAGACGTATTTATAAGGCTGACGCTATTTACAAGGTCACCCAGTGTCATAAATCTGCTCAAGTTAAGTCCAGATAAAAAGTTTTTCCCTGAGTATAAACTGACTTGCTTTCTTATTTTGAAGATTAAAATTAATAATCAAGGCCTTAGGGCTTGGAAACTGTAGAGCAAAATCAGCACTGATGGGGCTTCCCTGGTGGCGCAGTGGTTGAGAGTCCGCCTGCCGATGCAGGGGACACAGGTTCGTGCCCAAGTCCGGGAAGATCCCACATGCCACGGAGCGGCTGGGCCCGTGAGCCATGGCCGCTGAGCCTGTGCGTCCGGAGCCTGTGCTCCGCAACGGGAGAGGCCACAACGGTGAGAGGCCCGTGTACCGCAAAAAATAAAATTAATTAATTAATTAATAATTTAAAAAATCAGCACTGATGGATAATCAGTTTACTGAAAGGTCCTTCAGGCATCCTTGGGGTCAGGGGTCAGCACACTTTTTCTGTAAAGAGCCAAACAGTAAATATTTAGGCTGTGTGGGCCATACAGTCTCTGTGGCAATTACTCAGCTTTGTGGTTGTAGCATAAAAGCAGCCATAGACAGTATGTTTATTACATGTGTTCCAATAAAACTGCATTTACCAAGACGAGCGGTGGGCTGAATTTGGCCTTCAGGCCAGGGTTTGCTGACCCCTACTTTGGATGATACCTAATCAATTTTTATCGCATGTTGTCCTTGTAAATCCCCCGAAATCTCTTTGGACTAAAACACAATATAAATCAAAACACACTAACAAACTAAAACACCATTCACGGCCATGGGGGTTAATGGTGACAGAATCTACTGTACCAAAATTCAGAGTCAGAAAAAGGATAACAATTTGCTTTGTTATACTGTTAACATGGTCCCCACATTAGCTGTCACTTACCTAAAAATGACTTAGCCACTGCATGCAGAGCTTGGGAAGGCCAGGGCATGAACCAATCAATACCAGTGTTATTTACTAGACCTTGAAAAGAAAGAGAAACAAAAGAGATGATCGCCCTGCAACTCCGAGATGCTCGAGAACATGGATACCGTCTTTGGTACCCAACACATTGGTGAACGAGCTGGGCGGGTCCAAAAATAATGATCAAGGGACTTCCCTGGCAGTCCAGTGGTTAGGACTCTGCACTTCCAATGCAGGGGGCGCGGGCTCGACCCCTGGTCGGGGAACTAAGATCCCACATGCCACGCAGCCCGGCCAAAAATTTTAAAAAATAAGTAAATAAACAAAAATAATGATCAAAAGCAGGGTTTCTCAACCTCGGCACTATCGACACTTGGCCGGATAATCCTGTCGGGTGGGGCTGTCTGTGCACTGTGGGATGTTTGGCAGTCCCCTGGCCTCTATCAACTAGATACCAGTTGGAAACGTGGCCGCCCCCCCCTCCAGAGCTGTGACAACCAAAAATGTCTCCAGGCATTGACAAATGTCCCCTGGGGGAGCAAAACGGTCTCCCTCTGTTCTAGGGGCAGGTACTGCACCTTCCATGAGGCTGCCAGAATTTTCCCAGATGGAAGGGCGTGGAGAGCTACACTGCACTCGCTATGGGCCTTGCACCTGGGACCGTGAGCATTTCCTCGTATCAGAAGGATAACAGCCATCCAGCGACAACACGAGAGCCTGTTGGCAGACGTGAGGGACCGCTTGGGGCTCATCCGACATGGCAGGGCCCACATTTCAACCTAATGACCATGGCATGGGTCACTTTGCTGGTGGAACCTCATATGTCATTCCCTCCCTAAGGCACGTGCCCTGCTGAAGGGGGAAAATGGATTTGCAGGCTCTGCTCAAGGGCACCTGGGAAATTTCTGCAGCGGGTCCTCAGGGTGTCCCCCACTGGTGACATGCCCAGGACGATGTGCAGGTTATTTGCACTCTTGTTCACGAAGTACTGCCACATGGACTCCTTGGCCGGGCCCATCCCTTGCTTCAAAGCCTCTTGTCCAATCTGACTGAGGATAGACTCCTTCTCCTCATCTGGGAAAAGCGCGGGCACGATTCCTAGAAAACAAAGGCCAGGATTGGGTTTAAGTTCCGGGGTTATTATCTTTCGAGGCACTGAAACGGCAAGAAGCACAGCAGACGCAGCAGATGCCGAGTCCAGGGAGCAGGGCCTGGGTCCCAACCCTGAGACCCAAGGCTCACTTGCCGTGTGTGTAAATCCCTTTGAGCCTCCGCCTCCTCATCTGTGAAATGGAAATAACAAATGCCTCCTGCTTACCTGGGCGGGTTATCGTGAGCAGCAGAGCAGGGGTTCTCAACTGGGGACAACTCTGCCCTTCCCAAGGGACATTTGGCAATGTCTGAAGGCATTTTTGGTTGTCCCAACGTGTGTGTGTGTGTTGCTGTGTGTGTCTGTCGCGGGGGGTGGTACTAATGGCATTTGGAGGCCAGGGATGCTACTAAACATCCCATAATACCCAGGACAGCCTCCACAACAAAGAATGATCCCACCCCTAGTGTCATCAGTGCCAAGGAGGAGAGGCAAAGCCTTCATTCTGCAGCAAAGCATAAGAGCTTCAGAGTTATTTGCCCCCGACCCTTTGGGGTACTAGTAAATGGACCCACCGGACTCTACTCAGTCTTCACAGAAAATACACCCCGAGCCCTGCAGTGGGGTTTACAGATAGAGAACAGGGCTGACATTTACATCCCGGATTACAAGTTTGTGACCCATGTATGAAAAGTCCACTGCCAACCCAAGGACACGTGTGCTAAATGCCACATCAATAGCCTAGACAGTAGGTGCCCCAGGCATTCAGGAGACAGGAAACTGGCACCGTCGAGGAGGCTTCTTGAGGAGGGTGACCCTGCAAGGCACTAGAGCTAAAACTGGGGGGAAAGTTTCCTTGGTGCTGGACTTGAAAGTGGAGTTCTGTTGTTTTTGCCCCCAGCCCCCATGCATTCCCCACTTTCTTGTCACAGGTCTCTCTTTTCCTTTGGAGAATCACTTCTCATCCATTCTAAGTCTGCATGTGGTTTTGGGTAGTCATGACACTACCCCAGCCCTGACCAATCAGAACCCTGCATGACCCCGGCCAAAGTCATTGGCTCAGGGATGGGCATGTGATCTGAGCCAGCCAATGAGAGCCCTGCTAGGCACTTTGGCCACAACTCCTGGGAAAGAGAAACGCTCATCCACTGGGCTAAGAAAGGAGGATGCAAGTCTGCAGCTTCTAGTGCCATTTTTAAAAACTACTTTGGGAAAAACCCAAGAATGCAAATAAAAGAAAAACAGTAAGGCCAAGAGCGAGGGAGAGACCAGTTCCTGATGATATCATTTGAGCACCTGAATCCAACCTGGACTTTTTCAGTTCCAAGAATCAATACCATCTCCTTCATTTCTCCCTAATTTTACGTAAGCTTGTTTGGGTTGAGCTCCTGTCACTTGCAACCATGGAGGCTGATAAAGAGACGGAGAGAGAGAGAGTGTGCCAGGCATGGGAAAGATGCAGAGGCAGGATGCAAAGAGTACACCTGGAAAATGAGAAGAGAAAGGCGGCCAGGCTGCAGAGACAGGACAAGTCAGTCCACGGAGACCCGGAGCAAAGAAAACACGAGTGCAATGCGCAGAGAGTGGTATCTTAGGAGGAAGAGCAATATGGAGATGTCTGCAAAAAGTCAAGGTCAGACACGACGAGGGTCTGGCTTAGATGGTAAAGGGGACACAAGGGAAGGGACAGGCTTTAGAGACAAAAAAGCATTCGCAAATGTGGGAGGGGCTAAGAGTCGACACACTCCAAGGTTTAGACCTGATGAGAGTTATGCAATAACTAAATACGTGGAGACGGGCAGGGGAGAGCCCCCTCAGGACGAGGAACAGCCAGAGTCTGGCTAGTTGGGCTTTGGGGGTTTTGTTGGGTTTTTTCTCTTTTTGTTGTTCACTATTTGTACCATTTCAAATTAGTATAAAACATTTTTATTAACTATCAGATGGGTTCCCTGAGAAAAGAGCTAACACAGCAGGTCCGAGGCTGCTCCCCTTACAAAAGCCTGTTTACGGTGTTGGCCCTTGGCTGGCTCCTGGGAACTTAGACTCCACGAGGGTTCCTTCCACCATTCACCAATCAGAGGGGCTTCCCATGCCTCAGCTGTGTGTACAAACTGCGGTTTATGCTGACTACCTGCTTTCCCTCTGGGAATCTGGAATTTGGTATGTGCCAGGCAGAAGGTGCCTACCTGACCAGCCCCCAGTGAACAGCCTGAGTGCTGAGTCTCTGCTGGGTGTCCCTGGTTGAGGATACTTCACACATGTTGTCACAACTCCTTGCTGGGGGATTGAGTGTATCCTGTGCGACACCCCAGGGAGGGGGCTCTGGAAGCCTGTGCCTGGTTCCCCCAGACTTTACCTCACGTGCCTTTCCCTTTGCCGATCGTGCTGCATGGCCTGTTGCTGTAATAAATCACAGCTATGCGGAGTACAAGATATAAAGAGGAATCTGCTCCTGGTTCTCCTCTGTGTTCTCTTGCTCTGGTTCATTCTTCCTCTTTGAATTCAGTCCTGGACTCGCTTTGCTTCTCACTGTCTCCCCCGGGATGATTCCATCCATCCCCAAGGTTTTACAAACTACAGGCCAGTGGCTCTGAAACTGACATCTCCACCCGAGGCCCCTCTTCTGAGCATCAGACTCATCTATCCTTGGAAATAGGGTCTTTACAGAAGTAATCAAGTTAAAATGAAGGCATTAAGGTAGGTCCTAATCCAGCATGACTGGTGTCCTTCTAAAAGGTGGATATTTGGACGAAGAGAAAGACATAGGGAGAACAACAAGAGAACACGAAGACAGAGATCGGGGTGATGCCTCTACGAGGCAAAGACTGTCAAAGATTGGCAGCAAACTACCAGAAGCCAGGAGAGAAGCGTGGGACAGATACTCCCTCAAAGCCCTCAGAAGGAACCAGCCCTGCCGACGACCTGATCTCGGACTCCTGGCCTCCAGAACCGTGAGACAATAGACGTTTGCTGTCTAAGCCACCCCTTTTGTGGTTCTCTGTTACAGCAGCCCTCGAAAACAAACACACTACCTAACAGCCCGTAGGTGTCGTGGACTCCACAAGCCCCACGTGACACAGGCCCGATCTGGTCTTCCCTTCTTGGTGAACGGAACCACTCATCACCCACTCAAGCCAGGAACCCGAGAATCATGCCTGACACTCTCTTCCTCACTTCGTCTGGTCCATCCAAGTCCCATTGGCTCTACCTCCAAAATATCTCGAGAATCCACCAGTTCTCTCCGTTCCCACTGCCCCACCCTCGTCCAAATCGCCGTCATGTTTCACCTGCACCTGAGCAGCAGCTCCAAGCTGGCTGCCCTCTCGGGGTCTAATGCATCTCTAATCTAGTTCCCACAGGGCAGCCAGAGGGCTCTTTTAAAAATGGCAATCTGGGGACTTCCCTGGCAGTCCAGTGGTTAAGACTCTGTGCTTCCAAGGCAGGGGGCGTGGGTTCAATCCCTGGTTGGGGAACTAAGATCCCACATGCCATGCAGCATGGCCAAAAATAAAATAAAAAATAAAAATAAATAAAAATGTAAATCCGGGGCCTCCCTGGTGGCGCAGTGGTTGAGAGTCTGCCTGCCGATGCAGGGGATACGGGTTCGTGCCCCGGTCTGGGAGGATCCCATATGCCGCGGAGCGGCTGGGCCCGTGAGCCATGGCCGCTGGGCCTGCGCATCCGGAGCCTGTGCTCCGCAACGGGGGAGGCCACAACAGTGAGAGGCCTGCATACCACAAAAAAAAAAAAAAAAAAAATGTAAATCCGTACCACAGCACTGTACCCAGAATAAAATCTAATCTCGGGCTTCCCTGGTGGCGCAGTGGTTGAGAGTCCGCCTGCCGATGTAGGGGACACGGGTTCATGCCCCGGTCCGGGAAGATCCCACATGCCACGGAGTGGCTGGGCCCGTGAGCCATGGCCGCTGAGCCTGCACATCCGGAGCCTGTGCTCCACAACGGGAGAGGCCACGACAGTGAGAGGCCCGTGTACGGCAAAAAAAAAAAAAAAAAACCTAATCTCCTTTAAATGGCTCACAAGGCCCTGCGCGGTGTGGCCCCTTCACCTGGTTTGCATCCCGTCCACCAGCTCACCACGCTCCCGCAGTACGCACTGTACCCTTGGCCTGTGATGCGCCTACCCACCTGTGAGAGCCTGAATGATGCCTCCTCTGCAGGTAGGAAGTGATTTAAAAAGGTAACGTTTATCGGACGGCCTCCGCTGAAAGCTGAGCAGCGGAGACCAGCAAACCCCGTGCAAGACCAGCGTCCTGGTACCTGAGGTGAGCATGTTGTTGATGAGCTCCAGGAAACCCTCCTCGGCCACGTGGGCGTCCGTGAACAGGAAGATCATCATCCTGTTCTCAATGCCAAGTTTCAGGTAAAGGTTCTTCAGATCTTCCCGGAAATTGTTCTCAGAGTAGCCGCGGCTCAGAAGGATCTCAAACACCTGCCAACACGGAGCACAGCATCCTTGTGAGACCACCGGCCCTAGGGAGGGTCTCCAGGTAAGTGCAGAGGGAGAGGACAGCTCCAGGCAGCACAGCTCGGGCTGAGCCACCATCAAAGAGGGACCAGCGACAGCAAATCTGGATGACCTGGGCCATTTTCACAAAATACAGTTGAGTGAGAAATGCAGGACACAGAAAACTGACATCCCTTTTTGTCAGACAAACCACGGTGGACATTCTGTGCGGGCGCACACATGTGCAAGGTGAGCGCTTATGCAGGGAACAAGGCCTGTCCGGACGGATTATGAATAGGGCTGCAAAAAGAGGAGTGGGGGTAATGCAAAGGACACCCTCAGTCATTAAAATGAGTCATTTGATGGGAATTCCCTGGCGGTCCAGTGGTTAGGACCTGGCGCTTCCACCGCCATGGCCCGGGTTCCATCCCTGGTTGGGGAACTAAGATCCTGCAAGCCACATGGGGTGGCCAAAAAAACAAAAGAGTCATTTGAGTTACTGGGAGGGAGGGAAGGCAGGGGATGAGCCAAGCAACAGAGGAAATGGGTGTGGGTACAGCCACTGTGTGAACTCATTTAAAATGAGATAAATTGGGGGAAGATGTGTAAAAAAAAACCTAATAAGAAGCAATTTATAAAATCTTAAATTAAAAAATCCTATGACACACAAAAGAGATAAAAATGGAGATAAGGACACAAACGTAAGCCAAGTCTTTCCTGTTCAAGCACTTCCGGCTCACACGTGTGGAAGTTTAACTGCGCCCAACGGTTTAGAAAAAGCTCGGATTTATGGAAACAGAAAGATCCCCCCATTTCCTCCCTCCCCTCTGCCTCTAGTCGCTCTCTCTCACACACACACACACACACACACACACACAGAGCCTCTTTCACACTCACAGGCACTCACTCACTTTCATACCCACACACGTTCACACTCACACTCACTCTCAAACACAGTCGACACACTTCCACGTTCGTGGGCACACACACAGTTGCTCACCCACTTTCACACTCAAAGCCCCTCACACACATTCACACACGGTTACACACACATGGACACCCACACACCCTCTCACACAGTCACAGGCACAAACCCAGGGCACCATGGAAGCCCCTCAGCCACATATAATCAGGTCTCTAGTGCTACCTGCCGCCTGCAGACCCCGTTCATCCTCCCCGACTGTAGCTTTCACTCGCCCCCTCAACAGGTCCCGGCACCCCTGGCACAGACAGCTCTCTCTGGTCCCCCTACCCAACTGCCCCTCCACTTCCCAGCACACAGGGACGGCCCAACACAGCCCACTCCTCCTCCTCTTCCCTCCGACATCCTCTCCACCATTCTTCGAGCCCACGATGCACAAGCACTACCCCAAAGGAAAATGCATCCATTTTTGTTTGTTTGTTTTGTTCTTGGTTTTGTTTTTTTGGCCGTGCACCATGGCATGTGGGACTTTAGCTCCCCAACCAGGGATCGAACCTGTGCCCCCTGCAGTGGAAGCGCAGTCTTAACCACTGGACCACCAAGGGAGTCTCAAAAATGCATCAGTTTTACTGGAATAATCAACAGAAAAGTCAACTTGCCCAGAGAGTAACATTATATCCTACAGAAAAATGTAGGAAACAATAGTAGAACAATTACATTTGAATAATGGATGATTTTGATTACATATTTTATCTAATTTTAAAGGTACATCAACCAAGTTAGTTTAGAAATACTTTCAACAAAAGGTTAATATGTGTGAAATACTGCAAGCTAGATTCATTGAATTAACCGTGACTGCTCTTCTATATAAAGAGTTCTCACAAATCAATAAGCATATAAAGAGGCAACTCACGAAAGGGAAAAGACAAATATCTAATGAACGTATAAAAAGATATTCAAACTGCACTATTAATTAAAGAAATAAATTCTCATTTGAACTATAATAGTTTTCACCTATAACCCTGGCAGATATCAGAATGACAATACCTGGTATTGGCAGAGTAGGGAGAAAAGGACATTGCTGGTAGCATAAATCAGTTTAATCCTTTGTCGTGGGACTGACTGGTTGTTAATGAAGACATTTTTAAAAACAAACCAAATACAGTGAATAATAGAATGACACTGTACCCCCCACCCATCTTTAACATTTGCTAAAAACCCAAAAGTCATATTTGCTTCAAAACTATTTTTAACAAACTTATGGATAAAATTAAAAATTCTTTGCTTCTCCTCTGGTCCTCCATCTCCAGGCTTTTTTTTTTTTTTTTTTTTTTTGCCACACCGTGAGGCTTGCGGGATCTTAGTTCCCTGACCAGGGATCAAACCCACACCCCAGCAGTGAAAGCGCTGAGTCCTAACCACTGGACTGCCAGGGAATTCCCCAGGCCCTTTTTACTCCTGATTCAAGGAGGCAAACTCCACCATGAATTCAGGTCCAACCTTTCTAATGTGAAATCTGGTGCCACGGATCAAAAGTCTTTTAAAAACATATACCCTTAAAACCCTCCAGTTTCCCAATTTCAAAAGAAGATGTTTGCATGGAAAAAACTGATCGGTGTGCAAAGAACAAGAATGTTCATCACTGCACTGTTTATAATAACAAAACAAGGAAAAGGCTAAACGTCCACCAACAGAGAGGCTTATGTGTGGCATATCTACACAAGGGAACGTTGTGCAGTGTTTCAAAGGAAAATGCAAATATATAGCTATTGACTTTAAAAGATGTCAGTGATCTAGATTTAAATGGAAAAAAACAGATTACAAAAGTTCCATATAGATGTTAATTATATAATATTGCAAAATTGTAATATTTCTAAATGTCCAACTAAAGAAGAATTTTTAATTAAAATATTGTACTACACATTCATCAAATTTGGATTCTGAAAGATGTCAAATGACAAGGGATGTTGACATGTTAAATGGAAAAGGTATACATTATTTTTATACTCTGAAAAATATAATTGGAAAATAAAATTTTACAAGACCCTCTTAAGAAAAAGTTACATATAACATTAACCCATTGCTAGTAATAAGTTAATATATTTGTAGACTCATAGGAAAATTCTGGAAGGATGTGCACCAAAATGTTACTAGGAAGCAACAGTGGTAATCCTTAGGTGATGAGATTACAGATGATCTTTATTTTCTTTAGATGTTTCTGCATTTTCCGAATAGCTGCAATGCGGACATATTACGTGTATATAGAGACCAGTGATCCCATAACAACAGTGATCACTCTGTGATGATGATAATGATGTAGAGTTCAATCTGATTCCAGAAGACATGAGAAGACGAATAAGACAGTTTGTGTGAAAGAACACCTTCTAATGCTAGTAGAAGGATTACGGAAACCCAACAAGAGGTATCCCCTCTGAGAGGATGGATCGAAGGGATCCAGGGTATGCATCAGGGGTAGCTGAGTGCCTGGTAATGGCTGAGGCTGAATAACGACCCTGTTCTGCCCAGGAAGAGCAGGCACGCCGGGGGGCATGGGGGGGGGCAGTCAAGGCACCTGGGGCTAGTTTTCAGCAAAAACAGAGACATTGAGGATAATGCAAGACCCTAGTAATGAACAGGATCGGATACCAGAGAACTAAGGACAGTGTGGGAGGGTGAGTTGTGGAGACGACTCCTCTTCAAAATTGATACTCATTGCACGGTGCACGTCTCCACGGTGATGGGCCCGGCTGGCGAGTTAACCTGTGGGCACTGCAGGACTATCTGTAAGAGCCTAAGGACGGTGTGGAGAAACAGGACCCTTCATACAGTGCTGGGGGGATATAAAATGGTGAGGCCCCTTTGGAAAACCATCTGGCAGTTTCTCAAATGAGTCAACAGAGAATCGCCGTTATGACCCAGCAACTCTGCTCTTAGGTATCCACCCAAGAGAAATGAAAACATATGTCCACACAGAATCTTGTACATGAATGCTTAGAGCAGTGTAGTTCATAATAGCCAAAAGGTGGAAATAACCCAAATGACTGTCAATAGATGAATGGATAAACGAAACGTGGTCTACCACACAGGGAACATGATTCAGCCACAAAACAGAATGAGACACTGATACATGGATGAAGCCTGAAAACATTATGCTAAGCGCAAGAAGCTGTCACAAAAGACCACATGCTCTGATTCTATTTGTATGAAAATCCAGAATAGGAAAGTCGAGAGAGACGGAAAGTAGATTATGGTTTCTTAGGGCTGGGGGGGTTGGAAGGACAGGAAGATAGAGGGCAACAGCTAAAGGGCTTGGGATTTCTTCTTGGGATGATGAAAATGTTCTAAAATTGAATGTGGTAATGGTTTCCCAACCTTTTGAACACATTTTTAAAAACTATTGAATTGTACACCTTAAGTGGATGAACTGTATGGTCTGTGAATGTATCTCAATAAAACTTTTTTTTAAAGATTCTAAGAATGTCCCAGAACCATGCATGCTGGTTGTGCTGATACATTGCCGACCCTCAACACTGGGTCCATGGAGGTTTAGGGCAACCCCCCCTCTACACGAGCACAGGTCACAGGTCACAGGATTTGCTCGTATTTGACTTTTGAACTTGATTTGACACATTCTTCATTCCAAATACAATACAATAGTTAGATGCTTCAAATATTCAGCTAAAATAATATCAACCCCCCCCAACAAAAACACTTTATACTCTATGAAAACATGGTGTTATGATCTGTTATAGATAGCTCAAATATTTGCAGGAATTACTAACTGTGGAAATTGGCATACCAAACCCATTTCTGGGGGTCGGCTCACCTCATAGCCAGCTGTGAAGGCAGCCAGCCTGGCCAGAGACTGCTTCCCGGAGCCCCCGACCCCAACCAGCAGGGCGTGGCCACGGTCCAGTCGAATGATGCGGTGCACACGGGTCAGGTGCTCCAAAGCATCGTCAAAGAGAACCAAGCTCATTTTGGTGTAGCTTTCATTATACTCTTCAAGAATTTCCTGAATTTTAGAAAAAAAAATTTTCTTTAAGAATCACTGGCTTTCAAGAGACAGACTCTCTCCTTTTGTGCCAGAGTGATCAAGAACAGAGGAGAGATTTTTCTGAATGTCTATAATTGTTGAAATTATTCAATCATTCAGGTTTAAGAGACTAGCTTTTACGATCAAGATTTCGACCTGCTGGTCTGTGACTGGCCAGCAGCAAGCCAATGCTAGTTACAAGGTTCGACTTGTGAATTAAGATGAAGATGAATATTAGGGGGTCAGATAAGTGGTTCCCAAAGCTGGCTGTGCATCGGAACCCTGGCACCCTTCATGGGCTTGATGAAGGGAAACGCACAAAGATGGGCCCC
This sequence comes from Mesoplodon mirus, assembly GCF_964341445.2. Lineage (NCBI taxonomy): Eukaryota > Metazoa > Chordata > Mammalia > Artiodactyla > Ziphiidae > Mesoplodon > Mesoplodon mirus. Next base: position 6,407,334 of record NC_138989.1, read on the forward strand.
AGGGGTCTGTGTGTTGAACAAATTCATCAGACCATTCCCATGCACCACTGGACACGGACACCACTGGATCAGACACGAGCCCACATCCTGAACCGAGAGACAGAGGCGTGGGCGTTCTTCCTAGCTCCACCTCCTGGGCACCCACGCAACGCGCTCCCGGAAGAGGTGAGCCCTGTCCGCACCTGGAACAAAGCCTTGGCTGCCTCGTAGTCCTGAATGTCTTCATAAACGCGCATTTCCTCTTCGTGCAGGGCCATCCGGAAGTCTCCAAACAGGATGGGGTCCCTCATCACCACCTCCGCATCATCGTTGAAATGTACCGTGACCAAGTTGCCTATGTGCTCTTCAACCTGACAACACAAGACCACTTCAGGAAGCCAAGCTCAACACCATAGACGTGCTAAGACTTGTCAGAAAGAGAGTGTATGCTAGGATTATCTGAAGTAATTTGCATTCGATTTTTTCCCCATTGGCTGCAATAATCCTCTTAATTATTATTAATTATTATTATTAATAATTATTATTAATATTATTTATTAATAATAATAATCCACTTAATAATCCACCCTACTTTACCTGTTGACTTTCATTATTAGTCTCTCTTTTTCTGCAGTGTCCCATACAAAAAATACATTGAAAAAAATACATTGGGTTTTTTTTTTTTAATTAGTACTTTTTCTTTTCACCCAGAGAAGAACTTTGTGGTTAGAGTTTGTGTTTTTGCATTTGCTGGTCCATATTCAATGTACTGACCAGTTGCTTGTCTGTTTCATTGATTAACCGGTCGTGGAAGACTCTCAGACACTCGTTCCTCCAGACTCTCACCATCTGGGTCACCGTCTGGAATCTACAGGATGGAAGGGGCAAAACCAGCCACAGAGTTATCCAGAGAAGAGCAGGCTGAATGCTACTATTTTCAGATGGGTACACAGGGTGCAGAAAAGGACAACACTCCCATAGTCTTTTTCCCCCCCTGGTTTCACATTAATTGAAATTTAATACAAGCTAACAATTTAAGTATAAAGACCATAACGTTGTCATTCATAAGTTATCCTACTGCAGGGAAGAAAAAGAACATTGTCTATAAGTGACATAAATGACCTGAGAACCTGACAGGACTCCTAGTTGCTGGAATTTATGAATTTAAAATCAGCAGCAGAGCCACTGGCAGCTCCTTTTTCTAAGAACCAACTCCATCTGACCCCAATTCTGGGTCTTTTTCTGGTTTCTGGCAAAGAGCTCTCACTCCACCCTAAATACCTAGAGCTGCTCCCCCTGGAACTGCCATTCTGAAACCTTCAAGGGCACCCAAGAGTCAGTGTGGGTACGGGGAAAGTTCCTAATTCATTTTTCAATATTTTGTGCATTCATAACATGAATCCACGAAATTGGAGGATCCCTGCAAATCTACATAGATGAAAGTTTACATTGATGTAAATACACAAATACGTCTAGCTTTCAGGAGTCAATTTCTAGACCCAGACTTAAATCCCTTCTGTCTTCCATGCTTAACTTCTCCCAAAGACACATATATTGATATGTAGAACCAGTCAGCAACTGGTAACAATTCAGGTGTGTGAAGGAAAGGCCCCACGCGGGCCAATTTCACCTTTAGAACTGAGAAAAAATGGCGGTCACAGCAGTCCTACCGAGGGGTTGAACACACCTGTCCACACAGCCACACACCTGCCTCTCCCGGCTCCACCTACCTTCAACTCAAGGGCTCAAGAGGCATCAGGTCTTAACCAAGCATTTGACTCTGTTCTTCGTTTAACGTAAACAGAAAGACACTGGGTAATTAATTATACATGGATTCACACCACATTCCTTGATAGCTCCTCTGTCTTAAAAGAATAAGGAAACCCATCGTACTGATGGGGCACATTTCAGTGAGAGAAAACAAACTCACCGTTCTGGGTTAGTGAGGACCAGACCGTTAAAAACCCGCGAGATATCTCGAAGGTTAAAGATGTAGTGGAACTTGGATGGGGTGGGCAGTAGGTCGTGAACAATGTTTTTGTAAAGTGCCAAAGTGCAGGACGTCAGCTTGTCACTTACAGCCACAATGCTCTCATGAAACACCTACAGAATGAAAAGACACCCCCCCCAAGTGTCTATCAGTGAATGAATGGATAAGCAAACTGTGGTCCATCCATACCATGGAATATGATTGGGCCGTAAAAAAGAATGAAGCACTGACACCTGCTACACGGATGGATGAACCTTGAAAACATGCTACTCAGTGAAAGAAACCAAACACAGAAGACCACATATTGTATGATTCCATTAATGGGAAATTTCCAGAATAGGAAAATCCATAGAGACAGAACGCAGATCAGTGGTTGCCGGGGGCTGAAGGATAGGATAGAATAACTGCTTTGGGGGTGATAAAAATACTCTGGAACTAGACAGTGGTGATAGTTGTACAACATTGTGAATGTACTAAATGCCACTGAACTGTATACTTTAAAATGGTTTTAATAGCTAATCTTAATGTTGCATGAATTTTACCATAATTTTTTGAGAGGAGGTAAGAAAACAATTGAAGAGCCAGTGAAACTAATCATCTGATCTGCTTCTGTTTCCCTAGATTTTCACATTAACTGACAAGTCAACGTGATATGAAACCAAAGCCCCAAACCAGCCCTCAGTCTGAGGTTGATTTGACTAGCACAGACCTCACTGTTTTGGAAGCAAATGGCTTAACGTAGGGCATGAACACGCCAGGTGACCGCTGATCCCACACCTTTATGTTTCCTGCCTGGCCCTTCAGGACTTTAAGTGTGCAAGCCTGCTTTAGAAGGCAAATGCCAGGATCAGAAGGTCATTATTTAAACGAACGGGTTCCATTTATGGGGGTCACGTAAATCACAACGATAACAGCAATAACTAGTATCTAGTGAGTATCGGACATGTGCTGGGCACTGTGCCACACGCTTTACATGCATTTTCTCCTTTCATTCTCCCCAAACCTAAGTGAGGTGGGTACCAGAATTGTCTCCCTGTTCCGGAGGAGGAGGGGGAGTACGAGCTCTCCAGGGACTTGCCCACGGAGTAGAATGGGGACCGACTCCAGAGCCTAAGTCCTCTGGTTGGTTCACTGCTGTCACTCCAGGTGGCCTCTGTAACTCAGGGCCACATCACAACTTCCATGGGCCCCAGGCGCTTATGCCTTCATGGGTCCCTTCCTCCATAAAAATACATTATTTAGGGCTTCCCTGGTGGCGCAGTGGTTGAGAGTCCGCCTGCCGATGCAGGGGACATGGGTTCGTGCCCCGGTCTGGGAAGATCCCACATGCCGCGGAGCAGCTGGACCCGTGGGCCAGGGCTGCTGAACCTGCGTGTCCGGAGCTTGTGCTCCGCGACGGGAGAGGCCACAACAGTGAGAGGCCCGCGTACCACAAAAAAAAACAAAACAAACAAACATTATTTATATATCTTATTATATATATTATATTCTTCGTATTATTATATATATTATATAAATATATTGCATGTTATTTCTAGAAATAAAACTATATTTATACATTATTTTATTTAATTATAATTAAATATATTATCTTATATATTATGACTGCCTTGGTATAAAGATGAATATAATCCAGGCTGAATTATATTGATTCCTTTCTTCTGGTTTTGAAAGAAATGAAAACATGTTCACAGTCCCCTAGAAGCACCATGGGCTGTAGGCATTGTGTTTGCTGTGCCAGATGCACACATTGCTACCACGTTTCTACCCAACACATGGCCCTCCGGTTTAGACTTCTAATTCAAATCAAATTACCGAGGTATGGCCTTTGAGGATGGAGGAATAAATTAAGTGCAAAGACTCCTCTGAAGGAAATGGAATGTTGAAGACACTGAATAGCGAAATAAATCTCGGGTCGACTTCGTTGCGGCCTCCCCCTGCTTTGCCCATCGCAGCAATAAAGCCAAAGTCTCGGATGCTTTTACAGTTCAGCTCCTTCCCCCGGTCGTACAGGTAGCCTTTTTCCAACAGCAGTTTCAGCAGGGCAATCGGCTGCTGTGTGCCATATTCGTCCACCTTGATTTTTTTTTAAAGAAAAGGAAGCACAGTGGTATCACAAAGCAGAACTCAGCAGCGCCTCTGCTGACCATCTAAACTAAATCTCATCTCTTTGCTGACCATCTAAACTAAATCTCATCTCTCCTCTCACTCTCTTGAAGCACTCTGGTTTGAGTTTCATTGGGCTTCTCAAAGTTTGCAGTTCTATATATTCATTTGTAATTTTTAAAAAAATCTGCGTCCCTGTCTAGACTGTAAGCTCCCTGAGCGCAGGAACTATATACGTTTTGCTCATCACTTCACAGCACCAGTCCCATAGGAGGTGCTCAATAAATATATCAGTTGGATGGATGGATGGAAAAACAAGTGTGTGGATGGCTGGCTGGACGCAAAGACAGATAGATGCAAAGGTGGATGGGTGCATGCATGGATGCACAGATGCATGGATGGATGGATACATGTGTGGATGGATGCATGGATGGGCGCATGCATGGATGCACAGGTGCACGGATGGATGGATGGACGTGTGGATGGATGCATGGATGGATGCATGCATGGATCCTGGCTTTGCAAACAGTCCATATGGAAGATAGATTTTTCAGGGAAAAAATGGTTCTGCAGAAAAGATATAAATCTAAATCCCAGTGCTAAGAAAACTTTGCACCTCTCAGGCTCTGGCCCCAGAAACACACCCATTGTGCACGCTAAAGTTCCCTTTCCTTGGTAAATCCAGAGGAATCCTGCGGAAGTGCCTGCCCTCATGCTTCCCATGTAAATGGGGCTGAGAGCAGCATTACTGCCCGAAGTACAGCTCATTTGGAAATCTCTCGCTCAAACATATGCTGAATATAGTTCAGAGGCTGCCTTGCTACCTACTTCCCTCCTTTGAGAAACTACGGAACACAATCTAAGGAAAGGGTCTCTCTGGTTAAGAAGACACTTCCTGTCACACTGTCCCTTAAGCCGGCTCCTCGTAACCTGGGCCCTGCAGACATTGTGCAGAATAGAGACAGGCGTTCTCACACTCACCCACTCCACGCACACATGGCCACACAAACACAGCACACTGCCCCGCCCCCGCCGTTAACCCCACCAACCTTTGGCATGTTCATGTCATCCATGAACACCAGGAGGCGTTTCCCCATGGGTGGGCTGTACGTGTCTTTGGTTCGTTTTTCCACGTTGGCTTCTAAATTTCTTTGGATATCCATGGACGTGGTGCGGGAGGAGAAACTGACCATTAACACAATCTGAAACAGAAAGAGATTATTCCAAAAGGTGGTCTTTTTTTTCACAGTACCTGCAGGGAATGTTTGATCATAAGCTAGCATCTATTTTGCAAATTCGTTGGTATCTGAACCAACTTTTTTATAACGCAGCGTGAGTCTGAACTTCATTCTATTTTTTAGCGCTAAAGCAAGAATTCCTCTTTCCTCTTGGCAGGTTGTATGAGTCAATAACTGGTTGCCAGGTGTGACAATGTGGACTGGGGGACAATGTGGACTCGGGGTGGGGCTTGGCTCCACACAGTTCTAACCAGGTGACCTCAGAACCATCACTTAGCCTTTCAGAGTCTCATTTTTCTCATCTGAAAAATGATTTTAATGACATCTTCTTGGACTACTTCATAGAGTGACTTTATCATGTGAGATGAAATACACCAAGGTGTTTTCAAAATGACAAAGCAATATTCAAACATAAGTTACTATCATGCCTGCTACATCTTAATAAATAAGTCAAAGACAGCATGAACAATCACTAGTTAGTCCTCGGAAGGAACCACTGAGAGAAAGGTGAGGGAGGCCCCTGATCCCTGTGTGGGGCGCACATCCTCACGCACTCGTACTTGGGGCTTCTCCCCTGCCCCTTCTTGGAGCGGTGGGTGAGAGTTCACTGATCAGTGGCTCCGACACTTAATTATGCACCAGAGTCACCTGGAGGGCAGCCTGATGGGGTCCCATCCTCAGAGTTCCCGATTCAGTAGGTCCCAGTGGTATAAACAAGTTTTCAGGTGATGCTTATGCTGTGGGTCCAGGGACCACACTTTCGGAACCGCTGCCTTAGATAACACCCTTCTAACAAGGTGTCCACAAGTGCAGGTGCACCTGAGCTGAACATCTGAAGGTGAATGTGCTTCTCTTTGTCATGAGCGTATCCAGATATGTCTTGTTGGGCTGATAAGCACCAGCTGCTGAGTCCCGGAGGGAAGGGTCACAGCGGGGGGGCTTCTGACTGCAGGTTCCCTTTACTCCATAAACTGGTAGGTCCTTCTGGCTGTAGACATCCTTCGTGTGCCCTCCACAATGGCATCCTCAGAGCTAAATAAACCATGCTTGCACCTGCTGGTATGTGAGTGACCTTGACCATCCATTCATGGGCAGTGCAACCCAGTCCCGCCCACATCCCTTACGTGCCCATCGCAAAGCTGGGCTGACCACTCCCCAGCCCAGAGGGCCACGTGGCTTCCCGGAGCCTCTTTGCTCCTGGAGGCACCAGCCTAAGGGAGAGTCAGAGGAAAGCCGTGCGGAACTGTCTCCCCTCTGAGGTTCCAGAAGGCCAGAACAGGAATTGGGAACTTAAATGACGGGCAACATGAACAAGGAACTGAGTCAGTGTGTGGACTGGGGACAAATATATGACAGCTGGAGATCTGGAAAATCACAGGCAGCTTCTTGGAGGAGATAAGAGTCTTTACGTGGTTACTAAACATAAAGTAGAACTTGTTTAAAGCCAAGAGAGCTGCAGTGGTGAGCAGGTGGGCCCTGCAGGACCACGCTGAGTCACAGAAAGGAGAAATGCCACGCTCCTTCACAACATCTCGGTGCACCCAGCACATTCTGCACGATCGTGTTTCATGTATTCATTTTCACGTTTCTCTCCCCTCCACAAGATCGGGCCTTAACAGCCTTGTTCACTGTCGTTTGCCCTGGGGCACCCAGACCCTCCCATGTTTGACAAGTGGCTGGAGGAAGGAGGGGAGAAACCACAAAATGGTGATGAGGAATGTGAGTGCCAGCCTCCAGACGACTCCCAAGCACCCTCACCTCCAGGCACCCGCACCCTGTGTAGCCTCCTCCCACGCTGTATCAGGGTGGGCCATGGTGGTTTTTGTGTGACCCACAGAATGTGGCAGAAGCGATGGTGTGTGATTTCCTGGGTCATATGAAGCATTGCAGCATCTGCTTTGATATCCTGTACATTCATTCTGGGGGGAGCCAGCTACCATGTCAAGAGGACACCAGCAGCCCTTGGAGAGGCCCACATGGTGGGGAACTGAGGCCGACCATTTCGGAAGAGGGTCCTCCAGCCAGTGTCAAGCCTTCAGATGACCACAGCCCTGGTCAATCTTGTAATCTCATGAGAGAGCTTGGGCTAGAACTACCCAGCTAACCCACTCCCAGATTCCTGACCTGCAGAAACTGACATAGTGTTTGTTGTATGAGCTGCTTTGTGTTGGGGTAATTTGTTACACGGCAATAGATAACAGATACAAATAATGACTTACATTAGTCTCTTCATTCAGGTTTTTAAGAAAGTTCTGGGTAGTGGCTGTCTTGGAGGTGCCAGATTCACCAACCAAAAGAACAGGTTGCCTAATCTTAACCATTTGTTCCAGCGTCCAGGTAGTACGGGTTGTATCCACCGTATGAACTAAGGAATATATGAAGAACAGGAGCATCACAGAAATGCCAACAAGGTGTGCATTGGGCAACCTGGAGTTTCACAGGATCCCATAAATCTCATAAAAAGCATCAGCAAAAACCCAAGAGGTGACCTTGAAAACGTATATATATATATATGGGTGAATCCATCTTAGGAGAACCTCACTACCCCAACCATTATTTTTAATAGCTTTATGGAGGTGTAACCCACATAGCATAAAATTCGCTCCCATTTTAAGTGTATAATTTGATGAGTTTGATACATTTCTACAGCTGTGTCATCATCACCACACCCAGGTATAGAACACCCAAACTGTTTTAATATCCAATTCCGATTTATACTCAGGATATTAAAAACTCAGCTTCTCCACTGCATATGTCACTCACTTATCACTTGTCAGGACTTGGTTTCCTGACCAACAATTTCCTCTGAAGAGAGCATAAAGCCTCAAAGTCAGGTCTGGCTTACTCCTGCATGGGCAATTTTTAATCCTGATTGGTTCCTGAGAAAATACGTACACCTCACTCTAAAAGAACTCTACACAAACCAAAATCAGATATTCGTTTTGTGAAATGCTTCAGCCTCTATGTTATCCAAATAGCCACAGGTGTGCACGTAAAATACGACTCAATACACAACGCCCATGGTACGCGACTTCTCAAGGCAGCATCTCTTACAAAACTCTGCCTTGTTCATTCCTCTTTCACTCCTGCCTTCATCCCTCCCCACGTCCAGCCAGCTCTACGGGGCAGAAGGGAGCCTGTGCAAAGCAACGGGAAGCAGACCAGCACCCTACCTCTTGCCCCGGCCTGTCAGGATCCGCCTGCCCAGGGAAAGAGTTGAGAGGCACAGACATCCGAAGATGCCCACAGCCAGCAGCACATAAAAGGAATCCAAAGTGCCGCCCTCTTGGAAAAGCCCATGGCTCACGTTCCTCAGTTTCTCCCAACCAGCACTCCGGGTGGGACTCAGAGTACCACAGGGACCTCAGGATCTTTTTCCCTTCCTCACAGAATGAGAACCATACACGCTTAAACCGAGGGTTTGGTTCTCACTTACCCAGGATGTCAATAAATTTCCTCTCACGGGAATGAACATACTCTGGAACTAATTTATTCCATGGTATCCATTTCTTCTGTGTGGGATCAAAATGAAAGTCAAACAAAGTTGGAAGGTGACCTGTAACAAACAGTGGTCTGTTTCACTTCGATCGTGGACATGGAAATACAGAATCAGCTTTGGCACATGCTTGAAATGAACTAATGTTATTTGCTCCCTGGACAGAAACTTAATTGAACAGACAGATTAGGATGGATGGATGGATGGATGGATGGAGGGATGGGTAGATAGAGATAGATAAAAATGGATGGGTGGATAAAGATAGATAGATAGATAGATAGATAGATAGATAGATAGATAGATTTAAATATAACTGGGCTAGGGAACCCAGGAAAAGGCTCAGAAGGGAGGGGACTGGAAGTCAGAGCTGTGGACATGGTGAAAAGTCTCATGAAGAGTGAAAAGAGGGTCTAGGACCAAATCCTGATGTGAGGGAGGGGCAGAGGAAGGGGACGCAACAAAGGAGCCTTTGAAGGCACGGCCAGGATGGAGCAGGATGGAGGAAGAACGTTTTAAGGAGGCAGAAAGTGGTACCCTGTCCGCTGCTGGGACAAGGTCGGGGAAGCAAAGCCCAGAAGGGGTCACCAGATCCGGCAACGAGAAGGCAGTGCACGTGCAGTCTGGGAGGAGCAGTTTGGGTGGAGACGTCTAAGAGCCTGTGGGAGGGGATTGGTAGAGAGGGACAGATGGAAAATACAGGAGAAAGAGGAGAAAACCAGTGAAGCCAGGAGCCTGATGAGGAGGGCGGGGTAGACCTCAAAGCACAGGGCGGGTCCAGCTGGGAGCTGGCCTCCTCTCCCCTGAGAAAGGAGACAGAAGAGGGGGGCTGGAAAAATTCCTATCTGACGGTGTCCACTTTTCCTGTTGAAGGAAGAAGGAAGGTCACCTGCAGCAAGAGGGGAGAGGGCCATGTGAAGATTTGGAGGAAAAGGGAGATGAACTGCCCCTGTGGGGACAGGGGAGGGAGTTCAAGTTCAAGACTGAAGTTACGGAGGTGCCAGGCTTCGTGGCTGTGTGATTGTCTCGGTATCCCGCAGCCCCGGGAGAGGCAGAGAAAGCAGGCTTGGGTTTCCTCAGAGAGATTCGACAGAAGGGCAATTAGGCAAGAGGGGTTGAAGCGACAGGGTGGCAGAAGAGGATCCAGAAGGTTCAGAAGGTGGTAGGAAGAATGGCGGGGGGCGGGGGACAGTCCCCACGAGGCCAACGGGGGTCACGTGTGGCGGGAATCACAGACGCCGACTGTGAAGCAGGGAGCGGGAGGTGTGCATTTATGATGCAGACAGAACTCGGCCAGGTGTTATGAGCTAGGATGACGTCGAGGGACCCGGAGCCTGGAGCTGAGCGCAGAAGGCATCTGGAAGGGGGTTGTCTACACGGCCATTCAAGTCCCCAAGATGAGAGCAAACTAGGGAGAAAGACCAGACCGGGACCAGCATCGTCTCTGATGGCACCAGCATGTAGCCGGCGTGGTGGGCGTGGCTGGGAAGCAGCCCCGAGACCGCCGCCAAAGGAGACTCAGGGTCCCAAGAAAGTACAGGCAAACTACTCCCCGAAGACCATAGACTTTTTAAATTGGGGTAGAGTTGTTTTACAATGTTGTGTGAGTTTCTACTGTACGGCGAAGTGGAGTTCCCTGTGCTACACAGCAGGTTCTCATCAGTTACCTATTTTATACATATTAGTGTGTATATGTCAGTCCCAATCTCCCAGTTCATCCCATCCCCCTGTTTCCTCCCTTGGTGTCCGAACAAAGACCAAAGAATTTTTTTTTTTTTCTTTTTGGTACGTGGGCCTCTCACTGTTGTGGCCTCTCCTGTTGTGGAGCACAGGCTCAGCGGCCATGGCTCACGGGCCCAGCCGCTCCGCGGCATGTGGGATCTTCCCAGACTGGGGCACGAACCCGCGTCCCCTGCATCGTCAGGTGGACTCTCAACCACTGCGCCACCTGGGAAGGCCGACCAAAGACTTTTAAAACATCTTTTATTTGCTCAATGACTCTCCGCTAGAAAGACCTACAATCATTTTACTTTGAGCTTTAAAAAGAACAGCCCGGGTAATGATTACAGAATACAACTTAGGTCTCCCTGCCAAGCCATATTCAAATGTTATTAAGAGACAGACAAAGAAGGAACCTAGTGTTAGCTATAGTTCTTGGAGAATGCCACATTTTCATCGTATATGGTTCTTTGAGGATGCACATTTTTCATGCAAACAGTTAAACCTTAATATAATGATTTCCTATGAATGATCTGCAAATCCACACATGATTGTCTACTGTGCAAACACTCAGGAATAGAGCAGATGAATTAAGCAGTGGAATTTTAGAGAGAAAAAAAAAGAGAGAGAAGCCCAAAGGAGAAGAAATTCAAAGCCAAGCACAACATGAAATTTTTAAAGAGCTTAAACAGAGTGAAGGAAGCAAGCGCCTAAGCTAGTGGGGGAAAGGTTAGACTCAGTAAAAAAGGCCATCCAAGGGAGCCAGGCTCTGCTATAGCAGTTCACGCATTTGAACGTCTCCTGAGGGTACCACTGGGTGCTCTGACCGTTGCACATTTCTCTACAGAAGCAAACAATCTGGAAAACCCATACAGGCATACATATGGAAAAGCAAGGTCACGTCCTCTTAAAAACCTAACCAAAAACATTCTGAGCAGGAAAACAAGCTACCTTTGGTTCCTACCTGGCAGTTCCCCAGGGTTGGCCCAAACCCCTTCCGTATCAGCAGTAGGCAAAGAAGCGATGCGTTTAATACATTCATCAAATTTAGCCCTTCCATCCTCGAGCAGGGAAGCACCCAGAGAGCAGCACAGGGCCTCTAAGAAGTAGCACTCCAGAAGATCATGGTCCTCGATTTCTCCCTCTAGTAACGAATCCAGCATCTTGGTTAACTGGGTTACCTGGTTCATAGGAAAACACCTGGGTCAGTCCATATATTCCACACACCCCCACCCGGGTCAGTTCTGGTCATAAATCCCGGGATCCCAGATCCCAAAGCGGTGGGAACTATATGACCCGCCATATTGGTTTCAACAGATGGAGCCCAGTATCTTGTCTTGCACAGGGTCACAAAAGGAAGTATTGTGTCTTCCTTGTCAGTAGCTGGCAATGTTAGAACTTACCCATCTGGCATCTTTGCTCCCCTTGAAAGCCCACTGGGGGGTCCATCTTTAGGGAAGAATTTCTTTTTTGCCAACAAAGATCCTTACTCACCATATTTAGGTTTGTCTGCGGAACTATTGTCTTCAGCTTCTCTCCTTGTCTTCCATCCACTATTCCTTCTGCTATCACATCAATGAGATAGGGTACATATTTCTCAAACAGACTCTGTAAATCACCTTGCTCCACCTATAAAAGAGCAGAACTTCAAAGCATTTTCAAGGGCTCCTTTATTTAAATGGAAGTTCGTGAGAAGCTTTGCTTGTAAAAAGAGGGGGTGAGAGGGAACTTCCCTGGTGGTCCAGTGGCTAAGAGTCCACGCTCCCAATGCAGGGGGCCCAGCTTCGATCCCTGGTCAGGGAACTAGATTCCCACATGCCACAACTAAGAGTTCGCATGCCGCAACTAAAGATCCCGCGTGCCACAACTAAGACCCGCCCGGCGCAGCCAAATAAATAAATAAATATTTTTTAAAAAAAGAGGGGGTGAGAAATATTTTCTGATGAATGAGAAATTTGGCAGGTGAGTAAACTCTGATAACTCATATATCCGTAGAGACATTTGTCGTCTGTAATGCTCTTTCATTTCATCATGAAGCCTTTGATTTCACTGACCTGGGAGGGAGGCGCCATAAAAGGTCCCATCTGATAGAAAAAGTGCAGGTTATCTTAGTGTTCAAAAGACATGGCCACAGTCATTGAGCAAAGAGTGCAAAGCAGTGGAAGGTCCTTCTCCCTACCAAGGCATTGAGGACCACCAGGGACTACATGGGTGGTCATCCCCCATTTGACAGGGTGCCTCAGATAGTCCCATCATGTTTCCCTTGGTCTTCTTTGGGGTAATTATGTCCTGGTTTCCAATTCACCATCAGCCTAGTGGTCCTTCTAGAGATGCATCCTGTGTGGTCATGGTGTCCCAGGTGTGGTCAAGCCACAACGTTCACATGACTGTCACATCTATCTCTGCAGCTTTCAGTGAAGCCCACCATTAAGACAATACACATTTTTGAGCAGCCATGTGATATGTCACAGGGTTTGAGGTCAACTGAAACCATCAGATCTCAATTCCATGACAAACTAGGTCCTTCACACACTGTATTCACCCAACTGAGCAAAGCAGGAGGAGCTGGGCACCTAATAGAGACAAGTCTCCCAACTCCTGGGCTTGGCTGGATAAGGGGTTGCCAACTACAACGCATAAGCCAAATCTGGCCTGCCACCTGTTTTTGTAAATAAGGTTTTATTGGTACATTGCTATGCCCATTCATGTACTGTGGCTGCTTTCATACCACAATGGTGGGGTTGAGTAGTTGCAAAGAAACCATATGGCCCACAAAGCCTAAACTATCTACTCTCTACTCTTTCACAGAAGAAATTTGTCGCCCCCTGGTCTAGACTATCAAAATCACTACCTATCCCACCTGCTGTGAATTATCTGGAAATCTAATAAGGGTGTCTTACATGTTTTTATCCAACTTATTGATAACATTAAGTGCTCAAGATCCTGGGCAGGTCAAGGTCAAGGTCAAGGTCATGGCCTTCAACAACAAACATCCCTCTGAGTTATTTTTATCCAACTAGCCACCAATATTAGTAACTGGTAAGTTCATTTTGGGGATAATTTTCACCTTGTTTGGTATTTGATTAACCCATTTTTTCCAGTATGGTTGATATTTCAAGTTTTTAGGATCCACATAAACCATTCCACATCTAGACACAGTCGCAGGGGAGGCATACTGTAAATCTCCAACCTGGAGAAATAAACAAAATCAGTGTTTTCTACAGCTATAGACAACTGGAATACATGTTTTAAAGCCATTCCTTGTACAAAGTTTTTATAAATGCATAAAACCCAAGTCATACTCCAATTAACAAAGCTTTTATGAGGTTTCTAATTGAACACTTATGTTTATCATGGGAAGATTATGCATCTCTGATGTAGCACTTTTTAAGTTTCTTTTACCATAAAATTAATATGAAAATTAACATGCTGTAGAATATCTGACCAAAATTAAAAAGTATAAAGAAGAAAATAAGTTAACCAAAACCCCACCACCAAGAAACAAACACTGTTTTGGAGTGTTTTCCTTTCAGTCTTTTTTCTTCATTTTTTATAACATAATTGAGATCAGGGAATATGAAACTTAATAAGTATGCATCTAACAGCAATATTAACACACCAGTCTCTCTTTATCTGAAAAAAAGACACAGTTCAGTCAGTCAATAAAATAATGATATGTATAAATACTCATACATCGACAAATTTTGCAGGCCAAGTTAGGAATGGTATTAGCACTAAGCTAGAGTGAAAGCAAGTCTCAGGACCACAGCTGTGAAACAGGTTCAGAGGATATGAAAGTTTGAAAAATGAAGATAAGATAAAGGCAAATAGTGAGAGAGAGAGAGAAGAAAAAAAAGGCAACTATAAACTCCAGCCCAAAAAAATGGCTCTAAAAGAAAGTAAATGTATCACAGTTCCTGGATTTCTTGCTTCACTAGCAAGTATATCACAGTATACTAGTTGGCTCTACAGTAAATATTTCCTTATTCATAATGATGTAGGGGGCTTCCCTGGTGGCGCAGTGGTTGGGAGTCCGTCTGCCGATGCAGGGGACACGGGTTCGTGCCCCGGTCTGGGAGGATCCCACATGCCGCGGAGCAGCTGGGCCCGTGAGCCATGGCCACTGAGCCTGCACGTCTGGAGCCTGTGCTCCTCAATGGGAGAGGCCACAACAGTGAGAGGCCCGTGTACCGCAAAAAAAAAACAAAAAAACAAAAAAACCATAATGATGTAAATATGTTTACTGGTTTAACTGACTTAGCAGTATAGTATTCTGCGGAGGGGAGGTGGGCTGATGGTATAAAAGATGAACCCGCACTTTCATATCAGTCAGTCAACAGATAATGTGTAACCTTGATAAAGGAAGAAATAGCACGCAAAGTGGGTTCCTTTAGATGCTAGAGTTAACCATCAGAAGAAACAACTCAAGTGTGAAATGTAGTTACCTCTGGGATACAGTGAGGAGGGGTGAGGGCAGCAGGTAGAGAACAGAGTTGTACTCATCATAACTTCTTCTGCATTGTTCGGGTTTTCTTCAGTCATCTATATTTATAACTATTTTAATAAACATTTTAGTCTACAAATAACAAATGTGGGAGAGGGTGTGGAGAAAAGGGAACCCTCCTACACCGTTGGTGGGAATGTAAGTTGGTGCAACCACTGTAAAGAACAGTATGGAGGGTCCTTAAAAAAACTAAATATATGTTCCAGCAATCCCACTGCTGGGCATATATCTGGACAAAACTATAATTCAAAAAGATACATGTACCCCAATGTTCACCGCAGCACTATTTACAATGGCCAAGACATGGAAACAACCTAAATTTCCATCAACAGATAAATGGATAAAGATGTGGTACATATATACAATGGAATACTACTCAGCCATGAAAAAGAATGAAATAATGCCATTTGCAGCAACATGGGTGGACCTAGAGATTATCATACTAAGTGAAGTAGGTCAGAAGGAGAAAGACAAATACCATATGATATCGCTTATATGTGGAATCTAAAATATGACACAAGTGAACTTATTTACAAAACAGAAACGTGGGCTTCCCTGGTGGCGCAGTGGTTGAGAGTCCGCCTGCCGATGCAGGGGACACGGGTTCGTGCCCCGGTCCGGGAGGATCCCACATGCCGCGGAGCGGCTAGGCCCGTGAGCCATGGCCGCTGAGCCTGCGCGTCCGGAGCCTGTGCTCCTCAACAGGAGAGGCCGCAACAGTGAGAGGCCCACGTACCGCAAAAAAAAAAAAAACAAAAAAAACAGAAACACACTCACAGACATAGAGAACAGAATTGTGGTGGCCAAGGGGGAGGGGGATGGGGAGGGATGGATTGGGAGTTTGGGATTAGAAGATTCAAACTATTGTACATAGGATGGATAAACAACAAGGTCCCACTGTATAGCACAGGGAACTATATTCAGTATCCTGTGATAAACCATAATGGAAAAGAATATGAAAAAGAATGTATATAAATGTATAACTAAATCACTCAGCTGAACAGCAGAAATCAACACAACATTGTAAATCAACTGTACTTTAATAAAATAAAAATTTTTAAAAACAAACATTTTAGGGAATTCCCTGGTGGTACAGTGGTTAAGAATCCACCTGCCAATGCAGCGGACATGAATTCGATCCCTGGTCCGGGAAGATCCCACATGCTGCGGAGCAACTAAGCCCGTGCGCCACAACTATTGAGCCCGCGTGCCACAACTACTGAAGCCTGCATGCCTAGAGCCCGTGCTCCGCAACAAGAGAAGCCATCACAATGAGAAGCCTGCGCACCGCAACAAAGAGTAGCCCCCTCTCACCACAACTAGCGAAAGCCCACGCGTGTCGATGAAGACCCGAAGAGCCAAAAATAAATTTAAAAAATTAAAAACGTAAATAAAAAATTAAAAGTTAAAAAGTAAACATTTTAAATTTTAATTAAAAGAAAGACATATTTGAAATTATTTTTCATCACTACTTGCCTCAAAGAGCAGGGCACAGTGTGCTTGAAGCCGAATACGTTCACCATTGGCCAACGTCAGCAGCTTGTTGTCGTCCATCACAGAATTCATGTTCTCCACCCACAGAGCGTCCACATCACCATCAAATAAAATATACCTGCAGCAACCAGAGAAAAGTGAGCCATGGAAGGTTTCCAATTATGGAATTTGGTGTAACCTCCCTGTTCATGTTGAATGTCTTTTTCCAGGGTTTTCTTTTTTTCTTTTTTAAAGATTTTTTTCTTGATGTGGACCATTTTTAAAGTCTTTATTGAATTTGTTACAATATTGCTTCTGTCTTAAGTTTTGGTTTTTCGGCCACGAGGCATGTGGGATCTTAGCTCCCCGACCAGGGATCGAACCTGCACCCCCTGCATTGGAAGGCGAAGTCTTAACCAGTGGACTGCCAGGGAAGTCCCACAGGGTTTTCTAACCAGGATCTGAGATAGAGCACCCTACTTGGTGCTTATAATAGTTTATATATATATAAACTATTCGAGTTAGTCACCAACATTTAAGAATCAGGAAACCTGACCCAACAATCTGGATTCCCTGCTTCCCTGGCAAACAGGAAGGTCTGACAGTACAGACCTGCATTCCCGCATGGGAACAATGCGCTGCTGCTGGTAGTAGCTGCCCATGAAGACAAAGTGTCCCAGTCCACCTCATTCTTTTCTTAAATCTGAGCATCAGCTGCTATTTACCACTGGTTCGGACATCTAGTCCTCTTATGGTCAAGTTAAAAGGATTTCATATACCCATGGGTACGGGATTGAACGGTGGCCCCCGTAAGATAGGTCTATCCAGAACCTGTGAGTGTGAACTTATTTGGAAGAAAGGTCTTTGCAGATATAATTAAGGGAAGGATCTTGAGATGAGGCCATCCTGGATTATCCAACAACAAGTATCCTTACATAGGGGGAAGCCACATGAAGACGGAGGCAGAGATTGGAGGGATGTGGCCATAAGCCAAGCAATGCCTGGGGTCCCTAAAGCCGTCAAAGGCAAGGGAGGACCTTCCTCTAGAATCTTCAGAGGCAGTGCTGCCCCATCTTTATTTCAGACTTCTGGCCTCCAGAAATGATGAAGAATACATTTCTGGGTGGTTTTTTTTAGCCACCCAGTTAACGGTAATTTGTTACAGAGGCCCTGCAGAAGCTGATACACCATGTAACTTGGCCCATTCACTCTCCCTGATGCTACCTGCTGGGCCCCTAGGAGCATCTGCATTTGCAAAGCCCTGGTTTACACACCATCCTTCTTGGCAGGAGATCTACTTTGGCTTCAGGGCCTCCGGTGTTCAAGCTACGTGACCCTTCAGTTCTGTGGCTATAATGGGTTACATCACAGTAAAGCCCAGCTCTAAAGGAGACTGTGTTGGACAGGGGGATTCTACTGTGTTGGAACGCTGATTTCATATTGCTTCCATTTAATTCACTGATATGAGTAGCTGGATTTTTCCAGCATTAACCTTTTGGTTTATTTTCTTCCAGTATTTTTTTTAACTTTTTAATCTTAAATAATTTGAAACTTACAGAGTTGCAAGAATAGACTAGTACAAAGAAGTGCCACATGCCCTTCAACCAGATTCTCCAGTTGTTAATTTGGCCCCATGGATGCTCTTTTGCTCTCTCTCTGTTTTCCTGAATCATTTGAAAATAAGTTGCAGACATGACGCCCTGTATTCCTAAATGCTTAAGCATGTTTCCTAAGAACAAGCACCTTCTCTTATGTAACCACAGTACAATTATCAAAATCAGGAAATTTAGCATTGATAGAATACTATTAGCTAATATACAATCCATGTTCAAATTTCACCAACTGTCCCAAAAGAAAGTCTCCATTTTACAGCATCATAGGGAGACTAGATTCAGGCTACAATCAGTAGATGCTAAAACCGTCGGGTGAAGGTTTGATGAGGAATAGGGTATTTACATAGTCTTAGGGTATCTCCCCACACCTTGCATACCAATTGCAGAAGGAAAAATGGCAGACACCACCCTAACCTGATGATCAAAGTTAAAATCACCAATAAGGGGGCAAACCAGTATCACGTGCTTCCGATGAGACGCTGAGAAGGGCACCATGTCCCTTCTGAGAGATTCCTGCAAGGACATGTAGCCTGCATCCAATTACGAGGAAGCAACAGACAAACCCAAACTGAGGGCATTCTGTGCCGCAGCTGGCCTAGAATCTTTCAGAACATCAAGGCCATGAAAGATAAAGAAAACCTAAGGAACTGCTTGAAATTAGAAGACGTCAAGGAGATAGGACAACCGAGCACAGTGTGAAATCCTGGACTGATCCAGAATCAGGGGAGGATTGCTAAAAAGAGGCTGTTCCAAAAGTCATCAGTTGAGACGTTAGACTCGTTATTTAAGGGATTTTTAATTAATGGGGTTGGACTAGAATATACAATCAGGATCATCCCTGGGTTGACTTGACAGGTGTCACGGGAACAACTAACACTGGAGAAGACTTTTTACCGGATGTTCCAATAGAGCATTTCCCCTCCCGGCCTCACTAGACCCTCACCGCGGTGGGCAGTGATTGGAGCAGGGCAGGCAGCCTCAGCCACGCCTGCAGCTCTGAAGGGTGTTCCAGCACTTTCCACGATGTTTTGTTGTCTTTCCTTGACTTAACCTTGCCGTATAGGCAGCCTGGTGTGGTGCCCCTGTTTGAGGGCTTGGACTCTGATGTCCCAAGTTCAAATCCCTGGCCTTGGGGCAAGCTCTTTCCTCCCCTTCCCTGGATCTCAGCTTCCTCCATGGTAAGCTGGGATCCATCGTAGTCAAGGAGCATGATTTAGACAACACATAAACAGCACTGAGGTGGCACCTGGCCCTTCGTGAGCAGAGCCTCCTGAGTCTGTTTGCTTCCAAGCATGAAACTACAGTACTATATACATCATTTGTTTCTTCGTAAGCTTTGGCTAATTCACTACGAACCCACCCAGGCTCTCCCCTCCCTACAAAGATACTCACTTTCGCTCCTTCTTATCCGTCGGCTTGTTGATCTCCCTGAAGATGTTGGACAGCACCCCATCTGTCCAGTCTCGGGTGGTGGGGTCCAGGATGCCGTAGAGCTCTGTGACACTCATAGCCTTGGGGTTCAGGACATGCAGCTTTGTCACCAGCCCAAGCCTAAATCGAAGGAGAGGTTTCAGCCGTGGCTCAGGCAGACTAAATGCATTAGGAGAACAATCTAGTTCACCCATGTTGGGGATTAGATCCCCTGTGTTTTCGATCCAATCCGAAATTTAAAATGCAAACCATCCAAACTCTGCACTGGGCTTCCCACTCTCTGTTAATGACTTATACTAAACTCAAGGGAACCACCTTTCACCAGGAACGTGGCCCCAACACAAGTGAGGTCTGAACTGATAACACGGCTTTGACTTCTGAGGGCAACAGACGCTAACCTTCATGTATATTTCATATTTGTGTATTTACATATTCATGCATATGGCACATTCATGTAAATATTTCACAACTAGTGTATAGGAGATTACAGTCACCAGGATAACGTAAAACCTTTGAACTCCTGATGTTCAATCCCTCATAGTTACAGAACGACATCTGCTCTGCGTTGCTGGCTTTACAAACCATGTAGACAGGGTATTTCCCAGTATAATGCCTGTAAATTCCTGCAGTGCCGTGGGATTAATTCATCTATAGAAAACTAAAGTTCACACAAAACATAGTTTAAAATTAACAAAATAAATAAATAAAAATAATAGTGGCATACCTATACTCACATCTGTACGTGATAGTTCTATAAATTACCTAACAATGAGTTAATTAAAGAATGAAATACAGGATGGTTAATGGAATAACCCTCTTAAAATCAGTAAGCCACCGTCCACTGATTTCCTCATGAGAAACATACAAAGAAGGAAGAAGAAATGACAGTCACTCAATTGGATTTTATAGCCTATTAGAACTGGTAAAGTCACAAAGATTATAAGGCTTGATTTAGATTTTTGCTGAAACATCAGCATGCACTGAAATCTTTCTGGAATGCAGCTATTGCTTAGGAGAAATGTGAGAAGCCAGAAAACCCATACTCAGTATAAGGGCATAGATTCACCACAGGTCTTTATGATATTCTATATTAGGAGTGTGAAATCACTTTTTCCTTCGAGTAGTATAGCTCTTGCAGGGCTGGTGATGATAAGGCATTTGGGGAAGGGACACTCTTTTTGGCCACTCTGATACCATAACAGTGTCGCCTCATGGCGGGGGGTCCTGACTGACTTTAAAGGAGCAATCTGAACGCCAAGAAAATACGACCTAAGTTAATTTTCAAAACATCCTTATAAGATAGTTTTTGAAATACTCATTTCACAAATAAACCTATTCACAGTCTGATGCACAAAAGGCTAACTGTTTTGCCTTCTAAAATATATCAACTAAATCAGCAATAAGACAAGTTAAGATGCTCTGGGTTTGGGACTTCCCTGGCCGTCCAGTGGTTAGGATTCCGCACTCCCACTGCAGGTGGCACAGGTTCAATCCCTGGTCAGGGAACTAAGATCCCGCAAGCCACGTGGCGCGGCCAAAGTTAAAAAAAAAAAAAAAAAAGATGCTCTGGGTTTAAAGCGGGGGGTCTGGGACAAACATAACCTCCCAGGAAATCAGAGAGCAAAGTGGGACTAGGTAACACCGCCACCGACCTCACCGTGAAACCACCATGGCAACAAAGCCCTCCCCAAGGATGCCATACTCACTTGGTCTGGGCCTGACACAGGGCATTTATGACCACGGACTTGCCCCCTCCCGTGGGCCCCACCACCATTGTCGTGTGGCGGGTCATCATGGTCTCGAACATCTGAACCACCTTATCCACCTGTGGGACAAGCATTGGCAGCTGGGTTAAAACACAGCTTTTTGTTAAAAACAGCTTTATTGAGCTAGAATTTGCACACCGTACAACTCACGCATTTAAAGTGTTTCAACAATTCAGTGGTTTTCAGTATGTTTGAAAGGTTGTGAAACCATTACCACGTTCAATTTTAGAACATTTCATCACCCACCCCCCAAAAAAACCTCTGTGCTCATTCGTCATGTCTCCCAAGCCCGTTGCCTCCAGCCCCTGGCACCCACTAATCTACTGTCTGTCTCTATGGATTTGCCCGTTCTTGACCAAAAAATGGAATGACATAAATGGAATCGTGCAGTACGTAGTTTTGGGTGTCTGGCTTCTTTCACTCAGCATCGTGTTTTTAAGGTTCACTCATCAGTGAAGCCTGTGTCAGCACTTCCTTCCTTTTTATGGCCAAATAATATTCCATTGTACGGATGGATCACATTTTGTCTATCTCTTCATCCGTTGATGGTATTTGCATTATTTCCACTTGTTGGCACTTATGAATAATGCTCCTATGAACATTCATGGACAAGTCTTCATGTGGATAAATATGTTCTCATTTCTCTTGGGTTTATACCTAGGAATAAAATTGCTGTTCCTCATATAGTAACTCTATGTTTCACTTCTTGAGGAACCACCAGACTGTTTCCCAAAGTGGCTACACCATTCTACATTCCCACGAAAAACACATCTTTTTAAACAACCACCTCTAGAGGAAACCACCAGGGCCAGGAAAGGTGCACAGAGATCTCTCATCTGTGGTCAGTACCCGCTGCCCCGGCCTGAGGCCTCTGGGTAGCCTGATGCCCCAAGGTGGCCTGTCCAGAGGCAGCCACCCCAAACCTGCAGCTTTGGGCATTTACGACCTGAGCAGAACACTTTGGCAATAATGTATGGCTTACAGACAACATATACAATCTCACAGGCTTCAGATGATCAAAATTTTACTTGTAAGATCTAATTTAAAATTTTTTCAAGTGTGGCTCCGGGGGGAAAAAAGGTGGGGTGGGGAGAGAAGATTAGATGGTTGGGCCCCAAAACAAAATACTTAATTTATCTGATCACATTATGCCAGAAACATTTTTGGAAGGTGATATATCCATACGGTGGAATATTACTCAGCCTCAAAAAGGAAGGGAATTCTGACACATGCTACAGCATGGATGAGCCTTGAGGACACTATGCTGAGTGAGATCAGCCAGACACAAAAGGACAAACACTGTGTGATTCCACTCATATGAGGTCCCCAGAGGAGTCAAATGCCTAGAGACAGAAAGTAGAATAGAGGTTACCAGGGGCTGAGGGAGGAGGGGGGGAGTTATTATTTAATGGGGACAGAGCTTCAGTTTTGCACGATGCCAAACTCTTTCAAAACAACACGAATACATTTAACATTACTAAACTGTACTAAAAATGGATAAAATGGTCAATCTTATATTATGTGTACTTTACCACAATAAAAAAAGAAAATGGGGGTGGGGAATGGTTAAGATGGTAAATGTCATGTGTATTTTACCACAATTATTTTTAAATGAAAAAAAAAATGGAAAGGACCCAGAAAAAGCCATCCTCGGCACCATTTTACCTGGACAGGTAAGACAACGTAGCCATTTTCCTGGAGCACCTGTTCTACAGCATCATTGAAATCGGGGTAGCGAACCCGTGGGCAGTCCAGTCCAGGAAACAGATCGGAAATCAAACCAAGGAAGAGAGGGACGTCTTCAAACACGAACTTGGGCAGATTCATGTCTCGAAGGGCCCTCATAAGCACCATATCCTGGATGGAGCAAAACACAGACGTCTTCAAAGATGTTTCTGAAAGCCCCCAGGGCTGGTCTAGAAATCCTCTTATGAAGTAGACAATGAAATTTTATATGAAATATCAAACACAAAGCATTCCAAGTAGAGTTTCTGGAGAGACACACGAGTCTATTGCCCACAGAGTGGCATTGATCAGACTCTGTTTTGGAGTAAGTCCCATGTGAAAGAAACATGACCGCCCCTCTGGCTTTTATTGCAAAGAGGAAATAACTCCTGTTCGTGTTTTCTAGAGCATTTTGTTCATCCCCACCCCTCCAGCCCATCATCCTGCAATTGTAGATTGATTATTATCATTGAAGTATCACAAACATTGGCACCATGAACACATGGAACTGGACCTCATGGTAATCAGCCAAATTTGAAGAGAACAAGGTAATGAAGAAGAGACCAAATGAAGGCCAGACAAGTAAATGAAGTGACAGCTCAGAATAAAACTTTCTCTTGATACCTGTGCTCCCCGTCACCTCCATCCCAGCATTTATTCAATACACATGAACCAAATTAAAACACCAGAGAACTTACAGCCCGTGGCCCCTACCTCCCTAAGTTCAGAAGAACCTCTCTTCAGCTCACCAGCCATCACCAGCACTGATTTAAGGGCTCTGAGTCCAAAATCATAATGATGTTGCTTGGAGAGCTGCTCCCGGGCCAGCTTATACAGAACGGTCATCTTTTTGGCCAGAGTCTTTTGTGATAAAAGACAATGAAAAATAAATGAAGAAAATGCCCTGAAAACACCAGAACATCATGACACAGAGAAAACTGACATAAAGGTGTTCAGATGAAGCTGCTCTACAAACCAGCAAATCTTGCCTCCAACAAATACCAGGATGGGTCCTCTGTTTTTCACAGTGACAAATTATGACCTAATTTAAAAGAACACCAGCCTTACCAGACAGAGTGGATGACAGTCCTTGAAAGCCAAGGAAAATCTTAACCACCTCAAAGAACAGAATTCATACAACTTTTTAAATCATAGAGATTACACTCCAAAAATCTGCTTCCTTTGACCTAAACATGTTATTAAAGTTTTCTTGTAACTGTTTTTGAGGACAAGCCATCCACCTGGTCTACATCAAGGATCCAACACTTGCTGGTCCCTATGGATGGCATGGTGATTTTGCTCATTGAAACAAAGAACCAGAGATCTCTCCACTCTGGCTCAAAATCCATAGACAATAGGATTGGCAATAAGAGCCTTTACCAAAAAACTGCAGAGAAGCAACCTAACAATCCTTTATCTTAAAAATATTTGCAGGCTTCCCTGGTGGCGTAGTGGTTGAGAGTCCGATTGCCAATGCAGGGGACACGGGTTCGTGCCCCGGTCTGGGAGGATCCCACATGCTGCGGGGCGGCTAGGCCCGTGAGCCATGGCCGCTGAGCCTGTGCGTCCGGGGCCTGTGCTCTGCAATGGGAGAGGCCCGTGTACCGCAAAAAAAAAAAAAATTCGCTATTTTCCACTTTTTCCAGAACCTTCCGGGGAAATGTATGTGCATAATCTTTTTATACATATGTTAAGAGATGATAAAGGAGTTATCTCTCTCTATATATTTTTTCAAGCCACATATTCTCAAGGGCACGAGGCTTAGTGAAAAAAGTCCACCTGAAAGGGTTACATGCTGTATGATTCCGAGTATAGAACATTCTAGAAATGATGCAATTGTAGTGATAGAGAATGATTGGCAGTTGTGAGTTAGAGTTGGGGGCAGGCTGTGACCGTTAAGGGCTGACACGAGGGAGTTTCTCTGTGGCAATGGGACAGTTCCATGTCCGGACTGTGGCTCCAGTTACAGTAACTCCCCTACATATAAGCCTTCAAGTTGCGAACTTTCAAAGATGCGAACGTGCGTTTGCATGTCCCATCACGTCAGTTCACGTGTCTGGTGTACATTGCCACGTGCGTGCATCCTCTACAAGTGGTTGTGCTTTTTAGTGTACTTTACAGTACTGTATAGAGTACAGTAGTACAGTATCTTTATTTCTTGCCTGTTCACTCGATGCCAGCCCCTGGATGCCAGCTGCTGAACTGTACTGCTGTGCTTTTCAAGGTACTGTACTGTAAGATTAAAAATGTTTTCTTGGGGCTTCCCTGGTGGTGCAGTGGTTGAGAGTCCGCCTGCCGGTGCAGGGGACGTGGGTTCGTGTCCCGGTCCGGGAGGATCCCACATGCCACGGAGCGGCTGGGCCCGTGAGCCATGGCTGCTGAGCCTGCGCATCCGGAGCCTGTGCTCCGCAGTGGGAGAGGCCACAACGGTGAGAGGCCCGCATACCAAAAAAAAAAAAAAAAAAAAGTTTTCTTTATTTTTTGTGTTTGCTTGTTTTTTATGCATTATTTGTGTGAAAAGTATTATAAACCTATTACAGTACAGGACTATAGAGCCGATTGGGTACCTAGGCTAACTCTGTTGGACTTATGAACAAACTGGACTTATGAACATGCTCTCGGCACAGAACTCGTCCATATGTAGGGGACTTACTGTATTCTACACATGTGATTATATGTCATAGAACTATACACACACACCAGAGAGAGAGAGAAAGTGAAACCCTGTGGAATCCAAATAAAGTCCGCGCATTGCGCCCGCATCCGTTTCCTGGATTTTTAAAAAAATATTTATTTATTTGGCTGCACCGGGTCTTAGTTGCAGCATGCGGGATCTTATTTTTTAGTTGCTGCATGTGGGATCCAGTTCCCTGACAGGGGTCAAACCCAGGCCCCCTGCATTGGGAGCGTGGAGTCTTAACCACTGGACCACCAGGGAAGTCCCAGTTTCCTGGTTTTGATGTCGTCACTGCGGGAAGCTGGGTGAGCGGTACCTGGAACTCTCTGGACGACCGCTGCCATCTCTTGTGAGTCAAATGATTCCAAAATAAAAGTTATAATTTTAAAAAGAGAGAAAGGGAGGACTTCCCTGGTGGTTAAGACTCCACACTTCCACTGCAGGGGGCACAGGTTCAATCCCTGGTCGGGGAACTAAGATCCCACATGCCGCGCAGTGTGGCCAAATAAATTAATTTAATTTAATTTAAAAAAATGATGTACTCCCAGCTTTAAAAAAGAGAGACAGAGAGAGAGAGAAAAGGGAGAGAGACAAAGCAAAACAATTTGAAAAGCCACACGGAATGAAAACGTCCCAGCGCCCCCATCTGCGAGCAGACCCAGGCGGGTGCAGGGACGCCTGGCGCTAAGGGACCTCACCTTGGCCCCGAGGAAGCCCTCGGAGAACAGCATGATCTCACAGATCTGCTGCAGGTCAGGCACAATCACCACCACGGGCCGGAACAGGGCCTTCACTGACTCGGGCAGTTCCGTGCGGCCCGCGTAGCCGGGGTTCATGGTGATGAAGATGCCCATCCTCGAGTCCAGGGAGATCTCCTGCCCTTCAAACTAGGGGACGAGAGGAAAGGAAGGAAGGATTATGCTGCTGGCCAGCCTACCACGGGGCAAGGAGGCCTGGGGAGCCGCATGGCTCTTCCTTTCATGGGTACAAGACAGACACCCCCATCTGTCTCTTGCCCTTTCCCGGTGATAAATGCAGAGTCCTCGTGCTTACGGCCTCAATGTTCTGGGGTGCCAGCCTCAGCCGACCCCCAAACTCTGATGTGAATCAAGGGTCTGTCCACTTGAGAAGTAGCTGATGTTGGGAAAGTGTGCAGCCGGGGGTTGACTCAAGGCACTGTGTGACCTCCAACAGGCCACTTACCCTCTCTGAGTCTCTGTTTCCTCCTCTGCAAGGTTGTGGCTGTTAAACGAGACAACATAGTCCAGAGCACCCAGTCCACTGCTTCGCACAAAGTGGATTTTCATTCATGTTAGCTGTCACTTCTCTCCCCATTCCCACCTTCATGCTGGTCTGGCTGCCTGGGTGTCACCTGGACCCTTCCAACAGAATCCCACCTCAGCATCCTTCAAGAAACCAGCCTTTGTCCTCCAGGGGCCCCATGGACCAACAAAATGCAGAAATCTCTATATTTTGAGTCTCTTTAGCCTACAGTTGAATTTCAACTGTCTTAACTTTCCTCTCTACTAAGATTTTACTATTTTATTTCTTTTCATGGTCCACCAGAGAGACAGACGACAGATGTTTTATTTTTATGAGGCACAGGCTGCCTCAGTGACGAGAGGGCAGCCCAGCCTGAGAGCTGATGCTCCGCAGAGATGGAGACTGCTGTCTTGTCTCTCAAGTCTGCACTGAGACTACACTCAGCCACGCCTCAGTATCTCATGTGAGTCCCAGATCAACCTCTGGAGACAAGACACAGTCCTGCTCTTAAAAACACAGGCTTCGGGCCTCCCTGGTGGCGCAGTGGTTGAGAGTCCGCCTGCCGATGCAGGGGATACGGGTTCGTGCCCCGGTCTGGGAGGATCCCATATGCCGCGGAGCGGCTGGGCCCGTGAGCCATGGTCGCTGGGCCTGCGCATCCGGAGCCTGTGCTCCGCAACGGGAGAGGCCACAACAGTGAGAGGCCCGCATACCGCAAAAAGAAAAAAAAAAAAAAAACACAGGCTTCTAGGGACTTTCCTGGTGGTCCAGTGGTTAAGACTCCACACTGCCACTGCAGGGGGCGTGGGTTCTGTCCCCAGTCAGGGAACTAAGATCCTGCATCCTGCATACCACACAGCACGGCCAAAAACACAAAACAAAACAAAACAGCTTCTAGAAACCCAACGCATTGCAGGCTCAATATGTCTCCCATAGAAGTAGTAAGCTCAGCCCTAAAATGTTTCAGAAGAACTAATTAATAGAAATCCATCCAGAATCCTCAAATGTTTAACAGTACCCAGTTTACATAATCTCTTGACCACGAGCCCTGAGGTCCAGGGAGAAAGCAGGTGGGGTGCAGGGCCACAGAGGTGTCCACAATGGAATCCTCACCAACCCATGCTGAATCTGGGTCCTGAATCTCCCAATGAGGCTCTGTGGGGCCTTGGAGGATGTACAGGAGTTTTCAGGTGAAGGAGAAAAAAGGACAATTCCAAGCAGATAGGGATGCATATGGTGTCCCAGGGCATGGAATGTCTGTGGAGCAAGTGGCATAAAGTGACAAGTGTTCAGGGCACGCAGGGGCAAGGACAGTGGCTGGAGGAGCAGTAGAGCAAGCTGGGATCACAGTGTAGGGAAACGGTCCAGCCATTCTGGTCCCTGTTGTCAGAGAACTCACTCTGGGCTACCTAAATTACATAAGGTCCTGTTACTCCAAATTCTCAACCAGTTTAATCTGATGTAACTTCATACAGACATCCCAAACTTGAGTCTACAAATGTATTGTTGGACGGGGAGAGATTAGTAAATTCTAAAAAAATTTTTAAGTTTGCCTTTTCACTTTGGTAACAACCTTAATAATCTTCCTCATTATAATGCCATAATTTTACCAAGTACAAAGGCAAATTTTCTGGTTCACTGTGATAATTTCTACGGAAGATATTTTGATTGAATGGAATGTTGATTTTTCTTTTTTAAATCATTTTTTCTCAAATTTGGGAAGAATATTTTTTGACCTTGAAAGGGGGTCTTACACATCACTTATTTGAGAATCCTGCCCTACCCGTCTATAACTATTAATCACATGTCTGGAATTATTTTGAAGTTCTTAGACTATTACAGTCCTTAATTATCAAAGATGTTGATAATTTGGGGAAACCCAATCATCTCTATTTGAAAGCAGAAGTTGGGCAAATGTTCATCTAGGGGGAACCTGGTCTGGATAGACGACTGTCCACCACCTGATATTATGGCACGTTCCCAGCCTGGGGACATGATCCGGGCTGGCTTCACACTTATCCTCACCTGGAACCTGGTTAACTGATGGATCAGAGCGTTTCGGATCGTCTGGATCTGGGACGAGATGACGGAGAGCACGGAGGCATCGATGCGATTAAACTCGTCAAAACAGCCCCAAGCCCCACACTGAGCAAGGCCCGAGAAAACCTTCCCAACGGCCTAGGATGAAAGAAGTGTCAGGACAAGGGCAATTTTCATCTTGAAAACTGCAAGCAATCCGTGTATGGATACCATTTTCTAAATTAAAAGCAAACGACAATCAGAACCTACTGTAGAGCACAGGGAACTCTACTCAGTGTTCTGTAGTGACCTAAATGGGAAAGGAATCCACAAAAGAGGGGATATATGTGTACGTAGAGCTGATTCACTTTGCTGTACAGCAGAAACTAACACAACATTGTAAAGCAACTATACGCCAATAAAAAATTTTTAAAATAAAAAAAGCAAATGACGCTCATCAGGTTGGCAGAGAAGAGCCACCCCACTAGTGGGTCTTCCCGGCAAGACTTCCAAGGCCTCTCGTGGGCCAGCTCCCACTCATAGGATTTCACAAATTAAGGATTTTTTAAAAAATTTGTATTGGACTATAGTTGATTTACAATGTTGTGTTAGTTTATGCCGTACAGCACAGTGAATCAGTTATACACATACATACATACACTCTTTTTTAGATTCTTTTCCCATATAGGCCATTACAGAGTATTGAGTAGAGTTCCGGGTGCTATACAGTAGGTCCTTACCAGTTATCTAGTTTATATAGAGTAGTGTATATATGTCCATCCCAACCTCCCAATTTATACCTCCTCCCCTTTCCCCCTGGTAACCATAAGTTTGTTTTCTACATCTGTGACTCTATTTCTGTTTTGTAATTAAGTTCAGGGATTTCACAAATTAAGGACTTTAACGTAAAAACCCAGATTTCTGGCTTCTCTTGAGATGTTGGAAAATCTAACAACACTGGGTCCACTTTTCCAAGTGGCAGCAATTGACCTAAGCTCAATAGCGGCTCCCCTTTAGATGGAGCTTTGCTTTCCAGTTGGCCACAGTCCCTACCACTCTCTATCGTCTGTCTGCTGCTTTATTCATTTACACTATCTAGCTGACTCCAGTGGGCATTTAGTTTGGGACTCTTGCTCTACATGCTGCTAACAAAGAGATACAGCCAAGTTCCTAGACTGTGATGGTGAAACGTTTCCTACTATGTTCCTCCAGCTGTCACCATGTCATCTCATGGAAGCGTATGAGGTGAAATGCCTTCCCACGCTGTCCCCCTTTTAGCTCTCTGCCTAAGAAGACTGTACCAGAAGTGACGCCAGGGCCTTACTTTGTAATCCATGCCTTCGCCGCAGTTGGTTACAACACAGAGCAAGCCCAAGGCTTTGGCCAGGTCCTTGGTGGTCTCAGTTTTGCCAGTACCTGCTGGGCCAGCAGGGGCCCCACCCAGATACATGGACAGCGCCTGTTAGAAGCCAAATGCAAAACATACGTTGTCTGATTCACAGAAAGAAACAGGTGTCAATTCCCAGTTTGTGACAGTCTATGCAGGAATATATAAATGGCAATGCACCAGTTCACACTCACCTTTTCTGACAGTCACCATTTTTTTTAAGTCTTCATTGAATTTGTTACAATATTGTTTCTGTTTTATGTTTTGGTTTTTTGGCCCTGAGGCATGTGGGATCTCAGCTCCCCAACCAGGCATCGAACCTGCACCCCCTGCATTGGAAGGCGAAGTCTTAACCCCTGGACCGCCAGGGAGGTCCCTGACAGTCACCAGTTTTAACATTTCTTTTCTGTCTTTCTCCGTTGACCTCCACTAACCACCGCCCACCCCGCCCCCCATTATATAGGAACCAGTGCACCAGGGACTCTGCAATATGCTGGACTCTGTACCCACCCTGAGGACAATGCCTAGCAGTTCCCAGAGCTGAGGCTCATGGAAACATAGACATCTGTGCAGGGAAGGATTAATTTTGCCCAAAGAAAGGTTTGGCCCTTTGTCTCTAGATCCTAGGAGCTGACCTCTAAGCCCTCAGAATGCCCTGCCTGAGAAGGGTGTCCTTGTTTATCTGGGGACCTTGGGCCACGCTAGACAGTCTAACAATGTGATTTATGGTGGGAGGCTTGGGCCACATGGTATCATCAGGTCAACTTCCACAGGGTCTGGGGACTAAGGTCAATCATTCAGGGGGTCAGTCATCTCTGCATGACAAGCCCCCAGTTAAAGCGCTGGCCACCAAGGCTCGGTGGGCTTCCCTGGGTGGCAGGACTTCACATGTGGGGCCACACAGAGCTGCCAGAGGAAATGACGCTGTCTGGACAGCTGCATCAGAGAGGAAACTGAAGGCTGGAATCTCCTGGACCCAGTCCTATACCTTCTCCCATTGCTGATTTTGATCTGTATCCATTTGCTGCGAAAACCATAACCATGACCATAATGGCTTTACTGAATTCTGTCATTCCTTTTAGCAAACTATTGAACCGGAGGGTGGTTTTAGGGGCCGCCTGAACTTGAAACAGCCCAATCCCAAAAGGTGGCACGTAGGTCATATTCCAAATGGAAACTCTTTTATAGATTTTGAAAGTGTAACATCCCTTACTCTCAGCATTAACTTGCTGGGGCTGCCGTAACAAAGTACCACAAACTGGCTGGCTCAAAACAACAGAAATGTATTCTTTCACAGTTCTGGAGGCTAAAAGTCTGAAATCAAGGTGTGGGTAGGGCCACACTCCTTCCAAAGGCTCCAGGGGAGGATCCTTCCTGGCCTCTTGCAGCTTCTGGGGGCCCCAGGTGTCCCTGGCTTGTGGCCGCATCCCTCCCGTCTCTGCCTCCGTCTTCACATCACTTTCTCTGTGTCTCTGTGTTCTCTTCTCTTCTTACAAGGACATCAGTCACTGGTATTAGGGCCCTAGTCCAGGATGTTCTCACCCCAATCCTTAACTAATTCGATCTGCCAAGACCCTATTTCTAAATAAGGTCACATCCGAGCTTCCGAGCAGACCTGAATTTGGGGCAGGGTAGGGGACACTGGTCAACCCAGTACACCATCACAATTACCATAGTCACCCTTAGAGAAAAACACATAACCCCAGGTGAACGATCACCAAGAGACCCAGGCTGCCAATCACCTGAGTGAGAGTCAGGTAAATCCGGTCCGTAAGGGGTGTGATAACCAGCCTCCCGTTCAAACCCATGTACTCGTAGCCGTAGCTGAAGGTCCCCGTGCACTGGCGGATGTTCAGCTCATCTGGTTCTCGGTCCCAGTAAAACCGCAGCTGACTTTCCCATTCGAACTCCCGGGCCTCGAGAATGCTGGAAGGTGAGCAACGGGGGATAAGTGAAGAGAGAAAGAGATGCAGCAGAAGGTTGACAAGGAGGAGGAAGGAGAGATGCTGAGAGAGGCCAGAGGACGACAAAAGACAGGTTTCGAGACGCCAGTGCCCTGGGCAGGTCCCTACCTGCCCCGTATGAAAGAGTCAACTATATCTCGGGCGTGTACGTCAATGATGAGGACGGTGTTGTATTTCTTTCTGTCGTTTCTGCTTAAGGACATGGTGATCCGAGTGACCAGCTCATCAATCTGCTGGTGCATCTTCTGGCCGTAGTTCTTCATGGCCTGCTTCTCCCCTTGCTGCACTTTGCGGAAGACATCTTCCACCTCCCAGGTCCACCACACCTGGCTGGCGGCCAGCACCACCATCCCTTGGTACAGGAGCATCCAGTCGACCCTAAGGGAAAAGCACACCTTCAACGAGATTTTCCCAGGATTGGGACCGAAAACGGTCCTGTCAAGAATCTAATTCTTTCAAAAGGAAATCCTGCTGTACACCGTTGTAAATTGGTACAGCTACTATGGAGAACAGTATGGAGCTTCCTTTAAAAAACTTAAAATAGGGCTTCCCTGGTGGCGCAGTGGTTGAGAGTCCGCCTGCCGATGCAGGGGACACGGGTTCGTGCCCCGGTCTGGGAAGATCCCACATGCCGCGGAGCAGCTGGGCCCGTGAGCCATGGCCGCTGAGCCTGCGCGTCCGGAGCCTGTGCTCCGCAACGGGAGAGGCCACAACAGTGAGAGGCCTGCGTACAGGAATATAAATAAATAAATAAATAAATAAAAGATTAAGGCTAATTGTTAAAAAAAAAAAAAAAAAAACTTAAAATAGAGCTACCATATGATCCAGCAATCCCACTCCTAGACATATACCCGGAGAAAACCATAATCCAAAAGGATACATGCACCCCAATGTTCACTGCTGCATGATTTACAATAGCCAAGACATGGAAGCACCCTAAATGTCCATCAACAGAGGAATGGGCAAAGAAGATGTGGTACATCTTCTACAATGGAATATTACTCAGTCATAAAAAGAATGAAATAATGCCATTTGCCGCAACATGGATGGACCTAGAGATTATCATACTAAGCGAAGCAAGTCACACAGAGAAAGACAAATATCACATGACAGCACTCATATGTGGAATCTAATTTTTTAAAAAGGTACAAATGAACTTATTTACAAAACAGAAGCAGACATAGATATCGAAAATAAACTCATGGTTACCAAATGGGAAACTTGTGGGGGAGTGATAAATCAGGAGCTTGGGATGAACATACACACACTACTATATGTAAGACAGATAACCAACAAGGACCTCCTGTATAGCTCAGGGAACTCTACCCAATATTCTGTGATAACCTATATGAGAAAGGAATCTAAAAAAGAATGAATATATGTATATGTATAACTGAATCACTTTGCTGTACACACTAAAACTACAATGTTGTGTAGACACAACATTGTAAATCAACTATGCTCCAATAAAATTAAAATATTTAAAAAAGAATCTATTTCTTTCATACAGATGGCCAACAGGCACATGAAAAGATGCTCAACAATGCTAATTACTAGACAAATGCAAATCAAGACTGCAGTGAGGTACCACCTCACACCGCTCAGAATGGTCATCATCAAAAAGTCTACAAACATAAACGCTGGAGAGGGTGTGGAGCAAAGGGAACCCTCCTACATTGTTGGTTGGAATGTAAACTGGTGCAGCCACTACAGAGAACAGTATGGAGGCTTCTTCCAAAACTAAAAATAGAGTTACCGTATGATCCAGCAATCCCACTCCTGGGCAGATATCCGGAAAAGACAAAAATTCTAATTCAGAAAGATATATGGGGACTTCCCTGGCGGTCCAGTGGTTAACACTCCACGCTTCCACTGCAGGGGGCGTGGGTTCGATCCCTGGTCAGGGAACTAAGATCCCACAAGCTGCACGGTGCAGCCAAAATAAAAAGATATATGCACCTCAATGTTTACAGCAGCACTATTTATAACAGCCAGGCCATGGAAGCAACCTAATACAATGGAATATTACTCAGTCATAAAACAGAATGAAATAATGCCATTTGCAGCAACATGGACGGACCTAGAGATTATCATACTCAGTGAAGTAAGTCAGACAAAGACAAACATCATATGATATTACTTATATGTGGAATCTAAAAAATAATACAAATGAACTTATTTATGAAACAGAAACAGACTCAGACATAGAAAACAAACTTATGGTTACTAAACAGGAAGGTGGGAAATAAATTAGGAGTATGGGATTAACAGATACGAACCAATATACATAAAATAGATAAGCAACAAGGATTTACTGTATAGCACAGGGCATTATATTCAATATCTTGTAGTAACCTGTAAAGGAAAAGAATCAGGAATGTATATATGAGTGTGTGTATAACTGAATCACTTTGCTGTACACCTGAAACTAACACAATATAGTAAATCAACTATACTTCATTTTTAAAAAAATCTATTTCTTTGATCTGGAATAGGGAAGGCAAAGTATGAGCTGCAAGTAAGCAAAGGAGAATAAAACTCTTCTGGCCAGATAGTAAAACACCAGGCCAACAGAGACATGCACATGAAAAAGTTACAGGGCATGACTGTGTAAAAGATGCCAGATCACTTTAAAGATGTGTCTTTATAGATGTTTAAAAATTATTTAACATTATGGGCATACTGTAAGAATCTTTTAATTTTTAAAAATTCCAGGCTTCCCTGGTGGCGCAGTGGTTGAGAGTCCGCCTGCCGATGCAGGGGACACGGGTTCGTGCCCCGGTCCGGGAAGATCCCACATGCCGCAGAGCGGCTGGGCCCGTGAGCCATGGCCGCTGAGCCTGCGCGTCCGGAGCCTGTGCTCCGCAACGGGAGAGGCCACAACAGTGAGGGGCCTGCGTACAGAAAAAAAAAAAAAAATTCCAACAAAAAAATTAATTATCTCTGACCACACCCCCCCGTGGTTCCTTGTTATAGTTTCCTGAGTGTCACTCAGAACTCTTTTCCATTCTCATACAAACCTGTTCAAAGTTCAAGATACACAAATATGGGGAGAAGGGGTTGTGAGGGCTGTTTCTCCAACATCGGCATCAGGGAACACAAGCTACACTTCACCTTGCTTTTCTCACCTATTGGTTGTGGGCGTGCGTCTAGGTCAACGGACGTAGGTCTGACCCGCTCCTCGTCAAGGCTGCATGATATTTCAGAGCGTCAAAGTATCGCAATTTCAGCAGACGTTTCCGCTCTGATGTCTATTCAAGTTGCTCCCAGTTCTTTTGCCAATACAAACAAGACCATGGTAAACATCTCTCTACATTGTTTGGCACTGTCTGGATGCATTTTTGGTTGTCACAACTGGGGGAAAAGGTACTGCTGGCATCTAGTGGGTGCTGGAGGCCAGGGATGCTGCTAAACATCCTACGATAAACAGGACGGTCTCCCACAGCAAAGAATTACCCGGCCCCAGATGTCAACAGCACCGATGGTGAGAAACCCTGCTTTATGCACATCTGGAGGAGTCAGAGCGACTTCTAGTGTTACGGACCAGAATCCCAAGTGCAGGGCAACCAGTACAAAAGCACTTTTTTGATAGTTTATTTTAATAGGAATAGGCAAATTACTTTAAAACGCTGTAGCAATCCGTCCCCCCACCAGCCATGCACAGTGCTCTCCTCACCACACCCTCTCCAGCACTAGGCATTATATTCTTTTGAATTTTTTGCCAATCTGAAAGGTGAACAAAACAATATCTCATTCGGCCTTAATCTGCAGATCCTTGAGGACCAGTGAAGTCTTTCCTCTTTTCATATGTTTATCAGCCGCTTGGATTTCCCCTGCTGACATACTAATTTCCAAAGCTGGTAAGTGCCTTGAAACACATTAGGGCAAACTTTTCTTCTAAATCATACCTAAAAAAATAATGGACCCAGAGCTATAAGTTCCAATCCAGTAAAAGTGACTGCAAGTGACAAGCCATTATCTTTTTTTTTTTTTTTTTTGCGATACGTGGGCCTCTCACTGTTGTGGCCTCTCCCATTGTGGAGCACAGGCTCCGGACACGCAGGCTCAGCAGCCATGGCTCACAGGCCAAGCCACTCCGCAGCATGTGGGATCTTCCCGGACCGGGGCAAGAACCTGTGTCCCCTGCACTGGCAGGCAGACTCTCAACCACTGCGCCACCAGGGAAGCCCACGAGTCATTATCTTGATGATGGACAATTAATGGCAAAATAAATTTTAAAGAATATTTAAAACAATAAAAAGTATTTGGCTTTAATGTCTTGTGTTAAAATTGTGCGGTGCCTCTAAAACCTAAATAGTATGTATAGTTATGGTCCCGACACACAAGAGAGATGTAACAAAGGTGATGGAGGTCCAGAGGACGGTACTGAAATGAACAAAGATGGATCTTGCAAAAGGCAACAAACCTGGAAAGTAGGAAATCAGGAGAGGTGGAAACACTATAACCAGAGAAAATAAAGTGGTTCAGGGCAGAGCTAAGATGAACATGATGGTGTCTGGCAAATCCCAGGACAGCGGGTGTGCTCTGGGGCTACATACAGCTGGGCCTTCCCTCTCAGTGATGCTGAAACATGTCCGCTCAAGTAAATCAATCTTATCATTTCAGTGACTCACCCCCGTCATTAGGAGCGACAAGTTCGCTTTAGCAAAGGGGTATTTAGGTGAGGAAAGGGTGGCTCAGACATTTCCCAATTAATCAGGTTGAATTCTCTTAACTCTGTCTTCCACCAAACACACGTTGTCACACATAGCAACACCCTGGCTAAGTAGTAGTTATGAGGCAAATAAAATGAATAAATGCAGATATAAAATTCATACGATTTGGGAACGTTGCAGAGATTTTTAGATATTCCGCGATCTCTGCTTCTGAAGGACAATGGTTTCTGTCTAGTTCGGTTTTGAAACAGCATCAAGCACAGTGATGAGCCCAGAGCAGGAATCCAGTAAACGCTAGTAAAATGAATGAATACAGCCCATGATGGGTTAAGGCCACCTCCTATCAGCTCATGAGAGGTAACTGACAAATATTCAGGAATTTTGCAAGCGGGGTGTTAAACTTCTTACCATTATTCCATTCAGCTTTTTTTTTTTTTTTTTTTTTTTTTTTTAAATTTTGGCCACGCCGTGCAGCTTGCTGGATCTCAGTTCCCCAACCAGGGACCGAACCCAGGCCCTTGGAAGTGAAAGGGTGGAGTCTTAACCACTGGACTGCCAGGGAATTCCCTCCATTTAGCCTTCTTGAAATCAGACATGTGGAGTATTTACTAATGCTTGAGTATTGGGAAATGCTCTACAGCAAAGCTTTTTTCTTCCCAGAGAGCTAGTTTACTAATACACCACTGAATGTATGTATGTATATATGGACACCTGATTACATAAAGAGGTAAACCAATTTTTTTACATGGTGCAGAACCTAAGAAAAAGCAGGATCCTAATCAGACAAATATTATGCTCTGTTCTAATAATTTATTTAAACAGACATTTTCAGTTTGCAAAATCAAAAAGGCAGCAAGCGAAACCAAGAGGACAGTGTTCTCATAATAATAAAGACTTTATGTCTGCATAAAGGCCCTGCCAAATATACAACTCTCCTGGAAAGTTATCCAAAGATGCTTTACGGGCTTTGAGTTCAGCCCTCTTAGCCACTAGGACCAGGCATGGTTCAGCTCAGTGCTTGGAAGCTTCTAGGCCACAAAAATCAAAGAATGATTGAAATTCATCAACTACTTTAGAAACAACTTTACCCATTAACCTACACATAGAATCCACCTTAATGAACACCTGGTTTCTGGTGGGTCACTAGGTTCAGAACATCTGAGTTCAGAATCCCCTGGGATATTGTGAAAACCCAGATCCCCGGGCCCCACCCCGAGAATTTCTTTTTTTTTTCTAATATTTGTTTGTTTGTTTGTTTATTTTGGCTGCACCCAAGTCTTAGTTGCAGCACGTGGGATCTTAGCTGCAGCATGTGGACTTCTTGGTTGCAGCATGTGAACTCTTAGTTGCGGCATGCATATGGGATCTAGTTCCCCAATCAGGGATTGAACCCAGGCCCCCTGCATTGGGAGCATGAAGTCTTACCCACTGGACCACCAGGGAAGTCCCTTGAGAATTTCTATTGGGGCAGGTTTGGGATGGGGCCCAAGAATATGCATTTCTAACAGGCTCCCAGGGACCCTGATGCTGGTGGTCCGGGGACCACACTTTGAGACGTGCTATATGGGGTGATCCTTACAGGACAGATA
This sequence comes from Mesoplodon mirus, assembly GCF_964341445.2. NCBI lineage: Eukaryota > Metazoa > Chordata > Mammalia > Artiodactyla > Ziphiidae > Mesoplodon > Mesoplodon mirus. The sequence goes on from NC_138989.1 coordinate 6,445,946, forward strand.
TACATCAGCTTACTTTGCTACGGCAGGAAAAGAAAACCTCCTTTGAAATGTCAGTCGATCTACTCCAAACCTTGAAAATGGATCCATTATGACCATAAATATGATAAAGTAACACACAATCACATTTACAGTCTTACCTGGTTCTGTCTTCACAGTATCTAAAGATAGCCTCCTTGGTAAGTAGCCTGTTAGTTCTTCGCATTTCATTCAAAACTGCCGTCATCCAGTCCTCCACGCGCCCCTCGGCCCGGATGACCTTCCGGAACTCCATGACCTCTCCTTCTGCTGAAATCATGGCGGACACCAGCTGTTCTCCACTGTCCCCGTCATTAAACCTCAGCAGTGCTACGCTGTCGTACATCTGCAATACAGCGGGAGAAGCCACCCTGTAACACCTTCCCTGGGTCCTGGAAGCAAAGAACAGCGCCTCATCACACATCAGCGCTGCCAGGAGGCCAGCAATAGCATCAGAGACCACATGCTAAATAGATGTCCATTCATTCAATGACAAACGTCCATTGGGTACTTCCGCTTATCCTGAACTATGCAAAGGTCGGTGGTAGATTAAACAAAAAGAAAGAAAGAGAAGACAGACTCCCCCCCCCAACACACACACTTGAGATTCTAGGGTATATGCTGATATGGAGAGGTATCTGGATATACGGACCAGCTGAAATCAGCATTAATCGAAGGAAAAGTATTGCATTAAGTACTTGATCCTTAGTGCTTTATTTGTTTGGAATAAAGGAATTGCTCAAAAACACTGGTTCTCCACCACAGAGGATTTTGCCCCCAGGGGACACTGGGTGCCGTCTGGAGACATTTTTGGTCGTCATAGCTGGAGAGGGATGCTCCTGGCATCTTTTGGGTAGAGGCCAGGGATGCTGCTGAACATCCTACAATGCACGGGACAGCCCCCCACTCCCAGCCCCGACACACACATATACACACAGAGAGAGAAAAAAATTATTTGGCCCAAGATGCCAATAGTGCCAAGGCTGAGAAACCTTGCTCTGGGCTGATACTAAATATAGAGCTTTGATTAGTTGACCAAAGGTTACTCCTGGCCCAGCTCTGATTCTCTATCACAAGTGACAGTTTTGTCTGTTGTGTTTCCTGCCATTCAATATCACTCACAGATACACATAAGTTTATGTAAAAGTATGAAAACACGGGCTGGAAGGAATTACGTCATAGCCATGATAGTGGCTGCCTCTTGAAAGTGGAGGAAGAACTGTGAACGGGGATGGAATGAAGAGTATGTCAACTTTACCTCTACAAATTTATTTTACAAAAAAAGAGACAAAGCAAATATGACTAACTGGTAAAAAGAGTGTCAATTCTGGGTGTAGATAAGGTTCTTCAGCCAACACTGTAAGTCAGGCACTGTTCTAAGTACTTTACAAATATTAACCCATTTAATCTTTATCGTTATAAATTTTTATAATTGGAGTTATCTGCATTTACAGATAAGAAAACTGATGCCCAGAGAGGTTAAGTAACTTGCCAAAGGTCACACAGCAAACCCATGTAGAGCCAGGATTTGAACTCAGACAACCTGGCTGGATGTGCTATACCACTATCCTGTATTGCCTCTCTGCTTATTATATTAGTCTTTGTGTATTTCTGTATTGTTTTAGTTTCTCCATAAAATGTTGTTTGGGGGACTGTGGAAAAAGAGCAACAGATAGCAGCTGAGTGCTGGTGTGACTTCAGACTACAGTGGATTTCATCAGATTTATGCTTCAAATAACCCCAGCAGCGTTTCACAGTCTTAAACCCCTGGGTTGAACCGAACTGTGTAGAAGACTTGAATACAACAAGCTGTAGTTACAGAGCTTATGCCACCTCTCCCCTGGGAGCCCTGGGGGGCCGACCTTGATCATGTGCTCCTGGACGCAGAGGGGGTCACTGTTGCCCAGGATGCTGAGCAACTCCTCATCAGAAATGAAGAAGAACCTGGGGAAGGCGTTCCTCTTGGAATCCAAGTAGTCATTCAGGCTCTTCTGGCACTTCTCCAGGCCCTCGCTGATTTTCTGCAGCTCTCTGAGGCGGTTCGGGGCCTCACAGCATCTCTTGATCACAGGGTCTTTCAAGGTCTCGCCCATGATCTGGACAAAGTCAAGAGGACAGCTGTCAAGCCAGGGAAGCAGGAGCCCGGCTCCTGTCCCGGGTGGGCATTTGCCAGGGTCCAGGCACAACAGAGCAAACCCGACAAACCAGAACCCCCACCTTCAGGGAGGCCAAATTGGCAAAAACTGTTAAGTGTTTAAATAAGCACCTTCAGGGACTTCCCTGGTGGCCCAGTGGCTAAAACTCCACTCTCCCGATGCAGGGGGCCCGGGGTTCAATCCCTGGTCAGGGAACTAGATCCTACGTGCCGCAACTAAAATCCCACATGCGGCAACAAACATCCCACGTGCCACAACTAAGACCCGGCGCAGCTAAATAAATAAACAAATAAATATCTATTTTAAAAATTCAAAATAAATAAGTACTTTCTAACGTACTATATATACATAACTTACTTAATTCCGATGTTTTTTTTTTTTCCATCTTCCCGCTAGAAGGTCAGCTGCCCTGCATAGAGATCTTTGTGTCTTTTGTTCAGTGTTTCCCCAAGTGCCTACAACAGTGTCTGCACACAGCAGACCCTCCATCAGCATTTGCTGGATGAATAAAGCCAGCAGTTTCACTCTGAGCAATTTGTATGCACCTGAATATTCCCTACTCTATATAATGGCAAAAACATAATGATAAGAAAGGAAAAGAAAGAAAAGGAAATAGCCTAAATGTCCAATGAGAGGGAATTAGGTCAAAATTTGTTGTGACAATTTAGATGTTTATTTATTGAAATATATGATGAGGCTGTTAAATTTTAAAAAGATCATACTGATAAGAATGATCCTATTTCATAGAATAATTACATATTTATTGATATGTTTACATAGGAATTAACAAATTCTGGAAAGATACATGTTGAACTATTGAAATGGTTATCTTGGGCGTGAGATCGTAGCTATGTTTTCCTTTCTTTTTCTTTCTTTCTTTTTTTTTGCTTTTTTATGATGTCTAAGTCCTTCTATAATGAATAGGTATCTGTTGCATAATTTTTTTAAGTTTAAAAAAAAGCTTATGCAGATGGATAAGAAAAAAAATCATAAACTCTAATGGACAAAAGAGATCCAAAATGTGAGCTGGCTGCCTGTAACCGGAGAATACAACAGCATCACTGAGTAGCAAAGTACCTGGGCTTTGAGGTCAGGTGGGCTGGGTGAAAATTCTTCCCCCACTAATTACTAGCAGCAGTGACCACTGGTACCACCCTTTCTGGAAGGACTTTAAAATGAGCATAGTCTTTCATGGGTAATTTACTCGTAAACAATCTATCGTAAGATACCCTAAATATGGAAAAAACTTTAGACACAAACTGCAAATTATTTATGAAAGCAAAGAATTTCGCTTCAAATAAGATGTCCAGTTACTAGACAATAATCAACTAAATTAATGTCAAGCCACTCACCAGAACATATAAAGGCATTAAAACATTTTCTCAGATAGTTTCATAATATAAACTATGTTTCTTATAATATTAAGAGAAAATTGTAAGATAGGATTATATAAAATATCTTTATTAGTGTGTTTTTAACCCATATACATAGAAAAAAGATGAAAGAAATATGTACTAAAGGTGATGGAACTATGGAAGATACATTTTTCCCTGCTTTTCTACATTTTCCCAAGCTTTTAACAGAAGTACTACTTTTTCTTTTTTTTTTTTTTTTTTGCCATGAGTCATGTGGGATCTTAGTTCCCAGACCAGGGATCGAAACCACACTCCCTGAAGTGGAAGCGCGGAGCCCTAGCCACTGGACCACCAGGGAATTCCCACAAGTACTATTTTTATAATAAAAAATAAATATGAAAACCTTCTAGTGTCATAGGCCAGTAGCTTAAGATCAAACAGAAATTTTTACTGAAGAGATTAAGTTCATATACAATGATAGAAAAAACTGAGAAGCTACTAATACACAAAATACTACATGCAAATACGTAAGTAAAAGTATCTCAAATCACTGTTCTTCTTTCAAGACTAAAATAGAAGCCAGTCACTTGCCCTTTTAAATACTCTATCGATGTTGTCAAACTTCTTTGCTTCATCTGGAAGTTGTGATCTGATATCTCCACCGATAAAGATGCTTTCCAGATACATCCATTTTCTCTGAACCAACATCCAAACCTGTAAATGCACAATGTTATCATCAACACAGGTTCCCAGGTACCTCGGGGTGTGTATGGCAAAATCCCACCTTAACACAGGACAGATTTAAACCAACTCAGGTTGAAAGACTTTCCAGGCAAGAGGGCACAGTGAGTGCATACACTCCTTTCCAAATATACAGGAATGATAGAGGAAGCATAGCTAAATATTCTAAAATACACAGCTACACTCAAAAGCAAAAGAGAACTCTCCATCCCAGCCTGGGACAGGGAGGAAGCTTCTAGTTGTGAGCAGGGGCTGGAGCCCCATGACCCAAAGGACAAACTGTGCAGAAGCCCAGGCAAAAACTGATCCAAATACTACGTGGCCCACAGTTCCACCCCTAGGCATAGACCCAGAAGAACTGAAAACAGGGACTCAAAAAGTAGTTGTACACCAACACTTACAGAAGCACTATTTCATTAACCAAAAGGTGGAAACAACCCAAATGTCCATCAACAGGTGAATGGGATACACAAAGTGTGGTCCATCCACACAATGGAATACGATTCGGCCACAAAAAAGAATGAAGCACTGACACATTCTACAACATAGATGAACCTTGAAAATATGACGCTAAGTGAAAGAAGCCAGACACAAAGGCCACATGCTATGATTGCCTTTATATGAAATACCTACAATAGGTAAATTCACAGAGACAGGAAATAGACCGATGGTTGTCAGAGGCTGGAGGGAGGGGAAGTAGGGAGTAATTGCTGTTTAACGGGTGTGGGAATTTCTTTAGAGATGATGAAAATGTTCTGGAACTAGATAGACGTGGTGGTTGCAAAACATTGTGAATGGACTAAATGCCACTGAATTGTGGACTGTAAAACGGGTAATTGTATGTTACATAAATTTCATGTCAATTAAAAACATTTTGTCCTAACAAAGAAAAAAAGCAGTACTATATCCAGGCTAACAGATGCCACTAATAAAAAGTAATAGAAAATCGGCACAGCATTGTAAATCAACTATACTTCAATTTTTAAAAATAAATTAAGAGTTTTAAAAAAAGTTTAAGTAATAGACAAAAAACAAATTTAAAAAAGCAAGTGACGGAAGCCCATGCATGACCACACTCCTAGCCAGTGAAGCAGGCCTGGCTTCATCCCACCCCAAGCTCAGGGTGTAGCAAGTATAAGGCACTTGCCTACGGTCTGAGGAAGAAAACAAGGCAGCCACACAAAACTGGTGAAATGAGCCTGGGTTGCTCACAGAGGTCTGGACCCAAAGCAAGAAAGCCCTAAAGCCCCTAATATAAGAAAAATCAAAATCACACAGAGAAAAAAACCCTACCATGAAAGAGAGTCACCAAAAAAAAAAAAAAGTGGTGGGGGGGGATTCTGTCCTAAGAAAATAAAAAGTAGAAGAAAATCAGAAAAGGGCTTTAAATATGTTTAAATTCTTCAATGTGATACAAGAGGTGAAAGCATTCTTGCAACAAGAACAGGACAGTATTAAACAAGAATAAGCACTGATTAGGAGTAGTGGAAATTAAAAATGCATTCATTGAAATAAAAACTCAGATTGGTGCTTCTAATCATCCCTCCCCCAAAAATAAATCAAAGACAGAAAAAGTATGAAAGAGGATCATCAGTTTCTGAGCACAAAATATTCTCATACAAAGTTTCCTTCCTGCTATGAATCAGCGCCTTTCCATCTTTTGTGTGTCTTTTTTCTCACCTCAATGACTTCCCCTATTAGAGAAAGCGTTTTCTCCCATTTGTGAACAGTCTGCAGAAAAGGCCCCACAAATCTGCTTCCTGAGATGCTTTGCAGGTTGAAAGTGTTGTCATCCAGGCACTGGATAATATCATCAACAGACCCCAAGATGTAGCCTCGCTCCTGGGTGCCTTTGTAATACTTGACCACGGTAAATTTCATATTTTCCCATGTGTCCAGGATCTCCTTCACAGCCTGGTCAGGAATATGAAAAGAATGATTCAGGCACAAGGACTGAAAAAACAGAACCCCAACCCAACAGCGACTTCCTGAGTTTGCCATGGATCAACTCAAACCCAGAGTTCCAGTCAGTGTTCTCTACAAGCAGAGATTCTGGTAATCCTAGTCATCACTTACCAAGCACTTGCTCTGGTAAGCACGTGCCATTCACAATCTCCTTAGTCCTCAAAGCACCTCAGTGAGGGAGGGATGATTATTACCCACACTTTACAGAGGCGGGAACTGGGGCTCAGAGAGGGGTCGGCTTGCCACGTTCACTCAGCTACTGAGTGCCAGAACCAGGGTCTAAATTCTGTAATCTGCCTCCAGTCTACATCCTCATGAGATCCTGCCCCTCTGTTTACTCTACTGTTAAGCAAGAAAATCAAATTACAAATTAATATGCCTATTTTTATGACATTTTCAAAAACACCCTGTCAATATTTATGCATATGTGTATATAAAAGTATGTGTGTATATAGGTGGTGTATATGTGTGCATATGTATGTATGTATATTATGGGTATATGTATGTGCATGTGTATATTGCATCTGTGTATACATGTGCATATATGTATGTGTGATACATATGTATTTATGTACATGTATATAGGTGCATGTTATGTGTATATATGTGTGGGCATGTATGTATATGGGCATACTACTCATGTATGTGGATGTGCATGTATATGTATTTTATACATCTGTGTGTATGTGTATCCATGGATATGTTACATGTGTACATATGTGTATACACATGTATAGGCATTTTTGGGGGGGTTGTGCCACGCTGCGGCATGCGGGATCTTAGTCCCCCGACCAGGGATCAAACCCAGGCCCCCTGCAGTGGAAGCGCGGAGCCCTAACCACTGCACCACCAGGGAATTCCCTGTATATGCTTTTTTTTTTTTTTTTTTTGCGGTATACGGGCCTCTCACTGTTGTGGGCTCTCCCATTGTGGAGCACAGGCTCCGGACACGCAGGCTCAGCAGCCATGGCTCACGGGCCCAGCCACTCCGCGGCATGTGGGATCTTCCCGGACCGGGGCACGAACCTGTGTCCCCTGCATCGGCAGGCGGACTCTCAACCACTGTGCCACCAGGGAAGCCCTGAATATGCATTTTAAAGTGTTAAAGGAGGGACTTCCCTGGTGGCAGCAGAGGTTAAGAATCTTCCTGCCAATGCAGGGGACACAGGTTCAATCCCTGGTCCAGGAGGATCCCATCTGCCGTGGAGCAACTAAGCCCGTGTGCACAGCTACTGAGCCTGCATTCTGGAGCCCACAAGCCACAACTGCTGAGGCCAGCATGCCACAACTACTAAAGCCCGTGCGCCTAGAGCCCGTGCTCCGCAACAAGAGAAGCCACAGCAATGAGAAGCCCGCACACCGCAACGAAGAGTAGCCCTCGCTTGCTGCAACTAGAGGAAGCCCACGTGCAGCAATGAAGACCCAATGCAGCCAAAAATAAATAAATTAATTAAATAAAAATTTTTAAAGTTTGTTAAAAAAAAATAAATAAAGTGTTAAAGGATACACCCTAAAATGTTAATAATTTATCTTCAGGGACCTCCTCGTTGGTCCAGGGGTTAAGACTCCATGCTCCCAAAGCGGGGGGCCCGGGTTCGATCCCTGGTCAGGGAACTAGATCCCGCATGCATGCTGCAACTAAGAGCACACATGCCACAACTAAAGATCCCGAATGCCGCAACTAAGAGCCCACCCAGCCAAAAAATTATTTTTTTAAAATAATAATAAAAAAATAAAAATAATTAAAAATAATAAAGATAATTTATCTTCAGGTGGTAGAATTATGAATGATTTGTTTATTTTCTCAGCTTTCTACCTGGAATACCCATTATTTCTTTTTTAAAAAATATTTATTTGTTTGTTTATTTATTTTTGGCTGTGTTGGGTCTTCGTTTCTGTGCGAGGGCTTTCTCTAGTTGCGGCAAGTGGGGGCCCCTCTTCATCGCGGTGCGCAGGCCTCTCACTATCGTGGCCTCTCTTGTTGTGGAGCACAGGCTCCAGACGCGCAGGCTCAGTAGCTGTGGCTCACGGGCCTAGTTGCTCCGCGACATGTGGGATCTTCCCAGACCAGGGCTGAAACCCATGTCCCCTGCATCGGCAGGCAGATTCTCAACCACTGTGTCACCAGGGAAGTCTCCACCCATTATTTCTTTAATAAATAAGCGTGAAACTATAATTAAGAACTAAAACATTTAACTGGGGCAGAAATTCTATTTCTAGAACAGATCATTCTTTCTTGCTCAAACATAACAGGTATCAGAGCAAACAGGTCTTCTCTCTGAATTTAAAAAAAAAAAATTCTCTTTTTTTTCTGTACCGTTTTACAACTAAAAACAGTCCTACCTTCTCAAGGGCTATCTCCCTGATGGCCGACATGACGATCTCGTTGAGGACATCTGTGTGTGTGTGAAGCTCCATAGCAAACATGTTTTCCAAGGTGAATGTTTCAGTCACTTCAAACATCACGCCTGTTTTCTCCATAAGCTCTTTCCAATGCCTAAAGGTGCATCCACATTAAAATCTTTCTGTCTACTGAGTTTAGTGACGGATTCAATTATTCCCTCTTTAACCACAGGAGAAAATCCCATTATAAACACTTCTTGTCATGGACTTTGGAAATACGAGTACATCACTGGAATTATCCGTCCAAAGTTTTCCAAGATCCCACTGGCTGCCGGAATTAAACCCAGGAAACAACATCTAGAAGGTATTTTCTTAGATGGCTAGTCTTCACTACCACCTAAGAAAATACACAACTTTTCGTTTGTTGGTAACTGCTTCTGCATGGTCTCTGGATGGGTGATCCTGACCTCTCTTGGATCACTCAGCCTGTCTGAGACCCTGGTGCAAATTATGAGCACTCGTGTGTTGGATATACATTCAGCAAGCACTAACTCTGTGCAGGCAGTGGGCTGGCCGCTGGGGATTCAGAGGGACTCAGAGGCAAGGCCCCTGCCCTGGGGAACACTACCAGCGACTTGGGGGGACAGTCAGTGACCGATAAAACAAATCTATAAATTAAATAAACGCACACTGTTTCGAGCACTATGAAAAAAAAACGCAGAGTGATAAATTTAAGAAGGGGGAACAGGACAGACACAGCACCAAGCAGCACTGCTCTTGACCCAACCTGGCCTCCTCTGAAGGTTCACATTTGCCCACTATTACGGTCCCATGTATATGGGATGAATGCAATAAGGCAGCTAAACATGGCACTGGACTGGCAGAATGCCAGGTACCCAGCATACAAGCAGTAATTGTAGAATCACTGATTTTTGTTGTGCACAGAGATGGTCAGAAAGGAGAATCTACCGTTTTTTCTCTCTAGTCCCAGGTCTAGTGCAGGAGTTGATATAGGAGAATCCTTGTGGTTGATAATTTAATGGAAACTTTACATAGAAGCAATATTATAGAAATATTACTTGCATATTTCTAGCCCTGTGTTGCTGTTGGAATCTTGTCCTTCATCATCAGAGCTAAGCAAAGATGTATTTTAAAGTAAAAGCTCCTCCCACAAACCTGTCTCTTAAAGCCTCGTGCTTCAAGTCAAGAAGTAAAGGAATCGAGTCTTTGAACGCCTTCATTTTTGCTTCCAAATGGTAGGCCACTGATAAATTTCGGACCTGCCGGGGCAGCTTTCTGAGGGACCTGAGAAA